>NW_026915802.1:2400000-3000000 GCF_034315485.1 Pezoporus occidentalis | reverse complement strand
ACAGGCATGTTTTTTTCCTGGAGTTGCTTTTCATTCTCTTGAAACAGGAGTAGTCATGCTAACCGAACAGCACCATCAAGTCTAATAGGCCTATATTTAGAATGTCTAAAATAGAGAGTGACAACAAACGTGATATTTGTGAATTGCCCTGAAGGGCTGCAGTGACCTGGCATCACACGAAATTGCATAATCTCAACTGACTCTCCAGGCACTAGAAATGAGGAAAGACCAGTTGGATCATCCATGGAGTTTTCTGCCAGGGCAGGCTTATTCCCTGTGATACCTCTTCCAGAGTGTTGTTATTTGTCTGGCTTTAAATAATCATGCAGGACTTCCTTAAGCTGAGAGACAGCCACAACTTTTAAGGTTGCCTTTATATATAACAATCAAAAGGGATCTCCCTTGTAATAAACATCCCTTTTTAAACTCTTTTTCCCTGGAAAGGGACAAGCTGCTGGTACAACTTCGAAGTTATAAAAGATGTTACGTAAAAGTACAGTTATATAGAAGTTACTTTTATATATGTAGTTGTTAGTTATATAGAAGTAACAGAGAAGGCTTGAACTGGTGATGACTTTCTCACTCAGTATTCCTAATCTTTCTTTCCAGCCAGCATTCAGCACAGGAAAACTTCTTTGCTTTCTTTCATGACTGCATCGCTTCCTCAATGGTCCTTGTCTTCCTGATGCTTTCACAGTTGGATTCTGTGTTTTTCCCTTACTCTGAATCTGTTCTCCTGTTCACAATTCAGCTAGATGAATGCCCATCCTTTCTGTAGCCATACAGCCTCCAGTGAAGCATCTCTGTCTATAGAATCCAGTTTCTCCCTTGTCTTGAATGTGGCTAGTGTTTGAGGGCTTTACTTCTTTCTTTCTTTTACTTTCCTGTTTTTTTTTTGTGTGTCTTTTTTTTTTCTTTTCTTCCCCTAGCTTTCTTAGTCTAAAATGAGTTTAACTGATACTGATTAATGGCAACTAATTATACCCACCATTTTCAGGGAAGATTTTTCAGCTAACTTCTAAAACGATCTTTGTTGCAATTGAGAAGATAAAACCCTGATTTCATGTAGTCCTGAGGCACAGGAAGAATTATGCTGGCTCTCCTTTTATTAATGGAGGCAGGATCAGGTTTTGAGCTTACCAGTATTCACTGTACAAGCAGTGATTTGTTGCATACAGGCAATCCTGGAATGTTAGTACCTGGCAGGCAGAACAGGGTGGCAGTTCATACAGGCCAGGATGTGTGTTTACTAAAAGAGTGTTTACCATGCAGCAGAATATTCCAGCAAACTTATGATTGCTTACTCACCTCCCTGTTTCTTCTGTCATTAGTCCTAGTTTAGAAGAAGCATAGGTACAGGCAGGGCTCTGTGATCTGTGTTCACCTCTTGATGGCTGTTTTCAGTGATGTCAGGCCTCAATGACATAGTTGGTTCAAGGGTGGTTAATTGTAGAACATAATGGTTATTATGTGAGATAACTTAAATACCACACCTTGATAATCATCACAGCAGCAAGTAAAGTACAGTAGCTTTTGGAGGGTTTGGTAAGTGGAATACATCTGGCTATAGCTTGTCTATGCTCAGTTTAGACGAGAACATATAAAAGCATCAATATCGCATGTGTGAACTGGGATGCTCAGTGGAAGCTTTCTTCTATGAATTTCTTGTATTATTCCCTTTTTCATGTTTGAAAGAAGAAACCAGTTTTTAAGCTCAGTGTCCTTCCCATACTATGGTTTGGAACATCACTTATTATAGCATTATGTTGTGCAATAGTTGTGAATACTGCAAATTCACCATCCTGAAGCAGACAAAGTGTGATGTACTTAATGGTCAGGTTTGGAAGTCTGGGAGTGGTGCTGGTTTCAAGTTCTGCCTTGTGGAGTCCTTGAGAAGAGAAGGAAGAATGGTGAGGACCTTGTACTCACCCTTTCATCAGATGATGCTACCAACCTCTCTCTGCTTACTGCACTTAGATTTCTTGTTGCCTCCTGTTACTGCCAACAGAATTTTGTTGACCAAAGAAAAACCTGATCTGTAAAGTGAGTGAATTAGTCTAGCCCTGGGGAAGGCAAACCTCTAAATTAGTGTTTTGCTTACTTTTTTTCCATATTTGTGTGATACTAATGGTGGTGGTGGGGGGAATCCCAGATTTTACAGATGCAAATGTTCTGCTAAACAAATTGGTATGTTGCCTCTTTCCTGTGATCTTGTACTAATCTAGTTTTAATGTGCTACCATGTCGCTCTATATGGTAAGAGAATTTGCTGATCTTTACCTCAGATTCTTGTTTGAGTTGGAAGGCTAGCAGTTCAGGAAATTATCCTTCAAATTTTAATGAAATTACATGACTGGAGGCTTCAGTTACCCTTTGAACGCATCATGGACTCACAGTGAGCTGTATTTAAAGTCCTGAAATGTAGAGCTTATACTTTGCCAGTGTGACTGGGGATGTGAACTATCACTGCCAAACATTCTGTCTGGCTTGCTCCCTTGGTTTTTGCCCGCTGTACATTCTTTCTGATTTCTAATTGTTGCTTTTCTATGGTGCCTTTCTACATTTCTGAAGTTCTTGGGAGTGCAAGGAGTAGAAGAAGACGTTGTACTGTTTTCTTCCAGTATTAGATTTTGAAGCCTGCTAAACAGTATCTTGTCTAACTGGCCCTTGTTATGATGCATCTAGAAGAAGAGAGACCATTGCCTTCTTAACTGCCTGGTATTGCCTGCAGGAGAACTTAGGTGTTTTTTTCTCTCTGGAGAACAGGAGCTTCTGTGGCAGATAAATTGTGTAGAGAAAACATCAGCTGTTGACCTTTCAGATATTAGCCTTGACGCAAATATTCCTGAGGGAGATGCTTACGACTTTCTTGCCAACGTGTTCCCTGCAAGCTTTCTTGTATTAACTGTTAGGAAATGTGAGCTTACAACAAAGCTGTGTATTTGTAGGACATGGTTTTATGCTTTGTGGCTGGGTTCTTGTGGTGCATAGAAAATAAGGACATTCCAGGTCAACTCGGCTTTAACACTGCTTCTATCGCTGACTTGCAGTGTGGATTTAGGCAGATCGTATCTATTGGAATAATTTGCTGCGGTCATTAACTAGTGTGGCTGCTTTGGATCCCATGTTCAGGGACACCCCCACTGCTTTTCTGTCATCCAAAATATCAGATGGCTCTAGTCACATTCAGTACCACACTCCTTCTCACTCCATCTCTATCTGAAATTGCCAGGGGACAGCAGTAATGACCTGCCTGGTAATGGCAAAAAGTGGATTTGACCAAGCTCAGAGGACAGAGCTCTATCAAAGCCCTTGTTACCATTCACTTAGGTGTAATCTGTAATGGGAAAAGCCATTCCTGCTTCCAGAGAGGCTGCAGGAGTTTCACAAGGGACATCTGTTTGGCTCCCTTTGAGCCCTAATGCTTAGATATTGAGAGTTTCTATATGAGTGTGCTATGTACCAAGAGGTAACTTGAGCTGCTTAAGCAACATTTGAAGTCGGGCATGTATGAATTTGAAGGGGCATGTATGAATTGGAGTAACTGAAACTGGGGTGAGTTCTGAAACCTGGTGTTCTGAAACCTGAAAGATTTTCTTAGGACAATTTATAATCTCTATACATGAAGAAAATATGATTGTCATATTAAGAATACAATAGTTGAATAATAAAATATTACTTTATTCCTGTCATTACCTAGGTAATTAATATGGTAAGTTTACCTAGGCATTTAGGCAGAGACTGGTATTTTCAGTAATAATAATAAAATCCAATTCCTTTATTTCACTGGGCATCTCAAATTTTGGTGCTTGGGTTTTTCGTTTGGTTGGGGGGGGGTTTTTTCTCTGTCATTTATACTGGGTTTTGGTTTTGCTGTGGCACCCTGAAGTACTGAGGACTTCCTGTTGATGCTTGAGAACAGATTTTCAATGTGGAGCTTGTTTATTATTCAGGTCATGCTGTACTGATGGTCAGTCCTTGTAATAGGGCAAGTTGAGCTCTCTCACACTTGGAAATTTGCCCAAGGCAGCGATCATTCCTCAGTTTGTGCTACTGGATTGTTTTGTCTGTACAGGTTTGCCAAACACGTGGTCAAGATAAAATGACACATTTTTCCTTGAGACTTTCCTGGTGGTAGTGAAACTTTATTGTTACAACAAAAGCCATGGTCAGAGTCTTTCCTTTCATTACTGTCCCTTTGGCTTAGTTTCTTTTTCTGCTATGGGGAATTTAACAGCTTGTCTAGTTGTTTTCCCTTCCATGGTCTCTGTTCCAGAGTTTGAGGATTCCAGGTGAGAGAAAACGGGAGACAAATAGAGAACTCGAAACTTGTTTATTAATATAGGAAAATATAGAGATAGTAAAGGATACTTCTGATGTCTGGTTATCTTACCAACCCCAAGGACTCTGTGAAGACGATCAGGAAACCAGCTCCGAGAATCATCATTGCAGTGTGAGGTGGCAGGCTCAACCTCAGCGGGTGTCCACGCAGAGGCAGTCTTTACCTGGGTGGTATGAGGGTCTGCCTCCCCACATCACATGAGGCTCGGGCTTTTATACTGACAAAAATGCACACTCATTCTGACGCACGGGGCCAGCCTATGTCGGAAGAAGTGGCCAGCAGTATCTAGAAAGGTCTCCAAGGCCTGAGACTTTTCTGGGGAGTTCTAAAGCGGAACTGTCCACGTAGGAACCAAAGCAGGACTTTCTGGGGAGCAGACAAAGCAGACAAACAGTACTTTTCTATCTTTGTGTGTTTCGCCATGGACCATTATTTATTGTCCCCGACACAGTCTCCTACAATAACCAAAGTACAATAACCAGTTAATGTTTAGGTCCCTGGGTTTGTAAGAAAATATATAAGCAAGAAAAACAGTATCACTGTATGGATTATGGGATTTTTTTTCAGTGGTGCTGCCGTGTAAGTCATGTGTCATCTTAATTTATTTTCTTTTCATCCTAATACATGCATTTTCGGAGTGCCTCTACTCTGAGAATCTCTGACATTATGATACACTCAGGCTGACTTTCCTCTCTGTCAGGCCGCTTGTCAAAAAACTGTGGTAACTCTGATAAGTCAACACGATTCCCTTTACCAAACTGGGAAGTCTGTAGAAAATTCCAGCTATGGGGAATTTGCATAGGTGGAGTATGCACTCCATGCTGCACTACATAGTACTCTGTTGCTTTTCTGGGCTCTAAGTGCTCACTATCCGTTTTAAAGTATTTTAAATTTTGCTGTCTGGTACTGAGTGGATTTAGAAAAGTGTGCTTGTCGCAGGGCAGTAGGTTAAAAGAGCAAAATCATCCTAAAATAATGGTGTAAATCTCCCACATACCTGGACAGCTGAAGCAGTCTGTTTTCTTGCTTCTTTCATGCCTCTACTGGAGTGCCTGTGCATTAAGGGCAAGGTAAACTGTTTTCTTTTCTAATTTCCTGACATTTCAGTCTTCTGTCAGGACTTTTCCAGGAGAAAGGAGAGATCAGTATTCATTTGTTTGGGAAAAGGAGACCTGATTACAGATATTTAAACAAGCCCAAAACATGCAGCTTAACTAGTCACATGAGGAAAGCAAGATGCCGAGATCATCCTCTCCTTTGCTCATATGGTGTCCAGGTGATCCTAAACATCTGATTATTTTTCTTTTCTTAGCTTGCTTCTATGTTTAGCTTTGTAGTTAATAGCACCCAGAATGCTAGTAATAGAATGGATGTTGTGCAAGGCAAGCAGAGGTGTCTGCCCATGCTGCCATGGGAGCAGAGGAAAAGTGGTTTGGGCTCAGGTGCAGCTGTTCTGCCAGCACTAGGGAATTGGTTGGGGAATAAGGGAAAGATATGCAGGGTGACTGACCGTGAGGTGCCATAGGCTCCGGAAAGCCTATGGAGAGAGGATCAATCTTCTGACAAATTGCACTTAACCATCAAGATTCTCTTCAGGAATCCTTTTTTTTTGTGTGTTTGCAGAAAACTGTACATTTTGTGTTCAGTTCTGCTTGAAATGACTCCTCTTCAGACAATGAACGTGGACCCATGAAGTCTCTGAGTGTCAGGCTGGTTTGTGATTTCCAAAATTCTGAAGTTTTCAGCTCTTTTGTGCAGCTTTTATTTGCTGACCTGCCTTTGGAAGGCTAATAATCATACTGGAAGCTATTTAATGACAAACTTCCTGTTGTCAGTGCTTAGAGTGAATGCATTTAAATTTCAGTCTGCTCTTTGGACCTAAATGTTGTTAATGTAGGGTAAACAGAAGTCTCAGTGAAGTATCTGTTCTTGCACATCAACTTGAAGTTTCACCCAAAAAAACCCTTTAGTTAGGTGAGAGACAACAGGCCAAGAGATGCCACTTAAAGTTTTTTGGAATAGCCAAGTCTGAGTTTTAGTGTTTTCAAGTACTTGAGTACCATGGCAACAAGAGCTTCAATGCTTGATATAATTGGGTACCTAATTCACATGCTTCCCTAGGAGGAGGCAATAGTCCTCTGAGAGTTTTGAAGTGGTCTGCAAATCTGAGGCAGTCATGGGTGTTTGTCAGAGAATTTCTGTCCCTGGACCTAACCTCAGTTACTAGCCAACAACCAGAGCCTTTTGCAGTGGCACATTCCATCTAGCAGATTCCCAGATCTGTGTGGGGTACATTCTATTAGAGTGCATACTAATTAAAAGTTGCTGTGCCTGTGAAAACATTTGCTGGGCTACAGCAAAATCATGCTTAACTCCAAACAACATCAAATATATTGTTTTTCAAAATTGCGAAGTTCCAGTCTAGCAGCAGAGTTGAAACTGCAACTGGCTGAGAGGACATATATTCATACCCAGACCATGATGAGAATGATGGGCAACCTATCACAATCCCAGAACCAGCTACATAAACGTTATTGATAATGAGACATGCAGCTTATTGCTTGCTCTTAAGAGGGATCAGACATTGTAAGCAGCAAGATGAGCAAGGACATGCTGACATCCTGGAACTGGGGTTAAGCTCCATCATAATTGAAGTTTGCTAACCCTGGGAGAGTCTTACCACCTTTCATGCTGGGGTTATGAGAGGCATGGCTCCCTGGGTAAGGAATAAACCATTGTTTTTGTGATTGATGATTTTAACATGAGGCTGTTTGAAGACCGTCAGATGCTTTAATTAAAGAGTTGCTTAAGTGTCCCCCCTCTAGACACAGGAGACATTCCTGTCTCAAAGTTGGCAGCACTTTGACAGTACTGTCCCTGCCATACATAAATTGGCACATAAATTGGTTACGGTGGCACTTATTTCTCCCATTTAATAAAAGACATGATTTATTCCTTTCTTATCTTAACAGCGCTTGAACAGAAAAGAAAGTGCAAAGGAGGTGTTTCCGTCTATTGGCTCCTCTTCACTGTGCCTCTCTCTCATTCTAATTTCTCCTTATGATCCCCAAGTGAAGATGAGTAGCCTGCTGCGAATATGACTTCTCTGACTAGTGTCATTGCCTCCCACCAGTCTGAGTGGGTGTCCTTCAGTGATGAGCTGCTCCTCCCTGTTAGCCCACGAGGTAAGCTGTCTGATTGTCTTTGAACATTGTGAGACTTTGTTTGAATTAGACCAACTACTGTCAGATATCTGGCATCACAGAGCTTGCCTTCTGAGTGGAAGCAGTATGTGCAGAGGTTGAATTATCTCCTGCTACCCTTGCATAACGGGAGAAATTGGGCCAAAGTATTAAATACTCTTCTAATGTGAGATTTCCTTAGCATAGATCTGTTACAGGGTATGGATCTGGCCTTTGAGATATGGAGGAAGTCTCACCTTTTATAACCAAGTGCAAATCTATGCCCAGTGTTAGTCTAAAAACTACATTAGGTGAAGGACATTTTCTGCCTATATTTAATGGCAAATTCAGGTATTTCAGTAAAAAACAATGAAGTGATGGTGAGTTCTACCAATTCTGTTTTCATCTCTCTTTTAGGTAGGACTGAGGAGCCTCTGGAGAAATGTTTTTCTTCGTCAGACACCTCCTCAGAAGAGAACCACAATGCGGATGGAGAATTTCAAGACCTCTCCCACACAGAGCAGGAAGATGCAGCTGACCAACCCAAGGTGGATTCTGCTGTGCTTGGGAACCATATGGGTCCCAGCACTGATTTGTCATCATCCATCAGTACTTGGGTTCAGTTTGAAGATGCACCATGGACCAGTGCTCCATCGAACCATGCACAAGCAGGTGAGGCAAATGCATGAAAAGGTCCCTTCCAGTAACATAACAGAATACACCGAGAGCCTACAGGATTTTTTTCCTTGTTCTTTCTTTTCTCAGAGGTTGAACTTTGACTAGTTTGTACTGAACTTTGACACAGCTAATGTTACCAGGGTTTCAAAAAGGTCTCATAATTTTGTTCCGGGTTGAACTAGCAGTATTTTAATTTTGTAAAGAAAATGAAAGATTTCTGTGATTCATTCCACTTATGCCTTGACCCTGGAGAAATGCATTCATGGGGAAACAATATAGTAGTGTTTTCAGGAGTGACATTTCTTATGTACAGGTATGAACAGCCATCTTAAAAGTCTGAGCCATGTTTGCCTCTGTAATCTGGAACTGAGGGAATGGTGATCACTGTCCTTTGTACTCTTAGTCTTTATCTGCTCATATCCCTGTATGGTTTTTGCTGGAAGCTTAGTTAGACCAACAACTAGTGTGCCAGTGCCCATAAATACTTTCTGCTGTCTTTTGGTGCTGTGATTTAGCAGGTGGAGAATTGCAAAGGCAACCAAAGTTGACTGTAATTCCAGGACTGCGTGCACTTTTCAAATGTAAAAGTTTGTTCTGACACACTTCAAACGTGCATGCAAAGCCTCTGGCTTGCCTTCTCAGCTTATGCTGACTGATATGGCTATATAAGCTTCTAGCTTTCGTGTATGAACAAACTTCTGGCTCTCCATGCAGGAGGCTGTGGAGCAATTGCCCAAATAAACATTAGTTTACTTTCTCATGTTTAACTTGAGATTCTCTCTTAATTCCCCTTTGTTCCTGATATTTATTAAAGCAGTTTAAAAGAGTTACAGCTTTACTCTGATCACTGGGTCCATCAAATACTCCCTGTAATGTGAATAATGCTTCTGTCAGAAAACTTGGATTGGCAGCTTTGGGTTGGGTTTTGGGTAAAACCCAGTAGTTTTCCATTTGCTCTTTTTATGGATGCTATAGACTAATCTGAGACAGTGGTTAGACTTTTGTGCAGGAGAGGTGGGTGAATCTTCAGGAAAAAAGAAGTTTCTGTTAAGTTTTGCTTAAGACCTTCCTATCTTTATATTTATTTGTTGGTTGTTGTTAGTTGTAAATGCTTACTGATCATGGTGGTGAGGAGAGAAGGAAGAGCACCAGTAAGTGTAAACCTGTAAAACTGAGGTGGTCTCCCTCCCTATTATTTAATTTCATGGTTAGATGATCCTTACCCCTACCCATACAGCCACGTACTTTTTGAAATGTAGCTGCTGGTTGCTCTGACACTGTGTTTCCTTCCTAATGTTGCAATATCCTTCTTGAATGGAAAACTCTAACATGCACCTTCTTATTGAGCTTAAAAAAAAAAACATATTCTTTGCTCAGCCTAAATAAAGCCATAACAAAGAGTCTTCCATAAAACTAATCTCATGGTGCGTTACTTGATTTCCCATCCTAACAGGGACACGGTCCAGGCTTAGGCTTAGGATATGTACTTGGCAAAAGCACTGCCTCTTGGTTTGTGTTTTCAGTCACAGGAGACACTAGGTTGTAGGCAGAGGTCTAGGATATCCAAAAGCGGTGATCAGAGAGTATTTTCCAAAAACATATTGGTTTTGAAGTTGGCACCCATTTGTGGTCCTGTAAAGGCTTGTCCCAAGTGATCCATGCCACTGGGGGGGTACTTACACCCAAATGTTTAGCATCTGACTGAGATTTGTGGAGGAGGATGGTTCCCCTGGCAGTCACATCAGGAGGTACTCCATGTAATCCTTCTCCAGAAAGCTGTTATTCTTTAACTGTATAGAACCCCTAAGGAAGTGGCGTGGATATTTTAAAATCCTTCTTTGTGAGCTAGTCCCACTCCTCCTGTTCTGGACCCCGTATTATAAACGGCCTGAACACTGCACCTGACAGCCTCTAAAGGGAAGGTCATGGGGCAGAAGAGATCACAGGTGTTTGCTTCTGGCCCACTCTGAGCTCTGAGGGGCATTTGACAGCAAGAGGTAGGATAAACTTCAGCCTTCGGTTGTTCTCAATTAATCTGCAGGTCACGTCTTCTTCCTATGGGCGGCAGCAAAGCTGGAGACTTTGTGTTATAACCAGGATATGCTGACAGGCTCAGTGGAAACCCTGTGGTGACAGCAATTACTCATTTCTAGTAGCAAACAGCCCACATAAGAACAATAGCAAATATCCAGATGGGGGGTGGGGAGTATAAAGGCCAAGTATGGACAGATGGATTGGTGTGAGAAGGATAGAGACGCTTGAAATCTGTTTCCTGTGCAGGCAGCTGTGAAGAGCAACATCGTGAAGGTTCAGCACCCCCAGCCACATTCCTGTCCCAGCTCCAGCACTGTTAGGAAGTTGTCTGTCTATCCATGCAGAAGCAGCTGCACAGCTGACTAGATAATTGCCCAGGCTGATGGCCAGGCTGCCTGGAAACATACTTTGAGAAGGGCTTGTGATGTGGCATTTCCAGAGTGCCATGAGAGTAGGGAGGATGGCCCTAGGAGGCAGAAATGCTGTCAGACCTTAGGGCTATGGAATTTTTACACATGTTCCCCTGGAAGCAATTTTTTATCCCAAAGTGCTCAGTCTGAAAAAAAATAGTAGAATCATAGAATAGTTAGGGTTGGAAAGGAAGTTAAGATCATCTAGTTCCAACCCCGCTGCCGTGGGCAGGGACACCTTACGCTAAATCACATCACCCAAGGCCTCATCCAGCCTGGTCTTGAACACTGCCACGGATGGAGCATTCACAACTTCCCTGGGCAACCCATTCCAGTGCCTTACCACCCTAACAGGAAAGAATTTCCTTCTTATATCCAATCTAAACTTCCCCTGTTTAAGTTTTAACCCGTTACCCCTTGTCCTGTCACTACAGTCTCTAATGAAGAGTCCCTCTCCAGCATCCCTGTAGGGCCCCTTCAGATACTGGAAGGCTGCTATGAGGTCTCCATGCAGCCTTCTCTTCTCCAGGCTGAACAGCCCCAACTTTCTCAGCCTGTCTTCACACAGGAGGTGCTCCAGTCCCCTGATCATCCTCATGGCCCTTCTCTGGACTTGTTCCAACAGTTCCATGTCCTTTTTATGTTGAGGACACCAGAACTGCACACAATACTCCAGTTGAGGTCTCACAAGAGCAGAGTAGAGGGGCAGGATCACCTCCTTCGACCTGCTGGTCACGCTCCTTTTGATGCAGCCCAGGATACGGTTGGCTTTCTGGGCTGCAAGCGCACACTGAAGCTGGCTCATGTTCATTTTCTCATCAACCAGCACCCCCAAGTCCTTCTCCGCAGGACTGCTCTGAATCTCTTCTCTGCCCAACCTGTAGCTGTGCCTGGGATTGCTCCGACTCAGGTGTAATTTACAGATAACTGCAACGTAGTGGTTATCATATAGGAAATACACTTAAAAGAAAACCAAGGCTGATGCTGGACCCTTGTTGTCCTGGGAAAAGTGAAGACACAACTGGGGGAGCAGAAATTAGGGGGACTGATAGCAAGAAACAAGGTTGAAAACACAGGCAAAGAGTTTGGTAGGTGGGAAGAACAGTCAAAACCTGAGGTATAGAAATGAAAATTGCCCATTGTGAGTTTCTTAGTGGAAATTGTCTTTATTTAAGACATTGTTGTAAACCATTCTACTAGGTTCAGGCAGACTAAATGCTAGGCAAAATCTTTCTTTCAAAATATTTCTGCTTTTCAGGTTTATGCATAGACAACTCACAGTTGCCAAATCCACAGGGGGTTTCTCCCTGGGAAGCAGTAACTCTTGGGCAAAGCCACAGAAATATTTACTTGCAGAAATGATGCATTCTTCCCCATTTTCCTTCTTCTGGGGAAAGTAAAAATTTGATTTTTCTCATGGTTACCATCAGGCTAGTCAAATTGATACTGCAAAAATGACAAATGAGAGTTTTAGGCTCACCCAAATGCTTGCATCACAAACATGACACAATCTGTAAATGATCACAGCCAGCCAGTGACACGACATTTGCATTTGTTACACAATGGGCCTCCAGCTCTCGATTTTGTATTCTACCAGTGTTAGCTCTGTGCTCTTGAATTCAATGAGGTATTCAGTAAAGGACCAAAACTAGAGCAAGGCAAGATCTGTTACATCATCTGATTCACACGCCACACACACACCACCCCCCACTTCTTCCAAGAGCTTTGTCTAGTTTTAAATGGCTCAAGTAACTTGGACTCCTACCATGTCCCTGGAGAGGCTGCCCCACACTAAGGCAAATCTCAATTTAACCATCTAGTGCTGTTCTGTATGCAAATAGGAAGTACATGCAACACAAGATCAGCTGCCTAAAACTAGACCAGATCTGATGCTGTCCTAAAATCAGAAAATCTGAGGTGCTATATGGTAGGAAAGGAATGGATGCTAACAAGGTTGATTGTAATAACAGTGTAGGGATCAAGGAACAAGTCCTCAAAACATCAAAGAAGAGTGAATGCTTACAGGTAAATCTCCATGCTAAAAGCCAATCCATCATGTTAGGAACAAACATGTCAAGAAAATTAAAATGCACAGAGAAGTAAACATTTCTCAGTTTGAAATGAATCAATGAGTTGATTTTTAGTATCCTATGCATGCTACAGGATTTGCATATTAGGGGAAGTTCTGGCACTGGTCTTTCATTGTAAACTGATTTCCAAGAAATTTCTGCAGCTGAAAGGCTGTGAATCTGCATCTGTTGACATTACAGACCAGATTCCAATTTTCTAGGAAAAAAAAAAAAAAGTCCTACTTTATTTATGAGTTTGGTTTCAGTGCTTCCAGGAATTTGAAGAGCAGCAGGAGCATCTGAAGAGGGACCTAAACATGTAGAAGTTTACTTTTGCTTGTCTTACTCTTTGAGATTGATAGATTGTTGTTTGGCTCAGCATAGGGGAAAATGCACTTTTACTAGTTCCAGAGGTTAGTGTTGGGGGAGCCTTGAACAGTCATAGGTGGAAGCTGACTATAGTAATATTTTAAAGAATATCTGTTGCAGAAAAGCTCTCTGTGGTTACAGTTTTCCAAAGTACAAGTCTCATTCTTTAGAAAGATCAAATAATCATATTCTTCCAAAGTGGCACAACTTATCTGGAATAACTTTAATTTTCCCTTATATAGAAATATTCTGCAACAGTATTACAGTCAGTCTCCCTCTTAGACAAAAATTGTTTTTGGAAAGCACATCAAGTTGACAGTATATGAGTTATTAAACCTTACATGTTTCTAAATTAGCTTATGTTTTTCATATTGCTGTGTCTGACTTTAAGAAATGCTAAAAATCTAAGTTGTTTTTTTTTTTATAAAATAATTCCACAATTTCCAGTATACCATGTAGAAAACATAGTTAAAATCCCTGGCTCTTGCTGTTGGTTTGCATATGGAGCTCAGCTTTTCAGCTGGTCCTCTATGCCCAAATAAAGCACTCTGTCTGTCAAAGCAATTTCAGGTGAACTTTTAAGGATGACTTTCAGATGCCTCATGCTATGTTTAACAAAAGGCCTGAGAGTGGAACCAACAGATCATAATCATACACTTGCCACTGTTTCTCTACAGTCATCAAACACAACACAGTGTAGAATTACTGAAGGGAGAAGTGGGGGGTTTTGGTCATGTCACTAACACAACAACTGTCAACCTGTGTGGTAAGGAATCAGATCTCCTGACTTTCAGCTCCTCATCCTTAGGATGAGGATTCTACTTGGAAACAGCTCAGTACAGCTCACAGCTGTACAGATAAAATACATTAGTGCATGCTTACCTGAGAATCACAGTGCAGCTATATAAAATAAATTTGCACTTTTCAGCTGGTAAGGCAGGAAGCATTGTTTGGATATTCCCTCTGTGCATACAGCGAGGTTTCCATAGTGTCCCTTCACACCACTTGGAAGGAGTAGAGAGAGAGAGATAATCTTTAACGTTATTTTGCCATTTTCTTCCAAAGTATCTCTCAAAGTAATAAGGAATAAGGGTTGTTTATGTATTACATGCTGTGAAGAGAGCCTCTGTGTTAGTAGTAGTTCTGTAACTGCAAGATTTGGGTTGTGTGGAGATCTTTGTTGGTTTAAAAGCTAAGCATAGATGTATTAACTCAAAAAACAGTTATTATGCTGACACTGAATTAGGATTAGTCTCTACCAGCACCTTTTCTTAGTTCAGCAAGACTGTTTTTATCACATCTTAGAGTCACCCATTGTTATGAACATTTAGGTGATACTGTGGGCAAAGAGTAGGCACTACAGAGAGTATACAACAGGAATTCATAGTAGTGGATGTATAAGACTGTGTTCTGAACTCTGGGTGATGGTTAGGCAGGACTTAAGTCTTTGACATGCAAGTGTGGCTAGTACAACAGGATGTTTGGCCTACACTGAGCAGAAATGTTATGCAGTTAATTCAGATTACAGCACTCCATCCTGCCTGTTCAGAAACAAAAGCCATTTCTAGTGCCCATCAATAGGTCAATTTCAGTTTATTTTTATACTCTCCTCCCATGTGGAGCATTCCTGAGATGACAACTACATTTGAGTGGGTGTCACAGATAGGGAATGCTTAATAACATTATTTATAAAAAGCTGTGGTACTATAAAAACTCCACTGTGTTGCACAACACAGATATTCAGATCTTAGCAGCAGCAGAAACATGAAATCTTCTTGGTTTGAAAAGTCACAGCTTCTGCAGTAGTTGAACAACAGGAAAACGCACAGCAGCCAGCAGTATGGGATCTAAGGCAGACAG
This sequence comes from Pezoporus occidentalis, assembly GCF_034315485.1. Taxonomy (NCBI): domain Eukaryota; kingdom Metazoa; phylum Chordata; class Aves; order Psittaciformes; family Psittacidae; genus Pezoporus; species Pezoporus occidentalis. Next base: position 2,985,057 of record NW_026915802.1, on the reverse strand, counting down.
CCGAGTAGTGCCAGAGGGTTAACAGTGCAGGCACTAGTTAAGTTGCTATGTGTTTGTTATAAAATAACTGTTGCTGTGGATGTTGGAATTTATTTTTTACAGAGTTTCGGTACACTGATATAGAGTGATCTTGGAAGATTGCCCTGTAAGTCTCTAACCAATACCTGTTTGTTTTCTGCAATCCAGTGTCTCCATCAAAAGCACCCAGATGGACTTGCCCCTCCTCCAGCTCTTCTGAGAAGCAAGCACATGCCTCTGAGAGCAGCTGGACAACCAACTCTGAGGACACCAGCAGCCCAAGCATTGCTCCCTCCTACACAGATCTGCAGTCAGTTAACACTGAGGACTTGACCAGTGGAAGAACATCTGCAGCAGACTCAGCTGGTAAGAGAGAAGCCTTCAAGCTTCCATCTCAAATCTTTTTGGTGCTACTCAAGCTCAGTGCTTAGAAGTGAGCTATGGGGAATGGATCTGGAGTATCCATTGCTGATCCTGCAGTACAAACTCCAGGATTAGGCAGACTAACATTTTGTTCTAGTCCAATTCTCAAAAAAAATCACATCTGGATTTGACACACCCCATAGTATGTACAGGCTCCCGAACATCCAAGTGTAACTATGTACCTGTTGGTGGACTTGAGTAAAATGTTGGAGCACTTCTGTTTTTCCCATTCCACTTAAGCTGATCTAAGGGCTGGTTCTCAGTATTTTGTGGGAGAAGCTGGATGCCCTTCCTAAAATTCTATGCAGAAATTTTCTTAGCTTGCCAGTGTATACAGCTGAGGCAGGTCCACATGCCCCTCTCTTTCACAGAGTGCCAAGACATACATCCAGGCTGCTGGTTGCGTTCTTTGCACTGTGCTTTGCACTGTTGCTATAAAGTAATGCAGAGACAGTGTAGGAGATGACAGAGGGTGGTTCAATAGTAGATTTAGATCATTTAAGGATCCTTTATCTGACCTTGTAGGGAACTATTCAGATGGCATCCTGAATGTGGAAAAATGTGCTGCATGGCATTGTAGCTCATTGCTCCTCCGTTCTCCTCTGGATGAGGAGAAATAGAGTGGTGTAACCTGGGTCATGCAGCATTGGGATGACAGGAATTCTTGAATAACAAAACAAACTTTCACAGAGCATAGAAAGAGCTGGCATGTCAGGACACAAAAAGGACACAAATACACAGCTCCAGGAGGAAGCACCTGCAGTATGTTGGAAGCTGTTCACCCCAAGCTGAGGAAGGTCAGTAGCTACCCAGTTTGGTGACAAAAATTGATTCACTGGTGTCATGATAGCTCACACTTGAGGTATTTAATGTGTTTTCTCTTGGTGAATGTCCCAGTATGTGTGGAATAAGATCTGTTTTGGGAGAATGGATTTCCTAAGTCCCACTGAGGTCACACATCCCTTCCATAAGAAACATATACATACATCATGTGAAAAGAGTATTATTTTATGGTTCAGTGAAACTGGGTTGGATGTCAAGGAAGGTTCATAAATAGCAACATGGGTAGGTGCTGGCTGGGTGCTTAAGAGAAAGGATTTGTGGGGAAATAGTGTTTACTTTGGATAAGTAAAGACCTTTCCTTCTTTGAGTAATATTTACTACAGTCAGTCTGACCATTTTGATTTTAGAATGCCCTGTTTGTCTGTACCTCCAAGTTTGGAAAGCACCAGTAGAAAGAATAGGCAAGCTGTCATTGTGTGCCAGCTGTTTGGATGCCAGCGTGGGCATCAGTTCTGTTCTGATGAGCTCATGTCTATTAGGGTGAAAGGTAAGAATTTTCATTTGGAGCATGTGCCAGATATTGCTCTCTTGTTGATTTGTTATAAGTTGCCAAAAGGTGGATGTTGTCACTGGGGCTGTCTCCGTGTGAGCAAGGGAAATGAGGGATGCCCAGCTCATATGACTTTGAATCATATGGAGAGATGAGAGGCAAAAGTGCTGCTGTATATCGCTGACATACATACAGAATTATTTGCTATATAGGGCCAAAAGATGATACTTAAATAGAAGCTTTGCGTGTAACCTTACTCCATTTTTATCCCAGTCAGTCACAAACTGTTAAATCAGCAAAGCAGGTAAAAAAAAAAAATTCCAATCACCTATAGATTTTCAAAAGTAAAAAAGGTAGGTAATATAGGCAAGATGGCTGTGTCATTAGCTAAAACATAAGATACACTACCTTAGTGGTATAGGAACCTGAAGTAAGAAATACACCGAGTCTTCCTACCACCAGGTATGGAGTTTGCAAAAGGGAAGCATGAACAAAGCACGTATGTTTGCTCCTGTTCATGGGATGGCTCCCAGGCCACCCCTGGAGGTGTCTGCTGGCATCAGGCAAGGCTTGTGGAGGTGAAGGAGCTGAGGACCTGGTGGCAGTTCTGGCTGCTTTTTTGTTGTTCACCCACCCTCACAGGGTGTAAGTGGACAAAAATGCGTAATCATGTTCTTCTTTCCTCTCCAGAAATTCAGTTATTTAAACCTGACTTGAATCAAGTACTTCATTTGCATTTTTTTTCTCAAAACCCCCATTCTGGAGTGGAGTTTCATTGCCTTGATGCAGCCTTCAAATAACATGTTTTTTTTCCATGAAGGAAAAGAGAGGAATCCTTGTGCTCTACATGGTGGTGAAGTCACATTTCATGTTAACCAGTATCTTGACACTAAGGTCAAGCTTGATGGAGGAGAACAAAATCTGATTCATTTTACTGCTAAAAATGCTCTGGAAATAAAGAAAAAAAACAAATTTTGATCTACTTAGATCAAAATTCTACTTAGACCTGATTCTGTACCATTATGGGTTTAGTGTTGTTTCAAGTGAGAAAAAACTTGGTGAGAAAAGCAAACTACTCGGTAGTCAGACACTGAGCAAAATAACTATTTTTAGCCCTGGTGAATTTTTATTGCCTGAACAGCATAGAAGAGAATCCAGGATATTGTGTTCCATAATTTCATTACTTGTCTGTAATTTATTCTGCATGCAAAATGTGTAAGCATCAGGCTGCCTGTCAAAGGTCAGGGCTTGGAGTTTGGTGTGGGAGCAGATGAAAGCCTGAGGTGGGTCTGGCTGCAGGCATGCACAGAGCCAAGTTCCATTGTTGAGAATGCACATCTTGGTGTCCGGAGCTGGTAAGCTCCAAGCAGGTGAAATGGCTGGGAATCAACTTTCTCACAACTGACACAGAATACAAGTGTAAAACAATTTCATGGGCTTGAGCTTTATCTAGTGCATGTGTTTACGTAAGATATGACTTAGGAGGAGATACCTGAGAAAGATGGTAGGGGCCTGAATGATCCAAATCTAAGAGTTTATCCTCACTATGGGGGAGGGACTGCAGAAAGCCTCCCCAGTGGTGGGGTCAGGATAAGCTCAGTGATGTCTTGTAAAGGCAGCAGAGTTGGCAGTGGTGAAGGTAAATATTACACAAGCAGACCTGAGAAAGATTTGCTTTTCAAAGTGCAGCTAGAAGATGCTACACTTCTATTGCCTGTGCTGGTTTGAATTATGGCATCAAGAAGGAAGCCTTTTATGTTATCTTTGTCATTGTCAGCATGGGGGGCTATTTTGGCCTGCAGCTGCTAGCCAATAAATTTGGGTCAAGTAGTAGCAGATTGCCCATTTAACATGAGCATATTTATATGGTTATAACAACAAGCACTTTACAGCAGCTGGGGTTTCACACTGTGCGTGAAGATATATTCGTTGCTGGTGAAGAGGCCCATTGCCTCAGAGCTTCCTATCATGCATGGCTGTGTTGCTCAGCTTGGGTCAATGAGCATGGAAAAGAAGCAGGAACTTTTGGCATTTGTGCTGTACTCTGCAAGTTAAGTAACACAGGACATCTCTGTTACTGATTACAAGTATTTATTCATTCTGAAGCAAATGCCTGTCAGCTTTCAAAAAAGGCCAAGTATCTACATGTCAGAGGAGTAAGGGAGAGGCGTTCTTATAGCTGTGATTATAGCTCTGGAAGCACAGGGATCTGCTCTGAGGTTGTGCATAAATACCTCACAGCTTGATTTGGATTTCTGCATTTCAACATTCATTCTAAAATAATTTTATTTATCTAATTTTAATAGAATATATGAGCTATCTGTATTATATCATAATGCTCTGTGTGTTTGTATGTGTATCAAAAGCTGATTAACTTTGTAGTTGTAAGTTCCCTGACAGCTATTTTAGGTGTGTTGTTGCTAGTTCTGTTGTTTCTGTTGTGATTTGTATCTTAGCAGAGCTGCAGCTACACTGTGTTTGATGCTGATGGCTCAGTTTGCTGACCAGTTGTTCTGTGGGCATTCTTCTGAAGCTCTGGGACTACTGGGATACTGAGGAAAACATTTTGTTATTATTTTCTGAGAACATCTGCATTTTTGGAGATAGGAGGTTGCATGTGTGACACCTAACTGCTCAAAATCCAGAAAGTTAATAAATAGCACAAGGAATGAATTCTGAGAATATTGTTGTTTTCAAAGTAAATCGCGTGGTTTAAGGGGGTTCTGCTGCTTCTATTTTAAAACTTGGAGATTACAATTCTGGAAGGCTTGGCTCCAGCTATTTCTTGGAGGTAATGGAGGGCAAGTACTAATTTTCAAACTTTTTCCCAGTGCTTTTCTGCAGTTCTCTTACAGATAGGATTTTTTTTTCTGTCACTGTATCCAGCTACATACTGAGCCCTGTCTGATGACTGCAAGAATGGTGTTCTGTAGGTTTCAAACAAGCAACTTTGAACAGATTATACAGCTGTGCAATGTATTTGCACTGAAGGCCAGAAACAAGCTGCATCTGAAGATATTCCATGTTAATTACCACAGCAAAGGGGAAAAGAGCATTCGCTGATGGTTACCACCTTTCTCCCAGAACTGCACTCTGGTTATGCTGTGTAACTATTAACCAACTTGTTCTGGTCTCCCAGTCCCAGACACATGAAAACATTTGTATGTGTGAGCCTGCCAAAGGCATCTGGAGAGACTTACAGAGGGGAGCATCAAACCCTTGCTTCAAGGAGCAGGAGACCCTAGAATACCATGAGCAAATAGCAGCTAACATGTTCTTGCACAACTCCAACCTGGGAGGGCTAAATTCGACATCAGAGGCAGAGGGTTTTTTTTCATCCTTATGTCCAGTATTAGCCACCAGCTAGCAATTCAGGAGTCTTATATCATAGTTGTTGTTCCATATTTTTCTAAAGGCATTTCTAACTTCTTTGGGGTTAGTGCATCACTAGGACAGAACTGGGAAGCTAGGTCTAGATAATTCATAGCAATAGAAAATTTTTGATCCCAACTCAGACCGGTGTACTGGAAATCAGCTGTTCTTTGACACTTCATGGCCACTCTGAGAAATCAACAGTTATCCCAGTGACCTCTGCAGCAGTGTTGAATCCTCATCCCTGTTTTGCAGTGGGGCAGCTTGGAGCTCAGCTGTGCAGGCTGGACTTACGTGAAGTAGAAATGGTCTTTGCTGTACAGTCTGTCAGTCTTGCCCTCTGAAGCAGCTGAAGACTGCAGGTATAAACCATGGACCAGAGTCACTGTCTCAGTCCCTCCTTATGGCAGGAAGAAAAGGCACAGAAAATCTGTCAGGAGGGGAGAAGTGTTAGAATGAGGGAATAGCAGGTACAATAATAAGCAAAAGGGTTTTTCGATCTATTTAGTACAGAGGATTACAAACTAAGCTTGGTTGGCAGTCATCTGATTCGTACACTTTAAGGTCAGAAACAAGGCCTATGATATCATTATTATCATCTGATCTGGCCTTCTGCATGTCTTGGGCCAAAGAACCTCACCCAGTCATTTCTGCACCAAACCCATAACTTCAGTTTGAGATATAGCATATCCTGAGCAAATATGTCCATAGTATTTTTCTGATTTAACATTAGCTGCAGCAAAATTTGCCCCTGTTCAGCAATCTCCAACCCTTTGAAACTTCAGTTTTGAAAAAGACTGTCCTAGTGATAATACTCAAAGCAGAATTGAGATACTACTGCCAGCTCTAGTGTGCTCAGCTGAGGCTAAATGAAGTCTCCTAACCTCGAAAGGTTCAGTATCTGCTTCGTCTGTGCCCCAGAAAACAACACTGATTAGTTACCTTCTTTATTACCCTGCCTCCTAAGGGAGAGTGATTAAAGGTGCTGTAGGACTGTCAGGTTTATGCTTTTTCTTCAGGAATGACGAAGGGTATAGGAATTTCAGGGTATAGGAGGGGGGATATAACATTGTTCTAATAACTAGAAAGGAGTTAGGAAAAAGCTCAAAGGGGTCTGATCCTTTGAATTCCTGCTAGGCTGAGTCTTAACCTGCTCACTCCTGTGAATTTAACAGGTCTTCCTTGTTCCACATACTGAGAGCACCAGGTGAAGAGTGTTGTCGTGGTTTAAACCCAGCCAGCCAGCTCATTCACTCACTCCCCCCCTTTTCCTCCCTCTTTCCTTCCCCCCCCTCCCCCCCTTCCCCACTCTTGGAGGGATGGGGAGGAGAATCGAAAGAATGCAACTCCCATGGGTTGAGACAAGAACAGTCCAGCAACCAATGTACAACACAAATCACCACTGCTACCACCACCACCAATGATAAGAGAAAATAACAAGGAAAGAGAATACGATACCACTGGCCAAGAAACAAGTCCCACTCGGAAGACCCCGTGTCCTTCTGAGTAACTCCCAGTTATGCCCCCCCCCCCCCCCAGGCATGACGTGCTGTGGTATGGAATACCTCTTTGGCTAGTCTGGGTCAGGTATCCTGTCTCTGCTTCCTCCTGGCTTCCCCTCCTCCCTGGCAGAGCATGAGGCTCACAAAGTCCTTGGTCAGGGTAAACATTACTTAGCAACAACTAAAAACATCGGTGTTATCAGCACTGTTCCCAGGCTGAAAGTCAAAACACAGCACTGCACCAGCTACCAAGAAGGAAAAAAATTGACTGCTACTGCTAAACCCAGGACAAGTGTAAAGTGCGGTAAAGGAAGTGGTAAAGTGTGAGAGGAGAAAGAGGTAACATGAAAGAACTGGGTCTGATTTTCAATATTGCTTATAAATGTTTTAATTAAAACCATTTTTATTTTAAAAGTACTTGTTTTCTAAAGATTGTAATTTTGCTGTTTGTTTTCTTGCCTGCATCAAAGCAAAGAGTCGGCTCTGATGTCATCTGTGTCCATTGGACCTGTGCTGCAGACAGCTAAAGGGTCAGGTGCTGAGTTTTTTCCTTATGGCTATTCTGAAGTACAGGCTACAGTAACTGGATTTGTAGCAGGGTTATTCATTGTTATAAAAGAACCAAGAGCTGAGCCTATGTGGTGTTCTTGATGAATTTCACTCTTTTGACACCTATTCACTGATGGTTTTGTATAGTCAGATCAGCTGAAAGGAAGGCAAATGGAATTGTAGCCCCAGTCACGGGACTGACATGCTGATCTCCCTTTATGCCCTTTATATGGGCAGTATCCCAAGAGAATAGATGTGGTTAGATGCCTTGCAGTTTGTCTCATGTCAGTGAGGCAGACTAGGTGGTTTGAAGCCCTCTATTTGTGTTTGTAAGGCTGTGATTCCTCAGCCATGGTGTTTACATTGGCTCCAGTTGCTGTTTAATGCAGTGCAGAAAGCCACATGCCTATGTGATAAGCCAGAGAGAGGAGTTCAGTAGGAGATTTTGCAGCTGGGCAGGACATTTCAGGTTGAAGCTTAATTGGAGATAGAGCACTTAAGTGCAGTGGCTATTTGTGATTGCCCTGTTGAAAGAGGAAAGACTAGGTTTGTTTGGAGCAATACTGCAGGAAGTTAAAGAACTTCTGAATGAAGGAAGAGCACCAAGACACCACATATCCAGCTCTTTCAAAGTGGCAATCTTCAGAGTCATTATCTCACCATTTGCCTTCAGTTCCTGGCAACATGCTGCCATACCAATGACAGGAGGAAAAAATGATCTATAGTGGTATCTAGTGGTGGTGCAGCATTGTCCCAGCTTTGTGCCACATGGTGATATAGCTGGTGCCCCACAGAGCTGGCTGCACCCCAGAGAACTTGATTCTGCAGCTCTCAAACAGTGGGGTTCACCAGATGGAGAAATTACCACCTGAGGACTGCATTTTCCATTGTCAATTCTACATGGCAGAGAAGTAAGTAAGGTTTCAGCAGTAGTACTAATTAACAGGAGCTGTAAATCATTTCATGTTCTCTTAATTAGAATTTCCTGTCTGAATATCAAGGGGTTGAATAGAATTGGCGGTGTAAAACAGCAGGGGAAAAGGCAGGCAGGAGCAGACAGCAAGTAAGAATGAGAAATTTCATGATACCCAAATGCATGGAATTGCTTATTTCTCACTTACTATGATGTCATCTGCAACTTAAGAAAGGCTCAGGGGACCACTGGACTACACAGCACAAGAACTGGAAGTAAGGATGAATGCCTTTAGGGGATCAGTGATAGAGCCATCCTCTCAAAGAACAGTGTTGGATAAAATGGGGAGCAGGTTTGTTAAAAACAAGAAGAATGTATGAATCATTTAAGCAAAACTTCCAGCTTCTGAGTTAGCAGTTTATGTTTCCTGGTCACTTAGAAACTTGTTATGATTATTTTGGATGTCCATTTTTGTTGAAACTTCTGCCTCTTTTATTCTTTTTTTTCAGCCCCAATGCTAGGGAAGAAGAAATGAACAGAGTTGGATGAGAGTACTGTAGGGAAATAGCTGATGCTCAACATCTCTATTTGCTAGCTGATCTACCCTTGATCAAACCAAATAATGCTGAAGCACATATAAGACATGAATCTTGCATAATGAGCTTGTTCATCTGTTATTAGAAGAAATTTGGTCTTAATTGCCCTTACATTTGACAGATGAGACTGAAATCCTTTGCCTAATCTTAGAACCAATACAAACTGGTATTTGCATTATGGCCATGCTTGTTACACAAGATGAAGAGGAGACTTCACACTACATTCTGATCTTGTTTACCAGAAATAAGGGTTGGGATTCAGCATTTTGTCACATGGAAGCCAGTCTAACTTACTTGTTGTAAATTCGCTACTAGTATTGCAGTAAATGTTGTGGAGACTGATTTGAACTATTAACTTAGGATTCAATATTTAAAACCTATTTAAAGCACTCAGCACCTATCATGCAGGAGCCCACATCTGGGTTTGGCATCTAACACTGCTTCCAAAATACTCAGGTCTCAGCTGTCCCTACTATGGTGTGGCAAGATTTTCAAATAGCTGCGGTTCAGTTGCCCCTCTCCAAACCTATTAATTTAGTGCCTAAAAGGAGAGTAGAGATCCGGTCAATATATGACCTTTAGCTCTGCACATGACAGGCTTTGTAGAAATTATGCCATTTAAGTGCAGACTTTAGTCACCAATTTGTTGAAGCTGTCATATTTTTACATGCAGGCATTTTGCAAAGCAGTAAATATGATTTACTTCAGATGATAGTAATGGAAGCTATTTCCCAGGATACTGGTGTAAATGTATTCATGACTACTTCCTATCCACGTGCTCCTGTGCCAATATTGTCTTTCAAATGGCTTTTTGCCCTCTGCAATGTAAGCCCTTTAATATATTTATACAGTGTGATTATATCTCTCTCTGTTTTCATTTGCTAAACTGAATGAGAAAGTTTTTTAGTATTCTGGTTCTCTACTCTCCTCCTCATCTTAGCAAGCTCTTCTCAGTTCATGTTCCTGTTTAAATTAATCTTTCTTGGATGTGGTGACCAAAACTGTGCACAGGCTGAGATCTCATCATAGCCTGATATCAAGGTATTACTGTATCCCCATCTTCTGCAATTTCCTCCTTGATACACCCCAACATCTTCTTTCCTTTTATGCTGGTTGTCATGGTTTAAACCCAGTCAGGTAATTCGTTCGCTCACTTCCCCCCCTTTTCTTGCCCTCCCCCTGCTCTCGGAGGGACGGAGAGGAGAATCGAAAAGAATGCAACTCCCACGGGTTGAGATAAGAACAGTTTAGTAACTAAGGTATAACACAAATCACTACTGCTACCACCAATTATAATAATGATAAAGGAAATAACAAGGGAAGAGAATACATCATCTCACCACCAGCCGACTGATAACTCGCCCCCCCCAGCCCGACCAAGCTCTGACCGATACCTCCTCCAACCCTGCAGTCCCCCAGCCCTTCCGGCTAACTCCCAGTTACCTCCTGGGCATGAAGTGCTGTGGTATGGAATACCTCTTTGGTCAGTTTGGGTCAGGTGTCCTGTCTCTGCTTCCTCCTGGCTCCCCCTCCTCCCTGGCAGAGCATGAGGCTCACAAAGTCCTTGGCCAAACCAAAATATCCTTGTTATCAGCTCTGTTCCGGAGCTGAAAGTCAAAACACTGCACTGCACCAGCTACCAAGAAGGGGAAAAATGACTGCTACTGCTGAACCCAGGACACTGGTGCATGAGGCAAGTACCCTTTTGCTCTATTCAGATTGTCTGTCTGTATCCTAGATCACTTTCATACATAATTGAAGAGTTCCTTCATTATAACAGATGTATCTGTGCTGAAATGCCTGATTGTAAACTTTGTATTGTTAAATTTAATCTCATTTCTGTTACTCCAGTCCTCAAGATGAACTGCTCCTTTCAGTATGAAGTTCAAAGCTTCCTTTATATGCCCAGTTCCTCATAATCGTGTGCATTCAGCAAATATCCTTAGCATGTTCATTTCTGTGCCATGATCATTCTTTAAAAATATGGATAGTCTTAATCATGTAGTCTTAATCAAAAAATTGTACTTGTGGCTGCTGTAGCCTAATATTTCTCTTAAAACTTAATGGCAATCTTCCTTTTAGCTTGGTTTTTACTTCTGTCTTAATATTGGTATTGGTCTCTATTCTAACTCCTTCACAGGTGACACCATATTAAATGCTTTTTCTAATACAGGCTATTTTTTCTTCTAGATCTGTTGTCAATGAAATCTGTTAGGTTTGGTTGGAACAAACTGCCTCTTTTAAAGCTGGCTTCCATCCCCTTTTCTGTCTTCTGCTTTTCACTTTTCCTTTCCAAAGTCTTGCATAATATTGTGGTCAGATTCAAACTTGTATTTTTCAAAGTAATTTTTACCCCTCATTAATAGAGCTACATTATGTTCTCTTCTCCAGTTGTGTGGTACCATCCCCATCTCAACTGATTCCTTTAAAGTCCTTGTGATGAAAACTGTAATTACGTATATCAGGAAGGGAGCTTATCAGAACTCCTGATCTGAGCATAGTAACCTCTCCAAAATGTTTTCTTGCCTCATTAATGTTAATTTCCATTTCCACTCCCTCCTTTTTGTTATCTAGCCTGCCTCCTGTGCACTTATCACTACATTCTGTATCATCATTCTTATTAAAGAGCAGTGGCAAAGTGTTCATTAGCTCTGGCGCAGTGTCTAGATGTGTTAATGTTTAATTATCACCACAGCCCCGCTTCCTTGCTTTTTCTATATGCATATACGAGGTTTGTTTTAGCTCCAGTATGTAACATTACCACCAGAGATTATTTCTGAGAAAGTTAAGCCCCATTGAGACACAGCTTTCAAGGGCTGACTAGTCCTGTGTTGGCTTTATTGAGCTTTTGTCTTCAGTAAGAGTAGGGAAGAATCAAACAGTGAGACTGACAAAATAAATAATCTCTGTAAGAAAGAGAAATATCCCTCCATTTTGTGCCTTAAACTTTAGACCAGGGATGAAGCTAAATCTGCTTTGAAAATCAAAATATTAGGGTAGGATCCTTCCCTGCTAGGTTTACATGCTGATTAGAGCATGCATAACTAACATTTGGGAGTGAAGGGAAGAAGTGAGTCTTCAGCACTCACATTAGTACAGTGGCACAACTGTATTGCCACATGCTGTGCACTCTGGTCAGGTAGGGAACATGAGGAGAGGAGCTGGAGCTGGGCAGGAGTGTCCAATAGTGGGGAGAGACACCCTGTCAGATGAGGAGTCTAACGTGCCAGCAAGCTGTGGGTGTGGTCAGGAGTCCCTTTTCACTCCTTCTCTGCTTCTTATCCCCTCCTGCTTCACCATGCCTGAGGATACAGGACCTGTCTCTGCAGCATCTCATGCTTGGCTCCTCATAGTAGAGGGTGGGAGCAGGAGAGGAGTTGGGCCAGGGCCTTTTTCCACTGCAGGGAGGGGAGAAGCAAGTCTAATGAAGATGAGGAACCAGAGGCTTTCTGGTCCTCTTGCTGTTAAGAATGTGGAAACTGCAGTTTGCAGGAGAACTTTCCACGCCTTAGGCAGGACTGGGGCAAGCACCAGAGGTCTGTGGGAGGTCAGCATCAGCCGTGGGAGGCAGAGCAAACAGCATCTGTCTTTGGCAGAGGGCAGCCAGCAACCTGCCGTGTGTTGGCAATCCAGTATTGTTGGCTGATATTTGGTTTTTGCTCTTTGCTGGCTTTACATATGCAGACCAAACATGCACACTGGCACTTAGAAGAGACGTAAACTTTGATGAGCGTAGAGGTAAGATTGTGACCTCTGTGGGTGTAACTGCCTGTAGGAATCTCTTCACTGGTTGAAGTCTTGGTGTGGATATCATTTGAGAAGGTAGGTACCTGTTACAGACAGCTTTTGGCTCTAGCCCTAGGGTTTGTTGCTCATTTTCACAAACATGGTAAAAACAAAGTGCAGTTTCCAGAAATATCCTAAGGCAGATTTTGGAGCAATGAAATAATTTAGTATATGAGCAGTGTAAACATGTAAATTAACACTTGGGTGCCTTCAATGCTCCATACCAAAAGTGAGAAGAGTAGGACAAGAGGAAATTGGTGGTTACTGGCAATGGGTAACTCATAATATAAAATGAACCCATAGAAGTAGGTGTTTCAGCAAGTAGCTGTTTTGATTATTATCTGAAAGGCAGATTATGTGTAAGCTTAGACTTGTCCCTTTCCCAAGTTTCAGGTTATGTTATAATAGACCTTTAAAAGCCTTGGTTTTCTGGCGACATGAAGGGGAGAGCTCTCCACAGGAACACTGACATGGCCAGAGGGAGCAGCTATATTCAAACTGATTGGGCAGATCTGTGAGACTTCTGAAGAGATGGTATCTATGCCATAGTCTCGACACTTGCAGCCGTCTGATAGTAGTTAGTATAATCTGTACAACTATCTGTACAATCCTGTCTCTACACAAGGAAATGTACCTAGCACAGGCAGCAGCCAAGCTTTAGGCCATTCTCCAGATTTTTAATTATGTTCACATTTAAAATTAATCTTTTTCTGAAAATTCTTAATGTGGTTGCATAATGGTGAGTGTGGTGCTGAGATATACATGTTCTTACAAGAAATGTGTGGTAAGAAGAGTGTTTTGAATGAAGTGAAATAAATACATGTTCTTTCATAAGCACTAAGAACATTCGTGATTCTCTTCTTCAAAACATACAGACTGTTCCTTCTCCCGAGATGCCCAACAGAGATGTTCATTCAGTGCAAAAAGCACAAGGGTTTCTATGTGGTTGTACCAGCTATGTTCTACCTCCACTGAACATGCATTTGTATGTTTTGTGGTAGGCATGAGTCCTTGGGAGGGGTCAGGATGGAATGGGAGCATATGCCAGTGCGCAGGGTACAGAGGGGCACGCGGTCCATCTGGCAGGGCAGACAACTGGAGGGTGTTAGTGCATTTGACATGCCAGCCTCATTGCTTCGCTGCACTTCAGGGCAGAACAGCGAGTTGAGTCTGGAAGTGGGACACAAGGTTGGCCCAGGGTGCTTCGCTCTGCCTCCTCTGCGGCAGGCCTTTCGCCAGCCAGCCTGAGCTAAGGTCTGGGTGGGAAGTCTTACACAAAAGAAATAGGGGGGCTTTACTGGCGGTTTTGCTTTCATGAACCCATCACTGCTCCTTCTGCAGATTGATTTGTTTGTTCAGGCTCGGTTGCCTCCAGCAACACATTATTAGTGTGAACTATGGTGTATCCTGGGAGACCTGCAGGATTCCCAACAAACCTTTTGAGTTCTTTGTTTCCAAGGAGGGAGATACAGAAAGGCATTTCACTTTGTTGACGCAGTTGCATGTACATTGTTACCCTTCTTTGAATGTCGGTGTGTCTCTTTAGCAATTGCTTCACAGTCTGCTTCACAGTCTTCATCTTGCTTCTTTGTCTCAGTCAGTAGAATATACTTTTCCTGGTAAAGCCACCAAGCTGTACTGATTTAAAGGCTGTATTTGAGACCATGCTTAGCTGAGGAGGTTTAAGGAGGGCTGTGCGCTTGTTATCTCTGTACACACAGGTCAGTCCTTGCTGATAGTAGACTTCAGGCTTTCAGGGTAAATCTAGCCTTAAGGTAAATACATATTGCATCTTTCATTGGCAGCTTTCTGCTTGATTTAGCATGGCTACAAAAGCAGCAAAGACAGTGCCATGGATTAGCAACAAAGGTGTGTACGAAGGGCTCTATGAAGACCATAGGTCTCTGCTACAATCTGTGGCACTGCAGATTCTTTAGTACAAACAAGTGTACCCTACGATGTGATCAAACCCTGCAGGTATGCTTTCAGTCTCTGCTTGGTTTGAAATGACAGGATTCAGTGATTCTCCTCAGAAATCTGCTTCAGCTCCCTTGGCTGTTCTGTGTCCTAGGCTTGGAGGGACAGGCCTGTATGTCGCAGCATAGTTAAAACACCATGGAAAGCACTTGTTTCTTGATTAGTCACATATGTGTCCAGAGATGGACAGTGTCAGATGAACCAATCCATAAAGGTCAAGGCAGGTTAGCTGAGAGAGGTCAGTGCTTCAGTACTTAAGGTATCAACACCAGATGGCATCTTAATAACAGAGCAGAGGCAAGGCACGTGAGTGTTCCCAGGAGAGTGATGCTGGTGGTAATGGGGGGCTATTGGGAGGGGGTTAAGAACATACAGAGAAAGTGCCTTGAGTGTGATCCACTTTCACCACAGAACACAGCCAGTTTATCTTATGCATCTGATCTACCCAAGTATGAACTAATGGAGCAAACAGGTGTGAAGGGAGAAGGGTTTTGTCTGAGCCAGTAGCCCCTTGTCTGCTGGATAAAAGGAAAAGCAGGTCAATAGGAATCAGCACATCCCTCATCAGATTGCTGGGAGAGGAGTTGTTCTTCAGCAAGCAGAGCATTTGGGATTAACTCATTAATTCCCGGGGCTTGCTTCCGAGGAGATCTCAAGTTAAACAGCATGGGACCGGGAGACCCAGCTCAAGTGCCTCTTTATTTCTTTTTTTCCAGGAAAGAAGTAGGAGGAAGGAAATATGAGGACAGATGGCTAGGCTACACTTTTTCTGCATTTGAATTCTTTCTTGCTATGTTAAGTAGTGAATAGCCTTAATTCCCATGCACTAGCCCATCCCCTACTTTACAGAGAAGTTTCAGGGTGGTTCTTAAGCCTCCTGGCTGCCAGTACATTTTGAAGATAAAAGGGAGCCACCAAAGGCTTCCTGGTGAAAGGCAGCTCTGTTTCAGGTGTGATAATTGTAAATGATACTGCCTTCTTACATGCTTTTGCAGTTTTAAGGAGAAAAAGCTGTTTTTCACTTACTGATTTTTGTACACTTCTAGAAAGACTTTGTATTCTTTCTCAGAGATGACTGTTAATTCATGATACAAAGGTTATACTTCCGTTAGTGAAGTCCACGCAGTGCTCTAGGGTCATTTTGGTTGGAAGCTGCCATATTGTACATAGGTAATACCATAACTGAGGTCATTCTTTTCCTCCACAATTGCCAGCCTTACATGTTTACTAGATTTTTAACAAATACTTTCTGAACAGCCCAACAGCCTGTCTGTTGTACAGACTGCACTGAAACACCATATTAACAAAGCTGGGTAAAGCTTCTGTGTGAGCTTCATCCAAATTTGTAGTGCTGTCCAGGATTTCTTTTCCTGTGTTACAGGACTTTCATATACCTAAGATGCAGAAACATTCTGGGCAGAGACACAATTTTGCCTTCAGTTGCTGAACTCTCTAAAATCTATCACCTAGCTCTAAGAAATGTTCTTTTATCCATAAGGTCCCTTTTCTCTTCCTCCATATCAGGATTTTTTCTTTTTTCTGTCCATATTTCCTCTTCTGGGTACTGCATCACTTCTATTCCTTTCCAGTTGAAGATAACTTAAATGCTTAAGACGTGTGATGCAGGTGGCTTCAGCTTGTTCCTTGTGGGTGAATCTGCTGCATCTTGTCTTCTGGCAGTGAAGGTAAAAAGGGTAAAGGGGCTGTCATTCCCCTTTACGTGGCAGAAGACCCCTCTGTGTGCAAAACAACTTCTTCATATTCTGCTTAAGAATTTAAGTTGCTATTTCTTGACTGGATAATTACAGTAGCACTGTTGCAAGGTAATGAAGTAATGGTACTCTTTGAGAAAATGCTTCCCAATTCTAGCAGTAGCTAATGCTAAACTGAAGTGTCCTTCAGTGTCATTTAAATTTCTTCAGTGATGATTTTTTTTGCACCTTACAGTAATATAAAACTGCTGTGGTTTTCCAGCCATTTTCTCTTTCTGTATTGTGCTCGAGGACTTTGAGTCTTGTATCTGGATTTCTGCTGTTGCATAGGAAAAGTGTGTTATCTTTAAAATTCAATTTTCTGAATGAAAATTTGATGGATATTTTAATTTTTTAAAATTCATTAAATCATTCCCATCCCTCCCCTACCCCACTCCCCCACAACAATTTATTTCCTATACTCTAACACCATGACTCTAGTCCCACTTAATTTGGCATAAATTGGGAAAATGCCACTCAAATCAGTGAATAAGTTTTGAAAGCAACTGATCAGTACACTTAACAGTATAATCACCTACAGTGCCTCATGCAGCATGCTAGAGAGCCACATAACACAGGCAGATTTGCTAGAGACTCACCAAGCCTGTCACATACCCAAATGAAAGTGTAAAATAAGTTCTTGTGCCATTTTTAATCTAACTGCATAGTAATTGTCTGGAGGTACATATTCATCACAAATTTTCCTCACAAATTTAAGAATCTAGCACTCCCTTTTTATTCCTTTACTTTTATTGTTTTAAAAAGCCTTCAGAAAATCACAGGTGTTTGGAAAATGCTATATTCTGCATTTTTTCCTATAAATGGAGTTGGCTTTACAGTGTGTTTAAGAAAGTCAGTTTCCATATTGACTATGTACAACCAAAAGGGAAGATGTTTAAAAAGAGGAAAACATGACAGTGAATATATAGCAATATTTAAGGTCTCCAAGCTGTATGCTGAATCTGCCAGTATAGTTTATTTTAAAGTAAATTTCAAGTTAACATATGTACAAAATGGTGAACAAATATGAATTCTGTTGAAAAAGAACTGCTAGAATCACTAAGGCAATTAACTATGGCTGCAGCATGTGCATTACTGTTTCACTGTCCTCAGTGATGAATATCAGGACTGTTGATAATTCTCTGTATTACTAGCACTATAAGGATAAAGTCATTTTTAATTCCTGTGATGAGGTAAAATGGTGGGAACAGTGAAGATCCTCCAACATAATTTTCTACTCTGGTTTCTCCCACAGAAGTTTGAGTACAAAGGCTGCCTTTATCAACTGCATATTTATTTTCCTGAGCTTCTCATACTTTATAATTTGGCTGTGAATTTTAAAGAGCATTAAGTGGAGCACAGATTAGAAATTAGCACCCTTTGTGTCCTATTGAAAGCAGAGCAGCCCCTCCTCCTTAGGCACTGCAGAGTACTTTGCTAATAAGGCTGACTGAAGAAGTCTTCATTCAGCTTCATGTTGCTGGGCTGGAGAGTTTATTTGGCCCCATCATCCGTTCAGACCATGACCTGGACAAATCAGCCGTGATGCCTCAGATGTGAAAAGCCTTTGTTTGGCTTCTCGCATTCTTAACACAATTAGTAGCTCTGCAGCTCATCTCCTTGGGCAAGGTGGGATCATGCCATCCCTTGGTGCAACTACTGCTTGCAGGGTAAATCACTTGGAGCATCCCTCAAGTAATTCAGCAGCATGTGATTTTAGCCATGTAACTCCCTATCCCTTGAAAGCGAGTGGCTGATGAGGGTAAACTAGTAACACCCAGCTGGCCTAGTCACTCTGCAGTGTCTGCTGGCAACCTGCTAGGAAATGTAATAGATTAGATTTTCTCTAAATTAAGGTAAAGAAACTTGGTTATGCAATATGTCTGTCATTAGGGTGACTGAGGCTTTTCTCAGCCTTCAAACATTGCCGTCCGGATGTTCACCACCTCTTTTTTATGACCAGGAGTAAATTACAATAGGTGTGGCTTCCGTGTATCACTGCAGACTACACATGAGTTTTTGATTTAAAAATCACCTTCCAGTTATTCAAATAATACCAAACAAAGCAGACAGCTTTTTGTAATAGTCATTAAAGCCTTAGGAGTTGTTTCACAAATATATTATTTCTTGAGCATGTCAGAGTTTGCTTTGCTCCGGAACAATGAAAGGCCAGAATTCTAAACTGTATTTCTTCACCATAAAGCCTGAGGATGATGCATTTACTTTGGCACTGGTTTTGCTGCTGCTTCAGATTAGCTCTCTGTTCCTTCAGTGTTACTCTATTGGTCCATTCATTAGAGTCAGGAGTTAAGATTTCAGGTTTCTTTCCCCAGGCACTGGATGAAGCCTTTCCCTTTTCTGTGCCTTGAAGTCACAAGGCAGTGAAAACATGCAGCAAGTGAGCCAGGGTGCTCCCTCATTCTGTGTGTGTATGCATATAATTATTTATATATGTGTGTGTGCATGCTTTTATTTATAGGTTCTTGCAAGACATCAAACCAAAATCAAACCCATGTTTTCTGTTGGAAGGGAAGGCTCAGCATCACACAAACCCAACCCAGTGGCTGTTGAATTGGATAGAGCTTAACGCTGCTGTTAACACGCTTGTCCAAACCCTGGCTTTCTGGTCCACCTCACCACCCTTTATGCACACAGATCAACTTTCTCAACTGCTACAGGATGAACGCAGGCCAGCAGCAACAAGATACTGCTTAAGAGCAAATCCTTACCTATTACTAACGCTTCAAATGCCTCAGGAAACAGAGTTGAAACAGACTTTCATCCAGGTTTCATATTTTGTAAAGATGAATATGAATAAAGCCTGGTGAGGTGTGATGAAAAATAGACCTTGTTATGGATAACTGGGAATGCTTAGAGACTTTTATTCTCCACTGATATGCATTAGGCTGTCAAACAGGCCCCAGTAGTAAAAGCTCCAGCTATGTACAGCAGTAGGAGCCAAGGAAGTGTCAAACATGAAAAGGACAGTTTTGGAAGGGATGAACCATACACCTGATACTGATCAGCTGCTTTTAGTTTTTCTGCAGGGGGTTCTTGGGAAAGTTCTGTGGCCATAATGGTTTTGACAGGACTTCCATTAAGGTCCAAGGTGGCGTTTTGACAGGCTCAACCTAAACTAGCAATAGCCTGGTGGGTAGGGTTCTTTCCGAACATGAAGGACACAAAGCTCAAGTTGAGCTCATGTATAAACAATACAGTTCAACCTACGTTTCCCACAGCCAAGCAGAAAGCCTGAGTCACCAGCCTAGCAGGCATTTTGGACTGACTGAGTTCATCCTGATTTTTCACACAAAGGCTGTTGAGAGTCTTTGAGGTGTTCAGCTTAGAGATAACAGCAGCACTTTAGTACATGTGTTTTTTGGAAAGGAGATTTCCTTCCACCCTCACTCTCCTCCCCAGATCTGATTCTGCTCCTAATTTGAGTTAATTGATGTGCACATTTTTAAGTGCTTTTTTTATCAGGCAGAGGGTCATGGGACTAATACCACGTGAGGAAAAATGTTTCCTGAGAAACAAGTTTGCTTCAGTATGTCTACAACATCCCAGCACCCTGTGCAGTGCTCTGTTGTGGTGGCCAGATTAATTATGGACTTTAATTGGGAACAAGAAACAAAGGAGGGAGTCTAAAGGAAGATGACTTCATCTCCCTGCTCATCTTACATTGCTGTTTCACACAAAAAGTTTGAGGCAACAGACAGAACAGCAGACAAAATTATCTACATAAAGGTTCCCTCAGCCGAGGAGAGGGAGGATGAAATGAGAAAAGAGCCGTTGTTCATCTGGAAAGTCACTAGAGCAGGTCTGAGTTTTCATCTTTTCCAGCCAGCATGTTTGTTTAAGCCTTACACCTTTAAAAGTTTTTGTTCAAGCAGTTTGCCCTTGGGCTAATTTCTCCTTCTGCCCTAGCCTCAACTTGCTGCAAGCCTGGGAATTTTTGGCCTCTGTGAAACAAAAAGTGCTGTTTCTTACACTGATAGATAAAGCCCTATCTGCTGTATGAAGCTGTTACAACAAAGTGCAGGAGGGAGATGAGCAGTGGCAGCGTTGCATAAGGGACATCTTTGTGGCTGGCAGACCTGGGGGTATTAGAAGACTAACGTTCCAGCTCTTCCGTTAATTGTCTTATTTCAGATGGGTAGCATAAACTCAGATTTGCAGAGGCCCAAATGGAGAGCCTGGTACAAGGGGGGACAGTATGTGGCCACACTTAATATGGGGATTTTTTTTCCTCAGAAGAGGCATCTAACCACTGATTCCACACCCTCACCGCCAACACAAACATACCTGGTCAGTGAGGCAGTTGTGTCTCTTCTGCAGGCTGGCAGGCACCAGTTTTGCTGCATGCTGTTCTGAACCTTTCCTACATGAAAGACTCCTGTACAACACATTTGTCCCTACAGTACCTGGTCATTCATTCCATCATCTAGTCCCCACTTCATCATTTAATTCACACTCAGCTACAGACCAAAACTCAGAAAATCGTAGCGTGGTCTTTCCTTGTTGATTCTACACCCTGTCATGCTCCACCATTCAAACCATAAAGACATTTACCTTCTGCAGTTAATTCAGTGTACTTAAAATTATAGATTTAATATATAAATCTATACTGATTTATATTAATGTTTAAATGTCAAATCAATAATTTATTTGTGAGCCAAATACTTTCTGGCATAATTTCCAAATTATTCAGATAACCTTGCCTTCAAACAATCTGTTTGTTTTCCTTAGTGTGTCAAAATCCCAGATACATTTTGTTTCTCCATAGTAACCCCTAAGGGGAAATGAGAAAAACCTGAGTAACCCTAGAAATGTCACAACGCAGCAGAAGGATGCTGGCTGTTTCTCAGAGGCACAGTTTGTCCCTGTGGTTTTCAGCCTTACATCCAGACTGCTTGGGGCAGGGGTGAGGCAAGGGCAGAAATGACGTAGCCTAAAATGGGACATTTGGAAAGACCCAGAAGTGTATTTGGCAGGTGGAGCACTCTGTGTTGGTGATCTTGGCTGTTTGGTGGGTAGGTTAGGTTTCCTTCTTTCATTTGGCTTTTATGGGAAGAACTGACAATAACTTCCTGGATCGTGAAGTCAGATCCCCTGCTATCACAAATAGACATATTCTGTTATCACCATCATAAATTTGTCTTGTTTGTTCTTTAAAACTAGGATTGTTATGCCTTTTGTTTCCCTTCTGTAAGACTGCAGTAGAATCTCGTTTACTTCCAATGATCAGAAACCACCCTCTAATTTCTGTCCTTTAGTTTGAGAGAGACATAGGAAAATATTTCCAAGGAGGTGAAAATGTAGAGAATAAAAATGCATGTCTTCTTTAACATGTGGCAAGTACTTTGCACCTAAAAGTTACCTTTGTATTTACCCAATCTGAAGTAGAGCCAAAACAGTTCCCCTGAGGGGACAAAAGAAGATCCCAGTCCTAAAACCATCTGGTATTTGAAGAGTTAACTGG
Organism: Pezoporus occidentalis; assembly: GCF_034315485.1. Lineage (NCBI taxonomy): Eukaryota > Metazoa > Chordata > Aves > Psittaciformes > Psittacidae > Pezoporus > Pezoporus occidentalis. The sequence goes on along the minus strand of NW_026915802.1, from coordinate 2,963,355 downwards.
ACACAGTGATTCAGCTGATGACAAGGGAGCAGCCTGCTGCCTTTCTTGCAAGGTGATCAGCTGGAATGTTTTGGGGTTTGTTTTAACTTTGCCCCCAGAAGGTAGGTTTTACACGAAAGAGGAAAAAGCAAAACTTAGTTTATTTGTTTGGCAGCGTTTAACACGAGGTCTCGTCCCCGTTCAGCCTGCTGCTCCCAGCCTTTCTGCCTGCCCCCACCTTCTGCTTTCCTGGGAGTGCCAGATCTGAACGAAACCTGCACATTTTTCCATCTCTATGCCCTGCCCACCCTGCGGAGTGTCACGGGGCTGATTGGCAGGCGGGGAGCCACGGCTCCTGCTCCAGCACGCAGAGTGCATACCTCCCTCCCCGGCTCCCACAGAGGCAGCCATGGACAAACCTGGGCAGAGACAGCCAGCCCGATCGACGCGCCTGCAGCTGGCACCGCCAAACTGAAGTTATCTGAGCCCCGGGTAAGTGCAGCAAAGAGAGAATCCGTTCATCTGAGCGCTCTGAATGTAGCATCGGTGGGAGGAGGCGCATCTAAACTTCATTTAGAAGAAAGGTACTCTTAACAGCAGGGGCCGTAAGTGACGGGGTCGGGTGGGAATATGGGAGGATGACTGATGGGTGAACTACAGGGAGAGAAGACTGGGAAAGACATTAACTTTCTTCCCGTGAAGTCCAAGGGAACCTTGAATGCCATACCAGTAACTTGGGAAAGTTTTACTTACAGGAGGAGTTTGATGCTGTGAACACTGGTAGGATGAGGCAGAGGGCTGGCTTTTAGTCCTCCAGGAGCAAGTGATTAAAAAGGGGATTTCAAATTGTATGTATACAGCTAAATCAGTATGTAATGTCCTCCTGCACCTTATTCCTAGTGCCTGCTGCACTGGTACAAAAGCACCGTGTTTTAAAGCCGAGAGGGATATGGGGGAGGAGGGCTGCTTGGTTCATGAACTTTTGTGGGAGGTTATTTCTTTTCTGATCCCACAAGCAAAAGTAGGCTGCTTCCTTGTTGATAAAAGCTTCTGTGTAGTATAAGAAGATAAACTGAAACATGAAAAAAAGAGCTATGTGAATTTTCTCCAAATATTGCTGACAGGATAATGGAAATCTCTCTCTGTGCCTGCTGAGGTGCTCAAGAATGGGAAGGTTTGGAAGCAGGTTTTGCTGTGAGATTAACAGCTCTGAGCTGCTCTGTATAGAATTTCAGTGGGTGAGTGAGCAATTCAGATTCGTCAAGTGCTTCATTGTTAGGGGACTTCAGTGTTTTGGTGTTTGTTGAAAACACAAGAAATGCATTGCCATCGTGTATGCAAGAATAAGCAGCTGGATTTACACATAAGCACATAATTTGGAATTGAGTTCTGCAGTGCAGAAATCAAAATTCAGCTATGTTGTGATCTACAAGAGAGGATAATTTGATACAACTTTTTTTTCTTCCTCTGTTATTTTTAAGCAGCAGTTTGTACTGCAGTATTATTATGTGTCGGAGCATGTAGGTCTGAGGACTTTGAGATCAGGTTGTGTGAGGACATCTTCACAGATATATCTGGCATCCTGAATACTGGCCTAGCTTTCTTTGTAACTTTTACTTTCCATTCTTTACAGCCAGTTCTGAAATGCTCAATTTGACCTCAGTTCTCCATACTTAATCTAGTTACATGTTTTTCTGTGAGGGAGCAGCACTAAAATTCATGCAACTATTTCAAAATTCATCACACAACAGGAGAGTGAGATGGAGCTACTTAAATAATTATTGCTGGTTTTTTTTTTTCCCATGCAGATTAAAAGGTCAAAAAGATTTAAATTGATCATGTAATTGGAGCTGCTGCATATCAAAAACCATAGCACACCCCTGACTTAGTCCCTGTGAGAACTTAAGCCTTACCTGCCCTAAAGGACTCCCGTATCATGAGATTTCACTGCACAGAGTTTTTGGTAAATCAGTTCCATGGTTAATTGCTTTTGCTATTAAAACTCTGCATGATTTCTAATCTCAATTTCTCTGTGTTGTGTTCCAACTCTCACATATCACTTATTAAATCACAGCAATTTTTCTTTCATAATTTTCTGTGTAGGAGCTTACAGACTGATTGTTCCCGAATCTCCTGCAGAGCAGATTAAATAGAGCTTTTGTGGTTTGCTGTGTGATGGGGTTTTTTATTCCTTTATAGTTGCTGTGGATCTTTTCTGAACCCTCCTCAGTTTTTCTACTTCCCTGAATTCTGGACAGAAGATTGGGTCGTAGTGGTCCACCAGGAACCGGGCCATCTACATACACAAGTGGAATGACTTCCCTTCTGTTTCATGTTTCTCTCTTCCTTAATACTACGTCAGTTTTTTAGCCTTAGAATTGCACTAGAAGTGATAACCATCCAAATCTTTTCCAGAATCACTGCTTCTAAAGGTACCCTCCATTCCATACCATTGCCCTACTTCCCCCGACCCTCCTTACCTGAGTGAACTCCATGCACATTTTCCCAAAGTACATACTACTGAACACACCATTCACAGTAAAACACATTTACAGATGACAGTAAAAGAGATGTACAGAATTATTTCCATCTAAAAGGAGCTCTTACTAGCTCAGTGTAGCAAGAGAGGCTCCCTTTTGTCTCTTCAGCAAAACTGCTGCTCACAAATACAGGAATTCTGCTTTACATCTCTTATCTGCCTCATCATGCAGCGTGCAGACAGCCTAACCAGCCCAGGAGCGTCTTCACCGAGTACAGCAATCTTCTTGGCATCTGGCCATCCAGAGGCAGATACGGCAATCTGCTTTCCGGGTGGTCCCTTACTAGGAAATCAATGAAGCAAGGTAGAGGAAAAGAATCAACCTGAACTTTCTCCTTCCCAGATTGAAGCCAAACTCCAGAGGTTTTCCAAAGCCAGAAGTTGTTCAGTTGAGCTTAGCTTATTGTCTGTTTGCAGCTGCCTCGGCATGTACAGGTTCCAGCTGGGACCAACAGAGAATCATTAAAATGTTGTCAGGAATGCTGATCCAGGAGACGTTGTGTCCTGACCTGAAGTTCAGATAACTCTCATGAGAGCTCCTTTTCTCAAGAGATGTTCAGTCTGCTTTGCAGGCCAGAAATATGATAAAGAAACACTCAGACTTCAGTGTATTTATATGAACATAGTTTACAAACTGTTGGAGTGGGCAGCTGCTGCAGGGAGATACTTGAGCCTCCAACCGAATCAAAAACAAGGCGGCTCTTGGCTGAAAAGGGAATTGCTTTGTCTGCTGGACATTGTTCCCTCTATTTCTGTACCCTGGCATTACAGTAGTGAGAAGGGAAGTAAAAGGCTAACAGTTGATCTTTTTTCTTTATTTTTTTTTTCTATCAGAGATCATTTAAAAAAATGTTTTGCCTATCACAAAAGTAACCAGGAGCTTTCAATTTGGACAGCGAGTCTTAAGTGTGGAGTGTATAAACGTGTATACTCCAGAGACTCGATTCTGAGAGCCAAAAGTTAGTTTAAACACACAGGATTCCAGTAGCTCCTTCTCCTAACTCGACTCTGAATTTACAGAGGGTAATGCTACCAATGCTATCTATATTTATTCTTTGTGCTTGGGAAGTGTTTGCCATTTCCATTAAATGACTTGCTAATGGTTCACACTGTAACATGCTGTGTGGGAGAAAGAGATAAAATGTGCAGAATTAGTTCTTGCTGAATGTTTAAGTTGCAAAACTACCTCTTAGCATCCCTACTGAGCCGAAGCATCCTGGAAAATGACTGCAACTGAGCACAGCCCTGTTTTCTCCAGCATTTCTGGTGGGCTCAGATGGATGCCAGTTCCAGGCACATTAGGGTTTTAACCTGTTTGGTGCTTGTTGTTTTGGTCAATATCAATTCTGTAATGAGCAAAAAGGCTTGTCTGGACAAGCAGATGCTCCAGATGAGCGCCCTGCGTGAAAGTTAATCTGCACCCTGCGCACTTGGACGGCGCTTGCCACTGCCTTAAAACGCCGCTTACCCCAGTGCGGCAATCCTGTCCCTTCCCTCGCAGGCAGAGGGCAGGCAGGGGTTAACATTCCTTCCTGTTCATTCATGCCTGCCCGTCGCCCGTGGCCAGGCAGGGGGGGCGCAGCCCCAGCGAGGCAGCCTGTCCCGGAGACAAAAGGCACGGCACAAAGCAGAGACTAAACAGGGATAAAAGTTTAAAGAGGGGGGACATCATCCACTTAATTTATGTTTTAACTATAGGGCAGAGAGAAGAGAAATAATTCTGGCTTCTCCTAAATGATAGTTCTCACAGGAGGAGATGGGCCATAATTAGGTTTTGCTGGGATTCGGTAATTGCTTCCCGATGCCTGGTGAAACTATTTCCAAGGAGCCTGTCTCACTCGCAGGAGTGTGTGGCACAGTTTTTACCCCAGCATAGTCGGGTTACTGCCATCTGACAGCTGCTCAGATCCGATAATAAAAGAGTTGGGTTTCAGTTTGCTTTATGGGTGAACCAATTTTCATATCCAAAATCATCAGCACAGTTGACCCAAGGGAGATTTTTGTTCAGAGCTCAAGCACAGATTTCACCACGTTTTAAGTAGGTATCTTGTTTTCTAAGGTTGCCCCCTTTTGTTGTGGTGCACAGATGATGAGGATATTTAGCGGGAAGGATCAGAGTTAGTTGCTGAGTTAGTAAATACAGGATTAAATCTTCCAAACTGTCAGCACTTCTAGGACATTATTAATTCTGGTTCAAATAAACACACTCCCAGTACAATCTCTTTCCTTGTCCCAAGCAGAAACATGCTTTCGTTAAACCAGAGTGAGTGCAGAATTCTCCTTCATGAATTCAAGCGCTCATATGCATAACAAATCCTACAAGAAATGCCATTTCACATGAGATGTTAAATTCAAAGCTTCCCATGAGGGGCATGTTCTTGTCCACATGACTGGTCTTTTTATTTCCACCGTTTGACCTTGACGTTACTTCAGTGAGTGGTACCAACCTGCGAACCTGGGAGATGCAGCACGAAAGATCAGACTGCATCATGTGTCTAAGCCCCTTTAGATATTTCTTCTAGACTTGTTAACCTAGTAGACTGCTGATGGTACATTTTCATCTGACACATATTTCTGATTCTTTGTGAGTAGTTTATTCACTGTACCCAAGTAAACCAGCAGGGAAAAAAAAATTCCCCACCCCACATTTCCATGATATACTGAAACACCTCTGCAACATTATCTCACGAATTAAAAAAAACTCTGTTCCTAGGAAGTAATCAACTGACTTATTGAAATTTTCTAATATAATGGGTGAATATAAATATAATATAAACAAATATAATGAGGCAGTCATTCTTGTCCATAGCAGTGTTGTTCTTGGGCAAATCTCCTTCAGCAGTCAGTGCAGCTTTAGGGTACTTTAATTACCTGTTAAGTGTTTGTTGCCCATTCATTTCTTGAATGTCCATTTCATCCCTTTATAGGAATACATTAATAATTATTTTTGCCTTTTATAGTCCGGGTAGCTTTCTTTTCAAGCTCAGTAAAGTCCTCCTATTATCTTATTATCCCTTGGTTCCTTGGTTCTGTAATCCCTGTTGTTTCCTTCAGGCAGACCTCAGTTCTTTCAGCACTCTTCTGCAAAATCTCACATGGCCCTTCAGAAAGCCTTGCTTTGTTTACAGGGCACAGCAGCTGTGGGGGCCCTGTTGTTTTCCTTCACATCAGTCACATTCTGTGCTCAGCTCTTGTCTCTCAGCTGCCACCAAACCAGCTATGCAGTTTGGTGATACAGGCAGTAAGGTTTCTTATCACCCTGTCAATCTCCTTTTTGATTTTTTCCTCACCTAATCTTGTCCTGTACCCTGAAGACCTGCTGGGTCTCATCCGCTTTTCAAGCATACAGAAGTTTATTTCCACTTAGCTTTCTGTGGTGTATTTCATACACGGATTGCCCTCACACTATCAGAGCCCCATCCCATCCAGCCGCTGTACCCTGCCTGATTCCTAGTAACTGCTGCCCCAGGACGGAAACTTTCATCACTTTGAAAGCTGACAACTTATTCTCTCATGTATATATTCATATGTGTGTGTGTATACAGTAAGGGGCTCACTAACTGATATGGCTGACATTTGGGGTCTCTTGTTTACTTCTCCACAGGATTATTTTAATGTTTTCCGTAACTTTTTTCCATCTTACAAAGAAAAAGAGGTGACTTTCACGAAGTCACTTAGCTGAATTCCTCCCCCTTTGCACTCCCATCAGAAGAATGCGGAGCATTATTTGGGGAAGAAAGAGGACAAACAGCAAAGACTAGGTGGTGATGGGGGGAGCTAAAACTTTACAGTAAGAAATCAGTGTGGCTGAGAAGTTATGCAGGACTAGTGTAAGGGAATTTGGACAGTGTATACCCTGTGTTTTGCCCCCCAGGCAGAATCATAACTTAGAGGGATGGGAAGTTACAGTCTGTGCATAAGGGGAGGAAGTACAGGTTTCCTCTTCACTTCTCATCACAAAGTGCTGTGATAACATCATGAGTTACTTCTTTCCATTCTTCATACGAGTCTCTTTTGGTCAAACTCCCACATTTAACAGTGAGACCTGTGCCTTTCTGTTCACTGTAATCACACCAGCATGGCCCAAGGCAGAGAGGAAGAAACTGCTTGTTGGATCATTTCTGTTTGGCTGCTGCTGTGGAGTGACCCTGAATAATCCTGTGTAATGTGGTAGCTCCACACACACATACAAAAAGGAAAAACAAAACTAGAAATTACATAAGATAGGTAACAGCCCAGTATTTGGTTCTGTTGATTTCCTGCAATTGTGAATAGCTGGACAACAGCTGGGCTTTTATGGTGGGAGCCTGGGCTGAAGGAAGGGCTGCACTAAGGGAGTCCCAGACCTGGAACAGATGAGTGTGCAAAGGGAGGAATGGCCTCATCAATCACAGCAATATGTTGTAAAACAAGCCATTCCCTCATAATAGCCTTCAGGGCTGGTCGGCAGCTGCCTTGAGGTTGGAGATGAGATGCTGATAGCACCATGGGATAATAACAAGACTCAGACTGGGTCAGAGGGCCATACAGCAAGATCAGTTACCTAAAATGTGGTTGGATGAACAGACTGCCAAGTTTTCTATTTTCCGACATCCTTGTGAGTCCTTCTGTTATATGCATGTGAAGGGTGAGCTAGGTCAGCTCCTTTAGTCTCCAAAGTTGGTTGAAGTTGTGCTGTCAGACTGGCAGGGCCAATACAGCTGTGCTTTTAGAAACACTGTCCAAGACAGCTCATGTAATGTCACTATAGTTTTCCTGGATGGGCAAAAACTAAGAACAGTGTCACCATAAAGGAGGCTGAAGTTTGGTTACCACCAGTGGGAATGTTTCTTCTTACTATGTCCTATCTGTATAAACCATCTTGCTCAGAACACATCTTTAAAGGCCTCAAGGGGTGAAAAACAGGAACACAGCACCCTGACTCAACCCTGCAACCACTTTAGCAACAGCATAATATGGATTTTGAAGAAAAAGTTTTATTTCCAGAATAAAGTGGTGCCTATCTGACTGTAACAAGCATGTTTCAGTATCTACTGCAACAAGAGTTTGCTTTCCAAGGTCGTGGTAACTGGAAACTATGGGGTTTCTCTCGGTATTTTTACTCAATGCAAAGCTTTTCTTGTTTGGGATCTCTGAACAACCTACTTTTGTTATCCCAATTCCCACCTAAGGTCCTTCAGTTGCACAGTTAAAATACGAGGTATAAATAGTCTTTGTGCCCTTACAATCCCAGGGTGAGGAGCAACTGTATGCTCACCTTACACTTCTGGAAGAAGTCCCAAATCTCTTTCCATTTTATAAATGTTCTCCAGCTGACCTTACTACTCAATCTTGGTATTACAAGCTTTTCTTTGTCCCAGTCCTTGCTCCTTATTTGAAGCAAAATCAGGTATTAAATACTTGTGCTTTTTTTCTAACAAAATAATAGGGATATTTTCTGTATTTTGTCTTTGTATAAGAACATGTCTCCTTGATAATATTTCTTGGTGTTCCAACATTGTGCAAGACAGACGCATTAAAAAATAACTGAATCTTATTCATTCATGTGACAGTTTTCATTGAGAGCTGGAGAAATGAATTCTTTCTATGATCAGTTTTGCCAGTTAATATCAGGTCAGTCTTGGCAGAGGGAACCATGCCATGCACTCTCTCTCTCTTTAGAAAAAACAGTATTTGTCATACTTGGATCTCAGACAATTGCTGAATGGCACTAGGGACCTTTTTGGCTTACCTCCAATATTTTTGGTGGAATCTTTCTTGCTTGTAAATAATGTGGACAGTGCTCTGTTTCTCAGCATATGGGAAGAACAAACAGTAAGACAGAGATGCCCAGCATTTCTCCTTGCAGTTTACAGCCAATCCTGTACTTAAGCATCCAGTCTTACCTGTTTACTGCAGCTTCTCCACATTTCTAATTGTTCTCCTCTCGATACACCTACCTACAAGTAGGCAGTGCACAAGGGCATTCCTTGGCATACATGAGTTACCTTTTTCTCAGCCAAGGGCCACAGCTTCTACTATCCCTAATTGGTTCCCTTGCTTATTCCATTTATCTGTGTGGTCTCTATGAAGCCCACAAGCTGTCACATGAGTTATCATAGCCTTTCATCAAATTGACAACAGCCATTAACACTTTCCATTACATTAGTGGTTTTGCTTTGCTGCAGAGAGAAAACTATGAGGAGCAGAGGGCATAAATTGCTAGCTGAAGGTCACTTAGCCAGTCAGAGTTCATATCAGCACCTGAGCCTTTTGCAGCCCATTCCTATGTCATATACTTTGCATCATGCTGCTTCTCAAGCACGTGTAATTATTATTTGTTGAGGATGGGGGTGTTGTTTTAGCAGGCCAGTTGGGTCAGGCATCACACTTAGGTCAGGCTGTCCTTTCTGTTTTCTCACACTATTTCCAGCCAACTGCCTTTGGTCCTCTGTGTTATGTGTCGAATATCCCCCCAGGAATTAAAAAATAGAAGCCATATTCACGTACACATGGCTTTGTTCTAGCTCCTCAGCTCTGCATTGAGCACCTCCCCTGTTAATTCATGAAACTTCATTGTACCCTGTAGCTCTCATATGCTCTGAGTCGAGAAGGACTGACCAAACTGGCTACCCTCACGTAGTTACATGGTCTTCTCTGCACTTTTAAACAGAAAATGTTTCTCTAAGAAACTACGGGGTTGGAAAGAATTATCATAAGCTTCAGGCAAAACTGGAATACTGTTAGCTTCCATAATTTACAAATATTTATCAGCTGTGTTGTCTATAGAACAAATCTGTCTTTACAGTTCATCGGGTAATTAAATGATTCAAATATACAGGTGAAGTTCAAGTTTTCACAGAGCTTTACATTACAAATTGGGAAATGAGTCCTTGGGTTGGTTTGTTTTAATAATAGCAGTGGCATAACTTGTAAATAATTTTGCTGTTGCTCAGGGTAAAGGTAATGTGTAAATATGACATAAGCTGAGATATGCAGACAAGTCTGGCAGACAGGATGTGAGTTGCTGACTTGATATGATATAAAACTTGATCCTGGGATCAATACTGCAGCTGTCTTTTGGATTCATAACTTGATGCATAAGACCATAGTGAGTTGCTTTGCAGTCAAAGGCTGTGCTGCTTAATGGCATCCCAAATTCTGAGAGGATCCAGTAGCTGGCACATTTCCACCTGCAGTCTGGCACCGTGAATGTCAGGTTTATTCCACACGGTACTATCTCAAGCACTGAAGACAAAACTTAAGAGGTTAAAACCAGTGCATCACATATTGTTTGTAAAATTATGGCAGGATGAAGTAGCATATTGTCTCTGTATGAGAGATTTATGTAACCACTAGTATCAGCTCCTCCAAGATGATGTGGGATTGTCTTTGCATTTGAAGGATTGGCTACAGTTTTATTCTGCTTGCCAGAATGAATTCCTAAGATATCCTGGGCTAGCAGGAGCTTCTCTCTTTCCTTGTTCACTTTCAGAATATTTCTTCACGAGCTCTGTGGTCTTGTCTTAGTGGCAGTTCTGCTACTGAAGGATATGCTGTACGTAGAGCTGAGTAAAATCAGAGATGGAAGCAGACGTCTGGGTAGAAGCAAGGTCCAAAGTCCATTCAGTCAGACTGTGTTTATCTTCGTTACTGTACTTTGAAAGGAGCTGCTTCTGAAAAATGCTATGTGCATGTCTTCCATTGTTCTTGTTTGCTCGTTGTTCTTTCAGATGAAAGATGAAGCAGAGAGATTCAGAGAACCTGTAGTTCTCTTGATCCCTGTGCTGGAACAGGTTCAGCTTTGTGTTTCCTAGCTCTTCTGTGTCACCTCACACGCAAGCTTTGTCTAGCCTAGCCAAACTGAGAGCATAAGTACTCCAGTGGTAGTAATAATGGTTAAGGCTAGGGTGTAGTCACAGTCTGGGTCACCTCTGGACCGAGCACACCTTGCTGAGAGCAAAGTTAGATGACACATTGATAAAAATATGTCAGTGGTATCTATGCTATGTCTTCAGGGATAGAAACAAAGTTGCTTTGTAATGAATCACGTACGTGTGATTAGTTGCTGTGGTGTTTACTTTATGAGTCTATTATGTTTGTTTAATAGAAATAAGTTCTAAGGAAAAACAAGCAGTTTCTAATGCTTTTTCCACCGCTTATGTGAAATCTGTTCACAATTTGGCTCAAATGATTCTTAATTATAAAACAGCATTATTATGTCACATATATATTGTGAATTCTTTGAGCAGGCATAGTGTTGTCTAAATCTTGTAAAAATCTTGAAGACTTCTTCTAATTTTATCAGTCTTAATGTACCACCTTCTGGCCAGCTAATGGAAGCACATGAACTGATATTCAGGTAGAACACTTGCTTTCTAGATCTGTGACTTTCAACTGGGTTTAAATCAAAAAAACCTTCTTTCTGTAATAGTTGTGGGACCCATTCACTATCATTGTCTTACACAGAAGTTTGTAAGTATGTTCCAAGAACAAAATGTATTTACTTCAATTTCTTTGTAAAGTAGCCTTTACTGAAAAAGAAAAAACAACACAGGAAAACAAAACAAAACAAAAAGCAAGAAAGCTGGGTTTAGGTGATAAATAGTGCTTTTTCTTAGAGTACCTAATGCCTTTTAACTGTCACTAGGAGAGTTTTACTCCATTTTAAAGTTCCTTATTGCCTCTAACTTCTTGCCACATAATTCCTACCTGGCATTAAGATCTGGCAGTTTCTTCAGGACACTAACAACCTTGTCCATGACTTTCATGAACTATCTGTAATTTGTAATCTACTGTTCAGATGATAAATTGTTATTAAATGGAGTCCCAGGAATATATATCTATCTTCTGCTATAATGTCTTGGTGATTTCTGGATAGGTTATATGTTTGTTCGTGACTGTAATTCTAAGAGTATTAGTAGACTAACTGTTAAGTGTTTACAGACTAAAACCTAAGCAGTATATTTGGAAAACACTTTTTCTGAATATGGATATCTGTTGTAGGAATCTAATTTACCAGTTTTGTGCATGAGGTGTGTTACAGATGCTTGGTATTGTTTTAAGACTAGCCCAGCCTGCTGCACAGCACAGACTGCAGAACATGTAAGAAACTTTTGCAGAGATATAAGCTGCAGCCAAGAGCAGCCGGTGTAGCTGAGATCAGTACAAGGAAAAGGGGACTTAACAGTGCATAGATTATGAGTTGCTGAAATGTTGTTTCAGTTATTCCATACACATCTGAAATGTTTTTTTTTTTCACGACCCAGTTTTAACTACTCAGTAAACGTAACACAATAAAAATACTGAGTATTTTTAAATTTAATCATGCAGGAAAGTTCTAAGTTACAAACAAATTTTGTTATCTTGAGCATTTTCTGAAGGAATAATGACAGGGCTCTGACTGAACTGCTGTCTTTGTTTAATTAGTTTCTCCAGTTGAATAAAGGTAAACAGGAAGGAGAGGAAAACAGGTGAAACAAAAAAATGCACTCAAGTAGCATCATAGCTGGTTGCAACGAGACTTCAGCTGCAACTACCACTGTTCTAATGAGTAGTCCAATACCAGCTTCTTAATGGTCAGACTCAGGTTTTGGGAAGATGTTCTCTTCCCTCTCCAAGCACTGAGATGCAGCATGAGTGAAGGAGACAGAAGGCAAATAATTCAGGGCAGCAAAGCACAGTAAGCATAAATGCCTGAAATACAGTTGTTCTGCCTTCCCATAAATACATACATTTGTGTAGATACAGAATGGTAAGAAAATCTCAAAACATCAAAAACTAAAGTCCACAGAAACTTCTAGAGCCCTTTAAGATGGTAGATGGAGCACAGTCCTTTTCAACATTGTTCTTGCAGTATGAGGACTGCTGCAATCTAGCTGTGTGGGGCTAAGTTATAATTTGCTTGTATTTCATCTTCGGTTTAGTATTTGTATGAAGGCTTACACTTAAAATGAAACACGAGAGTTTATAAAGATTAGAGACACATGGGGATAAATTAACTGAACATAGATGAAATTCATTGTGTTTAAATAGAGATGGAAGCTCAGTGATGTAACTTCTTTGTAACTTCAGATTATTTAACTTCTTTTAACAATTAAACTTCTTTTGGGACTTGTGATGAATTTGCATCACAAGCAACAGGCATCATATTTAACTAGTCATTAACCCACTGCTGGGAACAGACTATATAGTACTACAGATTTGGGATAAAACTGTACTAGGTTTAATCAGGCCACTGATTTACATGGCCTAAATTTAGACACCTAAATTCAAAGAGATTTAATGACAGGATATGACAGAGTATGATCACCTGAAAAGTTACTGAAGTATGAATCCTTTCAATGTGATCTGAGAAACTTGCCAAGTAGGATGAGAAGAAATAAGAAAGAACTGTAGAGATTGGGTCTGTTACCTCAGTCTTTCATCTTGCACCTTCTCCTGATGGTTACTTAGTCTGTGGTGATTTTGTAACGTTTCTTAGCTGTGCCATAAGGTACGAAGTTATAAACATAGCTTCTGTATTAACAGTTCAACATACTGGGAAACTAGATTGCTGTCATATTTTTGTATATGGGAGCATTCATCCCTTCCACATGTTAGATCTTGCAGAGAGTCAATATCTGCAGGAATGCTTACAAATCTATGTTCCAGTCTCTATCAGTGTCCTTTAGCATGATAATACCTGGTGGTTTTGGCCAAAATACTTTAAAAAGAAAAATAAAAAGATGAGAACCAGAGCCTCCTTTCCTTGTAGTGAGTCACAAGAGGCTGATCATAGTGAGATGTTCTACATCTGTTATAACAATGCTGGTTTTCAGTTTTATCATACTGAAATGATTAACTGTTTTGCTACTGAACCCTACTGAACCCTTGTAAAATCAACAAAACATGAAGAGGTCTGTGGACAAAAAAAAAACATTACAATGCAGGTTGGCATTTTGTTCTTCATTGTGGACTTAAGTTTCCCAATTATTTAATGGCTTGGTAATTATACTGAGACATGTATATAGTAAGGTACAGCCAGTGCTGGTTGCAGGCACCACTTACGTGGGGGAATGAATGCCGAGATGCATAGTTGTGTGGGTAGCCTGAGGCTGCTTGCCCAGGGCTAACATTGCTGGTGTCACTGGGAAAGGAAACAGAGCTACTGGCACCTTCACCTTCGTAAATCTGCTCCTGTGTTTTGTAGCTGGCTGGAGCAACCTGTCAGGTTGGACTCTGACAAGAACGGACAATTAAAAGGTGTTTTAATTTTGCAAAGAAAACACTTATCCAAGTCATTTACTTAAGAAAGCAAAGTCAGTCAATCAAAAGGAAAAAAAAACAAGTGTTTTGTTTTGATCACATCTTTTTTTATGCAGATCTAGTCTTAGTCAGGAATCACTCTGGGTTGAAGAATGCACCCCATCAGCAACCAATCCTCATGATTTATTTTGTAGGAAGGAATTTTGAAAGCAGTTAGAAAAGCAGGGAGTTCATCTGGGAAATCACTTTCTTAAGTGTCCTCTCCCAGACCTACTGGGGTGCTGCCAAATGGAAGGACATTCACATTTTAAACTTTATCACCCATGTTCAGGAATTCATAAAAAGTCAAGAAGGGAAAATCTGAAGTAATTGTCTAAGACATCTTATAGCCATGACAGGATTTTTCACCATGCTATATTTGCCTTTGCAGCAGAGGTTCCAGTATTTCTCTTGGGAAACACACTATTTCATCTAGCTCTCAGGAACTTTCTTTGCACACTTAGCTGCATTAGCTTATGGTTATATTTTTAAACTGCCTGCTATTAGCCATTCCCTTACAGAGCTAAAAACCTCTCTTTCCTAGAACCACCTTTGTATTCTTCAAACATTTGTAAACCCAACCATATGGTTCTTTGGCAGCAGAATAATCTGCTTTTGATTTTAGTTTGAGAAAGAAGGATTGTTTCACTTCCCAGATTTGACACTTCCACATATCAAATCAAATAACAGTTTACTGATTCCTTCTAGAAAATAAAATTACACAAATGATTACACATGTGAAACCATCTTATTGTAGAGCTTCTGCTGTATTTCTGGGTATCTGAGTCAAAACAAGCATTTTATAAAACTTGTTCAGTTTAGAAAGAAATTCTTCAGGTGATTTCTATGTTTTTCACATAGACTCTCAAGGAGGTCTTCTCATCTGCCTCTATTTATTTTTTTACTGCTTTATTTGTGGATTCCCATTTGATTTCTGTAGTTCAAAAGCTAAGATATAGGAAAGGGGAAAATTATAATTGCAGTCAGGGAAAAGGTGATCCACTCTTAAGAAACCCTGACCTTATAAACATAGGACTTCTAGAAGTCCTAAAAGAAATGGGGAATGTTTTCCCAGAAATACCATAAAATCAGAGACTTTTACCACATCTTTTCATTGCCTTTGCTGTGCTTCAGAGGATTACATGCTTGCTAACCAAAGTGCTGGAAAAGCATGAGACAACATAGGAAGGTATTGGTATGGACCTGAGGATCAGAACAACATCAGATTGTTCTTGGTGGGGTTTTTATTACTTTCTCTCTTAGGGTGATAATAAGATGGTTTGGATGAATGGTAATAAGGTGGCTTGTTTTTTTCCCCTCACAAATCTATAGTCTTGTGGAAAAATTTAACAGATAAAAGTCTTACCACTGTGGGTCACTGGAGATGGAAGAGCATCCAGTGGTGTAAACAGTAGCAGGGACTACAGAGAAGCATGGCGCAAAGCTGGAAGTAGAATGTCAGGGTAGAGAAGAAAATCAGGGAGATTGAGATAGTGCCACTTCTTTTCAAATATACTTTGAAATGCATGGATAGTCTATAAAAGCTATCTATTCTTGTTATTGCTTTGTTGTTATTGTGGCTTGAAAAAAAATTGGTATCAGTCTCTTCATATGTAATTATGAGTTATACTAACCTTTAGAATTTGGATCGTGTGTTTTATCCTTAGGTCAAAAAGTTGAGTGAGCTCCCATGCAGCTGGGATGAGAGGCCCAGAAAATCAAGTTACTCATGACATTATAATGAGCTAGTGGTGTGACTTTGGCTAACATGAATAGTCCCTATTCCATATCCTAAATGATAACTGGAAGGAAAATTCAAATTGTCTTACTATGGTTGAGGCAGAATGGAAACGAAGCTCATCTTTTGTGGGGAACTGGTGGCAATTTAAATAATGACTTAAGTTGTTGTTGTTATTGTTGCTGTTGTTAATATTGTAAAATATCACAGGTGTGCATCCATACCAAACTGCTACATTTTACACTCACTTTTCTGCTTGTACTGAAGAACAGTGACTTAGGTAAAAACATAGTACCTATATATCTATCAGAAGCAACAGGCACAAATGCTAGTACTGTTGTATTATACATAGAGCAAACCCATGGCGTAGCTGCAGTGTAATTTCATGCTGGCTGCTCATTTTGAGAAGCACTTTTATTCATTCGCTCAATGGGAAGAAAATGGGAAGAAAACCCTTTAATTTCTGAACTCTGAGAATGTATGCTCATTTTGGAAAACACTTTATTACCACTGCAGCTATATCCACCAGGAAGAGCTAGGATTGAAATAGCACAGTAAGATGTAAGCTTCTGGGAAGTGTCTTGGCAGAGCCCAAGATTAGGAAAATAGTGGTCAAAGGTGCCATGTCCTGACAGAGTATGGGGACAGCTTCCATAAGTTAAAAGAAGTGTTTTTCTGTATGCTAACATACATCCCTAGATCACGGCTTCTCTGAGAGATTCTTCAAAGACATCCAAGGACTGGCAGACTCTTTCTCCCTGGGTAACCCAAAAAGTCTCTTTGCTGAACACATCCTGGGCAAAAATGCCACCTACATACCCTTTATGGTGTCTTCACCGTATCCCATGTGCTTTTGTGTTAACAGCAAATGTGCAGACAAATATGTAGTGACAAAGTGCAGAAGAGCTCTTCCTCAGTGTTCATTCCCTCCCCTACTGTATTCTTCTCTAGAGCAAAGGGTATGGGGACAGAAAGGGAAAAAATGAGAACAAGAGTAAGAGGGTACAAATGGCAGAAGGTAAGTGGAGAGAAGAAATGCAGCCTGAAAGCTTAGAGAGGGAAGTTTTAAAAAAATCACTGCAACATGTGGGCTAAGTTTCTCCTTTTCAGTCATGTTGGAATGAGAGCAATACAATCATTGCTCTCATTCCTTTTCTGTTTCTTACTGCATTCCTTTCCTCTGTTCAGCTATTTCTTTGTTAATTCTGGACAGACTCTTGAGCATTTTAGCCAAGTCTTCTGATTATCTTTCTTGCCCAGAATATGAAAATGCCTTTGTTGAGCATGCAAACTGTTGTGCAGACTGTAGTTTTCTGTACTTGAAGAGAACTAGATAACTTCAGAGTAATTAGCTGAAATTTCCTCCCCTCCCCTCTTTTTTTTTAAAGACAATTCCTCATCTCTCCAGGAAGATGAAGAGATAGATATGGAGGCTGTCAACTGGCAGCTGAACAACACCTCCATGAATGGGCATTCATCTACCCCAACCACAGTTCGCTTTCCCAGCTGGGTGACTTTTGACGACAATGAAGTCAGTTTTTCACCAGCAAACCTTTCTCCCTTGAAAACAGACACCCCACCTGCAGAAACACAGACTCCAGATGTTAACTTTAACCTCACTACATCCTTTAAGAAAAGAGAACGTCCTAAGAGCACGCTGGGGGACCTCTCCAAAATTCAAAAACTCGATCTCTCCTCCTTAACCAAGTTGCCTTCCGTTGAAACACCACCATGGAGTGCTACTAATCCCTTCTTGGATGAATCTCTGCGAGATGTCCAGCCTTCACCCATCAACCCATTTAGCTCATTCTTTGAGGAGCAAGACAGGCGTTCCAAAAGCTCTTCTGTCTCCAGTGCTCCAGGCAAAAGCCAAAGAGACTCTCTCATTATTCTTCATCAAGAATCTGATATCATCAGTTTCCATGAGGCAAGCAAAAATATAACCCACACAGATGCTGTAGAGCAGCTCAAGCAACTTCAGATTGGAGACCCAGATCATGTGAGCACCCCTACCCTGCCTGATGATGACCCCATGATGCCATATGATCTGGATGCAGCCTTTTTTAGTCTGGCATCAGCTCAGCCAAAGGATGGATGGCCAATGATGCTCAGGATCCCAGAGAAGAAGAATATTATGTCATCCAGGCACTGGGGACCAATATATGTCAAGCTGACTGACAGTGGATGTATACAGCTTTATTATGAGAAAGGACTGGAGAAACCTTTCCGGGAATTCAAACTTGAAATCAATCATGAGATTTCAGAGCGCAAACTCCAGAACTATGATGAGAATGGAAGGATACACAGTGTGCGGTTGGACCGCACAACCTACAGGGAGAAAAAGAAGTATCAGCCTAAGCCAGCCATTGCTCACACAGCAGAGAGAGAGCAAATTATCAAACTTGGGACTACAGATTATGGAGACTTCCTTAGCTTCATCAGTGCTGTGCAAGACACACTGATGAACTTGCCAGCCTCATCAACAGATCTGAGCACAGTAGGACTGAACTATCAGGAGGAAGAAATCACAGTTGATGTCAGGGATGAGTTTCATGGCATCTTGGCCAAAGGGGACAGTGTGATTCTCCAGCACAGTGTGCTGACCCATATCTATGTTCTCAGCTTCCTTTCTGGCCTGGCAGAATGCAGACTAGGCCTTAATGATATCCTGATCAAAGGGAATGAAATAGTTGCAAGGCAGGATATTATGCCCACTACTACCACTAAGTGGATTAAATTATACAGCTGTCGGTTCCATTCATGTGTGGATGAAGATGTGTTTAATAACTCCCGTGTTATCCTGTTCAACCCCTTGGATGCCTGCCGGTTTGAACTGATGCGATTCAGAACTGTCTTTGCTGAGAAAACTTTGCCTTTTACTCTGAGGACAGCTGCCAGCATCAGTGGTGCTGAGGTGGAGGTGCAGAGCTGGCTGATGATGTCCACTGGGTTCTCTTCCAACCGTGACCCTTTAGCTCAGGTCCCTTGTGAAAACGTGATGATCCGCTACCCAGTGCCAAACAAGTGGGTAAAGAACTTCCGCAAGGAGAGTGTCCTGGGGGAGAAATCTTTGAAAGCCAAGGTGAACAAGGGGGCCGCTTTTGGATCAACCAGTCTGTCTGGTTCTGAGCCAGTAATGAGAGTAACTTTGGGAACTGCCAAATATGAGCATGCCTTTAATTCCATCGTATGGAGGATAAACCGACTGCCTGACAAAAACTCAGGTAAGTGGTGCATATCATCTCTGCAGGCCTAAACTAGAAGGAGTTACGTGTTTTGGAAGATAAAGAACATTGGGCTTACATAGTGAGGGATAAGTCACCTGTAGTATACCAAAAGACATCAGTTTCGTGAAACATATATCTAAACTTTAATTGCAGTAGTTTTGTGTATCCTACAAACATGATAAAAAAGATTTAGGTTTTCCAGATTCAAAAATACGCCTTCTGCTTTGCTTTTATGAGTACCTTATGGAACTTAGGCATCGAACATCTCTGTGGGCTTAGCACTGTTATTGAAAGCGGGGCTTTTTCAGGTAACTTGCAAAGGCAGCATACTATGCTACAGCGCTGAATCACAGAACCACGTAAATTGCTGTAGTTCATCCAGCACATGTGATTTCTTTTCCATGCATTGCCAAGCATGCTGGGCCGGTGCTGTATATTTCAATGCATATACCACAGCTAATGCCTAGAAAGTATCTGCAATGGGGATTATAAGAGGACAGAAAATATTGTGCAGCCATTAAAAAAGAAGACATTTCCAAGCACCAGTTTGTGGCTGTGTTTCTGTAACCAGTGCAGACAGCTTCAACCTGAAGAGGGAATACCAGCATAAACCCCACAATTCTTTGTATTTTTAGTAACATGTTCATAATTAAACATTCAAATATTATGGGCAAACTACTGTTCCCTTTGGCCATCACTGCCAGTCATTCCACTTCCTGCCTTTCATCTGCAGTGTGCAATAAAGCTAGACAACTCAGGTTTACTTTTATTCATAGTGAATTCTACTTCTGAATTTCTCTGATCTAGACTAGCTTTTTACAAACATGGACTTTTTAGTATTAATGTATTAATGCTGTAGTAATGCAGCTGGGTGACTGGGAGGGTTTCTATATCCAGTATTCCCTGAAGGCAAGTTCAGTACCAGATTTGGCACTTTTAAGGACATATTTTTTTCCTGAGTTTAAGCTATAGTGTCAGCAGAACAGTGATCCAAGTCTTCTAATCTGTTGGACCACATTTCAGCCCAAGGACACCAGCTTACATCATAGATTACAAATTTGGAGGGGTATTGCTAACAGAAGTGAAGGCTCCATGTTGTCTGTAGCATGAGACATATGAAGAGAGAGCTTGGGAACTCGAGAAATATTGCAATGCAAAATTAACCTCAGGCTGTTTATGAGCAGTAACATGCTTGTGAGGAAAATCTCCCTATGCCATCTGCATGCTGTGAAATTGGGCCTTCTGTGGCATCTTCTCTCCAAAAATCTCAGTATACCATCCAGACATTACAGCTGGGGAAACGAAAGCCCCCAGACTTTAACATAGTCACAGAACATGCCAGTAGCAAACCCGGAGAAGAGGCAGAACTCTACTGCCTCTTATGACGTGATGCTTTCTTACCCATCACTACTTTGAGGGAGATGTTGATCTATGCCTCTTGCGTGCTTTATCTTGTCTCTCCGAGTGTGAGGCTCTATTATATATCCCCATGTCAGGAGGAAATGCATCACAGACTTAGTGCTGCTGTTGGAGCCCTGCCACAGAGCATCTATCCATCATTGTCACCGTGCAGAACTCAGGGCAGTCAGTATTTGTTTACATCCTGAGAGGAAGAGAGTGTCATCACCCCTCTGGTCAGGTCAGATGTAATTTCAGGGAAAGGAAGGGCCAAGCACTGTCTTGGCCAGGACACATGAGTTATGTGAGAGGGAGGGAATCCAAAAATGATGACGGGGCAGGCTAAACGTAGTTTAAATCTGACCTTGCCTCTCAGGGACTGTTTACATTTCTTGATGGCACTTGTCCCATAGTTTTCCTTACTCAAAATACATGGCAAGCAATGAGGGATATAAATGGAACTGAAAAGCACTGATTCCTGATCCTTAGTTTTTCCTGATGGACCACATACTCTTGTGACCATACAATACTAATGTGTGATCTACTCCCAACCTTGTGTATGCTTGGCTATATCCAGCCCTACCCACAAGTCGTATAATAACTCACTTCCACCTATTTGCAAAAGTCCATATAAATGATGCTGTTCTCAAGCATTAAGTAGAAAAATACGGCCAGTGCCTCATCTACATGAGAGTAGAGCTGGTCCCTCCCAAAGCTTGCTGCTTGCATTCAGTTTGTAGTATCCTAGCTCCCAAACTGTTTCAGTAGCGTTGCTGTCTCATCCAGATGTTTTCTCCTTGTGCTTTCTAATGGGATGGAGCCCTTTGCATTCTCACTTTAGGAAGTTGTTATCTGTTCCCTCTATAGCCAAAGTGGCTGCTTATGACTGGACACTTAAAAGCATATGACAAAAGAAGGAGAGTGTGTACCCTGACTGTGATTTAACCTAAGAAAAAGCTATGGACTGGAGTCTACTAACCACATGGCTAAAAGCCTTTCCAAAATAGCTTGTCAATCTTTATTGCCCTTCTCATAATCACAGTTAATGTGATCAAAGCAGTTGATAAAGAAAGCTTATTTACAGGCTCTGCAGAGCTTCAGTTGCAGCTGGCTGGGCTCCACATGTTTGGGTTTTTTTAATCCACCAGCAGAATATTAGGAAAACATCCACCTGGTCTTCAATCATGGGAGAATGCGCCTCCAGCGAAGCAGGGATGTAGTCTATGTGCAGAACCTTGGATCTGGATATCTGGACTTTGCTTTACTTTGGCTGTGGATCCAGGCACCTGGTATACTTTCTGAAGTAAATTAAATCCTTTAATTCAAACTTGTTGGGATATCAGAGTTGTTTGGAACAGATTCTCTCCAATCACAGTAACCCATGCATATATATGAATTATATTATGAGATGCTTGATTGCCAGAATTAAATGTTAATAGCTTAAGGCAGCAGAAGCTGCAAAGCAAAAGCAGTCTGTTGACTGATTTTACTAAAAACTATACCTGTCCATTCAAGAAAGAGCTCTGAATGAGCCTGTTGAATGGAGAGTCTACAGAAGTTGTGCCTCATGTGCCTCACTGGTGGACACTTGGGTGCTGTGTATTTTTTGCTATAACTTTGGTGAAGGACTTGCTGTGTTAATCACTTCACCTTGTTGCCTACCATGATGTGCTGGTTTAAATGAATAACTTCTGTATTTTGTTTGAGTGTTGCGCATGGTCTTTTCTGTTAGTGGGCAAAACTACTGGAAGAAATTAAATTATTGGAAAATTGCATTGTAAGTTGCACTGCATTAATTTTTCTTCCTTTCCCCCCCTTTATTTCCCTCCCCCTTTTTTTTTGAGCCTGTGAATATCCACCACCATGTGTGTTAGATGACTGGTTGCTAGTTCCATGTGTCTGGTTGAAATTACGAAGAGCTTAAAAGCTCAGATGTCCAAAGCACCCATCACACAGTGTCCTCAAGCCTTGTTAAACACGTCCCAGTGCTACTTTCACATGTGTCCATCCCAAAAGCAACTGAGCATATGCCAGCTCAGGAGTGCAGCAGTGCAAGCTGAACACCTTGCAAGCTGAACACCTTGTAGCCAGGACAGTGGCTTGCACCAGTGCTGTGTTGCCACTCTTTCAGACTGCTGTGGACCTCCACTGCAATCCAGGCAGCCTGAAGGAGGGAGCAGCCCACTGCAATCTAGAGAAGAAAAGCATAGCAAAGCAGATGAGCAGGAAGGATTGCAATGAGTCTGCTGACCCTGGCATAGGGTGAGTGAATAGATACAATCAAATGAGGGGCCTGAGACTGGGAGTTGGTTGCCAGCACTGAGTGCTGAACACAGAAATTTTGAGCCAGGAATGGCATCTCCATAATGCAGTACCACAGAGCAGTGGTTACCAGGTGTGTGCAGCAGCACCTGAGTGTCCTATGGCAGAGGCTGGAGTGTGCTGCCACCACAGGTGTGTCCACCACAGCCGAGCCCAAGAACTGGCCAGAAGCAAAAGCCCTGCAGTGCTAGAGGCACAGTGATCTCCACAGGAGCAGTGGAGCTGCCCCTGGCCCATGGTGTGTGGGCATCATCTTTGAGGTCTGCTGTGTGCCACTGATTTTACCCAGGGAAAGCATGCTCCAGGTATAAAAAGCCAGGATGTGCTGTCAGAGGGAGCTCCCAGCTCACTCTAGAACCAGAGTCAGCACTCTGCTTGGGATAATTAATCCTGATGAAAGTGCTGGTGATATATTTTAATGCTTGCAGAACTGAAGTTTTTATGTCTGTTTGATAACTGCACCCATAACATGGCTCCAGCTGTGGTGCAGCATATCGGTGCTGTCTCTGCTGAACTGCCTAGCCTCTCCTTGGATTTGTTGCAGGGACGTAAGTTGTTAAACCTTCCACTTGTGAGGAAATTCTGGATCCCTTCAATCAGAAAAGCCCAAAGTGGCTTTGAAGGCTTGCTTTCTCATTTCGTAGACAGAAAAATTAAGGTGCAGACCTTAAATGACTTGCTCAAGAGGTTAGGGAGTTGGCTGCAGTCAGAAATAAAACCAGTCTAGTTTGACTAGCAGTCCCTACTTCAATTTTTAAACATCACTGCTGTCCAGCAAAACACGGGGGGGGGGGAATAATAACAAAGGTTATAATTTACAGATGACAGAGCTAAATGTGATTCTTTCTTCACCTTGCAATCTTTAATGACTAGCCACCTTGTCATGGGGTAAAGAATAAACAGTTACATACAAGCTATGCATAAGCTTGCTTTTTGAACCCAGGAAAGTTATTTAACATTATCCAGTATATTTTCTTTTGCTAAAAATGAGGATAACAATTTCAAACAAATGTGAAATACCTGCGAAATCCCACCTTTCCTCATTACCAATACAGACATTTCAGAAGTATATGCCACAATGCGCTTAACATGTTACATGCACTGGGGGAATCAGAAGAGGGGAAATACCTTTACCCTACTGTGCTTGATTTACATCTTGTATTTTCACCCACTAAAAGAAAACCAGAGTGATTGGCAATCCTTTTTGCAGTTTTGTTTAATTCCTCTGGAAATTCCTACAGCACTGAAACAGGTAAGATACTGTCACTTGGTGTGAACTAGTTCAGCCAGGCAGATTCTCAGTTTCTTGCAGTTTCATGGTGTTGCTTCTTCCTAAACGTTGTTTTTTGTGATCCATTGTCATGGTTTAAAACGAGGCAGAGGGCTCGTTCACTCACTCCCCCCCTTCTTTCCCTCTCCCTACTCCCGGAGGGACGGAGAGGAGAATCGAAAAGAATGCAACTCCCACAGGTTGAGATAAGAACAGTTTAGTAACTAAGGTGTAACACAGATCACTACTGCTACCACCAATGATAATAATGATAAAGGAAATAACAAGGGAAGAGAATACGACATCTCACCACCAGCCGACCGATAACTCACCCCCCCCCCCAGACCGACCAAGCTCTGATCAATGCCTCCTCCAACCCCGCAGTTTCCCAGCCCTTCCGGCTAACTCCCAGTTACATCCTGGGCATGACGTGCTGTGGTATGGAATACTTCTTTGGCTAGCTTGGATCAGGTGTCCTGTCTCTGCTTCCTCCCGCCTTCCCCTCCTCCCTGGCAGAGCATGAGGCTCACAAAGTCCTTGGCCAAACCAAAACATCCTTGTTATCAGCTCTGTTCCCGAGCTGAAAGTCAAAACACTGCACTGCAGCAGCTACCAAGAAGGAGAAACATGACTGCTACTGCTGAACCCGGGACATCCATCCAACACAGCTTTCATGTCTCTTTGCTCTTTTTTCCAGCTTCTGGCCATCCTCACAGCTTCTTCTGTCACCTAGACCTTGGCTCTGACCGGGAAGTGCCTTCCAGTTTTGTCCGCTATGTAGACGTGGAATTTGACATGCCCACCACTTCTGCCTCCAAAGCCACTGTTCGGTCCATCTCTGTCGAGGACAAGGCCAATGTGAGGAAATGGGTCAACTATTCAGCACACTACAGTTACAAGGTAAAACTGAGTATGTGGCAATCACTGTGGTTACTTTGCATGCTTAATTGTCTTGAAAACTCTAGGCAGACAAATACCATGGGCAGATGCAGTGGGAATTTGACACATGCTAGGCTCTGTGCAGTAGCTACCCATGCGCAGCCTATTGATTCATGGTAAAAAAGCAGCAGATTATCCCTCAGCAAAGATGGAATAACCTTGCTTGCAGCTGCTTTGTGGAAAAGCATACTCATGGCTACTGGAGATAAGCTGATACAGTAAAAGTGTGAACAGAGTTTTTCTGCTCTTCATAGCAGCTACAGTGGGAGTGCTACAGCATACAAAAGGATCACATTGTTTCTCTGCTTAGATATTTCTTCTTCCTGCCTGCCCTAAGGAGAGGAGCAGATGGGAAAATGCACTACATAGATACCTGCCAAGAATCTCAGTATGCCAAAATTTGCATGTTAGCTGATCCTCAGCAGAGAAATTGGCATCCTACCTGCCTTCTTTAAGAACAGAGGTGAGAGATAATGAAAAGATCCTCATGGCAAATATTTTTGATGGTAATAGGTTTTTAGTAGTCTTTTAAATTCTCTGGAGAAGGTACTTGCTCTTCCTAAGCATTCCTCTGAAGAACTGGACATTGGATCATTCCTGAGTTTTCAGAAGTGTTGAAATTTAGAACACAAATGTAGATCACCTTGGCCCCATCACAGTACAAATTGGCATCTGTAGCCCAAAGCACCTGAGCCTGAGAATGTCAAGAATGTGCCGATGTCTGGTTTAGTGTTAGGCAGTCCTGCGAGGAGCAGGGAATTGGACTCGATGATCCTTACAGGTCCCTTCCAACTCAAGATCTTCTATGATTCTGTGATTCTGTGCATTTTGAAGATTAAGCTCTTGCTTTACACATCAGAGTTTAAAATATAGGCTGGTCGTCTTCTGTCACTTAGGAAGGCACCTGTCCTCTGCAGATTTTGTTCTGGGTTTGGATTCAAAGTACAACTAGAGATGGTAATTAATATAAAATCACATGAGACCAGTTCTCTGCATGACTTTTACTCTTCTGGAAAAGATGTCATGACACTGTTGAATCGTAACACTGGATTAGACTTACACAGGAGTATAAAATCTAGCTTTCCCTCAGTCTATTTCTCTTCAAAGCACTCTCATTTTACCAAGAGTTTCTTTACCTTAGTGGAACATGGATTGCCATTAAAGATTTTGTTATTCTTTTGGTTTCCTTTCTCATCACCAATTCTTCCCCTTTCTCCTCTGCCAGGTCGAAATAGAGCGGAAAAAAAGCTTGAATGAGGATCTGAAGGGAGAAGATACAGCAGATGTCAATGAATGTGCTACGCAGTGAAGGAAGACCAGTCTGCAAGTCACAAGATGGGTATTCAAATTAAAAAACCTGGAAGAAAGAACTTGCAGGGATTTGGTATTTTTCTTTTAAAAAGTATGCAGTACTACTCTCAAAATAATGCTCCGAAGAGCATTATTTTTCCTTGTGATGACCCGTACTTCGAGAAGAAGCTTGTGTGTGGTTTGTTTGGAGTGGACCCATGGAACAATTCAAGTACATTTGGGGGATAGACAGAATGACTTGTATTACAGTCAAGCCCGCCTTTTCTGCCTCTTCACCATTTAGTTTCTGCACTGAAGTATGGTCTGACAAGCATCACAGTCAAACCAGAAAGCAGCCTTTATCACACTTAAATCTTGCCCTCCTACATTAAGCCTTTTTTTGTTGTTGTTGTTGTTGTTGTATGCCTGTTGGGTTTGGTCATTGGAAGATTCACTTCCTTCTGAACTGCCAAATAAAACCCAGGCAGCATCAAGTGAAAAATGATGTAAAATCTCATTTCTGAAGTGATCAACAGAGTGAAAACCCTGAGCATCATTCTGAAGAATCAACAAACTCTGCATCTTAAACATAGTAAATGGGCAAGCACATGAACTACAGACAGGACAGCTAATCATGTAGCTGTTCTTCTGTTCACCCCTTGCTGTCTCATCCCCTGAATGACAACATGTCATTGTGCACATTTTCATGGGTCTGCACAAGTTACAAGAAAGTCTCTGCAATTTCTTAAAATTTTTATTTGTTAGTCTGTTCTATTATCTTGACTGAACATGGTAATGGCTGCTAGTAACAGGGAATGTGTCTTATTATAGAGGTGATACAGGAGGAACTTGGCTAAGATTAGATCATTCCTGCCTAGAAAGATATTTAAGGGAGAAACACTAGCCTTTGGGTTTGGGTTTTTTTATGTTTTCTGGGGTGGGAAAGGTGGGTGGTTATTGAAAATGACAGAACAAAATTACTTCAAACAGGCAATTGTTGTTGTTTGCCTTCCTGAAAATCCTTGGAAGTCTGTACAGCACAATATCACTTTCATGTTCTATCTTGAACCTACAACAGAAGTAACTTGTATCTTTATAAAACCCCCACTAACTGGCACCTAAAATCTCTTTTCAAAAATTAGTAACAAGCTTCTATCATGGAGATCTTTTTATGTTCACTTAGCTGAAGGTAACAGGAAGTCTTAAAGCTTCTTTCTAAATACAAATGCAGAAGGCAAAGTTCTCATTCACATTCATATAAATTTTAGAGAAAACTGTTCAAAGTACCCAATTTTTGTAACTGTGTCCCTGGCTTGTGTAATATTTCATGTTGAGGTAATTTTAAATGTAAAAAGAAAAAAAAAATTATTAAGTCATTTATCTTTTCAAAGGTTACTGCTGACTTTAAAATCACACAGTCAGAAAGCCTTGGCAATGTAATTTAAAATCATAATGAATGAAAATGCAAGCTTTTTAATAAATTTATAGATTTATTTGACATTTCATATAACAGAAAATTAATACATTCTCAATTTGCTACTTTCACTGTGACTTCTCTAAAAATCACTACAATGTTAAAATCCCAAATTAAACTTGATTTAATTACATTTAGCCTAAAACTGGTAGTGGTAGAATTTAAAACAAATTATTATCGAGAACTAATGCACCTAAATTTCAATCCTAGGTGAACTTAGTGGCATATATTTACATAGGTACACCTCTGTAAATACATAAAGTCTCAGTCCTTCTAGGATTTTATAATCAGCATGTAATATTCTACTGCGGGTAGTTCTACTGAAGCCCAGGGAGCTGCCCAGAGCACACCAGTTAGTACTAAACATTTGCAGCATCTCTCTGTAAATGGAAGAATACCATCAACTTTTATGAACCATTTTGATATCAGTGGAGTAAAATTCCTGATAAAGTACAAAGAATTATTTATTAAAGGATTACTTTTATAGGTTGTAAAATACCTGAGAGCGCAGTACTGAATTCATGACTAATTCTCAGCTCTGTTACAGGCTGACTGTGGTGAGTTGCATGGCAACTCCTATGTAAGATTCACTCTTCTTTTCAAAGAACTTCTGGGTGGTTTTCCTGCTTTTCACTGTAGCCCCTAGTTTCTGAAAAGGACCAGCAAGAAATCCAACAACACCAAGCTGAAGGAGTGCTGAGATTTTGCTGAGGAAGTTCAGGAATGTTTTGTGAAAGAAACAGTCAGGAGATTTCCTACTCTGATCTGCAGGCTTAGTGTCTGAATATTTGCCTATTGCCACCCAGCCCTTGAAAACGCAAGTAAGTAATAGCAAATAAACAATGTTGTACTCCTTGAAGAGGGGAGAGAATTAAAGGAATATAATTTTCCATCTCTGAATACTTAAACTATTCAGTCTTTATCATACTCCAGCCACAGAATACTTCATGCCCACAAAACTGAAAGATGAACATATCAGAAGCTTCTGGATTTACGTAATTTCTCCACCTTTTCATCACTGATTTATTTATTTATTTTTTTTATTCAAAGCTAATGAGTGAAAGAAAGAGTATGAGCCTGTCTCTGATCTCTCTCAGGTAGTTAGTAGTACAAGAGAAGTATCTCTTCCAGTCCTTCCATGGAGTTATGCAGGCAAAATTGGAAAAGTGTTCTAGTTTATAAAAAAGTTATTTTAATCCATTCTGATCACTGAAGAACATTTTTCTGATGGACCTGCTGCTGAATTTTCAAGAGCTTAGGATTAATACCTTGGCCAGAGTTTCAAAAGGTCTTATTTCCCAGTGAAGCACTCAGGTAGTTTGATTTTTCAAAAAGCACTAACAGCCAGAATCTTTAGAAAACCTAGTGTTGGTATCACCAGGTATCACCACTGAATTCGTTTTTCAGTCCAGCACTATTACAAGCTCTGAGCATTTGAACACCGGGATCCTAAGTGCCCTTTTTGAGGCTTCCACTGTTCTTGCTTGATTAAACAGTGCCAATTTTTTAGTATTAGATACTGTCACGTATGAACTTTATGTACATGAACCATATACTCTTCACCCATGGGGCTACATCAGTAATTTGGATAGACTGCTGATGGGAGTACGGAGAAAAGATCTGAGAGGTTTGTCAGTTTTAGAGGAGAAATAATTTAGATACAAGCTATGCTTGTAGTGGGAATGATTTTTTTTTCTTCTTTTTATCTTGGGGAAGAATCTCTTTGAATAGTCTCAATGTAATTCTCCTTTTGAAAAAGGTATCATCACTGTCTTTTGGTGTATTTGAAGGCTTTGTAACACAGGAAATGTGCCTTCAAGGTAAGCATCCATTTACTCCCTGAAGCTATTCCCACTTTCAGCTTTCTTTCTGTTTTTCATTATGGTTTTGTTTCATTTTTGACTGTGGTAAGACTTGAAGTATTGCAGGGAATTTTGTCTAGAAAATAAACAGTCTTTGATCACAGGAGGTAAAGATGAACAGCACCTCTGGGCAGCTGAGTTTATTTTAGTGAATGCTTCTTACATTTATTAACTATGGACACCCTCCTAGCAAAGGAAAATGGGCAAATTCAGCTGAGAAATACTGTAACTGACTGGTGTTATTTTTGTCCTTTATTTTATTTAGACTCAAATTTAGTCATCCTATGAAACAGACAAATACAGTAGTATCATAAGAAACTGCAGAAATAATTTACCTTTTCTGGTGGGTGGCTGGCATATTTACTTGATAGGACACCCAAGACCTGTTGGTAGCTGCTAAAACTCCCTCTTGATCATTCACCTCCCAGGACAGAGAGCAATTGCATGAAAGCAAGAGGAAAAAGTGTATAAAGCTCAGCCTGGAAGTACTTGCTCTGTTGCTTGCATTAAATTCTCAGTAATTTCCTTAGCCCTTGAATGCACACAAACTGATCAAGCCCTTGACAGATCACCTCTGTTCCAGAAGGTGAAAAATTCCTTTCAATGACTCTTTGCAGCTTGTGTCTAGAGCTGTGCTCATGTCCAGAACTAGCCAGCACAAGAATTTGCAGCACGCAGAGATCACTTACGGATTAAGTGTTTACCTTGTTCTGCCACTAAAGTTCAATCTACATGATGAGCTGTGTGAGATACAAAATTTTGTGTGGTAACAGGCACAGCTGTTCCTATTCTTCCTGTTTTGTTCAGCCACCCACACCATCCATCCATCCATCCATCCATCCATCCATCCATCCATCCATCCATCCATCCATCCATCCATCCATCCATCCTCCCATCCATCCTACCCTCCCTCCATCTCTCTCCTATACTGGCAGTTCATTCTTTGCACTATTGACATTGATTGGTTTGATGATTATTTTGTAACATGTTGCTACCTTTTTGTTTTGTAAAATAAGAAAGTCTATACACTGGCTAACTTTGTAGAAGTGTTTTATCTTTTTCTTTTATCAGGTGAAATGGGATGTCATATTTTGTTTGAACTATGGGAAAACTTAAATAAATGTTAAAATGAAACATCTTGTCCACATTTTCACTGTGAAATTGAAATTGTATCTACTGTATAATCTGATGTCAGAAGTCTTAAATTCAGAAGAGAAAAAGGGAATGTTTTGAATCATAGAATAGTTAGGGTTGGAATGGACCTTAAGATCATCTAGTTCCAACCCCCCTGCCATGGGCAAGGACACCTCACACTAAACTATGTCACCCAAGGCTTTGTCCAACCTGGCCTTGGAACACTGCCACGGATGGAGCATTCACAACTTCCCTGGGCAACCCATTTGAGTGCCTCACCACCCTAACAGGAAAGAACTTCCTCCTTATATCCAATCTAAGCTTCTCCTGTTAAAGTTTTAACCCATTACCCCTTGTCCTGTCACTACAGTCCCTCCCCAGCATCCTCACAGGCCCCCTTCAGATACTGGAAGGCTGCTATGAGGTCTCCACGCAGCCTTCTCTTCTCCAGGCTGAACAGCCCCAACTTCCTCAGCCTGTCTTCATACAGGAGGTGCTCCAGTCCCCTGATCATCCTCGTGGCCCTTCTCTGGACTTCTTCCAACAGTTCCATGTCCTTTTTTATGTTGAGGACACCAGAACTGCACACAATACTCCAAGTGAGGTCTCACAAGAACAGAGTAGAGGGGCAGATCACCTCCTTCGACCTGCTGGTCACGCTCCTTTTGATGCAGCCCAGGATACGGTTGGCTTTCTGGGCTGCAAGCGCACACTGAAGCCGGCTCATGTTCATTTTCTCATTGACCAACACCCCCAAGTCCTTCTCCACAGGGCTGCTCTGAATCTCTTCTCTGCCCAACCTGGAGCTGTGCCTGGGATTGCTCCGACCCAGGTGTAGGACCTTGCGCTTGTCATGGTTAAACTTCATGAGGTTGGCATCAGCCCACCTCACAAGCATGTCAAGGTCCCTCTGGATGGTATGCCTTCCCTCCAGCGTATCAACCGAACCACACAGCTTGGTGTCATCGGCAAACTTGCTGAGGGCACACTCAATCCCACTGTCCATGTCAGTGACAAAGGTGTTAAACAAGACCAGTCCCAACACTGATCCCTGAGGGACACCACTCGTTACTGGTTTCCAGCCAGACATTGAGCCATTGACCACAGCTCTTTGTGTGCGGCCATCCAGCCAGTTCTTTATCCACTGAGTGGTCTATCCATCAAATTGATGTCGCTCCAATTTAGAGACAAGGATGTCGTGTGGGACAGTGTTGAATGTTTTGCACAAGTCCAGGTAGATGACATCAACTGCTCTACCCCTGTCCATCAGTTCTGTAGCCCCATCATAGAAGGCCACCAAAGTGGTCAGGCAGGATTTGCCCTTAGTGAAGCCATGCTGGCTGTCACCAAGCACCTTGGTTGTTTTTCATGTGCCCTAGCATGCTTTCCTGGAGAATGTGCTCCAAGATTTTGGAGGCACAGAGGTGAGACTGACTGGTCTGTAATTCCCTGGGTAATGGCATAAAGGATGTAATTGGAAGTAATGGTACTATATAGAGAAAAGAGATTATATCATTTGATCATCCACACTGAATGATAGGCTTGCAAAGGAAACAGAGCTTCAGCGACATAACAGATGTGGAGCAGTGCTGACATAATATAGATGATCCAACATTTGAATGAAGCCATCCTGAAACAAAGTGATTGAGAATTGAACCTTCTCCTCAGTCTCTTCTGCTTCTGTTCTCTGACTGCTAAAGCCGGGAGTCAGCCAGCAACAGCAGCATCTTCCTGTGATGACAATATCTGTCTGCAAAGCAAGTGTAAGGATAGGGTCTAAACTATTTAGAGAGTCCTCTGCTATGATTCTCTCTGTTATCTGAAACTTGAGTAAGCCACATATTTCATACATCCTTCCACTTCTCTCACTGACCAGTTGCAATCTGCTGTTTTTCTTAAAAGCACTCCCTGAATCAGACTGAAGACCTGAGCAGTCTCGTTGACCAAAGAAAATCAGATACCCATCATAAGGGCTGCTCAGATCATTGGTCTGAGCTCAGCACATTCTCTGTAGTATGCCTCAGTACAAGTGATGGTAAGTTAATCATTTTACAGTATAAGAAAATGGAGGTACACACGGAACAATGCCTCATGTTCAAGGGTAAGTCAGGTCAGGCAGAAGAAAGAAGGAAGGTTAAATAGAAAGATTCAGGGACTGTTACTAATAGTTTATTTCCTATAATTTAGATATTCACTGACAGGAAATTATACTATAAAACACATTAACCTTGATAATCAGATAATATGCAAAATGGTGTTAAAAAAAAAAGAGAGTTACAGAAAAAGCTGAAAGTTTGAAACAAGGGTGCTCAAAGTTCCCTGACAACAGTGTAGTATTTCAAGACAAGCCAAAATAACACCCTGCAAGAGATGGAGAAGTCAGAGTGCTAGCACAATGTGTACCCAAACAAAAGGCATCACTATACTAAGATAGCATGATTTGGAGACAAAAAATCCCACAGATTTCTTTCTCTTTTATTTTGCTCTTAGTTGCCATGATTGGCTTTACCATCTAATCGGGACATGTAGTATTTATGAGTAGGACAAAAGCTGCTGAAGGTCAGCCAAGGTAAAGTAAAAGACAGATCAGCAGCTCATTATTTCAGCTTAGGTGCAGGTCTGTGCCACAGCAAATGTGTCTGAAACATGAAGCACACCAGTCCTAGAGACACTCCTGTCCTTTTGGTCACAGTAGCAGAAGCCTAGCAGCAGCTGCCACATGTAAAAAAGCAGATGGAGTAGTACTTTAAACACCACCTATGAAAGGTGTTGTCTTTCTCAACCCTGAATAATGGGACAGCAAAGCCTGATGGGTGACTATACCACTGCCTGCAGCTGCACTAGGGTGCTACAGCAAGTGGCAGGACCCCTAGGATTCAGGGGATCCTTTCCTGGTCTAGTTTTCTGTAGTCTTCCAGTTGCTACTGCCTCAGAGCCTGTAGATAAACTGGGAGCAATCAGCTTGGCCTAAAGAGCTTCAGAAGCAAAAAGGTGAATCCAGGGTGAATACAGCTGAAAGTAATTTCCTAAGGTGATAGCCTCTTTCATAAAGGTTTCCCTTATGCAGAACAGAAAAGGAAAGCTCTACTCCTCTGTGTAGAAGCAATGAAGATTGCTAGGGAGTGGTCAGTTCAGCAATTGAGTTAATACAGAGAGTACTCAGATTAAAAAGGAGTGGAATGGGAAAGCCTCATGTCAGTGCACAGATGCAGGCAGAACTGCAGTGGAGTTCTGGCTTCTGGTCAAGAGGAAAAAAACCAAACAAAATTGCAAACAGTTTTCAACTAAGAGATTAGTACAATACAACTGCTACAGCAACCTCTGTCTCCACCTTGCTTGGATCAAAATCTTGCCTAAACTGCACTGCGACAGTCAGCAGGCTTTATTTTTTTCTTTCCAAGCAAATAGGTATAGGTACCCTTTGCCCAGGAGGGAGTAATGTCCCTGGCAGTCAGGAAGTGACAGTTGGTGCAAGAGGAACAACCAGGGGAGCACAGGTGGCAAAATAGGATACGCTGAAGTTACAATCTCAACAGTGAAAAATGTTGTGTTAATACCTCATGAAATCCCATGACAAGTCAAGAGCTATGAACAAAATGTGACTTCAGGAGTCCTGATCTACACACCCTGATCCTGAGAATAAAGGAAAAGATAGTAAAAAAAATTAGTATAAATACTATGAAAGATCAGAAGGTTTGTGAACAACTAGAACTGGATTTGGAACTGGACCACATTGCCAAAATCAGCTCTCAAATTGTATAAGGCAGAGCACCTTAGAGACACAGGATGATGAAAGTGTCAGTTGACTGTGACGTGGGTAAGTTGTAATTTGTGGTATGGGTCCTACCTGGAGAAGTGAACTAGAAGATTGGTACAAAAAGGCATTCAGCTGTGTGTCCACGCTCTCTCTATTCACAGGAGCTAAGGGACTGTTGCTCTCTAGTGGTCACTGCAAGCTGCCAGGTTTTTGCCTGGACTACTGACCTGCTGCATTGAGCAGACTCAATGAAACCCAAGTCTCACTGGGTTTCACGACTGAGTGCAGTCCTACATGCAGAATTTGGTCCATTGCTGACACCCGGAAAACCATTAGATCTCAAAACTACGTGTAAGAGTTGACTATCTCAATTGAGTCCATCTTTAGCTAAGGAAAGGCCAACAAGTCAATTTTTCAGTGGTGTTGGCTGCTTTTAACTTAAGTAGTACTTACCTGTCTGCACAGTCATGCACAGAATCAGTTTAATTTTATGTCCATAAAGCACTTCAAATACCTCCAACAGAAAATGCTTTAGTAGTTAAAAGTTATCCTTTTACAGCTTTTGAAGTAAATGCCTTCTTTACAGCATGGGGACAGTTTTCCTTCCCAGCATCCACAAACAGCACATGAAAATCAGTTTCAATCTGTCCTGAAATAATTTCTTACTTAAATTTTAGATTTAAGAAAAAGATGTATTAGTTACTAATTTCCATCTTATGCATTATGAACCTACTTTTATGGATTACAGCCAACAGTCATAAAAGTGCTTCAATTTTGAGTGGACAAATTTTGACAAATTTTGAAAACACATGGCTCCGATTTAGGGTTACTATACCGGCATAGGAGTTCTGCCTCCCTCTTGTGGCTACATCTTTTACTTTCGACTTGGAAAAGAAACATTTACAATGCATCCACAGAGTTCAAGACAGTTACCTTCCCGATAATAAGTCTCCTCCTGAAATTTGGCAAAATAACTCCATTACGTTGAGCATCTCTCATACAATAATTTTCTATATAAAGAAGAGATTCTTTTTCACTTTCATGTGGGAACAACTGAACATGTTTGATAAGATCTGTGATAATTCATGCTGGTTACATTTTGTAATTGATCCAGAATGTCCAAAATCAAGACAGCCAAACATCTGCACTCCACCTAAGAGTTATTAAGGTATATTCCAGATGATGTGATAATTTCAAGTAATGCAAAAACTCATGGCTCATACATTTTAGGATATCACTTTGTCCTTTTCCTATCACTTTCCATTCATACATCACATATCACCTTCCATATAAATATCACATAGTCCTTTTCAAATATTAAGAAATTAAACTATCTGAAGAGTTAACTGAAATAAAAGACTGTACCTCTCAGACAATAAGAAAGCTAAGCTAGCTGAATGTAAGTCTAATGTCCCTCCATTTTTTCCCAATCCAGAAGAACAGCTTCTTCCTTCAAGGTCCTTTAGCAGACTTAAAAATTTGTAGTGTGATTTACCTGAGTGTCTCTGCTCTGTGCCCTTGTATTCTTTATTCCTTAGTAATATACACTGATACTAATACAGCACATTGCCTCCCCCAGCATACAGAAAGACATGTGAATTGTGTCTTGAAAGGCATTGCTGGAAAGCAGTTAGGAGGGACCTGAAAATTTGTAGCAGTGGTCTACAGTATAGGAAAGAGAATATAAATAGGCTGCACAACTTAAACACTACTGCTGGTCTTCTTGCTTTGGTAGGTCTAGAAAAAGTGCCTCCATAGATCTGCACCACTGTTACTTGTTTGCATCCTCCAAGTTCATCTCTGATTTCAGCTGGCTTTGGTAGCAGGGCAAGGGACTGGCTTTGACGACTCAATACATTTACAAAACTGTCCGGGTGCTGTGAATATATTATCACTTTGGCTTTGAAGGTACTCTCATCTGCTTCAAGTTAGATGATACCCATCAGCACCTCTTTGGCAGCTGGCCAGTGAAAACATTCATGTGAGCTGAGCCCAGCCCCATACAGACTCTGCCAGAGGCTGGTTGCAGCAACAGCTACAACTTCAAAAAAAACATCAGTGGTGCTTACAGACCCCAGAGAATAAAAGCAGTGTTGGGACCTTGCCTTGTAGTTGTTAATACTGTGACTGCATCTGGCCAGAGCGTGGATCAGTCTTTCCAGCAGAAATGCGTATCTCTTGAAACTCTATAAACTAGAAGTGTTGCTTTTTGCTCATCATGTGCTCTCTCCATAACATGAAACAGAGAGCAAGCAGCAAAACTGCAGGTATAGCAGTTGTGATGGCATGCCTCACTAGAAGTATTTTCATTCAACAGACACAGACGTGCTGACTACTAATCTGCCTAGGGTGAGTCTGTGGGAGAAATGAGATGGCTGACAACAGTAGGTCATATTGCAAATCTAGGAGGATTTATAGTGGAAGATGATGCTTAAAATGGAAAAACAATCTTTCATCCAAAGGAGCAAAAGAAGGAGTAGGAACAAGCAGCTGAGGGAAATGTGAACTGTAGTCTGTAAGTGCAGCTTCCCGTTTTTTTACATGTCTGCAGCTGTCAAAATCTTGGTATGCCCAAGACTCCCAGATTACACATCATTTAGCATGAAAACTCAAGTGGAAAGGAGCTCTGGAAATGGATCACAGGTTAGAAACGGCAATTAATGCCTAAGGTCCTATAGCTCCATTACAGGATGAGCTGGGATGGCTCCTTCCTGCTGTTTTCCCTTCTCTCAAAGCCAGGGACTAGGATTGCCCAGCAACCCTCACACTAGCATAGGTTTGCCAGTTAGATAATTAGCCTCAGCACGGGAACTGCACATTAACTGCTCGTAAGCCATAGGTTGGCCACAATGGAGTTCATCTTCTCTGGGAAGGCTGAACACAGCCAAAACTGAACTGGAGCTGTCTCCTGCAAATTCCACTGAATCCTGTGAAAAACAACCCTACAATTCATTTAGGGGAGAAAAAAATACATATGTAAAAAAAAATAAAATAAAATAAAATAAAATAAAATAAAATAAAATAAAATAAAATATTCGGCTTGTCTGCCTGATGCCTCCCATTGCTGGGTCCCAGAGGGGACATATGATCACCTCTGATTAGGCTGCGAAGTGTATGGCAATCCCATGTTTTTTTCCATTAAAGCTGTTGCCTCTTTGCCCTTAAAGCAGCTCTATTGGATCCTCAGTAAGTCAGAAGCTTGCATGATTTGCAAGGACACTCCCTTGGGCACAGAGGAACAGACTACTAAGCAGGAGGCAGTGAGCATCCGAATCCTTCCTTGCACAAAAGCCTTTTTAGTTTATGAACATGTGAATGTGTGGCTGCAGGACAAACTGCTGAGTAAGATACACCACAGCACATCGCTGCTTGGCAGTAGCTGCCTGTGTGCAGTCTCCCATCCTGCCAGCTGTGTGAGGAAAGCCGAGGCTACACAAACCCACACACTCTCTAAGGAATCACAGGGTTATCATGCACACAGACCAGCACCGTGCCGTAGCTATATGCTGCATATTTGTATTGTGGCATACTCTAGGGTGATTACTTTATCCTAAGTGACCATGTGGTGCCTGAGGTATGTAAGGGTTGTGAAGCCACACTATGGATCATTCTGTGCAAATTTTTCTCTATGAATATTTCACTTTTTGATGCTTGTTATCTATGAGGAATAACTTTGCTGAAGCGAATTCAGTTTTGCTGTGAAACCTTTGCACATCATACCTGCTGGCTGGAATATATGGCAGTAATCAGTAAAAAAATTTATCAGCATGCTAGGTAAAGCTTTGTTTTAGATCAGTAATGTAGGACATTATGTAGGACGTGCAGTGTCTGTCTAGGCGGCTCCAGCAATACATTTATCACTATAACTTAAAGTTCCACTCAGTGTGGAGACCCAACAGAAATGTGCAGCAACTCATGATGGCCCAGTGCAGCTGAGCTGGTGGGTTTATTCAGTCTCAAAATAATTGTGTTTACTTTGCAGCTCCTGTGCAAAGGTGATCTCCTGGCTTCTTGCCTTTCTCAGGAGCTCATCAGTATTTCAGTATCCAGGGCCAAGCCAGGCAGCATGTGCACTTCAAGAAATGGTAGTGTCCCACAAGGTATTTTCTTTCAGCACAGTTTTCAAATGGTAAACACCTGTAGTTAAAAAACACCACAAAACAAAACCCCCTAACCAAAAAACGTCACCCACATTTTGGGTCTAAAATGGCAAATCAATGCAAATGTCTCCAAGAATAAAGTGCAGAGAACTGACTAGGTTTAGCAAATTAACTTAGCAGGAATCAGCAACCTGGTCTAGTGGAAGGTGTCCCTGCCCATGGCAGGGGGGGTGGAACTCGATGATCTTTAAGGTCCATTCCAACCCAAACTATTCTATGAATCTATGATTTTATGACACTGTGTGTAGGAAGACTAATTGGTATTTTAAGTGCAGATTTTTTTGTTACCTAACTTCTTTGTTGCTTGACATCATGGATCAGAGCCAGTAGTATTTTGGCTGTTGTCAGAACTTCATCACAGTTGAGTAGTTGTGATTCATAACAGTCGCAGTCCAAGTGGTTAATGCTGCTACTTAAAAAGCACTTAAGCAAGGTAGTACTGACAGAATGTGTAACTTGAAGCTATTCCTTGATCTTATGCCCTTGCAGAGAAGCTCTAACCTTCAGAATTTTAGGGGCTTTTTTTAGCTATTTAAGAATCAGTACTCTGTATTCAAATTATGATTCATTCAGTCTGTAGAGACCTAAGCATTAGGTCAAACATATATACACGTGAAAAATAGGGGTGGTCTCTGCCCTAAAACCAATGATCTTCCTACTACAAACATTAGAGCTTGCTTACAGCAAGCAGGGTGTGCATTTTAGTAATGGCCAATTCGTCTTCAATAAAAGGAAGCCTGGAGACTCTTCTACATGACAAAGCATTTGGCAACAATGTTGGTTTTTTTCCTCTTCTGGTCACTTATTTCTACTCCTGTCAGCTCTTTCAGTCTCACTAAGCATCTTTTGTGGGGCTGCCCTATGAACCAGATCAGGAAACTGATCCGGGTTAAAAATTAGCCAGTGCAGGAGAATTAAAAAAAGTCACAGCAAGGAACTGGCACAACTGCAAAAGCAGAACGTGATGGCATAGGGACAGAATGAGCACTCAGTGGTATGGAAAGGAAGTACAACTGCCTGAAATCCTCATTATCACTGAATGCATGGGGGTCATGAGAACCACGGGGTCAGTGTCTCAATTAAGCTTTGCCAACCAGACACATGAAACACAGAAACTCTGATTGACAAATCTATGTCAGCAGAAACCTCTGCTAAGGTGTAAATGTATACAGCACATGGCAACAGCCTAGAAAAGAGCTTGTTGCCTCCTCCAGCTGTCACTGAACATTTACTGGAAACAGCTGTTATAAAGACCATGGTGCAGCTGTGTGAAGTGATTTTTTGAGGGATGGGCTGAATAAAGTTAAGGAAAGACAATCCTCTAAGCAGTGGGGGGTACAAGTGGTGTTTAGAAAATTAAGTGTTGCAATATCTGACATGGAGTTTGTGTATAAAAGAGAGAGGGGTAATTTTGCTAGGGGAGAAATTGTAGTATTGAGTGTCTAGCAATTAGTGGCAGCTTTAGAAGTCTTCTGGTTGATTTACAGGCCTCTGTGTTTTGTGCTGGTGTTCCTTGGCCTTTGAAAACATGAGAGATATGTTGGACAGAAGGAGTTACAGGAACAAAACAACTATAGTAGTTGGTCACCTGCTAATGTAGTCTTCTGTGAAAACACAAATTCTGTACTTTGGAGGAGGGAAGATAGCTTTCTAATGTTGGTAGTTATGTGGCTTTGTGCAATTAAGTACATAGTTTTACTGTCCTGTTTAGACATGCCCTAATGAGAAAGGTGTATATTCAAGTTGTTTTCAAACAACTATATGCATCTTAAACAGTAAACAGTCTTAGTCTGTATTAAAGAAAAACACTTCGTGCTTCCTACTTTGCTTGAGTAAGCACTTGGTAAGAGCAGAGCAAGCCTGAGACTCTAGGAGTCTAATCATGAAACAAAGTTTAACGTGTAGCAAGCTATTCTGAAGGCCTTGCCTGCTTTAGCACTTCAAGCTGAGAATCTGATGAAGCATGAATGTCTACCCTCAGAAGGTTACTAGAGACACACCACGTTGCTTGAG
Source organism: Pezoporus occidentalis (assembly GCF_034315485.1). Classification (NCBI taxonomy): domain Eukaryota; kingdom Metazoa; phylum Chordata; class Aves; order Psittaciformes; family Psittacidae; genus Pezoporus; species Pezoporus occidentalis. The sequence goes on along the minus strand of NW_026915802.1, from coordinate 2,922,988 downwards.
GATGACATGGTTTGGTCCTTTGTGGGCTGCGAGGAAGACAGTTGAGTTGTGCATATGTTAGACCCTTAAAACTGGTGATAGTGTAATTTAGTAAAGCATATTGCTGTGCTTCAAATTCTAAATGTGAAAGTAAATTCATCTAGACAAACAGAGATCTGTTGGAATACGGGTGATGGGAGATATTTTATTCCATTTCTGCCTTGCTTAAAATTTTTTCTGGGGAAACAGTGCTGAAAATGAGGGATATTAGAAGGAAAATGTCACCCTATAAATTATATACTTTTTAATTAAAGAATGTTTATACAGTAAATGAACAGTCTCTAAAACTAGTATCAGAAAAGCTCCATTATGTGTCAGCATCTCTTTGACTCTTCAGGGTTGCTTGCATCCAGAAAATCTTTGGTATGATGTGTAAGTTGTTAACTTCTGTCTTTGCCTGAAGTTTTGGATTGCAGCTTGGGTCAGTTACTGTTTATTTTTTTTGAGCTCAAATTTTATTTAATGTTATATTCTCTCTTTGGTACAATGAGTGGAAGCAGCACGAGCAAGTTAAACATAAAGGTGAAGCTCTAAACTCACAAAGTGTGAACATAACTTCAAGAAGCTTTGTTCCCTGTTAATATTTTCTAGACTGGCTTGGTTCTGTGTTTGTTCTTGTTTTATCCTTTTAACACATGCTGTTGTAATTTAAAGTTATATATATATCTCCTCATTCTTCTGGAAAATTGCCATTTCAGAGATTGGGTCAGAAAGTTCATTTCCTTGACTAATAATAATACTACATTGCCAAAACCTTCTGAAAAGTGTTCAATGGCTTAGTTTGCTTTTAAGGAGGAAGTGTAATATTGTATGTTGTTTTCATACCCACAGAGGGAGACTGCCAGCACAACTACAACAGCAATGTAATAGCAATGTGGTCATAACAGGTAATGTGGATAAGAGCTATGGTGACAAATCTAGAAGGCATGCTTACAGCAAACCTTGTTCTGCCATCCGTGTTAAGGTTTGTACTCCCATAATAGAGTTAAAACAAATTTTTATTTTTCTTGATTAACAGCCCTCCTAGGGTCAGAGTGGAAATACTCAACATGATCATACTTAACATGCTTTTCTGTTTTAAGAAGTAAGAAATTATAAACAACTGTCAGCAACATTTCATACTAGGTACTGTATAATTTGCTGTACGATCAGAAATGCTTTCAAAGAAAAGTAACAAGTGGTGTCCCTCAGGGATTGGTGTTGGGACCGGTCTTATTCAACTTCTTTGTCACTGACATGGACAGTGGGATTGAGTGCGCCCTCAGCAAGTTTGCCGATGACACCAAGCTGTGTGGTTCGGTTGATACCCTGGAGGGAAGGAATGCCATCCAGAGGGACCTTGACAAGCTTGTGAGATGTGCTGATGCCAACCTCATGAAGTTTAACCATGGCAAGTGCAAGGTCCTACACCTGGGTCGGAGCAATCCCAAGCACAGCTACAGGTTGGGTAGTGAAGAGATTCATAGCAGCCCTGCAGAGAAGGACTTGGGGATGTTGGTTGATGAGAAAATGAACATGAGCCAGCTTCAGTGTGCGCTTGCAGCCCAGAAAGCCAACCGTATCCTGGGCTGCATCAAAAGGAGCGTGACCAGCAGGTCAAGGGAGGTGATCCTGCCCCTCTACTCTGCTCTCCTGAGACCTCGCTTGGAGTATTGTGTGCAGTTCTGGTGTCCTCAACATAAAAAGGACATGGAACTGTTGGAACAAGTCCAGAGAAGGGCCACGAGGATGATCAGGGGACTGGAGTACCTCCCGTATGAAGATAGGCTGAGAAAGTTGGGGCTGTTGAGCCTGGAGAAGAGAAGGCTGTGTGGAGACCTCATAGCAGCCTTCCAGTATCTGAAGGGGGCCTGTGAGGATGCTGGGGAGGGACTCTTCATTAGGGACTGTAGTGACAGGACAAGGGGTAACGGGTTAAAACTTAAACAGGGGAAGTTTAGATTGGATATAAGGAAGAAGTTCTTTACTGTGAGGGTGGTGAGGTACTGGAATGGGTTGCCCAGGGAAGTTGTGAATGCTCCATCCCTGGCAGTGTTCAAGGCCAGGTTGGACAGAGCCTTGGGTGGCATGGTTTAGTGTGAGGTGTCCCTGCCCATGGCAGGGGGTTGGAACTAGATGATCTTAAGGTCCTAACTGTAACTATTCTATGATTCTATGATTCTACAAATGAGGGCATACTGATACTCATTGGTACTGATTTCTTCAGGTGTAGGAGATCGGATTTACTCTCTTGTCTGCTTTTGGGAGGCATAAAAGTAGCTTCAGTTTTTTTTACCATTTTCAAATTAACCAAAAAGCCTCCATTTAAAACAAAACACAAATAAACAAAAAATTACGATCACAACTGAAATTTATTGTGTTTTGACTTAGCAACAAGATTGTGTTGTTCTTATTTTCATCTGAATTGCTACCTGGTGGCTACTTAGCATCTTTGAGTTTCTAGACTCAAGTGTGTCACATCTCTCATTAGCAAGTACCTATACATCAGTTATTTCTTTGCAGAATATCTACTTGAAAGATACACTGTGAAGAACAATTGTTAGTACTCCCCTAGAATTTTAGAATAGAAATGCAATCAACCTAAAAATCATACTGAAGAGAATTTATTCCCCCCCCCCCCCCGCCACTTTGCCAGCTTCCTCCTCACAAGTTCTAACAAATCTCTCTTCTAAAAGATGTAGTTCTGCGATAGACCAAAAAAGGAGATGAACTAAAACCGTCTCAATGTCCAAGACCCTTTATTTTAACTTAGCAAGCTACCCTTGCAGTAGTAAGTAGCTTGCTCTGCTGAGGAGAATCAAGGGATTCTTCTGCTACAAACAAGGGCAAGGTCATACACCTGGGTCGGGGCAATCCCAAGCACAACTACATGCTTGGTGGAAAAGGGATTGAGAGCAGCCCTGGGGAGAAAGCCTTGGGGGCATTGGTTGACAAGAAGCTCAGCATGACCTGACAATGTCCACCTGAGGCCTTGAAAGCCAACCATATCCTGGGCTGTATCAAATGAAGTGCGACTCCCAGGTCGAGGGAGGCGAGTCTCCCCCTCTATTCTGCTCATGAGACCCCACCTGTAGTACTGTTATCAGCTTTGAGGCCCCCAGCACAAGAAGGATGTAGACCTGCTTGAGCATGTCCCAGAGGAGGGTCACGAAGATGATCAGGGGGCTGGAGCACCTCTCATGAAGACAGGCTGAGAGAGTTTGGCTTGTTCAACCTGGAGAAGAAAAGGCTCCAGACGTCCTTATAGCAGCCTTCCAGTACCTAAAGGGGCCTACAAGGAAGCTGGAAAGGGACTTTTTACAAAGGCATGTAGTGACAGGACAAGAGAGGATGGCTTAAACTGAAACAGGGTCAATTTAGATTAGATATTGGGAAAGTATTCCTTACTGTAAGGGTGGTGAAACACTGGCACAGGTTGCTCAGAGAAGTTGTGGATGCCCCATTCCTAGAAATTTTCAAGGTTGGATGGAGCTTTGAGCAACGGGGTGTCACTAAACCCCTGCATATGGTGTCCCATACGGTAGTGGGTTGGAACTAGATGAACTTTAAGGTTTAATCTAAATGATTCTATGATTCTATACAAAATGTGTACATTATTCCAGTCTACAGAAAAAAGCTGAATTAAGTAGAATCCCCTAAAATTGATACAGATGGCAGTTGTGATGCTGGGGAAAACCAAAGTTAACAGACTCCACCAAGCAACTAACTTGCTTGCTCTCCCTAAGCAGCAGCTGAATTGCCATGAATTAGATGGACCATTAGTCTGACTCAATGGGGCATTTCTTGTGAGGGCTTGATTTTGTTTGCAACAATTTTCTTTAGAGGCACTTGGGGTTTGCAGTGCTGCACTATAACTTGATATTAATATAAAAGAAACTGACAGGGCTATGCACACAGGTCTTACCTTCTGGGTAAGCCTTCTGTAGTCTGCTGAACCTTTTAGATTTGTCATCTGGGGCTCCAGCAGCGTGAACAGTGGCTTCGTTAGCTGGCCCATGGCAAACCAGTCACAACCCTCTACAAAGTCTGATCTCCAGAAGGGGAGTGTTTGTTCCTGATGAAATTAAGGATTTGGAGAAATGGGAGAGACAGGTTTCCTCTACCCACTAACAAATCCTTCCTGCCAAAAGGTACCAGGCAGGAATTCCTGAACTTGTTACTTGGGCTAATTAATAGGCAGGACTGCAGGCTGAAGGTAACACAACAACTGCAGTCTGCACCACATTATGTGTTGCAGATACGTAACCTGCTATCCCTTGTGTATGTCCCATCAGAATTCAGTGTTGTCACTTATGCTTGAGAGGTACTTAACTCAAGTGAATGGTGATCTAAGGGATGAGTGGAATTCAAAAGTAGTGGTAAGGACCAAGTGAAAGTGGCAGTGGTTAAGTTAACTTTAATGGAATAATGGTTGAAAAGATACTTCTGTATTACATGCCGCTCACAGGCTGCCATAGAGAAACGTGATGAAGACAGAGGATGTGAGAGAAGGCACCAGCACTCACCGGGCCAGGCAGGACTTAACACCCCCTTCTTGTAGGCCAGGAAGAGACGTTTCTGTCCGGAAGCAGACGGCTGCGGGTTTCGACTGCCGTGGAGCAAGGAGACCCCAGGGACTCAACCGGGGCGAGTTACTACCTGCCCCTGCGATTCCCTCGTCCTGCCCCGCCACGGCCGCTCCGGGCCGCGCGCAAGCTCAGCTTGGCGGCGGAGGACGGAGGGGGCCGTGACGCCAGGCGCAGAAGGGGCGAGGCGGGGCGGGGCGGTACCAAGCACTTCCACCTCGGTAGAGCCGGCCGCGAAGGATCCAGCGGCACTACGGCCGCGCAGTTACTTCCGCCTCGGTAGGTGGCATGGCGGCGGGGCGGGCACCTCACGTGACGACTCCGTGCGAAGAGCGGTCTCGCACGCAGCTCTCGCGGTGCTTCGTCCCCCTCCCTTCCCCCCGCCCGCGTCCCCCTCTCGCCCTGGCCGCTCGCGCAGCTGCTCAGCTCTCGCTATATAAAGGGGCGAAGCGGGCAGAGCGGGCGGCTGGCGGCGGCGGCTGCAGCCCCAGAGCCGGCGGGAGAGGCCGGGCCAGGCCGCGGGGCAGCCCGTGAGCCGGGGACGCGCGGGATCTAGGGGGGGACGCAGCCAGGCAGGTTTATTGTTTTAGGGGCGACTCCCCCCCCGCGTTTGGGGGCGTCCCGGGGGGCTCGGGACATGGCGAGCTCGACTAACACAAACCCCGTGGTAAGGACCGGGTCGGGGGGCGAGGGGGGCCCCGGGGGCAGCGCGGGCGGAGGTGGCCGGTGTGGCCCGCCGGGCCCGCCGCCCCCCTCCCCCGCACTCCCTTCCCTCCCGCCGCCCGCCCGCCTCGAGCGGTCCCGACCCCTGGCGGGAAGGGGCCTCGACCCCGAGGCGGCGATACAACTTGTGGCGCCCGGCGCCAGCCGCTTCGGCGGAAGGGAGAAAGCGGAGCCGGGGGTGGCGGGCTAGGGGCGGTGGGGGCGCGGGGCGGGGGCTCGGAGGCGGCAGGGCGGCCCCGTGGGGGAGGCCAGGGTCGGGCCGCCGCCCGCGGGCCGGGGGTCTGGTGGGGAGGGGAAGGGCAGGGCGGGGGGCGCCGGCGCTGCCGCCGGAGGGAGCCGCCAGGGGAAGGGGCGAGAGCCGGAGCGGGTGGCGGGAGCGCGGTCGCTGCCGCCCGGTCCGCCGCTGTCCCGAGGCGAAGGGAAGGGGCGCCCAAGCCAGGTTTCGGTTTTGTGGTGTCTGTGAAGCCCGCCCGGGCTCCGCTGGTGCCATTTTATGTTGCTTTGTAAGAAGGAGACGATGGTTGTAAAGCACTTATCCCACCCCAGCCGGATCGAAAGCCCTCAACTTCCCTCCGTCGAGGAGCGAGGCAGTATTTATTTAAAAAAAAAAAAAAAAAAAGAAAAAAAATCCCCTTTCCCCGTTCCCTTCTCGTGCTTTCTGCACCGTGGCGGGTGGCTCGCTGCTGCACTTGTGCTCACGGAGGTTTGCAACAAGCAGTCACACAGCCCTGCGCGGGCTCCGGCCACGGCCGCCGCGCTCTGCTCCCCCTGGCGCGCCCCCGGCCGCGACCCCCGCCCCGAAGCGCTGGAGGAGACAAACCCGGCGTCCTGGTGGCGGGCTCGGCCCCCTTGTCTGTGGCTCTCAGATCCATCATGGCTTCCCCCTGCTTTCCTGCCTCCCTGCTCCTTGTGTTCCTCCTCCCTGTGGCTGCCCTGTTTATATAGAGCTTTGCCGCTCTCTAATATAGACTCTGCTCGGATGGGAAGGTGCTTTCCAGCCCCACGTCACCGCCTCTCCATTTAAACACCACATCAGCCTTTAAATAGGGAGCGAACCGCGGAGCGCGGGTTGGGAGGTGCATGAGTCTGCGGCGGAGGCTGGGGGACGGGCGCCCGGTCCCTCGCATCCCAGCCGGGCTCTCGCCGGGTTTCCCTTCCGTCTGAGCCACCCGTCCCCGTCGCCACCGGCTTGAGGAGCGGTGATGTCGGCCCCGGCCGGTGTAAATGGGCCTTTCTTTGCTTTATGCATTGCACAAAGACAGTTTTCACCCTCTCGTGCATTTGAAACAGTTTGCCTTTTTTACGTCTTTTTCCTTTTTTTTGTGCTTGTTTCTATTTTTTTGCTCTTTGTCCGCAGCATATTGCTAGCGCACATGGCAGTGCCCCCATAAGCTGTTAGAAGTATTTTTTTTTTTTTTTTCTGGGTGGGAAAAAGATTTTAAACGGTCCTTACTCAGCGCATCAAGGAGAGATGTGGTCCTTACTTTATGGCGCTTTGCCAAGGTCTGACTACAGTTGTTGCCCTACAAGTAATATTTAATATTAAAGTTCAGTCTGTGGGTCAAGGGCCGCAGATAGTACTCAATGATTTCTGTGCATTTCTGGTGACTAAAGCATACAAATATTTTTAATTACAGTCCAGGCAGGGCAAGGGTTTTAGAATTTTCACTAGTATTTCGTTTACCTGCAATATTTGGTATTCTGCAAAACAGTATACAAAAAAGAATGGAAAGCAGCATAGTTTTCCTTTCCAAATCTGAAATTTTAGAGACTTGCCTGTGAGTTAGGGTCATGCGATTGCAAAGTAGCAGCACTGCTTTGCTACTTCATCATGTTTTTTATCAGGACATGTTAGGGAAGTAGTCAGCCATTATGCAAGACAGTTACTCAGTAGGATGCATGTTGAATGTGTGCGATCTGAATCTGTTAGATGTCCTTTTGTTATAAATCTGTTTTTTTTTTATTACAAGAAAAGGATCTATTTTCATACACTAAATTGAAGGGCTTGCTTTTTTTTTTTTTTGGCCAAGTTAGTACAAAATACATATCTTGAATAATCTACAGAGTATTGTAAATGTCTTTGATTCAGCAATTTACTAGGATTTGCTTTCTCTTGGCTGTATTTCTATGCTGTCATAACTTCTGTAAAGTTCTCTTGAAAGGTGTCTGAGCATTGAGTTTGGAATAGCAAAATCCAAGCTTAAACCAAACGTGCTTCAAATAGTAGGTATGCGTTAGTTCGATTTTGAATTAAGTAGTAAAACTATGCAGTTGTGTGTGGTCAGCTTTGTCACATTCAAGTTTCATTCCATAGCAAGGATCACAGTGCTTACCTTAGGGTTACCAAAGATGAATAGGAACATTTTGAAATACTGCAACCAGGTGATAACTTTAGGAAGCTAGACTTTGAGCCTAATGTGGCAACAGTACCATGTCAGCATCTGATCAAGTCTGAATTGCTAGAAATCTGTATTTCCTAATAAAGGACAAATACAAGATGTTAAGTTATATTCAGGATAACATTCTGTGACAAAGGTAATTAACTTGTGAAAGTTCATGGCAAGATATAAATATTTTGATGCTTACAGTCTTATTATGCACATCTTTGATGTAATTGTGACTAAAACTTTACAGTGCTCCTCGAACAGGCTAATTTCCATCTGTAACTGCACAGACAGGAGAATGATTAGCAGTATTTCGGGGATAACTGCAGAAGCAACCAGAGACAAACTACCGTCAAGTACACAAAGCATGCCATGGTACATCTCTCCATAATGTGTTGGTTATTGCCGAAATCCCAAGTGTTGTGATAATAATTACAAAGAGATGCAGTTTTTGTAGTCTTGAACTGGAGGAATGTAGGAAGTGTAAGCTCCCAAAGGCATGTGGCATTTCTTAAAATAGCATGCTGGTTGCTTCTTGGATTTGTAGCCTGTGTGTATGTAGCAGTCTCACCATACTCGGCATTTTCTTTACAAGATACACAGAGAAAGTGAAATATAATCATTTCCTTATGTTCCCGGAGGGGGAAGTACTAGATTTCAGATCTTTTCTATGTGTTTGTGGTTGTATCTAATAAATCAGGAATTTTAATTGTTGTCTTTAATCTATAGTAAGTGTTTGGAATAGTGTTTATTGAAGAGTGATTTGAGTATTTTGCTCTTAAAAGAGCTTGAAATTTACAGCCATGTACTTTTTATGAGGGAGGCACTTTATAAACCAGATGAAAGCATGATTATTTTAATAGCAATCTTTAAAGTTTCCATTACGTTCTCATTGCTTTCGCTGGCTGAATGCAGAAATTTATTGGAAAGCTTAACTCACCTGCTGTCCCATCTTCAGACCTGTTCAGTAATTGTGTTACCATGTTTATTTTTTTGAGTAAGCAATATATGAAAATAATTTTGTCATTCAACTGGTTTGTATAAACAGCTTGAACAGCATATAAATAATGCTTAAAGCCAACATTTAGTGCATATCTAAAACCGTACAGTGTGCTTCCTTTTCAAGACCGGGGCTCAAGGCTGTTTTGTAATGTTACTGGATTCACCTCTGTTGAAGTAGGAAAAGAGCATCCTGTGATATTTTTCAAAATTCCACTATGGATGGCTCTTGAAGGCATTGCTGCTCCCTCTGTGAAAGGTGGTGCATCTACCTGGGCTGGATGTTCAGTAGGACTGCACACAAGGGAATATTTTCAACCAAACAGGATTTTTCTGAGTATTGTGTAAACATGTATAGGTAAAATCGGACAGACACTGTTTAATTTTAAGTGTGCAGATGTTTTCTTCTCTGTTCCCTCCTTTCTAAGTATACAGCCATGACTGTATCGTATATTGGGATACTGTGTGATTAGAACAGCATCCAAAAATTCTGACCCATCTTTATATCCAGTGCAGTGTGTGGCTCATGTGGAGAGACACATGCATGTGCAAACTGCTGGTGGGTTTGTTAAGCACTGCACTAGGGTCACTGCACCCGAGGTGCTGTGGTCTTTTGTGGGGCTTAGCTGCTTGCTCGGGCTGTTGGAAGTTGTGCAAAAGGATGCTGTGTCAATGGCAGAATGAACATCTATGCTCTTAACCTGTCTTTCTGCTCTCTTGCTACACTAATGCTGGACACCAGGAACCAGCATCCAGCTGCTTAAATTTGTTTGTTTGTTGTTTTTTTTTTTTTCCTGACTAAGCAGAAAAAGAAGGAAACATTCCCAAGCAGACTGTTGGACTGTAGGGTCAGTTTGTTTTACAAATATCAACATGAATGTTGCATTTTTTCCTATGACTTTATAGACTGAGGAGGCTTTGTAATGAATAAGCATTACAAGAATGCCTGACTATGGAGACAGGAGAAGGTAACTGCTGGGGGAAATTCTTAGAGTTTGCTTGTGTAAAATCTGCTTTGTTAGGAAAGTGGACCTAATAGAGGATTTAAAGAAAGGAAGATTGAAGGAGAAAGTGCAGTCTCCATCTTGCAGGAATTTTGATCGTAATTTCAGACATGCAGGTAGTTCTCTTGACTGAAGTAAAGCAGATCACATGCCAGAGGTTAAGCATGTTTATTTGCAGAATGTGGTTTTGGCATTAAGCAGCAGATGCTTTTGATACAATAAGGAACAATATATGGAATAGGTTAAGTAGCATTTCTGTGCTAGTTGAATCGTTTAAGCTTTATGTGATTTGTTTCATTATATAAATAATAGGACTTAATATCATTAAGTAAAATGGCTTTTTGCATCTGCTATGAATTAAATCCAAGCAGAAAAATAATCTTGTTAATGATGCTTGGTATTTTTAAGTGACTATGTAGATTTAAAATGATAGCACTTAAATAGGCTTTAAAAGTCTATTTTAAATGTCTCTGTAAACATAATTAATTCTGTACTTGAAGCCTGGATAACATGAGCATGCTGCATTGTTTTGAAACAGAAAAGTATGCAAGTAGTCTGGCACGTTTTGTTTCTTTTGAAGAAGTTTTGAACGTAGGTGCTGTAAGCGTAGTTTTCAAAGATGGCAGACCTACTGTTGCTTAGGGCTAGAATTTTTTGTGAGACAAGTTACAAAAGGATGAATTCTAACGCTTCAGTTACTTGATTTTGCAGCAGCATGTTTTAAAGCTGAAAAGTGGCAAACTGATGAAATATAAAATGAAGGAAAAAAAAATAGGTTGCTGATAGCATGTCACTTGCCAAAATACTGATGTGGGATCAGTAACACAGAGTGGCTTGTTACTGGTTGTTTATTATTACTGTTTTGTTTTTTTTTTCCTCATTGGGCTTTTGTTGTTGTTTGTTGTTAATATTTGTTTGGGTTTTTTTTAAGAAAAGTCACTTGACTATGTCCCAGTTCGAGTTTGTTTTAAATTCTAAGGACATAATGCACTGTGCAGCCATCAGACTGCCTAGTTGTTAGTTCCAGGCTTCCAAATAGGTTAATTTCTCCCCATCTAATATCAGTGCATTCCTTTATGTTGTTTTGTTATTGTTGTGGTGGGACTTTTTTTTGTGTTTTTTTGTGGTTTGTTTTTTTTTTTTTTTACCGTTGTAACGCAAAGATACTCACCTTTTTTTTGTGCTTATTGGCCACTCAGCTTTTTCCCAGACTAGTACATCATGTGATGTTATTCCCCCTCCATTATTCCATAACATAGGCATAACAATTTCCCTAACGTGCAGTATAATCTTTAGAATATATGTAGCAAATTCAACACTTCTGGGAGGCATCAGGCAACTGTGTATGCATAAAATACATGTTTCAAGTGTGTGCAGTAGATCTGCATGGTTCCAGCACTGCTGTAGTTCCAGTATGTACTTCGTGGAGGGTTTCTATGTGTGTATTTGAGTCATAGCCCTCCTGGGGTGTCAAACCTACTGCACAAGCACAGAGTGATTGTTTTGCATGTAGACAACATATCTTGTGTGTGGCATCATTTGGGATTTATTCCCTAAGGAAGTTATGGAACTTTATAGAGGAAGAGATCAGCTTACAGAAAGTTGTAGCTACTTTCAGATGAGCTTAAAAATGGCCTAGCCCCATCCCAAGCAACGGTGTTGGTCAGTGACATATATATGGTTCATAGGCTGCAGATTCATCAACCCTAATTTAGAGCTTATAGTGCTGCCTTGCAGTTAAATAGCATGAATATTTAAACCCAACCAAAATACTGTTGAGGTTCACATGCATGAGAGAGGTCCAAGCCGTACTGTTTAAAAGGTACAGAACGTGTATAGTACTATTATCTTCTGGTCCTGTGAATAAAATTTTGTGCTTTAACTGATCAGGTTAAGTATGTATACGCTCTTCTTAAAAATATACCTGCATTTTAAAATTCATAGAATGGCTGAGGTTGGAAGGGACCTCTGGATGTCATCTTGCAACACCTGTACATAAGCAGGGCCACCTAGAGTTGGTTGCCCACAGCCATGTCCAGTTGGCTTTTGAGTATCTTTAGGAGTGGAAACTCCACAATTTTTCTTGGCAACCTTAAGTGAATTGAGAATTCAATTCACCATTGACAGTGTAGGCCTAAAATCCGCATAATAGCCTAGTCTCTCTGAAAAGTTTCTAATGTAAAAATGTAAGTACTGATGGGAAACAGAAGTCTGTCTAGCCCTATATAGTTTCTTCAGTAGTTTAGTAAACAGATGCCAAAGTAAGAATAGGAGATTCACATGAATACATCCAGGTTTTTGAGCCATCAGTGTTTTTCAGCTTGAGATCGTTCTGAGCCATATATAGTTCCTGTTGAGCTAGCAAGCACTAACAACTTTCTTTTGTCTGTATTTGTCTAATATCCTTTTGAATTTTTAACATTTCTTGAGGTTAATATTTTGCACACATGCAAATATTTTTGAATATTCAGTATATACATTGGTGAGCAGGTAAGAAATTGGATGGAAAATAATCTCCTTTTCTCTGTTTTGAGTTACGCTCCTCAGGGCTTGAAAACTCATGCTGTAGTTATGTCACAAAAGGTAGCAAATGTTCCCTTACCTTTTCACCTCATTTGAGCTATTCTTGCTGATTTATGCCTCCTTGGATATTTTAGTTACTCAGAAACATGCAGTCTATTTTGCAGTAGAGTTTTCAGAGGTTTTTTTTTTGACAGGGGCAATCTTATTTCAATGTTACAGTGATAAGTTTCTTTCAAAACAATTCTGATCAGTTACTTTTTTTTTAAGCCTAAATTGTACAGGTCTGTAATTGAAGACGTCATCAATGATGTCAGAGAAGTTTTCCTGGATGAAGGAGTGGATGAGCAAGTTCTTATGGAACTCAAAACAGTAAGTTGCAACTTAAAAGTTTTTTTAATAGACGGATGCAGCAGTTGTTTTTTTTTGCTCTGCTACTGTTGTACGCAGTAAAAATACTAATTTTTAGTTAGTGAAGCATTGCATTAATCTGCATATCTGTAGCCCTGTATAATTTGAACTACACTGCTGTATAGAGAGATCTGCTCACCTTGTTTATTTTCTCTGTCATGTTGAACTTTAGATACAAACTAAGAGCAGGCATCCAAATTCAGTGGGTTTTGTGTCCCCAAAATGTTGTATCTTAGAAAAAAAAAAAAAAAAGAGGGGAGGGGCAGAGGATATGTGTTATTTTTGAGGCAGACAATTCTTAAGGTTTCTCTGCAGGAAAAATAAAACGCCTGCTCTGCTTGAGGTTTTTGTATTTCTGAAGAAAGACATTGTCAGATTTTTGCATGTATGGTTTGTGGCTTGCTGAAGTGTTGTTTCTGGAGGGTGGTACATAATAAATTACACTGTGTATGTCATGCTTTTCCAAAAATCCCAGGTTCAGAATTGTTTTGCATACAGTGGGTTTGAGCTGTTATCAAGGATTTCAAAGAAAGGGAGGATGTTGAACTGAGCTCTAATGGGTCTACTATGGCTTTCTTCATGTTCTTCCTGAGTTCTTCAAAAGGCAAGAGAAAAGGAAGAAAAAAAGAAAAGGGGAAGAAATAAAGTGAAAGGAAGCTGGGAAATTGGGTGCCCACTTATCTCAGTTGTTGAATAAGGACTTCGTCAGAAAGCAGGACATCCTGTGCTCTCAGTATTTTTGAGCTATTAAAAAATGGATGGAGTGGGAAAGGAATGTTGAGTTTGACTAGACAGAAACAGGTAAAGAATTTTTCCATGAAACCATGATCTTGCTTTGGTGATAATGAAGTGAGCACTCTAAGAAAAGCATTGTGGTGTCTGTGTCACAGACGTATTCTGCAAATGATGTTAGAACAGGTTGAATGAGGGAAGAGCCGAGAAGAAAAGAGTTTATTGAAGAGGAAGGCTTAGGGAGCTGTCCTGGGTTCAGCAGTAGCAGTCATTTTTCTCCTTCTTAGTAGCTGGTGCAGTGCTGTGTTTTTGACTTTCAGCCTAGGAACAACACTGATGTTTTTAGTTCTTGCTAAGTAATATTTACGCTGACCAAGGACTTTCTGGGTCTCATGCTCTGCCAGGGAGGAGCAGAAGTTGGGAGGAAGCAGAGGCAGGACACCTCACCCAAACCAGCCAAAGGGATATTCCATACCACAGCATGTCATGCCCAGTATATAAATTGGTGGCAGGGCTAGATCACTGCTTGGGTCAGGCTGGGTATCGGTTGGCAGGTGGTAAATGGTTGTATTCTCTCCCCTTGTTATTTCCTTTATCATTATTGATGGTATCAGTAGTAGTTTTGTGTTATACCTTAGTTATTGATCAACCCGTGGGAGTTAAATTCTTTTGATTCTCCTCGCCATCCCTGCAGGAGCAGCAGGAGGAAGAAGCTGGGGGGAGTGAGTGAGAGGCTGCACAGTTCTGAGTTACCAGCTGGACTTAAACCATGGCAGGAGCCCTATTTGTAGTCTTTTTGTTGTATTACGGGATACTTGTGTTGCTGTCTGTACAGAGCTGCTTTTCTTCGAAGACATGTCAGCTGAGGTCAAGAACTGAAGGGCTGGAGAAGCTGAATTTGGTATTGTGATAGAAACTACATAAATGCTTATACAGAGGTATTATCTTAGGAATACTGTTAGTTTCTGTTGAATTTTGTTGTAAGGCAATAGTGTTTGAGCAGCTTTTATTGAGGAGTTCCAAGAAGAAATGGCTTGAGGAAAGAATAAGAACATAAAGAATTGTTTTTGTGATTTAAGAGGTAAGAAAGGGAGAAGGTAGAGAAATGAAAACTTGAAGGCTACTTTAAAATTACCAGTCTTTCTCTATTCATGCTTCAGTTAGGGCTATTACAAATCTTCCACAGTTGGGTAAATTAAGAATGTTAAAACTTAAGCTTGGACTGACAATTCTTATGGGATATTTAGTTCCTCTTCTTAAAACATTACCTGTCTGGAGTTTTTTCTCCAGTCTGTATTTTCGTGAAGGCTTTTTGGGCTAAGTAGGCAGCACAAGATAAACTGTGAAAATTCAGTTTTGGAATACTGTTTTTATATTGTTAAAAATCCTGTTGAGTAAAAATGGTACATGGAGATTTCTCTTTCCTTTTCCAAACTAGCTGTGGGAGAACAAATTGATGCAGTCCAAGGCTGTAGATGGCTTCCATTCAGAAGAACAGCAACTTCTGTTGCAGGTGCAACAACAGCAACAGCAGCAGCAACAGCAGCATCATCACCACCATCATCACACACAACCTCAGCCACAGCAGACTGTGCAGCAGCAGTCTCAGCCGCAACAGGTCCTTATTCCAGCATCTCAGCAAGGTCAGACTTTTCTCTAACCTCTCTGGCAAAAGGCTCTAAAGTTAGACCAACTCCTTAGTATGTTCTAAATCTAGGGCAGCATGTTTATCTGATGGATGACTTTTGTGTTTTGACGTTAACTTTGTCTCTACTTGTGTCTACTTAGTGGATCAAGAGAGCTGGCTTGGTGATAACAACTTGGTATTTGTGTTAGCCATATTCTTCAGAAGATTTTGGAAAAGTGAAATTTTTTTTTCGATCTTCTACTATGTCAGTTATGTTCTCAGAGCACATGACTTCCAGATTTTGTCAAAGATTCGTTAGCAGCTCTGTAATTTCAAGCTGGTACACATATGCAGTTGACAATTTAGTCCTGAGGTATTAGTGTGATTAGGAGCAAATTAGTTTAAAACCCCCATATTGTTTAGTGTAAGTGGATGCTGGGATGTGAAAAATACTTGTATAAGAGTCTGTTCGGAAGATGTTTTTTCCTGCTAGAATAAGTTTCGAGTAAAAAGCATAATGGCTGGGTGGTTTTGTGGTCTTGGAAGATTGTGTACTGTGTAAGTATATTTTAGCTAGTCATTAACCGTTTCTTACAATCATTGCCTTGTGTATTCTCCATTAGTTTAATGGAGACATTAATTTAAGGGAAACTTTTTTGCCAATTACAATTTCATTTGAAAACTAAGATAAATACTGCTGGATTTTACTGTGTATATGCTGTGTAAACAAATCTGCCGCCTGCAAAATGCTTGAATTGAGTTTTCAGTGTGCTACTAAAATTGTGGCATAAAATATTTGTCTGTGGTAGTCACAGACTTCAGTCATTTTATCAGATTTCATAGATCAGGACCTCTGCTGTTATAGGTACAAAAGACAGCTATGAGGTGGTTCCTCAGATGTCTCTCTCTACCCCCAAACCCAACCACTGTATATTCAAAAGGGACAAGAACTAGTGTGACAAGAACCTGTTGTTGGGGTGGTTTTTTTTTTGGTTGGTTGGTTGTTTTTTTGTTTGGTTGTTTTTTTTGTTTGGTTGTTTTTTTGTTTGGTGCTTGGGTTGTTTGGGTGTTTTTCCTTTTCTACCTTTCTTACAGTACTTTGTATTTTGGCTGGACATATCTCAGTTTCAACTAATTTTGAGGTAAAGAGCCGTAAATACACGTGGCTTCAAATAATCCGAGTGTTTTGGTTTAAATTACAGTCAGCAGAACTGGGAAAGTTGCTCACCAAGACCTCTAGTGGCGCCTTAGTGGAACAGCTGTGATTTTGCTAATAGGGAGATCCATGTCTTGCCGTGTGTCTTAGGGTAGAAAAGATCCTGCCTGTAGTAGTACGCTTAAAACTGATTTATTGTTGCTCCATGCTGTGGCTTGTAACCAAATGACAGTGTGGAGGCTAAAGGCTAAATGAAATTAGAATATCAAAACCCTTTGATCACAGACATGCAGTTTTCTGAATTACTTGACTTCTCTGTTCCATGGGGGAGATGGTGTAGTAGTTCTTTGCATGACCTGTTGCAGTCCCAGAGAGAGATCAGGACAATTGGCAAGGTGATTCCTGTTGTCCTGTGTGTGGTCTTGGCACAGGATCACAAGATGTCCTGGGGCTCTTTTGCCCTCCCTGGATTTTCTGAAAGTTGGAGAGATGGCCTCAGGTCTTGGTGCAGGGTTGTGGGCCTTCCCTCCCCCAAATCTGTTCCAGAAATTCAGTATTTTTAAGTGTCCTTGCTTTATAGGATTGGATGGAGAATACCTTGTTGATGATCAGTTTGTTAAAATTGTTCTGTCATTTTCCAGTTTGCTGCCACTGTATTAGCACTGGTAACCTGCTTGTTCCACATACTAGGATGCTTTTGCACTTCTAGGTTATCAGCAGGTTATTTGTATAGTTAAGCTATTTAGTTCATTTAGTCCTTAAAAACTATTTTGTATTTTTTCTGGGTGGGACAGGTGGTTGATTATACTTCATCTGCTTCTGCTGCATTAGGAAGACTATTAAGATCATAAGATTATGCTGATTAGATGTAACTCAGGCTAACTGCTGCATTCTGTTAACATATTCTTCATCTTGCTTAAGTCAATTTTAAGAATTAGTCACTGTGAATCGATGCTTTTGGAGAACTCTGATACTGGATGTCTGCAAGTTTATCAACATTCCACTTATACCTTTAATTTCAGAAATATATTTTATATATTGCTTTACTTGGGGTTTGAATAGGTAACTGAAGCCCTTGAAATAAAATCTGTGAAGGCAGAATAGCCAGCTTCTCAGAGCTGCTGCTGTATACTGTCTTCAGAGTAAAACTTAGTAATGTCCTGCTATGCTTCCTTGTGCACAATGCTGCCTTAATTGTATGAAGGGACAGTGGGTTCTGCATGCAGCAGCCCCTTCTCCCACACACAGTACTGCTCATTCCTCCAGAGCAAGGACTTCTGAGCCATAATGTGTGTTTAAATATGTAGCCAGTCTGTTAAATGTCTCAAGTGCCTTATTCCTAGATGTTTCTTGAACTGTTGTTCATTTGGAATATATTTTTCTAGAGTAGTTCATGGTGATGCTTATGTCAACTTGATGTGGATGCTCTCTTCAGACTAGACCAATACGTAGAGTAGGGCAGTTATCCTTATCTGCTCTCGGTGTCTTCCCTAGTTGAAGTTACCAAAAGTTTTCTAAAGTTTAGATTACATATAAAGAAGAAGTTCATTACTGTGAGGGTGATGAGGCACTGGAATGGATTGCCCAAGGAAGCTGTGAATGCTCCATCTCTCGGCATTCAAAGCCAGGTTGGACAGAGCCTTGGGTGGCATGTGGGGTGTCCCTGCCTATGGCAGGGGGATTAGAACAAGATGGTCTTAAGGTCCTTTCCAACCCTAACTATTCTGTTATTCTATTAAGAGCAGAGACTGCTCAGTAGCTGTTTGTGTTACAAAGCTTGGCTTATGTATGGGTGGTATTTTTTCTAAGTTATTCTGGCTTTGATGTTATTTTGGACAGACTACACAGTTTTCATGAAATGCTATTTTTTTTTTTTTTTTTTTCTAGCAGCTCAGCAGCAAGTTATCGTGCCAGATTCCAAGCTTATACCGCACATGAATGCGTCAGGCATGGTAAGAAAAGCAGAAGTTTATATGCGCATACACTGTCATTATGTAAGTTGTTTTGATTAAATAGTAAACAAGAAGTCTGGTATTAGTCATCAGTGCTTAGAAGTAATTTAGGCCACACTTACATAGCTGCCTGCCGTCTTTCTGAGTTTTACTGCTGCACTGACAATCCAGGAACAATAACCTAGGTCTTCAGCTTTGATAACAAATCTAGGAGTTACCTTGACTTTCTGCTTTAAATGTGCTTAACATGTTTTTTGTTTAAACATAATTTGGAGTACTGTGGGTATGAATCTGCATGATGATGTGCTCGTCATCTACCAACACAACACTATTAACTAGCGCAAGTATACAGTATTGGCTAGATGTAGGAAGAATCATTAACTACTCTGAAACATAATCTTGTATCAAATTAGAGATTATTTAGCAATTCACATCAATCTTGTCATGTTAATTTGATTCACTAATTTTTATAGTAGCATATGAAATGGTATCATCATTCATCCCTTTCTTGCAGTTTCTATCTCTAGAGGTTTATTTTGGTTATCTTCTCCTGCTTTAAATGCCCTGGCTTAATTAAAAAAATTGTTTGCAAAGTGATGAAGGCAACAGCTAATACAAGTTAAATATGTGTATTAAGACTGGAATTCTTACATTATATTCTTACTACTTTCATGGTAAAAGCACATGAAACTTTGTTTCATGATTAGTCAAAGCTGCAACAGGTTGCTTAGCTTCACTTCTCCTTTACCTGCTGACCTTACTATAGAAAAGAACCTGAACTTTGTTACTTGTGTAGCATGATTTAACCCAGAGCCTGTGAGCACATTAACATCTACCTTTTCCTTACATGTTTTACAGTCATTTCAATGTGATTTGTAACTTCCCAAGTTCAACAGTTAAACGTCTTATTCAGTTAGATCTTACTGATGGGCATTGGAAAAATGAGTATGCCGTATTTTAAAACTCTGCTGCTGTCAAAATGTAGATGAATTGTATACCACAGAAGACTACTGTTCAGTAAATAATTACACGATCAATTTGGAATTATTATGTGTGGTTTTTTAGGAAACATTTAAGATGGTATTAAAGAATGGATCTGACAGACCTTGAATATTATGGAAGACAGAGAGTATTGAGAGTTTATTCATCTGCCTTTGTCTAGGACATGAGGATGTGGACAAGCGCTTTTCAGTTTGTTTGGCGATCTCAGCTTTTGGCAGTTGTAACTATTGTGTTAACCAGCCAATACAGGAAGTTCATATGTCTTATAAACAGGAAGTGTGTACTCTGTAATAAAATATTTACATCCTTTCCGTAGCAAAGAGGGAGCAGCCCTGGTTCCTTTATAGTAGGGAAAGGGAGGCTTTTTGATAGGCAGCTGAAGTTAGACCCTTGAAATGGAGAAGTCTGTCTTGCTCTGTGAGTTAAGGACTTAATGCACATTTTTGTGTTTGGAGCTCCCATAATTGTGTTGGTATTCAGTTTCCTTTTAAGTTCAAATTGCTACCCACTGAGAGTCTTCAGCTTCTAACTAGCTGTCTTCAGAGCAAAAAAATAGTCATTCTGTGAACAGTCAGTACACTGTATGCAAATATTCAGTCAAAAGAGCTGTGTTATGGGGTACGTGAAATGCAGATCATTTACAGAATGAAGAGTGCAAGCCTGATTACTGCTCCATGTGAAAACAAGATGGGAACATGATCACTGCTTCAGTACTGTATGTTTTTTCAGATTTGTAGGCATACCTTTAGCTGCTTTGCAAAAGTGTAAGTAAAATTGCCACGAGCAGTGCAGTGTTGTACTCTGTTAGAGTACTTGGCAGAGGAGGAAAAAAATCTGAGCTTGCAGATAAAGCAAGAAACCACGTGGACCTACGTTAAGGTGTTATGCCTTGTGATTGCTACTTCAGTCTTCCTATTAAGGAAGAAAGCAAATAATTTTTATACGTAGTGCAATGTAGAGTTGATTAATGCCTGCATTACAGTAGCTGCAGAAACTTGCGTGCAAACACTGTAAACGGCACTAAAAACGTATGTCTTTTCGGGCAGCATGTAGTGAGATGGAGCACCGGCAATAATGTCTGTGGTTAAAAAGCTGTTCTTACATTACAGAGTGCTGCAGCCACTGCGGCTACATTGGCTCTCCCTGCTGGTGTTACTCCTGTTCAGCAGATACTTACAAATTCAGGTAACTGTTGTAACATTCAGATCAATGGTTTTGAGGGTGCTTGGGAGGGAAAAATTAGGTTTTACTCCCTGTTATATATTGATAAAGCAAAACCTGGGAATCCACGCTTAGAAGGCAGTGCAGTCTCTCCACTAGAGTTTTGGACTCTTTAGTTCATTGACTTGGTAGACTTAACGAACCTTGTGGTTCTGACCTAACTGTGGTCTGGGTTAGATTTTGTGCAAGTTTTCCCTGCTTTTTAGAGAGGTGCATGAAGCGAGAAGGCAGGCAAGGGTGATTCATCTAGTCTGCTCAGAATCACCTGGGGCTTAACCTCCCTGCTTTAAACATTTGAATGTTTAATGTATATACAGTTGAAATAAAATCTATATGCATAGCTGTTCTAGAAACCAGTATCTTTTCAATTTTTCAGGAAGCATGTCTGTGTCATAGCATAGAATAATCTGTGGCTCTCATTTGTTACTTTTGTTATGGTCATAATTTTTTTTCATCAGTTACAAATATTTATTGTTCGTTTTCTTAAATAAGGGACTAGGGTAGACTCTTCTTTCAGATATACTTAGTTATTTCAGTAAATAGGGCTTGGCATTTTGCTGTGGAGGGAGAACAAGAACTAAAATTGGTCTTTGAAGGAAATGTGTGAAATTCAGGATTATTTAATTTAATTTCTTCTCCCACATCTTTCTGATCAGAAGTGTGAAAAACTAATGTTGAAATATATCTTAGCGCTTCCTTTTCAGACGTGGAAGTCATTTCCAAAGGCATCTGAGTCTTAGATGCGTTCTGTGAAATGAGGAAAGTTATAATGATAAATCTATAGGATAATAAAATGGAGTGCAGATGTTATGGGAACAGAAAGGTGAGTTGGATAGTAGCTGTAGGGATAGATTTTTCAAAAAGGCAACTGCATAATAATATTGCAAAGAAAATTATGCATGGAGGAATTTCTTGTAATTGATAATTAGAGGAAAAAATGTGAGGAAAGGAAATAATCTGACAGGACCCTGGAAATATGACAGCTTCAGCAGTGGATAGAGGCTTTGTGGTGTGAATACCTGTATTCTTATTTTGGTATATGTTAATTTGTATTTCTGTCTGTAAAATCATGTTTTGAAACATTAATGTTCAGAAGTGGGAGCTAATATTTAAAGTACTGTGCTGTGTTAAAGGATTAGATTTTGGCTTGCATATATGAACTTATTTTTGGATTGCATACCTCATGATCCTATTCAGATGATAAACAGCTGTATTTTTTCAGACACAGCTGCTGCAGCATAGTATCTTTTCACTGATGAAAGTGAAATGTAAATACTCTCCTTTATCATTGCTGTTCTTCCAGGAAACAAGCTTCTAAATTATGATCATTCTAAAAGTGATTTCTACAGTTGATTAGTTTGACATTTATTTTATTACAGGCCAGATCCTCCAAGTAGTTAGAACTGCAAATGGAGCTCAGTATATCATTCAACCACAGCAGCCAGTTGTTCTACAGCAGCAGGTCATACCACAAATGCAGCCTGGTGGAGTACAAGCACCTGTTATACAGCAGGTAAAAAAAAAAAAATTCAGTAGGTACACTTGAAAGAAAAAACATTGCAGTAATTACTAGAGGGTTGCATTTTTATGAGCAAATTGTAATAGAACACAAAGAAAGGGTGTATTTAACAAGAGAAAAAGAGAATTGTGCTAAGAAGTGTTTTTAAAAAATGCACAGTTTTGAAGTGGTGTTTTCAATGTCACTTTTATTCTTGTCAAATTCTGACTGGCTGCAGTTTAAAATTTCTTTTGTTTATCCCCTGATGACAACTATATCATAATCCTAGTCTACATCTTTCTAAAAATGCGTTTATCAGTTAAAATTATTGTGTCACATAAGATATAGAAGAAAATACCTAAGCAAACATACACAACTCCCTTGATTATTTTAGTAGTGAATACAGGATGTTTTACAATGATTTTTGTTCAGCTACAAGCTCAGCTGTGTGTCCTGACTGTGTAAGCATTGAGTTTAGCACTGCGTCACACAGTTCTGCAATTTAAGCATGAAGAACAGTTTGTAGAGAGTTTAAAGTTAAATGCTTTATAAAGAAGGTTGAAAAATAATCTTTTACTTGAATTTAAACATTCCTCTGCTGTGCTTGGAACTCGGGTGTGGCAGTAGCGCTAATGTTTTAGAATGGAATGAGAGCAGGTTTTCTTAGATTCAGCAATGCAAAATGCAGAAAATTAACACCAAGTAGTGAAAGCAGGTATATTACTGAACATAATATTTATCTTAAACAGGTGCGAGTCAGATTAATATGCTTTAATTGTTTTCTGTGAGTGATGTGGTAGTCTGTTACTGTAGCAGCCACAGCACTTGCAATGATATTCCATCAGGTTTTGGCTCCTATCCCTGGAGGGATTTCCCAGCAGACAGGAGTGATTATTCAGCCTCAGCAGATCCTGTTTACAGGAAATAAAACACAAGTCATACCTACAACAGTGGCTGCCCCTACACCAGCTCAAGCACAGATTCCTGCAGCTGGTCAACAACAACCACAACAACAACCGGCACAACCACAAGCACCGCTTGTTCTCCAAGTTGATGGAGCAGGGGACACATCATCTGAAGAAGAAGAAGATGAGGAAGAAGACTATGATGATGAGGAAGAGGAAGACAAAGAAAAAGATGGGGGTGAAGATGGCCAAGTTGAAGAGGTAAAAAATTTATTTCAAAAGACTGGAGCAGGCTGTGTGTTTTGTTTTGTCTTTATCTGCAATATTTGAAAGAAAACAATATGCTTCAAATAATATTATATTTATATGCTAGTAATTTTGAGAATATTACTTTTATCCTTGTACTTCAATTTCTTTATTTCATATATCGAAGTTGTAGAAACTGTGTGTGTTAGCAAAGCACCTTGAAGTGCAGCTGGGAAAAGTGGGGAGATGCAGCAAAAACTGCTAATTGTCTTTAATACCCTTTTAAAAAATTAAGCAATAATATTTCTGATCTTATGGAGAGGTCAGCCATGGAATTCTGGAAACAGAAATAATCAACTCACTTGGGAATAAGTGCATACAAAAGAAAGGTGTTACGAAGACTGACAGAAAGGAGAGCATATATTTAGTTCAGAACCAATGGACAGTTTAGTTCAGCATATATTTAGTGACAGAACAAATAGACCTTCATCTCACTGGGTATTCCATTGCTTTCTGTTACACTAGAACAAGCCTGAGAACTCAAATTTTATTATAAAGCACCTTCTGGAAATACACCTGACCTTGATTTAATGAAGTCAGGAGATAGGAGCAGGAGTGAATATTCTTCATGACTTGTTGCATTTTAAACAATATGTGCTTAATTTAGAGTTTGGGTTTGGACTTGAGCCAGTGGCTCTTACTAAATTCTGGTGTGCCGAAATTTTGGGGCACCAAAATGCCCCATAAGAATTAGATATTTTTTTTTTTTTAAAGCTGGGGAGGGAATGCTAATAAGGTGAAAGTACTGTTATTTTAGTCTTTGACAGGAAACTTGGTACCCCTTAAATGTATCCCTAAAATGCATTTTGAACTGTCAAACCAGTTCTCTGCAACCTTTCTAATTAAGGTTCCATTTAAAATGCCATCATGAGAAGCATATGTAGCATTTCACAGTCTCTGTTACCCATGTAGTAGATCCATGTAAAAATTCTAATTTTTTGTCAAGGAGTTAAATCAGGCTTTCTGTAGTACCTCTACAGTGATGTCTAATAGAATTTTTCTGTTACAACTTAGGTTGGGTTCACATCACTTTTCCACTGTATTGATCAGCATTGATGTCAGTTTGAATGTTGTAATAATTGCCTCATTAAGTGTAGGTCATCATGCTTAAATATTAAGTATTCTGTAATAGTGTCTTAATGGTAGCATTCTTGTGGATTTTTTTTTTGAATATGCCAAGACTTTATTATCAGCATGCCAGACATCTCCTGTTACTTCTGCTACAGGTGTTCATCAACAGTTACTTAAATACTGGACCAGCTTCTTAAAGCTTTTGAAGTCACTTAAAGTCTTAATTTGGAAGGAACTGGAACTTTTTTCTTCTTCACTAGCATTCTCTTCCATTTATCTTGCATATTTGTGAAAACATGGGAAGACTTTGGAAAAGTTGCTCTGTGTTTATTAGAGGTTGTTTTAACTTTGAAATGTGTGTATTTACGTGAGATGAAAAAGAAAACACCAAAGTTTTTCTGGAAGAGTGTTAGGAGAAAGAGGGAAAAAAAGGAAAGTAATTTTTAAGGGACATGAAAATAAATTTTAGGTCTGGAGAAGTTATTTTGTATGTAAAAATCTGTGTAATGGTAAATTTTTTGTAAAGACAAATTGCAATCACCTGAACATTTACAGGAAAAGAGCAGGAATGGCTGTGGTGATAAAAAGCTGCTGTGCCCAGAGTCTGGCCTGGACGCTGAAGTACCGAATAAAATTGGTAAGGGTATCTTAGGATGGAGCACAGGAATGAAGTGTATGTACATCAGCCTTCTGCTGGAAAGCCTGATATTCACCACCTCAAATGAATTTTAGGTCCTATAGTTCATACACAAGACTGTAGTCTTATGTAAATAATCAAAGTACTTTGATTTTACTAATCAGCATAACATTTTGCATGTGTTTCAGGAGCCTCTTAACAGTGAAGATGATGTGAGTGATGAGGAAGGACAAGAACTGTTTGATACAGAAAATGTTGTTGTGTGCCAGTATGATAAGGTAAACTCTACTGAAGAGAATCCAAAGAGTCTACTCTTTGTTCTTCTTACTATCAAATCATATTTTTTAGGAAATATCGTTGTGACTGCTAAGTACAGGTAGATCTGTAAAGATTATAATGTGAATGGTCGTGTTAGAATTGCCTGTTGTTTGTTTTTTAAAATAAGATTTCTGTGACATGTTTGTATAACCCTGATAACGAGTAAAGTTTAGATGGATTTGGGTGCGTTTTCTTTTTATTTTTTTTTTCTTTATCATGTGTTTTTATGACCTTTAGCAAAGGTCAGTCCTCTGGGCTAAGGAGAAGTTTGTACATTTGCTGTGATGGGGAATGGAAAAAGCAGTTACGATTTACACTTGTGGAAAACTTCCTTGATCACTAAAAGTATCTCTTCTTGATGAATAGTTATCAGAGGAGATGGTTCTTTCTGTGCTTTGCATTCTTTACTGAAATGGCCATGTGGAATGCTTTTGCTTATCTTGCTTTAAATTCTGCATAGCTGTCTTGCTTCCTCTATAATGACTAATTTCTTCATGCATATTTGTCCTGGAGTATGCAAGAATTCACCATGTCTGGAATTATTTTAAATGCATCTAGGGGATATCAATCAACTTTTTAGTGAGGTAGTAGTATGCGGAAAGATTATTCAATGTGAATTTTCTTTATTTTGCTATGCTAGAATAATTGGACTGTAACGAATAAGCATTCTTTTTAAAGGAGAAAGAAAATCTCTGAGTTTGTTGAATAAAACCTCCTATGTTGTGAAGGATGCCTCGCTTAGAAGATCTAAAGTTATGCCCAGACTCTGCTTAGACTTGTCATCAGATTCAACAGAGAATTTAAGATAGAGAAAAGTGGTATCAGTATTTGCATCTCAGCCATCTGTCTTCTCAAGGCTGTAATCCAAAAATGTTAGTTTTAGGGCAGTTTGTGAGGACAGTGAGGAACCTAAAAATAGCAGTCAGAAAATCTTGTTGGGAGCTGTTAAAGCTGAGCATCAGGAACTACTTTGAAATCCTCATCCTCTTAAAAAGTTAAGAATGTGAACTCTGTAGAGAGCTGTCCATCATTAACCTCTAGCACCACATACTTTGAAAGGACCCTCATCGCTTATCAAACAATCATTATTCAGTTTGTCTCTGTAAAATACACAGGATTAGCTCAGTTATTCTGAGCAGAGTTCCCTCTTGTATTAGTGTCCAGCATCAGCTGATGGTGGGTGCCTCTAGAACAGTGAGACAGGCAGATTGTGATGCTCATGTAGAACATTTTAGCATCCTTCTGTGAACTTGAGAGAGATATAGTGGCTTAGTATCAGATGGCCAGCAGGGGATTTTTTTCCTTAATTTGTCAGAAATTAATTAGATTGTTTTTGAATCTTTGTCTTACGACAAGAAGTTTCATAGATGATGTGTGGAGAATTACCTAGTTTTCATCCCATTAGTTTCATATGATACCTTCTACTTGTTTATTTAGGAAATTGTTCCCTCTTTGCTTTCTTAGTGCCTTTTACGATATTGCAGACCATCATAACCCTCCTCAGTCATCTCCTTGAAATCAGAGCTACGCTTTGCTTGGTTGCTACTTTTACAGTTGTGCAAATATTTGATTGTTCTTACTTTAATTCTCCAGATCTGTTTTAGTCTTCTGTATCTTACTTGATACAAGTAGATAAGGTTGGGGGAGGATCAGAGATACTCACAATGCAGGTGAACCTTTCATTTATTAAGTGGTGTAGCAATGTTCAGCAGTAGTTCATGTGTGCTTTTGACCCCACTGAACTCAGAGCTGATGTTCCCATGGAGGAGTCTTAGAACTTGGGGATCTCATTCTGGACTTGTAATTGTCGACTTTAAACCCATCATTTTTTCTATCCATGTAAGTTGGAATTGATTTTTTTTTTTTTTACATTGTTAACTATCTTCATATACTTTGAATGCCACCATTGTTTTATGACACAATGAGTTAGGGCAGTAGCATCAGTCTGCAGCTGTTTAGTAACTGTCCTTCTGTACAGTCAGTGATGTTTTGTCATTTTCCATATGATTAGTGAATTCTTAAACAGTGCAGACTCCAGCCAGCACAAATCTTTTCTGGAATGATCTCATTTCACTGTAGAAACAGTGTTTTTTACCCTTGTTTTTCCATCTTTGTTCATCTGAGGACCTTGCTCCTTACCTCGTGGCAGCTCAGATGCTTCTGATGGGGGATTTTTGTTCAATGCCATTCGGAAGGGTACGTAGAGTATGTAAGCCAGGTCCTTCCTTCTTCATTTTCAGTTTCCACTGACTTCTTAGCTTAAAGTGAGCACAGACCAAATGATGCTGCTAATAACTGATCGAGGGCTATGGTCTTATCTGTTCTGGTGCCCATGGGAAAATGCTTGTCGTACATAGTTGCTGTTAGTTTTGGTGATATTTTCTAATGGAAACCCTGCATGCTGTCTTGAACCAAGGGGATTTTGTATTTTGTGGGTTCCTGACTTGGCTTCCTCATGAAGTAGCACTTGACTGTGTAATACCTAAAATGGCCACAATCCTGCATATAGATGTTTGCGCAGTAGGCGTAATACAATTGAAGTCTTAAGACTACAGCTATTTCTTGTTCTTTTATCTTCTCTGATGTCCCTTCAGCACATTGGTCAACCTGCTTCCTGTAGTTCGGTAGTATTTGTTTGGGAATAGGCATAAAGAAAGAAGAGTTGCTTTGAGACAGATTATTTTTGTAAAGAAAATATGACTAAAACTGTTGTTTTATTCTTATTCTGTGTCAACCTGAATACCCGTTATAACCTGAAGATCCATTGTGTTATGGGCTTCACAAATATGGACTCTCTGGGGAGGAAGAACGGAGTTAGTTTTGGGGTTTGATTGGGTTTTTTCCCCACTGTGGTGATGGCATGTGTGAGAGAAGTTGTGGATGTCCCATCCCTGTCACTGATCAAGATCAGGTTGAATGGGGTTTTGAGCAGCCTGGTTTAGTGGAAGGTATCTCTACCTGTGGCAGGGGGGCTGGATGAGCTTTAAGGTTCTTTCCAGCCCAAACCATTTGATGTTTTCTTGATTTTATTTAGTCCGCCCCGTGATGAACAGGCCAGCTATCTATCTATATGTAACATAATCAAACTAGCTTTCATGCAGAAAAGAGTTTGCACAAGAGGTCCAAGTAATAAAACTTAGTGTTTCACCCCTTCAGGGCTGGTTTAAAACATTAGTCTTTCTGTTACAGTGGTTGAAAAGGGATTTCTGGCTTTCAGGTGGAGCTTTGTGGCTGTTGTAATAAAAAATAATTTTTGGTTTTCATAGTTAAATGCAGAATTGATTTTTGAAATTTGTAGTAATTTAGTAATGTATATCTAATAGTTATTATCATTTTTTCTTGCCCTTAAAATTTACTTACGCGTTATTATTTCTATCTGATACAGACTAATAGTTCGACTTTTTTCCATTTTTAGATTCACAGAAGTAAAAACAAATGGAAATTTCATCTCAAAGATGGCATCATGAATCTTAACGGAAGAGATTATGTATTTTCCAAAGCCATTGGGGATGCAGAATGGTGAAGTTTTAAAAGACAAAAAAACTCCCTGTAAAAGGAAAAAAAAAAAAAGCAGGAAAGGTTGAGACTTGGATGTGTACTCTAATCAAATGTGTATCTGCACATCAGAAATAAACAATAAACAAAAATATTGGAACAAAGGTAAAATGGGGCAACAAAGACACTACTTCAGCTGAGCAAGCCATGGACTGTAGCAGCTATAGCATTGTCTGGGAGCTGGTTTTGTGTGTTAGGAATACCTTAATTATCAATTCTACATACAGGTACCTGCAGCTGGTATTTAGCATGTAAGGCTTTGTTCCCCTTCCCCCCTCCCTCCCTTCTTCCCTTGATTTACAATTTTAAAATACTTCTTCCATTGATTGAAGGAACTCTTCCCTTTGATAGATTATTAATCTGAAAATGCTTATTGTGTGTACAAATCTTTGCTTTGAACACTTCCTTTTGGTAGTGAGGATGGTCAGAATGTTACTTAAACTGCGTGCAAGCTTTGTACAGAAGGGTAAGAATTAAGGTGTTAAATTTTAAATAACTTGTATAAGGAAAATATTTTTAATTCTGATATGCTCATTAATTATTATATCTATTTGTTGTTTTCGGTTCCCCATAAACAGGTGGTTGTTCCTGGCAGTTACAAAGTGGTAGAATGATCATTTATATTTCAAAATTATTTTAATTTCATGTGATCCCTTTTATTTACGGCTGTGGCTTTTAAATACAAAGCAACTCCCCCCACGCAAGTCAGATTGCTTAACTTGTTAGTTATATTCTTGCTGTTTGGTTGTGGTTCAGCATCACTAAATTGAAACAACTAATTAACTGTCCATTGACATTATTTTATTTTTTAATTATTTTTTTTTTAAAGGCTTTGCAGACCTTTTGTATCAAATGCAGGCATAATATAATGCATTCCTTCACCTGCTGAAGGAATGTCATCCATAGTCCAGACATCCCCAAATAATTCAACAGACCGCAAGAATGACTAAATTTTAATATAGAAAATTGCATAAAAATTCTAACATCCTGGCTGCAACTCTGTTAATCAAAGATCTGCTTTACTTAAAATTGTAGCGATAAGTTACCTGCAGTGGTTAATCTCTCTGAAGTGTCCAGGTGGCATGTAATTTCATGTAGAGCTTTACAGCTTTGAGAACACAAATTTTGTTAGTATCTTTAGACTGTCTTGGTAACAAAAGCAAGCAGCTGGATGCAGTAAACTTTGTGCAGTCACTTTTTCACTTGCTTTCTCCAGAGGTGGGGTTTTGTTTTCCTTTGTGAAAAGCAATAAGGTTGCTCCCCACTCCTTCCCTTTCTCTCCTTTTTGTGAACACCTTTTTGTCATGCATAGGTTATTCTTGCAAGCTCTGCTTTTACTTTTCAATGAGGAGAGGGAATGGGCATTATACTTCAAGTGTGGAGGAAGGATGCTCATATGGCTCACCATTGAAAAAAAAATTTGTTTCATTGGGTGTTCAGGAAAAGCAGGAAAAACCACAGGGAAGCAGACATTTGAACCACAATTTCTGACAGTTTTTTTTGCTTGAGAATGAAATTTTGAATATTATTTAAGAAAGTCAGTGTATTTTAGTGGTGTATAATGACTGCTCTGATTTTTATTCTGATTTACATGCCCCCAAGTGCATTCATAGTCTCAGTAGTACATAGAAAAATCTATACATTGTAAAGAGGGTTTTTTTTTCTGTGATTTTGTACACCTGTGCTCTCTGATACAGACAAAAACTGCCTGTAGGCTGTATCTAGAGCCGCATGGTTGTCAGTAAGCCATCTACGTGCGTAAGCTTTATGAAAAGTTAAATGTTTCTTCTGATTCATTCTTAAGTAATGGAATCATCATTTAGAGTGCATTTTTGGCTTGGGGCTTCAAGCTGTCTCAAACTGATTGGTGTTTGCTTTCTTCCAAACAAAGCAGATATTTTATTTTTTTACCACTGTTGACACTTCTGTACAGCTGCAATGAAATCAATACTGTACCAGTTAATTCTTTCCCTCACCTTTTCCGTATCCTTACCAGTAGGTCTTTAGTAGTAGATTTCAGAAAAATTCCTGTCATGCTGCACAACCAAACCAATAAAAGGAAGAAAATGCCTTTAGCTATAGATCCCTTTTTGTACTACTGGAACCCAGATTACTTGTACAAACTTTGTTTTCATACATCTTAATGATTTTTTCACTCAAATACATATACTAGAAGCTGCATATCCTTTTTATTTATTTTTAAGGAATAGCAAAACTTTAAAGATAACTTAAGCTTAGCTTGTTCTGAAGGATGTTAGAAGCTTTCTGAACTTGCACAGTCTCCTATGAGCTAATTGTGTGGTATGCTTTTCAGAGAAGTTTCGTCTTCAAAAACAGATAACCTGTGAAGTTTTCGGAAAGCCAGTCAAACATGAACATACCAAACTGTGCTCTTATTGCTGCATCAAGTGTTCCTTTTTTTAAATCAAAAAGCATGTTTTAATTTCATTTTATTGTAGCAGCTTGCTCTAAGAATGTAGTTTGCTTAATTTTATTATTGTACTTGAATTTTTAATTGTGGTTTTAACAACGTAACTGAACAGACCATTTCTTTAGGTTCCAAAGAAACCATTCCTTTCAGAGGGCAAGGGATTCCCATACCATAGCTCATAAGTGATTATTTCCACCCCAACCCCCCCCAGAAATAGTGTTTCTGGTTGTGTTTCTTTTTTTTTTTTTTTTTTTTTTTTTTACCCACACCATTTAAATAGTTCAGTATTATGGAAACAGTTAATGATTTCAAAAAGGCTTATGTTAAAATTTGCACAGATAATGGAGCACCTTCTTATGATGAAAAAAATGGGAAAGATAACTTTGTAATTGTAACCATGACAGCTGATGGAAACTTGCAGAGCAACTGGGCAAACTCGGGAGTGTTGTGCCTTTTCAGTTTGTAGAATACCTGTTTTGCCAGTATGACAATACTTTGGTTTGATTCCTGAAAGCGTAACATTTCCTGCAGTGGTTCAATCAGAAAAGCAACTTTTTTTCTCTAATTCTGTTGGGGTTTAGTGTGTGCAATCATTTTAAAACATCTAAGTTGAAAACAAATTGAAATATGTTTTCTGTTAAGGAGATAATAGAGAATTTAGTCACATAAGGAACTTTATGTTGAACTATTTAAATAAAATATGTTTTTATTCCCCCTCAATTGCTGGTTAGCCACAAGATTTCTTTGAGTTTTCATACTCTTGTTCCTGCATTGTACTCACAAGTTGCATTTGAACATCATTCCGTTTCCTAAACGCAATTTGTAACTGTGGTCCGAGTTTATTTCCAAGGACATGATACGTGATTCTGAAGCACAGTTTCTAGAAAAGAACATGTTATGTCATGTAATAGATTTTTTCTTTATAAAAGTTTATTTCTGCTGCACAATTTGGAGTGTTAAACTTCATTGAGTCCGTGAAAATAATTCCACTGCTTAGCAGTAATTATGTCATCACATAACACTACCAGAGTAAAGGTTCTTAATTCCAGTGAGAGTTAAAAACCTTGGTAACTGAAGTTCATTTTGATTCAATCTCTTCAATTTATAAAAGATTTTTTTAAAAATAAAGCCTCTCCTCAGTTTCCCCCAAAGCAGAAGCTTCCTGATAGAGTGCAGTAACATGTCCAGGAAGTGAGCAGTGGTTTTAGGGTAATGCACACTGGATTGATAGTGGACTGCCTTACTCAGCGTTGTGGGGTTTGCTGTGTGCCACCCCACCCTGCCCATACACCCCAATGGAAATTAAGAGTTCTTTTCAGACTGAGATTAGTGACTATACAAAATGGAGAAACTTGCATATTGTTATGTATTGGTGCCTGGCATTTACAGTCTCGTTTTCCCATTGCTGTGATTGGTTGGGAAATGTATAAAAAACCAGTCCATTGGTTTCCCTGTTGTCTACCTTTTTTCAGGCAGTTCATGCAGTGTGTCTTTTAATTATTGGTTGGTGGGTTAGACATTGTGGAACA
The DNA here is from genome assembly GCF_034315485.1 of Pezoporus occidentalis. Lineage (NCBI taxonomy): Eukaryota > Metazoa > Chordata > Aves > Psittaciformes > Psittacidae > Pezoporus > Pezoporus occidentalis. Next base: position 2,890,403 of record NW_026915802.1, on the reverse strand, counting down.
AAAGGAGCTTTTTTTAACAGGAAGAACTACCTTGGGTTAGCTATATGTGCAGTCATCCAATGAGACGTGTTCCAGAGTGCATAGGGTACCAATAGATTATGGAATGGGGGAATACCCTTTTTTGCTGTTCTGAGCTACTATTGTCAACTGCTGTTGTACATATACTGTTATGTGTAAGGGGGTAAATATATTTATTATGTTTGTAAAATTCATTCTGTACAATTGCAGATCAAGGTTGCTCCTCTGTGATATACAGGATATTATGTTTCAAAGGCCATGCTTGGAATACAATTAGAGAACTTAGTATTTTGATGTACTAAGACCTATTTTAAGTTTAATATTTTGCCTTTGCAAAAACTTTAATTAAAGATGTTATTTAAAAATGTTTGTCACTTCATTTAATATTTTGCATATGGCATTTGTTTAATGTGTAAGGCTTAATGATTACTATGTAATAACCCTGAAGATTCTGAATTTGTTTTAATCACACACAGGTAACTTCACTGTCACCTACATGTTGAGTTTGCCTTGCAGATCTTCCATTTAACATTATCACAGCATTATAAAAAAAAAAATCACATATTAATCTTGAGTTGCCCATTCACTTCCATAGGCCCAAACCCCTCTCTCTGAAGATGGATAGTGGTGAGCTGGTATTTTGAAATGTTTTTTATTGGTAACTATTTAAAAAATGTGTAACTGGGTGTATTTGGTTTATACTTTCCAGTTTATGTCTTCATTTTTAGTTCAATTTTGTAAACAAGAAGTTATCGACTGCAAACAGCAAGTGTTTAATTTGGAGAAGTATATTTCAATAACAACTCCAAAACGAAGACTTAACATTAAATTGTAAAAATAAAGAGAAGTACCTTGTAACACAAAAAACGTGTCATGTGTGGACACGTGATTCTGTCAAGGTAGAAATGCTTTTCCTTTGCTAGAGGTACCAAATGAAGCAGAACTGCGCTGCGGACAAGCCCTCTAGATGTCTGGAACAGAAGACACATTTGAATCCCAAGAGAATTGGGATGCTGCTTTACAAGTGCCGGAGCTGGGAGGATGTAATGCCAAGGTAAAGTAAAACCCTTCCTAGCTGGTGATGGAGAAAATGGTTTGGACTAGCAAAATAAGGAAGGCAGTCTTTTCTGATGAACCGCCTGGCTGCCTGGTTTTTCAAAGTCTTATTCCTGTTTGTTGTAGGATCCTGATGCAAGACCCCGCAGACAGGGTTCCTTGTGTTTCCTGCCATACCTGTGTCTGAGGTTCTTGTACAGGCCTTTCCCTTAGAGGAACAGCTGGCTGACTTCAGGTAGGCCATCTGGATTCAACAGGTAATGTATTCTGGGAAACAGTGTTCTGGGGAGTACAGCATTTCTAAAAAGGATGTATCACAGAATTTGTTCCGTGGAAGCGCTGCTTCTAGGTTTTGTTCTGTCTTCTGTTGCCTCCCCCTCCATTCCCCCTGAAAACTCAAATTTTGGCAGGAAGGAAGCTCTTCCCTTGTGAGCTTACCTTGTTCAAGCTTTAACAAAGAGAAAGCATTAGTGCTGGGAGCAGTATTTCTGACATACTGTTTTTTATGAATTGAATTTCTTTCTAATTTAATAAGTAGTTTTAATCTTAAAACATTAAAGCAGCATCAGGTAAATTCCTGTGTATGTGTAGGCAGTTGACGAACAGCTTGTTAAGTGTGATGTTGATACTGATGTTAAAAATCGGTTAGCTAAAGAAGAAGTGTATTCCCATCACAGATGCTTCTGCATGTGTCAAGTTGGTTTTGAGAGGGGGCAGAGGGGAAGTGCAGCAGTTCTTAATTTTAGCAGAATTTGGTTGCTGTTAATGTTTAGTCAGAGTATCTTTTGGCTTTCATTTTCTGTCCTAAATCACTGTCATATTATTTAAACAGCTTTGTAATTTCTTCCTGAGGTTGCTGTGCATATGTTGCCGTGTAGCCTAAATAACTAGATTGTTGGTAGAAAATCTGAAGTCCTTCATCAAATAGAGCATTGGGTTTCTTCCATAGTAGAGAAAGGAGACATAAAGAGAATCTGGAAAGAAGAAATGGAGTGCACAGAGGACAAAAGTAGGTAGCCAGCCTTAAAAAAAAAAGTGCAAACTCAAATTTCAGCAGTATACGTAAGGAATAAGAATTAAAAAAAAATACCTTTTTCCTGGACTTTTCATGGGAATGTGCATCTGGCACCTCCTAATTGCCGGTTATCAAAATACACTTTCTTATGCTTTATACTGGCACATCATTGCAGGGTTTAATTGGGAATCTAGAGCTGGCTGAAAAATAACTGATGTGTTTTTTCCATGGCTCCCTCTAGGCAGCAGCAGTAATCCACATATGCTTTAGGTAATTCTTTAACTATAGTAAAACTGAAACCAGCATTTTACATACAGCACAAACACAACTGCCTGTTTGTTCATGCTGCTTGATACTTCAGTGCTGTCATGCATATGCTAGTCAACAGTGAGCAGTGGAGCAGACAGGCATTCAGACAGTGCCTCAGAATTTGCAGTGAGACATTTTTTGTCAGAACACATGTAACTGCTTTGATTTGTTGCAGCTTTGCCTTCACAAAAGATAGGGAGTGCTGTCACTTAAGAAAGAAAATCAGCTCTAATTTCAGCTGAAACTTCAGCTGTAAGGAGGCCAGCGTGGGTTTGGCAGTCTAGGCAGTTATCAGTGTTTGCAACAGGGAGGCTCTTGGCAGCAAAGTAGGTCTGATAAAAAGTACCACAGTATATACACAAGTAACAATCCGGCAATTCCAGTCACTTTGTAATGACTGTTTAGTACGCTGTTAGATAATGTGCGATGAATGAAGTTGATACAACAGATTTAGTTCCTTGAAAGAGACAAGAAAAACAGAGAACCTGGAGGAGACTCCGTATCACAGCTGCGTAGTGAATAGATGAGAACCAAAATAAGTGTGCTCCTCTTCTCCTAAATTAACAAAGCTTCATGAGCTTCAGCTGAATGCCACAGATGTGCAACATTAAGGATATGACTTCAGATAACACATAAAAGACTTAGCATTACATAGAGTCCAGAGAGCACAGAAAGCTCCTGCTCAGAAAGAAGAGTAAGATTCAAGTTGATTCTTATTAATCCTGCAGAAGTTAAGCTCTTGGAAGGGCTAAGTTCAGGATAGCCCCAATGAGGTCCAGGTCCTGCACTGCGGTTGATGAGTTTCCCATGGTTTTGAATAGTTACCCAGTATTTTCAGGGTGGAAAATAAGGACAGGCAGTTAAAAAGATTGGAGATTTCCACAGGATTGGTATCCTGTCTAGTCTGAGAACTTGTTAATTTGAGGTACTGTGGCAATTTGGGTTGGGGGGGTAGGCAGGCATGGGATAAGAATAAAAAGCTAGAACTGATGGGTTCTGCTGATGAAATACTCTGCATATTGTGACCTCAAAGTACCTCTACTTGCTCACTTTCAAATTGTGATTTCTAGTCACACAAAAATAAGTGGGGTCAGGTGGAAGTGACTAAACAGATCAAAAATAATTCAGCATTATGCAGGTGCGTTATTGAATCAGTGTGAGTTCTAGGTTGATGATGCTGTCAGAATCTCTCAGTGTGCATCACTGAGACCTCTTGACCACCTTCTGTTCCAGGGCATGATGATGGCCCTTCAATACCTTGTTGGCTTAGCCCACAAAGCCTCATCGAAGTGCACTATAATATCATATGTTTTCAGAATCTCTGACAAGGAGGAGCACTATATCCAACTAATTTTGTGCCTCACCCTGTCCAACTTTAATTGCAAACCAGAAACCATTTGATTACTGAGTGGTTTTAGAATGAGTTGCCTGGCATCTTAGGAAGTCTTCCTACAGTTCTTCCTAGCTGTCTTTTTTTCTTATTGCTCTGAGTATCTTAATATTATGGCAGACTTTGTTCTTTTGCTGTTCAGTCCTTTTTAGAGGCTTCTTATGCACATACTGAACAGCATAGCTCTCCTAGAAAGAACTGTTTATTCCTTGCCACTTGTCAGCCCATTGGATTTTCTTGTTGCTTGTAAGCTTAATTGTTCTAGCTGATGCCGTTTGGCATCTAGAGCTGAGAAAAACCTTTCGTTGTAACCTAAAGCTTCCTGTAGGAGGGAAGCACAATTACAGGCAGCAGCAAGGTACACAGATACTGAAGTCAGATGAGTTTTTTGGCACTGAGAGGGTATGTCAAGAGGTAACTCATTTGAGCACTTCAACGTTTTTCAGCAGTGGGAGTTCTCTCTCAAGTGTTCTTTTTTTCCAGGTATTGCAAGGATCTCAATAACAGATAATCACAAACACATGGATGAGAATTACTGAATGTAAAATTTGCCAGCATAAATTTTGGCAAATGTGTGTCAAGAGACATTTGCTGTGAGGGAGGACCTTGTGGGAGGGAGGGATGTTCTGTAATGTCGCATATGGGCAGATCAGTTATTCTGAGAATTCCTGCAGTAGGGTCTCTACCACACAAACTTCATACTACATGTTTTCTCATAAAGTACCTAATCCTTAGTCGCAGCGGCTGTCGCGTACAGATTTAGGAAGAATGGAAAAGATAATCAGATTCCAGATTCAGTCTTTTGAAGAGGACCTCATGGTTGTTAGGTGATTCTTCTGATTATCTTGAATGTGATTGGTGATGGTTTTGGAACCCCAGAGCTCAGCAATACTACAGCAGTTCCTTTCCATCCCTGCTGCACTGTCTGAGAAGGCCATTTAGGACATCCCTTTCCCAACTAGTGGTGTGGAAAAAAACCCCAAACTTCTGTCAAACAGTGTGTCACGTGGTCAATCTTTTTGGCTGTAGGCCCGCCAAGGGGAACAATGAAGATGAGTGCAAGAGAAATAGAAAAACTATTTTAAAACCTTCAGAAAAAAAACTTTCAGGACCTCTTAAAATTTCAAACAAAACATTTTATTCCAATGTTCTACATTATTTCTGAAGTATTCTAGAGAAAATATGTACTGAATGCCAGCTATAATACATCTTGCTGAGACAGATTTAAAATAGCAAGTGTTACATAAGGGTGTACACAAAACCAGAAATGGCTGAAGGGATTGATCAGAGCAGAAATAGAACAGAGTATCTATAGAATACAAACATTTAAAGAAAAAGTCTGGTGAGTAAATTATTTTAAGTCTATTTCCTGGATCTTTCTAATAGCTTTTAAAATATTTTTACCAAACGAAACACAAGAGAGAATATGCAAGACATAAACCAGAAATACCAAACTCTGTTCATAAAAGCAGTATCAGAGAATTCTTTTAATAGACAAAATACATGCAATGATAGGAGATAAAAAAGTTCATTCGTGTGTAAATATGTCCTTCATCTATTAGTAACAGCAAACAGCTGTATTAATTCAAAAGCATACTGCAGTCAATCCAGCATACCACATCTTTCCAATATCCTACTAGTTTCCAAATGGAACAAATATTCTCGTTTGTTTTAAGGTAAAAAGAGGTTTGAAGTAAGTGAGCCATGTTATTTTTAAAAGCACTTTTAAAATAAATGTAGTCTTTCTTTCTGAAAAATACAATTTCAGTTTAGATTTTTCTTTTTCACTGGTACAGTGGTACGTATGAAGTCTGTAGCATAAATGTCCATTAGAACTTGATTGTCTTAGCTGCTGCTAGGGATACTAAATAAAGGTACTCAGGAAGCCTTTTTTTCCCCTTCAATGATTATTCCAGTATCAGGAGGGTGAAAGATTCTGGGGGCAAGGGTTACATCTAAACATAACATTTTGTATGGGACTCGGGCAAAACCAAAGTGTTCCAAATGCAGCTGTTTCAAGAGTAAGAAATTTGCTGATGCACACGCTTAAGTTACCCTTATGTTTCTGGTTAATACTGGGTAAGTACAGATCACAGAAGAGGAGGTCATAAATTATTATTTGCATGGCTTCCAGCAATTCTGGTTTCAAAGTGTGCTGAGAATCAACAAAAAATGGAAGCGTGCCTTTCACCAAAATAAGCAGCTTGATTTAATCTATCATGTAGTACTGTAGATTTTTAATGGTGTTAAAGACAGAATCTTCTTTTTTTTTTTTTTTTTTTAGTAAGACCATCTCACAGAGTTGGTGAATATGGGCCCTTCAGTGATCTGAGTTTCAGCTCACTGAAGCAGCCTTCGTTTGTAATCAGGAATATGAAATAAAATTGAGTTTTAATTGGGGAGTATGTACATGGCACTTGCAGTCATGCAGTTTCCAGCTGTAGTAGCTAGCAGTTTAAAGGGCTCTACCATTATGTTTTTCTGGATACTACTAACCCATTATAAAAGATCAGACTATTGTATGCTCAATTTAATTACAGTTACTCAAAGACTATAATTCCATTAAAACCAATGTAGATATTACAAAATGAGCTTAAAATACCTACCTGAAGGTAAAGATTCACCCAGTATTCTCCATTCTCACAATAAGCCTTGCAAATAGATGAGTGAAATGACCAATGACAGTCTTGAGAGCAGTCCTACAGAGCTGGTCCCTACGATTGACTAAGAACAGTTTGATCCTGCTGTCAAAACCAGGCACTTGGGCCACACAGGTGTTAATGAGCACGCTGGTGCAGAGCAGCTCCTACCCTGAGTAGTATGTACCTAAGCTGCGGACAGGCTGTGGCCAACCAGAAGTTAACAGTGTGGTTTATGTAGTGGTACTGCAGACATTCCAGAAGTCAGATAACAGCTATCACTACAAGATGAAGAGATGCTCTTAAAACATGTTAGAGGAGCTAGCCTTCAATTCAGAAACTGAGGGGCATAAAGTAATCTAAAGGCACAATCCACTCCTTTCCTCTAAGTGTAGATTTGAGGCATCTCAACATAGCAAGTGCTAGAAAGAAAGTCATTCTAGCCTTGTAAGAGAGGGGTAAGTAGGGATAGCCTTAGTAGTGAGAAAAGGAGTAATTACAGAGTGTTCAAAGTAATAAAAACTTGCTGGAGATTGGATATAAGGAGGAAATTCTTTCCAGTGCCTCACCACCCTAACAGGAATGGGTTGCTCAGGGAGGTTGTGAATGCTCCACCCCTGGCAGTGTTCAAGGCCAGGTTGGATGAAGCCTTGGGTGAGATGGTTTAGTGTGAGGTGTCCCTGCCCATGGCAGGGGGGTTGGAACTAGATGATCCTAAGGTCCTTTCCAACCCTAACTATTCTATGATTCTATGCTCAGATTAAACAGCGCTGCACTCAGGTAAAGAATGGTTAAGTGGGAGAAGAATTAGTACAGTCTTAAGTATCAGCCATCAAACTTGACTGGGTAGACTGGTCTTGAAAATAGATTCAAACTAAACCATCTCCTAAATAGATGTATCAGAAAGTGAGATAGTGATATTAAGCACACAAAGACAAATGCCCTAATGGTTCTTAGCTGTTATCTTATGAGCAGATTAAAAATCAATACATTTGCCTTTTGCCACTATAAAGGCAGTATGAAGAAGCTTCCTTCCTCACCCCCTACACCAAGAACTGCAAGCTTTGTTTAGGTCAGGATGGCAGAAGCAGAAGGCATCTGTTCCATTTTAAGCCCTGGTGAAAGTTTTAGAAATTTGCTGTTAGAAAACCAGTTGATCATTTTGACTCACAGGCAGTTGGCATTTGAGAACTTCAACCTTTATTTTTAATTCTATTTTTTTAAATCTTATTTTAATTATTAAACTTTATGTCCTTTTTTTAGTCATACAAGTACCTCCAAGTTTTATGCTTGGTCTCCTGCTTCCTTATTTTTTTTTAGATGAGGGTATGTTTTGTATTTGCTGAGTTTTATATATATTAATTTTCCTATTTAGATAGAGCATTCCCATCTACTTCCAATGTTATCATCAGAACAGTACCTTTTGACCTGTACTGATAAGACCTGAACCTCCGAGACAGGAGGTTCAGCTGCGTGACTTGTCTAAAAGAAGACCACTCTGAAGGTACTTTCAGATATCACAAAGGATAGGCTGGGGAAAAAAGATATGGAGAATACATTATCTTCTCACTCAGTTCAGTGTATGCACAACCACCTCTGGACCAGATTGTGGCTCTCATACTGTGAGATGTCATAACTCAGTTTGCTTGCATTCTTCTACAAGAATTTGGTTCTGCATTGTCATGGCAGGAAGGTAATCACTGACTGGGTCTTGAATGCTTGTAAGAATATGACCTATCCCTCTGCTGATTCTTTCCCCATAAGAGCCACTACTGTTTTTGGCTGAAATTGTCTGACCTCGGTAGACTTGAGCCCGATGCTCGCAGATACCAAACTTGCTTAGCAGGATAAACACATCTCTTCGGAAAGCTTTGGTGAAAACAGCATAAAGAAAGGGGTTGGCACAAGAATTGAGGGGGTAGAAGAGTACCAGCAAAATCTTGGAATTGGTGACAGTTATCAATGGTTTGTTCATAATGGCTGATAAAGCATGGAAAGAGATGGGAGCCATGCACAAGAAGTCGGTGAAAATCAACACAGCCATACGCTTAGCAATTTTGGTGTCTTTGTCTCCTGACTTGTACTGGGGGTTTTGCACAGTTACATAGATTTTTATGTAGCAGGCACAAATGATGACAAAAGCAATAATGTTACATATTAAAACGAAGACGACGTAGGCTTCAGCCACTGTCGTTTCAGTGTCCATAGGCAAGCAGATGCTGACTTTGCTGTAACTGCTGACACCAACCAGTGGCAAAAGGGCAAGAAGAAAGCATGAGAGCCACCCTCCCAGCATGATAACCAAGGCATGCCGAAGGCGAATTTTTCTATCTGGGCGCATGGCAAAAGTGATGGCATACCAGCGCTCCAGGGTGATCACAGTCAGAGTGTATACAGACAGTTCACTAGCAAATACTGTGAAAAAGCCAGCTGTGTTGCAACCAGGCCCAGTCTGCCACTCTATAGCATGATTATAGTATTCTGACCTGGTGTAGAGATCCACTGAAGCAATCAGGAGGAGGTATAAACCCATGCAGAAATCAGCAAAGGCCAAATTACACATCAGAAAGCGTGGTACTGTCAGTTTATAATGGCTGGTGAGAAGGATGCAAAGGACAAAAATGTTACCTAGGATGGCCAGCAGGTTCACAAACCACACCATGATCCTCAGAAATCGATAACCCATTATATCCTCACAGGGATTAAACTCATCAGGTTCTGGAGTGCATATTACATCTTCATTGCCTCCACAGATAGGATAGTCATAATGACTGTCAAAGGTCTGGACATCTTCTGTTTGAGGGTTCTTGAGCTCTTGGCCAAACCCAAGATTTGCTTCTCCATGCTCTTCCAAAAAGATGTAATAATGGGAATTTTCAGGCAAATCTGTGAACTTGGTGTTTTTGTCATAAACGGTATCAGTGTGGTCTGTGTATTCTTCTGCATAATCTTTGTAAAACGAACCTCCGAGAGCTTTGACTGATCGTCTCTTACGAAAGCTGCTGCTCTGGTTACATGTCAGGTACTCCAAAATTCTGAAAGATTAGAGGAGGAAATCACTGCTGGCATTTACAGTCTGACTGGATTGCAGCGAGTAAACAAAGGGGGACACTTCAAAAGCAAATAACCATGAATGAAAACGTAGCTATAAAACTGTGATCAGGTCTGTTTCTGTTAATAGAATATATAGTAAATGATAAGCCTGAGCATTTCTGGGCTTTTTTTTTAAGCTGTGTTTTTCCTTTCTCTGTTGCTGTCAGCTATACCCAGTAGTAATTTGGCTTGTTCAGCACCCATAATCCCTCTTCCTTTTGGGGATCTACATTCTCAGTACATAACAACACTTTTATCTATTCTTTATAACTTCTTAACTAATACAGTATTACTTTCCTTTTCATTTTTGCTCACAAGTCGATTTCTCACAGAACTTCCATCATTTTAATTTATAGTTTGTGTCTTTTCTGTGGGTGCTTTAGAGCTAACTAGCATTGTAGTGGCTGGAAATCCCATACCTCATGGTGTGATGCACCTGTATTTGTAGTCAAAAATTATCCATACTTTTTACTAGGAAAAAAATTGCAGTTTGGTATCAGATATATTGATCACTGTGACCCACTGTCACATATCCTTTAGTATGTCTCATTTCCAGGTGTGCAGAATTGAAGATTGCTTACAATTTGAGATTGCATACAATTCAGTCTGAGAAATTTTTATTTCTACTAATAGATATGCAGATACTTTTTTCTTTCAGTCATTAGATTGTGCTGGGTTCTTTCTGTACTTTCTTCCTGTCCAAGTTTTAAATCTCTTCACTCCTCTGTTTTATTTCTGTCCTCACTTTCCCAGTTTGTTGTAATTGTGAATATTACTGCCTTGCGAGTTTATTATTGAATAATTCATGTACTTATCATAGCCTATTTTTAATATACTATGTATTCCATCCACAAATACTGCAGTACTGAAGACTGAGGCTGTATTCCTAAATCAGAGGCTGGATAAGAATTCTCTAAACCTTGTTAAACTTTGGAGAAATTTACAGTGCGTTTGCATTCTGCAGTAGAAGTCTGCTGCTTATCAAAGTAAGTCATCCTTTCTCCCTCCTCCCCCTATGACAGCACAAGTCACTGTATTGCATCAGGACATCTGTAAATGTACTTTTTGCCTCACAAAAGCTATCCACACCAGTTCTGATAAGAGGCTGGAAATCCTGCTGAAATGGAATTTGAAATATTTGTCTACAGGGTTAATCCAGAATCATCTGTTCAGAGCTTTTCAATTAGAATGAGATATGAGGCTATAATCCCTCCAAAACTTCATTTTCCAGGCCTTGCTATAGCCCATTCTGTGTTACAGCACATTACCCTTTTCTCTTTTTTTTTTTTTTTCTTTTAATTCTGGGCTCAACAAAAGGAGAAGCTTTTGAAAAAGGTCCTACAAGTTGTTATATCGGAAAGTCTTTCTTCTGTCAGTTTGAAATTGTAATTTCTGTTTCAAAGAATGTCCTCTATACCTAAAAAAAAAAAGTCACGAAAGTACCGATAGATATAATTTTATGTTAATACTAAACACTGTCTTTATTTGCATACCTTAAAATGGAATATAAGGTAGTAAAACTCACCCACTGTTTTTTTTCCAGCTCTTGAAAGCACAGCAGTGACTTGGATATGATAGGTCAGCTCTCATTAGCTGAAGAAATAGCTTTACAGGTGGTAATTTCTTTAAAGCCCACGTATTTTTGGCTATTAGTTCTTTGAGGCTTTCCAGTCCTTTGGATGGAAGGTTAGCAATGGCTGTTCTGGAGACATCCCTAGGTAGAGGAAGAAGAAAAGTGTGTCAGAATATCCAGCAACTGGATCGGGTTTTTGTTTTTGTTTTTCCTCAAATTCTCACAGTAATTTAGGAGTTTCACAGAATTCTGCAGGAAAAATCAAATCCAGAGAAGGTAGGGATTTCATATCACTTTGTTAGGTTCTGGTACCACTCAAATTCAGGTAGGATATGAATTCCTCCTGTGATTTTTTTGGTGTTTTAAAGCTCTTGTATGCAATGCCTCATAGTGGAGAATATGGATGATACACAAATAGCAGAACTTTTAAAATTGCACCTTTAAAGTGAACAAGATACAAATGACTGCAAAAACAAATTTAAAAAAATTCTTTAAAAAAAATCACATCTGCCATTGGAACAGCGATTTTCCTTTAGACCTCTTTAGACTCATTTTAACCTATTGGGATACTTCAGTAGAAAGTATTGTAATTACTAAAGCAATAGTTCTTCGTAAACCAAAATTAAACTCTTTTATCTCAATCCATCCTGAAACACTCAGAAAATTTAGTATTCCGTTGATGCTTTCTATTCTGGTACTGAGTCTACCTCAGCAGATACGTTGCACAGTTCATGGGGGAGGTGGCTTCCTTTGGAACTGCCAGGTGAATGTCATCTGGTCCTGCTACTGTTTTTCACTCACTTTTTTGCTTTAACAGAAAAACTCTTCTACTGACACTAGAAGTAAAGATGTTTTTTTTCAGAGTTGTATTCTGTAAAGAAATAAGCCTGTATAAAAGTTTCTAGTGCAGGAACACTGTTTGAAGCCAGTGTCATCATGAACAGCCTAGTAATAAACAATTCAGCTTTTTTTCTATGTATTGTTTCCCACGAGTGCTGTTCTTATCCCTCTAGAAGTCTCACCCACTGGCTGGTTTCTTGCAGCTAAAAGAAAATTATTAATAATTTTATGCTTTAAGCAAATTGCTTCTAAAAGGTTTAGATTTACTCTGCTTTCTTCTTTTAATTTGCTTGTGTTTTTAAATTGAGTTAGAAATTGCTTCCCCTTTCTGTAGGAGGGCTTCTTCTTTTTTTTTATTTTTATTTCTATCCCTAATAGCTTCTTTGTATCATACATATTTGAATATGTCACAACCAGTTGATTTCAACCACGTAAACTTCTTTTTTGTTCTTCTGGAATTTTTGATAGGTAATACGTGTTTCTACCAAGCCCCTGAATTGGCTTTTAGAAGAGTCTGAATGCTGTCTCCTGTCATTTTATCTTTTAAATAATCACAGAATAGTTAAGCTTCCAGATCATCAGTTTTGTTCTCCCTGCTGAAAGCACGGTCAGCTGGAGCAGGTTGGTCAGAGAGCTGTGTCCTGTTGACATCTCAGTATCTCCAGGACTGGAGACTCCACAGCTTCTCCGAACAGTGTGTTCCAGTATTCTTCCATCCTCACAGTAGTTTTTTCTTATGTATTCCTGTATTTCAGCTTGTGCCTGTTGCCTCTTGCACTGTCACGACACCACTGAGGAGACCCTGGCTCCCTCTTCCCAGATCCTCCCCTCTCTGCCCTGCCAAGTATTTATACACATTGATAAGATTTCCTTGACTCTTCTCCAGAATAAACATTTCCAACTCTCAGCCTATCCTATGACAGATGCTCCAATCCCTTAATCCACTTAGTGGCCTTAATCAACTGCTCCTTTTTGTTTTTCCCTAATTTCCTCATTTTATAGAGCTCTATTTCTGAAGCAAAAACATCTTGGTAAACTAGATCTTGGACTAGATCTTACCAAGATAAGGCTGGCCTTTCGGCAACCCCCATGGGTCTCCATCAAGTCCTCATGGTGGTGGCAGCAGCTACCTGCAGGAAGGGAACATGGTTAAATGCTGTGTCATGAGAGGTGCAAAGATTTTTTTGGAAAGGAAATAATACTTCACAGACTAAGAGTTCTGTGAAGATGTTCTGGCACAAGTGTATGGAGAAAGATGATCCTGTTTTGTAAAATGGATTAGGATTTCTGAGAAGTCTTGACAAAATCGGACATCAAGGGCTGGTGAGGTAACTAATCTGTTACCTGACAAGGGAATAGCTCTCTTGTATCAATTAAGACAAGAACAGAGGGGGAGAAAAGGCTAGGGACCGATAATAACTTCTCATGCTAGAGGAAGTATGGAAAATGAATTGGTATTGGAATATACACATCATTGCAGCAGAGGCCTGCAGAGCCTAGCCTAGTGCTGGTACTACTGAAATATTCATAAACAGTTTGGAAAAAGAATGAGAGTAGCTGCAACGAAGCTTGTTTCTGTCACAAAGTAATAAAAGGTAGTGAAAGCTAAAGCTTATTGTCTAAAGAAGCAGAAGGGTTCTGCAATACTAAGTGACAAAGCATTAAAATAATTGACATGATTCAATACTGATGAATGTAAAGTGCATTTAGGAAAAAGCAATCTTAACTGTACATAGATTACAATGGAGTTTATGTAGTGCTCTGGAAATACCTTGATGTCCTCTCTGCAAATGTCAGTTCAGTGCTATTTAATAATGTTGAAGGGAAATAGAATGCTAAGAATTTTTGGGAAAGACATAGAACAGAACTTCACTTTGTAAATCTGACTGCATCTTTAATACTTTATGCAGTTCTATAAATATTCTATGCAGTTTACAATAAGAGCATAGAAAGCTACAGCAAGGATGATTGAAAGTATGAAGTTTATATATGAAGTAATAAGTAGATAGGAACTTTCTCTTGGGAAAAGCTAGGACTAAAGCAGTAGTAGACTATAATATGCCATGCATATTGTAAAGAAGGTGATTGGAATTATTTATTCTTGTGAGATGAGTTTTGAGGAGCCTGAGAATGTGAGGCAAGAGGCTTAAAAATGAGAAAAGGGATAATCTTTTCACAAAATTGCATCATTAAATTGTGAAAGTCAGTGCCACGGTTCATTGTGCAGGCCAGACGACAAGGTAAGAAGAAGGACAATTATCTCTTTTTGTTTTTTCACAGTTGAGTCACATTCCCATCAGAAATGACTGGGTCAGGAGGAACATCCTGGGGCACAAGGGCTTGTGCCTTGGAAACAACTGCAGAGAAGAGCCTCTCCAGGCCCTGGAGGGGATGGTGCTTCAGCGAGCAGAAGAGGGCAGCCAGCCTGGGGCTCAGATGGCGGAAACAACTCCCTGGGAGCAGAGGGGAACATGTGAAGTCTGTGGCAACTCAAAGAGTGTTACCCAGTGATGTTGAAAAGTCTGAAAGAAAGGTATGTTCAGTGAGAAGAAAGGGCTTGGAAGAATTAGGTATAAGACTACATCATTTTTATCTTATGGAATCCTTTGAAGTCTTTTATTTATGTGTATACGGGTGTGTATTTTAGCAGTTGGGTACTGCTTAGGTTTTTAAAAAAAATATTTTTTTTTAAACTAGAGGGGTTTGTGGGAAAGTTGAGGTACATCTGCCCTGAAGTTCTAGTTGATGTAGGATTAATCATGTTGCAGGGCTAACACTAGGTGGTTAGTCCCATCCATCTCATCCATGGGCCATATTAAGCACAATGGTTTGCAAGTTTGGAAGTTTCCAAAATCCCCAGTTTGGAAAGTCCCTAAACTGCCAGTATGGTGTCTGCCACCAAGAGGTCTTGTGATGCTGTCTGTACCACTGCTATTGCAGTTGGAAAAGTCTCCTTGGAGTCTGGTGGTAATTTGTCTCCCTGTGAAGATAACTTCTGAGTTACTCTACGTAGGCCGACATTTTGTTAGAGACAAACTGTGAATCAACTGGTCACAAGGAAGTGTGGAATTGACACGTATTTTTCTACCTCACAATTCCAATCTTGATGATTATCTATTCAGAATCTACTTCAAGCAGCATAGCACCTGTCTTCAAACCAGAAAGCATAGGATTGAAACGGTTTTAAATAGTAATTACTAATCTTCAGAGCAGAATTAATCCAATTAGTTGTAGTTTGCCAGACTACAGCATCTGTGTCTTCATTCATACAGAAGATTCATGGTCTTAAGTGATTTCTTTGTTCTGTGTCATTGTACCATCAGTCTTGATTTTGGGCTGCTCATTAAAAATGGGAACTATCTGCAGTTATGTCAGCCTCATTAATATTGTTAACTAATATATTTAAATACAGCAATGTTTACATTGCACAGAAGAGTGCCTTGCTACTACTGCTAAGCTATAGCTTGCATACTTAAACACGAGAATGGGCAAGAGGTCTGATAGACTTGTCAAGAGGATCTGTCTCAAATTGAAAAGACTATAAAAGAGTTTAGGCAGGAAACTGATAAAATGGATAGTAATGAGTCATGAGGACTGGATGGTTTTCACCAAGAAGTTCTGAAGCATCTCAAGCAAGCGGTAGTTGATTTGGTGAAAGAGGTGCATAACCTTCAGCTTAGCTCCATGCAGAAAGGCAGCATATGAGCCACTAACTAATATGATAGACCTGGGGAAAGTCAACATGTAAAGGGCTTCTGTAAAAATAAGTCCTGCCTTACAAACCTTTCTGAGTGTTATCAGTAAGATCTGCTCAGAGTCTCTTTGGACTTTCACAAGGCCTTTGACAAACCTTTGACAAAAAAAGGCTGATGTGGAAGCCAGTCAGTCACAGTACTTGTGGGAGACGTCAAATGTTCAGGATTATGGTAAAGTGCAAATAAAATTCATTTCCAGCCTAGACCCAGACCAAACTTTAGCATTTAAGACGCCATGGTCTAGAGCTCACTCAGATGCTGGAAGTGGTGTGCCTGCAGTAGTGTAGAGCTCTACACGGTGGAGCGTAACAGCAACCAAAGTGTACTCAACCAGTTTTAACACTGTGGCTTGTTAGCTATATTATTTTTTCCTCACGTGCTTTCTTATAAATCTCGTGTAATGTTTCTAGGCTGTCGTTTGCCTTATATAAAATTTACATGCTAGATGTAAAGTTGCAGAGACATTGGAGAGCTCCAGATGAAAGTGGGAATAAAATGTATCTTACTATTTAAGAGATGTTGTTTTCTGAACCAACTGTATATATGATACAAGTGTTAAACATATTTGGCTGCTTGGATTCAATTTTTATTCTTGTGGGTTGTTGTTTTTTGTCAAATTCTTCATTGCTTCTTTGGAGGCAGAAGTTCAGAACTAGATATAAGGGATAATAGCCTTGTCAGTAATCTTTTTTTAACAGCTAGAAACATGGAATTGTAGTGTGAAATCAAGTAATAATGATAATTTAAAAGATAATTGAGAAAATGAGACTAAATGCATCACAGTACCACGGGCAATTTTTACCTAATCATGCATGAATTTGAGTACTGCAATGCTCCAGTAGTTAAAAAAAGCATAAAGTGTGTAATAGTTGGGTTTAGACTACTCTATCTACTAAAGGATTCTTTAAATCTACAAATTTGCATTGTTTCATTAGCAGAATGCAGAGTGCTTCTGTGGCTTGAAGACTTTGTGTCCAGTGGCAGCAACAGAACGGAAACTCCTAAGGTAGGACCCATTCCTAGACTGGGAGATGATGCTTTAAAGAGCACTTCTGCTTTTTAAATATAATTGGTTACTCACATGTATCTTGTGTGACAATTACTAATGTTTTGAATTTGGCCTGTATGATTTGCAAAAGCTAATTGAATAATGAGCATGATTGTATTTTTGTTGTACTCTGTTGAACTTGTGCTCTAGGCAGCAGCACTTGTTGGATCACTTAGTGTAAACCATGTCCACTGAGTTGCTGAATCCTGGCCAAAATTGCATTTTCAGAAAAAGAGCAACTGCCATTATATTGTTAAAATGTTTTTTTAAAGCGAGCATTCCATGTATATATCCACATACGTCTTAAGGTACAGCAGTGGCAAAGCAATCAGAATTACTGGTGTATGTTCTCCTCTATTCAGTGATCACACTCCCCTTTTCCTCTGCTATTGTAAACTGCAAATTTAGGAAAAAAACAATCAGCTGACTTTTAAATACCTACTTAAATATACCATCTAACTAGGTGGCCTAAGATCATGGCCAAACTCATACAACATAGTTTTTAATCACTGTTGATTTACTGTTAATTACATGCTATTTTATGCCTTCTGCCTTTGAGAAGCAATACCTCTCTCTGTAATGTCACTATAGTACCATCTCTCTCTCTAACTATAAATATTGTTAGCCATGGAGGTATATAATTCTGATGGGAGATGGATAATTGGCTGTCCAGGCTGCAAATGTAGAACACGTCCTGAGATCAACGATCAGTGGCAGCTGGGATAGCACAATAATTAGGAAAGATTAGAAAAACTGCTAGTCATTTGAGAAACCTAATTTGAGAGCACAGAGTGAGAAGGAAGTTCTTTACAGTTACATATGCATGTCCTAGGAAGTCATCTCTAGCCCCTAAAACAAGCTGTTTCATATAGCTCACACACCCTAAAGCTAAGCCCTTGCAGAATGAGCTCACATGGCAACATTATTATAGCATATGATTACCCCACAACCCTTTGTAAGATGTCATAAATTGTTCACTTGTTCAGCATAACAACATAACTGGTGCTTTAAATATCCACCATAACTCAAAGAGTCAAAATGTGTGCTCCTGAAAGCTATTACCTCCCTTAGACTTAAGATCCTGAATGTTTTCTGCCATCCCTAGAAAGGAGCTTTTCAACCCATTGTACCACCAGTAGCCTTAGAGGGAAGATGTGCAGTGAGCCATTTGAGACTGTTACAGCTGAAGCCAGGACAGAGACCCCAGATGAAACAGGAGAGTGCATCTTGCTTCAAGACTGTGTATTTACTGTGACACAGTAGTATCATGATGGAAATATGGTGTCCAGGTAAAGTCATGTCAACTGAAAAATGTCTTTCTGACCAGGAACAAAATGAGAGAGGTTTTCTCTGGTGCCATGTGCAGAGTTAAGAAAAAGGTCTTATTAGCCAAATACTAATGAAAAAAGCTTACTCAGCACCAACACAGCCTCTCTTGCAATTCTCCAGCAATGACTCTCTTACTTCAGTGGTAGGTGGCCTGAGCCCTCCTGAAAGCAGAAGTAATGGAAATGAAAATGATCCAGCTAGCAGGGAGGGAGAGGAGCAACAGCCACCCCAAAGGCTCCCTGAGCAGGAGGTTTAACAGCCCTTTTGTGAGCTTTTTCAGGTTTCCCTCCTGATCTCTTCTGCTTCCAGAACACGCTCTTTTGCTCTGCCTATATGGCCAGTTCTCCTGATGGTGGACCAGGGCCTTGACTGTGCTTTTCTTAACCAGATTGTATAACTTTTAAGTCATGGTCAGAAAACACTACCTTCTCACTGCTGTCTCAGATCTGGCCATTCAAGGCACAACTCAGGTTTAACCCATAGGTGATTCAGTGATAAGAAGAAAAACAGGCACACTAGTCATGAACCCTATGCAGAGCCTATGATTCCTTCTGTGACCAATACACTCTTACTCTGATATAAATATGTTGTTTTTCTCAAGAGCAGAAAGTAAAACTGATTCTTACATGGAGTGAGCACTGCCAGCACTACCTGATTTTGGCAGTGGAGCAGGAGCTCAGTTTCCCCACTTCAGTTCTCCCTCTCAGTCCTATGCACTATGTTACGTGCTAGATGATGAGTCAGGGAATATGATTCTTCTTAAAGATTTTCATTTAATTCTGTATTGTGATTCCTAATTTTAGTGAAGAGTTCTTTGGAGGACTATAAAATCAGACTGAAAGCCAAACTGCATGAGAAAGAAGAAAAGACAGCACTAGAGGTAACTTTATTCTGTCTGAAATTACTTTTTATCTCTATTTCAATTTCCTGTATATGTGTGCTACTAGAGTCCTTAGTTCATGTTACAATTGTACTGCAATTGTATGGTCATAAGACAGATTTTAGTACAGAATCTTTCCAAAGAAAAATTGGTAGGAACAGTATTTCCATGTAAGATGCAAGCATTTCTTAAATCAGTTTCCTAAAGCACACACAGCATTTGTTGCTGATACTCTTTTTTGTAAAGATGGCATTCCCATCTCTGGTGCTCTGCTGCTAGTAGTGGTTGGAAAGAAAGTGCAACGTAAAATAGTAGTATTTTTAGAGCCATCTGTACTTAATTTTCTCCTACTCACAATAGGGTTGGTCCACTGTGCACTCCCAGAAATGCATTGTCATTGATAACTTCCAGGTATTTGTTCTTGTGCAGATAGCTGCAGAAACAAATGAAACACAGGGATTTGGAAATAGTTATCCGTAGGTTGAAGATCATCTTCAGTTACTTGCCTAAGCAGATTTACAAAAGCAGTATGTATAAGGACCAACCTATCCCAACAACATTGAAAACTTCATTTTCTGTGTACTCAAGGAACAAAATACAGGTTTGCTTTTTTGAAAATAAATTAAATCCCTCATCAAATAATAAAAAATTAAATAGGCAAAAAAAATTAGGCAAAATTAAATAGACAGAAAAGGCAAATATATGTCATACACATAAAGACATATGAATGTAAACTGTATCTCCAGGCAAATATTTGTGTGGATGAGGTTAAATAGATGGTTTTGCTTTTATCAGAATGAGGTGTGGGGAATTACATGATACAGGAATGCTTAATCAACAAACATAAAAATAATGCCCTCCTTGTTTAGAGGTTGATAGTAAGTTTTAAGTACTTTAAAATCTCCGTAGCCTCATGGAGCCTCCCAGATACAAATCAAAGTTAAGAATGAAGTTTTTTTTTTATAAAAGCAGCAAGATAGGGAGTGAGAAGGAGGACAAATTTGAAGGAAAAAATGATACTTGTTCTGTTTAAAAAAAAAAAATTAAAAAAAATCTGAAGTCTTGGGAAAACTGTGAACAATTTCCTAAGTGGCCAACACCTTCCTGAAAGATGGAATGCTGCAAATTTCTCCTATGATTACATGATTGGTGTAATCAAGGGCAAACATTAATTACCCTCACTCTGGAAAGTGACATATAAGGAAGCGTGGATTCAGGAAGTTAGAAATTTACAGTTGAGTTAAGGGTGGATGATTAAAGACAGTGCAAGACTGCCGAACACTCAAAAAATTAACATAATCCAAGTGGAACTGTCAATGTTAAATTCAGTTCTGTGGTTTTAGATTTAAAAGTGACTGATCTAGAATTAATATTTATTTATTTATTTATTTTTATTGATTACTCTTTACCATGGTCTGAAACTGCTGTTCAAGACTTATAAATACATGGATTATTACTGCAGGTAATTCAGTCCAGTTCCAAATTGCTTTAGGGAGGCTATGAATTTCTGAGACTTTTGTTCTCAATGGCCTAATAGAATTTATGGGCTTTCTGGAAAGACTTGGGAGAAATAATTTGACTTCAATAGTTCCACAATTGCAGGTCTACAAAGAGAGAGCGTAAATTAAACAACCTGCAAGAGCAGCAGAAGCCCAAGTGTCGTGCTTTTCTGCCAGAGTGGACATATGGCACTGGGCAGATTTTATGACATTCTGTGAAGAGCAGACATGCACAGAACACGATGGAATGGAAAATTAAGCATTATTTTTATGTATACGATACAAGCTTGTGTGCATTAGTTGGGTATATTTGACATAGAGATTAAAAATGTGGGTTTGGAACAATTGTTCAGCTAAAAAGTACTTTTCAAAACATAGCAGGTATATTAATTTCCTTGACAAGGTGGTTCCTCCTGGTTAGCCAGGGGGGAGGAGGACCATAGTTATAAGCAGCTAGGTCTTCTAAGCACACAGACAGGAAGATGTTGATTTAGCTGAGCAGTGAAAAGAGAGTGAAGATTAGGTTGCAATATATACATACGTACATATACATTTATGTGTGTTTGTATGTGTACGCGTGGATACTCTAATTCCCTAAAACAGCAATTTAACCTTAGGTAGTGTTTTTACTTACTTCAGTCAACTTCTGTCAGGATGTTTACAAGAGAAATGACTTGCAGGCATCAAGCCTAGTCATGTTTTTTAATTTAATTGAGATGGAAATTGAAATATTGTGTTGAGATTAAGAATAATCTATTAATTATAGTAGTTCCTGGAGGAGGATGGAGAATCATGTAGCTCTCTCAGCTGAGGGGCACTACATAAGCAAGGAGACAAAACAATCCAAGAATTTTGTTTCTGTACTATAATGAGAAAGGATCTCCGAGAGAAGTTTAAAGCAAGGCAGAAAAGGGGAATGTACAGCTGTAGAAATGCAATGCAACCCATTAAGGCAGAGAAAACACACCATTGCCAGGGAAAGTTGTCAAGGGGAATGTGTGTTCCGCTTGATGAAATGATGGCAAAATGATCAACGCTGTAAAGCCTTGCCTAGGACCATGGTACCTAGGTAGAAGAGACTGGGGGAACCTGATATTAAATGGACTCTGGAAATGTAACTTGGTAATGTATCTGTGCATCCTGTTGAATTATGAAACATAGGTTAAAAAAAAGGTAGCACAGGCAAAAGAGATAGGTTGGTAAATGAGAAGTGTTAAGGATTCGTTGTATGTTTTTTCTGCACCATCGTTTATCTGACTTAGCTAAGTCAGGCATTATAAGTGACACCTGAGAGTGTATACTAAAATATATTTTTTTACAGTTTACTTTTGTAATTAGATTTTGAGATTGCACTTTTCCCTTTTCAGTATTTTAGACAGCTCTGTAAAACCTCATCATATAAATTTTGCCATTCTCTGGATGTATGTTTTTAAAAATGTTCTTTCCTCACCAATTTTCTTACAGAAATAAACATTGGTGCAGAAGCACCATTTTGCAGAAGTCTGCAGGAGTGATACAGTTCACTGCCCTTAATGATGTGTTAGAATGAGGGATTCAGGTTTCAGATGAACACTGGTTGGGTAGAAGTGTCATCTGGCACTTCATCCTGTTTTTTTTACTTCCCTACCTTTACAAAACATATACAGTAATACTGTGGTTTGCAGATTTATTAGGTAGTAGTGCCATTATTCAGGATGATGATGAAAACCATTTATGCATGGTTCCACTGCCATATCTGCATTGACTGTTTTGATATCCTTAAAGTACACAGGTCTTTTAAGACTGCAAGAGTGGTAGAAAGGCATACTGCATGGTAGAAGGCAGCCTCTGAGATTCCCAAAATGTCTTCTGATGTATGGACGGAACATAGGGTCTTTGAAAAATTTGTCAAAAGTGAATTATTGTTTTCGATTATTTTCTTTTTTTACTTTTTTCCTCCTTGATGTTATCATTCAAAACCCATTAAAATTCCTTTCCCTCACTCTTTTTATTTCTTTTTGCTCCTAGTTGCATCAGATCCAAAGGACCTGGGATCAGACCCAGGGATAAACAGGTACCTTCTTCACTGTACCCTGTTAGATAAACAGGAGTTCAAATTAGAAATGTTAAAATACAGAAAAAGAAATATTTGCCTTTTGCATTAACTTAATGATGCTGCTAGAAACAATAAATCTCCAAGCTTGCACTTAGCAAAATTACACCTTATCTTGGCATATGGTAACCACTTCAGAAAATTAGTTTAGAAATTTCGGTGTAGTTTATCAAACAGATAAAGGTTTTACCACTGATGTTCAGCTCCCTGGTTTACCTTGTAAATCTGGAGTAGTGCTTTGCTCCAGGTAAATGAGATATGATTTAATTAGGAGAAAACTCTTTGTTGTAATAAACCACTTTTATGGCTGGTAGATAAAGCCCTGAAAGTAAGCCTTGTTACAGTTTCTTTTTTTGTTTGGGTTTTTGTTTGTTTTGGTTCAGGTTGTTTTGGTTTGGTTTGTTTGTTTTTTGTTTTTTTTTTTTTTTACTTATTTAACTAGGGCATCATAGCCAGTCTCTGGAAAGATTCACTTAAAATCGTAGAATAGTTAGGGTTGGAAAAGACCTTAAGATCATCTAGTTCCAACCCCCCTGCCATGGGTAGGGACACATAGAATATCTCAATTTGGAAATGATCCATAAGGCTCATTGAGTCCAACTCCCGGCTTCTTAAGAGTGTCATCCAAATGCTCCTTGAACTCTGACAGGGTTGGTGCCCTGACAGTTTCCTGGGGAGCCTCTTCTAGTGACTGACCACCCTCTCACCCTCGTCTCCTAATGTCCCATCTGAACTTCCCCTGCTGCGGCTCCATTCGATCTCCTTGTGTCCTATTGCTGGACACCAGAGGGAGGAGATCAGCACTTCCCTCTCTGCTGCCCCTCTTAAGGAAGTTGCAGACTGCCATGAGGTCAATCCTCAGTCTGCTCTTCTCCACAAATAAGTGACCTCAGCTGCTCCTTGTAAATCGTGCCCTCCATGCTTTTCACCATCTTGGTCACCCTCCTCTGGACACACTCTAACAGTCTGATGTTCTTACACTGAGGCACCCAAAACTGCACACAGTGCTCAAGGTGCTGCTGCATCAGTGCAGTGCAGGTGGGACAACCAGCTCCCTTGACCTAGGCTAGCAATGCTGTGTTTGATGCACCTCAGAACACAGTTGGCCCTTTTGGCTGCCAGGACACACCACTGGCTCATATTCAACATGCCATCAACCCAAACCCCCAGATCTCTTTCTGCAGGGCTCCTCTCCAGCCTCTAGTCTCCAGTTTGCATGTGTACCCCATCCCAGCTGCAGAATATGGCATTTGCTCTTATAAGAGCATCTCGGGATGCTCTTAAAGAATTCAAGCCCAATTTAAAATGAAGTATTGAAAATAATTTTATCTGTCCTCATGCCCCTCTGGTTAATTTAAGAACTCATGATGAAGAAACCTCTTTACTCATGAGATGACTGCTACTCAGGCTCTTCAGCAAAGCCTCTGTAAGGCCAGAGTAAGCTCTGCAAAGTGAATGGAGCCTCTGGAATTGAGATGTTTTCTGTGTTAATGGTTGAGGCAGATGATTTGGGTATGGTGTATAAAGGATATTGATGCACTAAGTGTTAGTTTCCAGAAACTATAATAAGAAGGTGAATGGAAAGTTGAAAATGGTTACTTTGTGTTTTTGAGATGTCCACCTCTCATTCCTCATGCAAATGACCAGTTCCTCTGAATTGCTTCCAACACCTTACACCACTCTTTTGTAGATGAGAAATTTCTATGAAAGGGCTGCTACCATTATCAGTGCTACACTTAGCAAAATAAATGTCATGTAAGTAAATCAGTATAATTATCTTCCAAATTGTCTTAGAAATGTTACTGATCAAAAGAAATTTTATTGTAGCTTCAAACTGGAACAAAATTTGATTTCTGAGCCATGATTTGATTTCTGAGCTATAAATAAATATACATCCCAAATGAAAGTATGCTGCAAAAGACATTAGGCGCTAATGTTTTTGTTGCTGGCTGGAGTTATTATCCTCTTTTTGCTACTTAAAAATAACTAGAATAAGACAAATATTTAAGAGCTTACAACAAGCACAGAGAGTTGGGTTTTGTTTTTTTTTTTTCCTGAAAGAAAAGAATGGTCTGTTACTTACATGGCATCCAGATTTGTCCCATTAAAAGCATGGCCTTGGATGCTGGTAAAACCATTATTGTAGAGTTTGCTAAAAGCAAAGAAAAAAAAAGGGGGGGTATTTTTGGTTGCTTCAGTACTGGAATGCCTAGCATTGTATGGATCATTTCTCTTGGCAACAGCACATTTATGGACGGGTTAATTTTAAATTTCTTGAAGAAGCAGCAATTACAGCGCAAGGTGAAACAAATGCCCAGCAGCATTCTTGAATGTAGCTGAATAAGAACACATGTGGCAGGTGTGCCATCTTCTACTTCTTTTTACAGCAAAGATAGAACTAGACTAAAACACACTGCTATAACTTTCTCACCCTCAAACTAAACCCAAAGAAAATTCTGCTAAGACTGATTAAGGAAGGCTAAAGGAGCTAATACCCAGCAAAATAGCTAGGATTTTTCTGTCAGGCCTGCCTGACCTTTTACAAATCGTTCTTTTGCTCCCTTAGAGCGAAAGGAATTTTTTCTTTTTTTTTTTTTTTTTTTTTTAAGAATTTCTCCTAGTTCAGGTCATAGAATTTTTTAGGTAGGAAAAGACTTTTCAGATATTCATTTTCACTCCCCTCCACCCTTTCCTCTAGTTAACATTGAGTATGGCTTGCATAACTGAACTTTCTTTAACAATTTTTCAAATATGACTCTTCTGAAATTTGCCACGCATTAGCCTTCACGGCATGTGCCACTTAGGCTGCAGAAAAGTTAGACACAGTTCTAACCATCCTGTAGCTTTACAGAAGGAGAAATCTGCAACCTTTTCCCATTGATTGTTCTCCAATATAACCATTTACTGACATCAGGGTCATACAAAAGCAAAACCACTTTGGTCAAGTCAGTTTAAAGAAAAGCAGTAGGGCTGATTCAGATCACTGTTAAAGTAAAGGGTTTAGGCAAATTAGATTATGGATCCTGCCTGTCTATGGTGTTTCTTTGTTACAAACTACTAGAGTAGGACAAGGATAATTTGGGGGTTTAAAAAAATTTTACCATATGCTTGAGAGAGGTAATTGTCTTGCAACTTCAACTGGAAGAACTTACAGAGTTAGAGATTCATTACAAAGCCCGTGGAAAGCATTTGCAGGCACTGAAGTCATGAAAGGATTATCTGCAATTTCACTGAAAAAGGAGATGAAACATCACAATCAAACATCTGCCCAACAGAGCTCCTCCAGAACAATTTTATTATAATTGTTCTCTGCCTTCATAATAAATAAAAGCATAGAATAACTGGTTTAGTTTATCTCAGGTCAGAAGGTACATGTGGGATTGTAGAAGTTATGTATTGTGTGCTTTGGCTGATTCAAGAGAAATGCACTTGTGTGTCTATGTCTTTCATCCAGGTCCAGTGTATAGTGCTATGTGACCTGTCATTTTCCAGGTTTGGTACTAATGATGATTGAAATACAGCTGGAGAAGAGCTTTGTCAGACATATTTCATGTTTTTCTCCAAAACAGAAACCTTCACTGTAGGCTTTCTTGGGATCTGAGGATGGTAATGTTTTAACCAGCTGTGAGGACAGATACTTACAGTAAAAAGTTCACATCAGATGAGTAGATTTTGGTGAGATCTGGAAATGCTTTGAGTCCAGTATTAAAAATACCACTGAAAAAGAGAAGAAACAGAATTATATGTACTGGATTACTGAACAACAACAACTAATGTATTTAAAACATTCAACAGTTCAGGACAGTTATTTCATCCTCCCTATTGTAAATCAATTAATTTATAATCAACTGTCTAAAATATAAGGATGCAAGTACAATTAAAAAATAAAAATACCAGATTTATGGTAAATTATAGCATCTAAAAAATGGAAATACAGAATAATAAGACAGCTGAGCATATCTGCGGAGGGAAGTAGCCTATGAGGTGAGAAAAAAACCTGATAACTCTGGATTCACTTGAGAGATTCAGACAGTAGTCTGGACCCCCAAATCCACTATCTTTAATTGAGGCTAAGAGCTTAAAAGGGGAAGATATTTTCAAATGTAAATACAGTTAATGTCCCTTATTTCTGAATTCCTATAGGGTGGAAATAAGAAAATATAGTTCTCGATTTTTTTAAAACTGCTATCCTGAAATGAAATTATTTTAACTTCTTTCTTTATATTGCTTTCAGATCCATAGGAAAAATCTTTCCTTCTCACCAGTACCCCCACAACAGAGTCTTACTATGACCCCCCTTTTTAAAGTCTTCTAAACATTACTCAATCACAGAAGATATTCTTTCTCGTCTCTCTTTCCTATGCTATAATTTTAGAATTTCATGGTTTGTCTACTCTGTGCTGCTCTTCAGAAACGTCATGGGAATACAGAAAATTCTTCAGGATTTCTTTCTGCCAGAGATTACATTAAATCAAGTGTCTATAGATGGTCTTTCACATTTAGCTGACAGGTATGCTTTAAACTCCTTTGTAAATATATAGTAAATATAAAATACGTGTATATCTCTGTTATGTCCCTTCTTCCCAGTATTCCATACAAAAAATACACTTACCATAAGAAGAAAGCTAGCTGTGGAATTTTGCCAAGGAGACCCTAGTGTATTTCAGAGATTTAATGCATGAGAAGAATGGCAAAATTACTGATGAACTGTGCACACGTTTTCCTTTCTTGCAAACATAGTCTAAGTTCCAGCCCCTACCCTAGCTGGCTTTCTGTCATTGAAATAAAACATCAGGGAAAAACATTGCAATCAGTTCCAAAATGAAATGCAAAGAAACAAAACTGCTATAGTGTAGAGTCATCTGTGAGGCTTAAGTGCCAACTTGTTATAGGTGCTAAATACTTACAGATATTTCAGAAGTGGGAGGTTCTTAAACGCATCTGGATCTATGTAATCCAGGTTTCTAAGATTTCGAATTTCACTGTAAAAAAAGGGAGGAACATCACCACATTGGTTGTTAATATTTAATTATTTATTGTAACAGAAATCAGCAATGTTAAAATGAAATTTCAGGGACTCAATTCCTGCAATGAGCTTTTGTACTGGCCAGCACTAGCTCAAGACCACTATGCATGCCGAGTAATCAATCTTACAGTGATGAATTACGTGCATGTTAAACTGATGTAATTGTTATACTACTGCAATTACAGTGCTGTATTAAAATATTCTTTGTATCTGTTAGTTACTTTGAACAGTACTGTTTCTGTATGTAAAAGAAGTCTTCTCAATGTCTTTTGCTTCTCTCAAATTAATTTATTAGTTCTGTAGCTATCACACTCCTAACAGTGGTATTTGCTCAGCTTTAACTGACATGCTTTTCCATCACTGACTACATTTAAAAAGCTGGACTCATGAACCCCCTGGTTAGATAGTGGGCCAAATATTCCAGGGAAAGGCAGTCTTCAGATCAGCCTTCAGCCTGGAAATGGATAATGCATCAAAGTACCATAAAGTCATAAGGTTTTGGCTTGTTGCTATTCATAGTATTCTGCATAAATGATTTGGATGAGGGTACTAAAAGTAAGAATTCAAAATCTGCAGCACAATTGAAAGCACAAAATAGTGCAGTGAGATTCAATCGGATTCTGATTTATTAAGTAAGTAGGCCATGAGAGGGCATGTGCTGTTTAACAAAGGCAAATGAAAAACTAATTAATCTGGGAATAAAAGATTTAGAACTGCCATATGAGACAGTTGGCACTGTAGTCAGAGAAAAGCTTAAATAATGTGAATGAAGAAATCAATATGATTCGACTGAACATAAGAGAAAAGATTTATGTCCCTGCTGTTTGATTT
The DNA here is from genome assembly GCF_034315485.1 of Pezoporus occidentalis. Lineage (NCBI taxonomy): Eukaryota > Metazoa > Chordata > Aves > Psittaciformes > Psittacidae > Pezoporus > Pezoporus occidentalis. Next base: position 2,862,010 of record NW_026915802.1, on the reverse strand, counting down.
CCTTGAATTGGTAATACTGCAATTATGGAAGAATTATGCTTTAATATATACTGTATTTATATTTGCATTGGTGAATTGGAATTATTGAAACCCACAGATTTAGAAAGTTAGGGTTCCTTTCAAAAGTAACTCTAGGAAAACCATTAGTAGTTTTAGCTGCCTAAAATGCAGATAAAGGCGAAGAGCGTACTTAAAAATATCTAGTAGGCTAGTTCCAAGGTATCTAAGTGTCTGTGAGAGCTGATTTTAAGTGACTTTTGAAGTGGAACTTTGACACACCCTATAAATACAACTTAATCCTAGAATGCAGTGCTTAAATTCTGCATCCAAAAGCAATGTAACGATTCTGAGTCATTCTGGGAATGAAGTGCTTTAAAGATACAAGAAAACCTAAGACAATAGGTATCTTTGTTGACCATTGATGCAGAAAGGCAAAAGGTGCCCTGAATAAATATTTCACTTCTCAGTCCTAACTAAAATTACTTAGATATACTTGTAAGAAAAAACGATGTTTCTACCTAACTACAAGATAACAGAATTATTTGTGGCATATTTACAAAATTATTCAAAGTTACTTTACAAACTATTGAGCTTCTGCCTTATTTTTAAAAGTACCTAAATCAATTAAGAATTGGTAGATATGCAGAGAAAGTCACTTTTTGATAGAAAGTCCTGCATCAAGACTTACAAATAACTATGAACTTATATTCAGTTAAAAAGACATAAATATTTAGCTCGAAATCCAAATTAATATAAAATGAAACTAATAATAATTATTCAGATATTAGTCTAGTGAATTAATTACTGAGACGTAATTTCACTAGATAACTTCTAGAAAGGTTAATAAGCTACACAGCATCCTATATGAATTTAGTAACATTTTGAAAGGCATGTTTGCTTAAACGGTGTATGAATTTCATTTACCAGACATATCTTTCATGCCTGCTTTGCAATATCAACATACCCCTGGGTTTGTTCAAGCCCAGAATCCAGAAATACCAAATCTGTCCTTAGAGTCCCAGTATAATCATATTATGCTGAGATACCTCTGAAGACTAAGGATATCCAGGTCAGCAGTTCTGAAATACTTCAGATCAGGCCTTTTTTGGAGGGATCTGTCTCTACCTTCTTAGACTTACTAAGCTATAGCTTCATTGGCTTCTCTCACTTGTAAGTATACTTCCATTTATTCTCCCCCTACAGCCAAACTGTTAATGTTATTTCTTCTGCATGCGCCTGGCAAGCCTTTGCATTGCTAGTACCGGAAAACTGGCTCAGGCTCCTGACAGTCTTGTTTATTTCCCTGCCTCCAGACTGCAGCTTTTAAGATTTTTGTGCATGACACAAAATTTCAGTGCCTTGAAATTCCCTGCAGGCATACAGCTGTCCCCCAGATCTCTTGAATCTTCCTCTCCAGTTGCATCTCAGATATTTCCATTATATCACCTCTCTTTTCTGCAGCACCATATCCCACAACCTGGCTCTGCAAGCTGTCCAAGCCAGGGAAGTGCAGCCCTGGCCTGGAGGCTGGCAAAGCTGCCTTGGCCCTTAGCTCCACCTCTCTGCAGAGTTGAGAGTGATCCCCCACCAGCCCTCCAAATGATGTTGCATATATGAGCGCAGGTCACTTGAACCATAACCTTTGGCCCTGTTCCCAAATGCTTTTTGTGTAGTTGCACAAGAGGAGAGAGCTTTTGAAGTGAGGACGAAAAGGGAGTAGAGAGAGATCTCAAAGGAGCATGAGCGAGACACAGAGAAGGGGAAAAGAGTGAATTTGTCTGGGGTTCCTTCCACAGGAATGTTTTCCTGAGAAACAATGACCTGATTACAAAAGCTTTTTATTTAGTGTAATGCTACCAAGCTGCAGCACCACTAGTAAGACAAGTACACAGAGACGTTGACTGCTAATCGGATACTTTCACAAGTGTATCTGGAAAAAAGAAATACATATGCCATTGTACAGGAGAGACAGTTCTGAATTTGTAAGGATGTTAAGTATGTCTCACAGACATACTTAAAAAAGGTAAGAACAAAAGGAGTAAGAAAACATTGTGACACCAATTTAACACAACTGTGGGAAAAAAAACCACAAAATCTTGGCTCTGATTTTTGTCTTCATAGACTGTGAATTTGTCATTAATTATGACCAAAATGAGATCTGGGCCATTGAAATACAGCAGCTGATCAGGATCCTTAATTTGCAGAAGTTGCTCAGCACTTGACAGGCATTGTTTCATAAATATGTGACCTATGCTTAAAGAGAGCTGAGGTTTGGAAGGAACAGAAAGTTGGTATAAGGCACATAAACTGAATAAGGATGAAGAAAGTGGAGCGCTGAAGATCAAAGCTGAAGCACTCTAACAGGCTTGGCAAACATGGATGATGAAGAACACAGGCTACCTATTCACATGACATTTGACTCAAGCCAAAGCAATTAGTTCCTCCCTTCCACAAACACTAGTTTTTCTCCTAAGAAGTTCTTATGTTTAAAACTAAATGTTTTTAAAATGAAACTGTGTGTATAAGATTAATTTAGGGTAAAAAAATATATTTACATAAAGCTGCACTTTATGAAAAATCCATGAAAAACAACCTGTGAAAATGAAACTCTGTGAAATTACTTCTTTTACAAACTGGTAGAGTAACTTCAACCTTCTTTAAAATACCCTAAGATAGTCCTTACCTGGCATTATTTTAGCAAAAATACTATGCAAGAAGAATTGAAGAAACATCAAACAAATGTTTAATTTAATTTGGGAGAACATTAAAGAAATGCATAGCACAACATATACATTTATCCCTGAATAATCTTGTTCTTTGGAAAATAAATCAAACCCAACAATGATAAGTGTTAAGAAATCAGAGGAGTTATGGAAACCATTCAGAAAAACACACTTATAAATTGCTTTCTTTACAGCTCATATGCAACTGTCTAATCTGCCAGATGCCTGAATATTCCCTGATTAAAAAATACGTGTGCTTTACTTGCAGACAGATTTTAAAAATCTGGGAAGTGCTTTTGAGTGGTAGCCCCTTCTTTGTGGGCTATCTGCAAAGGTTTGTGGTTTGCCTATAGCTTCTGTGAGTAAAGTTCTGGTGTCTTGTCCTGGGTGGTATTTTTGGCTCTTACAAAAAATAATATATATATATATATATATATATTATATTTATGTACAGTTCTTTTTTTGGTAGTGCCTTGTGAGAAATATAAGGATGCCACATTGCCATAACTCTTGCATAGCAGTTTAGGAAATTCCCTGAACACCGTGCCCTCCTGGCCGCCTGTGCCATAGGGGCTGTGCATGTAGATGAGCTCTGCTGACTCTTGGGCCTGAAGCTTCCTAAAGCATTGGCAGCACATCCAGGCCTGTGCTCTGGCATGGGGGAGATAAAGCAGTGGTTTTGCACCTTACTGGTGTGCTCCAGCCTGACTTCAGGGGAGCCATGACAAAGGCAGGCTATGGCAAGGGGCACTGACTCTCCTCCCAGGTAGGAATATAAACATGCCTTGGGGGTAGTTAGAGATTTGAAGATGACAAGAGAAAAGGCTTCTGCTTATATTCCCTGCCAACCCTTTAGGTAGTAGAAAGGAACACAAATTAGGCAGTGCTACAGAGCACATCACAGTGCCTTGGGAGGTACTGGCAACACCAGAGCTCCATCCACCATTCCTTCAAACTACTCATAGAATCATATCGTATCACAGAATCTTAGAATGGTTAAGTTTGGAAAGAACCTTCAAAATCATCTAGTTCCAAACTTCCTGCCATGGGCAGGGACACCTTCCACTAGACCCATTTCTTAAAGCCATGAACAGTGCCAGGGATGGGGCAGCCACAGGTTCTCTGAGAAACCTGTGCCAGGGCCTCTCCACCCTCATAATAAGGTGAGGTCTCCCTGGTGAGGTCTCCACCCTCATAATAAAGGTGATGTCTCTCTGGTGAGGTCTCCCTGAGGTTTCCCTGGAGTGTGCATTTTGTGGAAGAGCTCATGATATTCAAAGGCTTACATTACATTACCCTTTGAAGGAGATGAGTTTTGTGTTATTAATTAAGATCCCAAGGGAGATTTTTCTAGTCCATTCTCCACTTTGAATCTAATACAGGAAGAACAGAAAACAGCCATTTAGCCACCTAGCCTTTATCTCTCAAGCCATCCTCTGAAGCCTTTTTATCCATATAGTTTAAAACAGACAAGATACTACACTACATATTGCATGGAAGAATCCTGCAATGACCCAAGAGCATTTTATTTTTAACTTCTAATAAGGTGAACCACAAGTACTACATGAGGAATTGTTAGTGCATAGTACCAAATACTTTATTCATTGCTTATAAAATGCGCTGCTGGTAAACATTTCATTGTTCATTTGTGTTGAACGGGAAATTCTAAAGACACAACAACTGAGAAAGAGGAAAAGAGAACATAAAGACAACAGGCCTAGAAAAAATATCTGTAGAAGAGGAAATGGCATTATAACCAAAGATATGTACTCTTATCACACCCAAGCCTTCCCATGAAATTCACTCAGGAATACTATACAGGAGCATGTTATTGGGCTGAACTAGGGCTCAGGATCCTGGACTCTACTTCTAGCTTTGCCTGTCAGGTACTTTTAGGACAGGTAGTTCCACTTTCCAACATTAGTTTTTCTCTACCCATAACAGTAATGATACCTCTTTCATTTTTATTAACCTTTCTGTTTCACACTCTGTAAAGTAAAAGGGAGAAAAAATAACAGAAAATAGAGCAGTGTTAAGAGATCATCTAGTTCAATCTTCTTCTCTGAGTGAAGATTAAATAGATGTATGGAGTTTCTGATCAAACAGCCTTAAAGGTCTCCAATGACAGGGAAAAGTCTAGGGTTTACTTATGCCAGCCGTATGAAAACATTTCCTAGAGTCTAACATGAACCTTGCCTAGTCTAATTTAAAGGTATTGCTTTTGCTTTGTCAAACATCAGTGTGGAAAATGGGTTGTAGCTTTCACCCCTTGCAACAGCTTTAAAAGATGTATCTGCCTCTGGTATATTCTCTTTCTGGACACAGAGGTCTTTCCTCTCTGACAATGTTTTCTGGACCCATGATGACTGGCAGTGCTCTCCCATGGAATATCTGCAAGCACAAATCTTCTCTGAAATATGATAAGCTTCAACTTAACTGAGCTTTACAACACTGGCATGCTTTCCATTCCCTCATTTGGATCAGTAACAGAAATATGGAAGATACAGGATGGATCCCGTAAAGCTCTATTCGGTACATTACTTCTCATTTTGACAGGGTACTGATGAATGACAAGAACTCTGTGGATGCATGTATCCTACCACTTTTGTAACTGCCCTAGTGCACCGCTTGGTGAGGACTGGTCAGAACAAAAAGGTATAAAAACACTTCCCAGAAGCCTTTGTCCATAACATTCCCATTGCATCTAATAACCAGATAAACGCTCTTCATTTTACTTTTGCACTTCCAGAATGATTACTTGTTATTCTTCATGTCTTGCTAGTGCCATTTTGCTCTGTGCTTTGGTCCTTCTGATTTTATTTCTGGTGTTTATATTACTGTTTTACACTTACCTTCAGTAATTTGACAAAAGTAATTCTTAGTTGTCGGTTTATTTCAACTTGCCATCGAGCTCATAATGTAGTCACATGTAATTTTCACTGCACTTTCTTACACTTCTATCGGAGGATACAGGAAAGCAAGGGATCCCAAAAGATGTAAGGGAAGAGAGCACAAGTCAAAGCAAAAGAGACTGACTCAACATCACAGAGAAAGGAAATGGGAAAAGGAATATTCAGCTACAAAGGAGACAAGAATGATAGCTCAAACATCTATCTATCTATATATATATATATACATAGAGAGAGAGAGAGAGAGACAGAGATAGATATTTCCACACATCCACAAATTTATTTTATCACTATATTCATTTATTTATTTACAATACTTACATATGAGTGACTTTACTTAAACTGTTGAAGGAATGGGCCTCCAGACTCTGAAGTGTTTCATCTATGGAGATGTAGCTAAACACCATCAAACAGGGAAAGAAACAAGTCTCAGGTCATGGCAAACCATCATTACTGCCTGTCATACCATTTTACTTCTCTCATCCAACTGCCATGACATTTCCAGATACACAGACAGTGTCTTAGGAAAGAACTTTTAACAGGATTTTGATTTTGACTGATGCCTGAGATGCACAGTATACTGCAGAATACTGTTAAATCAAAAAACCACAACCGTGCTATTAAGCAACAAAAGCAAACATCCATATTTCATAATCATATTTCTTTCCTTCTCCCCACTTAAAATCACCTTGGAGTTCTCTAAGGGGATCTAGGCCTCAGGTAAATTGGCATATTTATCTGTATCTAATTAATAAAAAGGAAGGAAAGAAGCAAAGATGGTCCTTGGGCCATCATTGTAAACAACTGTTGCAATTTCTCTAGAGAGAAACATCATCAGAGCAACCTTTGAGATTGCTGAGGAAAAAATAACATTAATTTATCTGACATTAATTTAGAGATAAACTCTAGCCTTACAGTGAATGTCAAAAAGGATGTAAGGAGTAAAGTGGCTCAGAAGCAAAACCAGACACCAGGCTTAAGAAATACTTGCATACAGTTTAGACTGAGTAGTATTTGTACCACTAGTGATCTACTGAAACATGAGAAAACAGTTCTAGAGTCGCTCCACCGTTAGGAGGATGATAATACTGGAACTCTCTCTTCAAAATATCTCTTTAGTTTTAAAATTTCTTAATGTTGGAATAATATTTAAAAGATGCATTCTTGTATTTTAATAACTTTTCTAATAATATTTTATATCGTTTCTAATCTATAGATCTTTTAAAATAACTTGACTGCTCTCTTTGTATTTATCATTAATATTAAAATATTTAAGTACTTTTGATGCTCTTGATCAAAGTTATTTACTCAATATAGTTTTTAATGTTTTGCATGGTTAAACACACCCTAAGCAACCTCATCATTATTAAATTGAGTAGAATCAATTACAGATGTCAAAATCAAATAAAATGTAATAATAAATAGAAATAATGTATCATATGCCTCATCTCCTTTTTAATTCTGTTTTTCCAATGACAGTATTAGAATTAATAAATAGCAAATTGAAATATGACCATTTAACTTAGGAGAGCTTTTTATTACAATCAGTGATGGATCAGATTTTTTTTTTTGGTGGAAATTTTAAAGATAAATCTTTCTTTCAATTGATATTAAAAAACATTTAATATGTTTTAAATAATTGGAAAGAATACTTTGTGACCAGCAAATGCACTAAAAGCTTGCAGATGACTAATACCACTAACTTTTCCAAGGGAACTTATGTTCTCTCCAGAATAGAGCTAGAAGCATACTACCTGAACTAATTGTAACTCTTCTAACATGAGATTTAATTTTTATTGGTCACTTTGGGAGATGTATTTAGCAGTGTTTGAAGAGATACTGGAAAAGTAACTAGTTGAGATTGTATGACCAACAGATTCTACAGTAATACTGTTTTTACAAAGCTATTTACCTGTTCTAAGAAGGGGGAAGATAATAAAAGAGGGATACAATAAAGAAAGTATTTCCAGTCTGTACCCTGTGATTGAGTATTGCACAGGTAGATGTTTATGTGAGATGTTTTAATTTTGTTTTCCTGTAAGCAATAAATGTCTATTGCCCAGGAAACTGGAGTTTCAGTCTCAAAAGAAAATTAATTATTACATTTTAACATACTAAAAGACAGGTTATATCAGTGACACATTAAGAAAAAGTTGTTCTGTTGAGCAAACAGCTGTATATAAACCAGCTTGACAGAATATTAAATAAAAAATGCATAGTAAACAAATACTGCACCCTCCTGCTGGGACTGGGAATGAAGGAGTACTCTTCATGTGCTCCTTGATTAAAATGGATCACCTTATATCAGGCAGGCAAGTGTTTTTTTCTCACATATGAGAAAAGGCAGAAGAGCGGCAGTGGGGATTCTGCCACCCATCCCTTACCCCTACAGCCACCATGTCCCTTCCCACTACACTGCATGTCACACTTCCACTATACTGCCTGGCTTGGGACTAATGAAGTTACAGTTTTGTAACTTTCAGCTGTGGGACAAAAGTGGGGAGGAAACAGTTTATTTTGTGTGTTGACACACTTCTGCTTCATTATCAGATGTATTTGTGTACATTAATTAAACCACATCATCACTGATGACAGGGAAATGAATAGTTTTACTTGCTTTAGTGTAATCTAGGTAAACACCCAAACCCCACACAGACACATTCAAAATGACTTATGAGACAAGAATGTCAAACATAAATGTGTATTAATGTTGCATAAGCATTTACTTCCAAGTGTTCAGAGTGATTCCAAAAACCTCTGGGCTCTGGTTAATTAACACATAATACAACATGTTAAATGTAAGAAATAAAAATCACAGCAATCAATCAGAACTGGAAGGAGCTATATCAGAAGAAGAGGGAAAGCATCTTTAAATTCCCATTTTGAAGGCATGTTACAATTCAGCACCTCTTCTCCCTACCAGCTGTGTTTAATTTGCAGGATTTCAGAACGCCTTCAACACCCATCGCAAATACAGTCATAGCTTAAACACCAGATGTACAGCTTTAGAGAAAGTCTGTTTGCAGATAACACTTTAATTGCCACTGCCCATTCAGAAAGAGCCTGAACACAGGACTTGAAGCAGATCTGCATGTGGCAGTAAATGCAAGGCTTTTACAAATTCATAAATATTACCATTTGAGAATATTAAAATCTGAAGTTGTCTAAGCAATGGATTATGTGTCACTGGAAGCCAAAGAGTTGACATCTTTCTACATTTACTAAAACTCTGTTTTGAACAAAGATTATTGGGTTTATATATGGTACTACAGATCATATTAGGGACATTTCTCTCCCCCCCCCCCAGTAATAAAATAATACACTATCTGATTAAACTGATATGGTGAATGAGGCCACAGATATTCTAGAACAATTACTTATACGGATTTTAGAAATTCATTATTTCAATATACCTGGATGAAACTGTAAAATGTAATTGGGCAGACCTTTATGTCCCCCCAAAGTCCTGTTTCATAAATTCTTAAGTATTTGTCCATCTCAGCCATTCAGCCAAAGCTCAGCTCAAGTTGAAACTTGCAAGGAATGTCAAGGTCAACAAGAAGAGTTACAGAGTAGCAGAGAATATTGCATTAGTAATAAAAGGCTGACCAAGAAAACTGTGAGCCTCTTTCTGAAAGAGGTAGTTACTTTAGTTGACAGTGCACACATCAGACTGGATAAAGTCCTAAGCAAGCTGGCTGGACCTCATAGTTAACCCAGCCTTGAGCAGAGGGTGGACTAGAGGGCTTCAGAGGACTCTTCTAAATTACGTGACTCTCTGGTTCTAGGGAGTGAACTGGGAGATGGCAGAGAAGTTCCCTACATCAAATAGCCATGCACAGGTTGATAGATTATGGACCAGCCCCCAACAAGAAGAAACAAAGATGGGACAACTTTGTCTCAAGATTGCTGACATTGATGAGCAGTGCAGTGCAAGGGTAGCTACTTTCAATGGGACAAATTTTGATGTGAAGCAAATAGGTAGAGGCTGCTTGTTGTGCATATATGTAGGTTGTATCCGTGCATGTGTTTACACACAAAGAAGTGACTCAATGGAGTCTCTCTTATATCACACAAATACTAATGTTTTGGTGAAAGTCCATCCCTAGTCTAGAAATGCCCCAGAGTCTCTGATGAAATGAATCACAAATGATGCTGGGAGCAGGAAACAATTTTTTAGCCAGGACCAGCAATAGAATATGTTCATTTGTTATGAATGAAACCATTTCTCATATTTTGCAAGTTTTATGGCCTTATCACATCTACTTCAATACAGGTGTGCTCTTATCCAAAAATACTTACTATGCCTTCCTATAGTTAGTTCAGATTATAAACAATGGGGTTATTACCTGCAGCTCTACAATATAAGTGGTGGGGTAGTAAAGGTGCAAGAATATTTTCATTTCAGAAGATTCTACACAAAGAATTTTGGAGAAGGAAAGTGATTTTAAATAACAGAGCTAAAAGAATAATATCAGAAACAAAACTTACATCCTAGAGATGTTGGGGAGATTGGAAAAAGCATCACTTGGAATTGTTCTTAGATGAGTCTCCATAAACCTCCTATAAAAATAAAAGTTTGGCAGTTAATATCCTTTGGTAAGTACAAATGCATATTAAAAAGTCCCACAGAACTCCACCTCTGCTCCAATACTTCTATTCTTCTCTTTTCCCAGTGTTTCCATCTTTGCCTCATTCCTATTCCTTCATTATGTGGCTTGGTTTGCTGGTATGTTTCCCTCAATTTAAATTACAACCTTCTGCATCATCTCTCCTAGGAACTCAGTCTTCAGTGGTAATGATGGACCTTCCAAAGCTCCAGAGCATGATCAGCAAACATCTTTTCCTGTTGAAGTAAATGAAGTATTCAGAGTTTAAACATACTTTTCATGATTTCAGGCTCCATAAAGATGCCACATCCTTTATTCTGAGTAAAAAAAAATTAGGTATTCCATCCAAAATTGAATTAGAGCAATTGCATGTTACCTTTGCAGAATTCTCCATATACTTTGTAATAAGGACAACATTCTTCCTCCCTAAGCTTCTGATGTGGGGATGGCATGTACATTGCTGTTTTTTAGCTTAAGCCTATTTAAAGACGCTCTTCAGGAGAGAAAAAGAATTATGTATTTTACCCATCTGCAAGACGTTTCAGAAAACCAGGCAATATTTAAGGAAGATGGATACTTTTCAACAGCAAAGTTCTTAATGGAATGAATCCTTAGCAAAATGACTCCTCCAAAAAATGGAGGAAATGCTTTGGAAAAATAGCCTATAATGTCATTTAAGCTTACAATTACAACCTCTCATTGCTGGGTGACGCAGTCTTTTGTTTTCCAGTACATCTGGGAATACACTTACATAATTTATAGTCAATGAATAGTCTGAAGAATAACCAAGAACAAATGATAAGCTTTTCCCATAGCTTCTCTTTAAGAATAGTTCAATGGAAAATAAACAAATTAGGACGATATCCTCATTCTGTATTCTGTTTCATGATGTGAAGGATCTGATTATAGTAATTATATTTGGTTTACAGAGACTAAAATATTATCTTAAGATTTATCAAGGTTCTGGAACTTGCATATAAGAAATAAAAATATCTGCAGAAATTATTAAAAATCCCATCTTGAGTAAAAATATAAATTAAGACGCTGTACACTACTGTCACCACAGAGAAAGCTCTATCTGCTTCCCAAGTATACCTCTCCTGCTCCATATACTTGTTACAAGAATGAACAAGAAGAACCTAGACTTCTATTTTTCCAACAGTGGATTAATGTTTCTCCTGACTTCAACCCACCCAGCTCCCATCAGACCCTCAGCAACGGAAATACCAGTTGGTTCAGAGGTATACTTGCCCCTGCACCTGTGGTACCTTGACACCCATGCCAGTCCTCTTCCATCCCTCCTCCACTTCATGCTACTGCTTCTTTCTATTATCACAGTCCTAGACAAAGTATTTGTGAAAAACAGCTGCTTAGTCCAGTGCAGCCTGCTGATCTTGCTGCTGTGTTTCAACATCTGTCTGTACTTCCAGGCCTTTGAGATAGCTGACACTAGTACTAAACCTATCACTTATGCATAATTCCATGTTCTAGAAAAGCAAGTATTTAAACACCATCTTAAGTCTCTTCTTGACCTCCTGCTCTTATGTCAGATATTCATCCCTCTCCATTTTTGTCAGATAATGAGCAGAGTCAGACCCATCATTCTTGAGCTACATATGGGCTAAGTAAGCTCACATTAATCTTTTATTGACATGCTTGGAATTTACACATCCCATCAGAAAAGCCTTGAAATTCTGGATAGTATTTATGAATGAATTATATCGAAGTTGCTGTAGTATGAAATGACTCTGCATTTATAAATTTCTAGACAAGGCTCCTGATATGTCAAGAATAGACACAAGAAATGTAGACTTAAAGGCTATTGTTTGAGTGACTGTCTGGTAAATGTATCATATGGGCTGTAAGTGGGAGTATGATATTTCTTCCTATCTGCTAAAGCTTAAAGATACACCAACATTCTGCAAATATGACAAAAAAACATATGGGTTACAGGATGTGTTTATAAGCATACTCAAAAGAATGAGAGACAGAAAAGTATAAGTAGAAAGAAATCTTAGGCAGAAGAAGGGAAGAAACAGCCCATTTCAAGATAAAAACTCAGTTGCAAGGTGAAACGTATCAAAGTTTGTCAGTAAAGCTAAAAGACTCCAAGTTGATGTAATACACTTACTACATAAACAACTTACCAAACACATGTAGCATGTATAGAATTATAGAACAGTTAGGGCTGGAAAGGACCTTAACTTCATCTAGTTCCAACCCCCCTGCCATGGGCAGGGACACCTCACACTAAACCATCTCACCCAAGGCTTCGTCCAACCTGGCCTTGAACACTGCCAGGGATGGAGCATTCACAACCTCCCTGGGCAACCCATTCCAGTGCCTCACCACCCTAACAGGAAAGAATTTCCTCCTTATATCTAACGTAAATTTCCCCTCTTTAAGTTTTAACCTGATACCCCTTGTCCTGTCACTACAGTCCCTAATGAAGAGTTCGTCCCCAGCATTCCTATAGGCCTCCCTTCAGACACTGGAAGGCTGCTATGAGGTCTCCACGCAGCCTTCTCTTCTCCAGGCTGAACAGCCCCAACTTCCTCAGCCTGTCTTCATATGGGAGGTGCTCCAGTCCCCTGATCATCCTCGTGGCCCTCCTCTGGACTTGTTCCAACAGTTCCATGTCCTTTTTATGTTGAGGACAACTGCACATAATACTCCAGGTGAGGTCTCACGAGAGCACAGTAGAGGGGCACGATCACCTCCTTCGACCTGCTGGTCACGCTCCTTTTGATGCAGCCCAGGATGCGGTTGGCTTTCTGGCCTGCGAGCACACACTGAAGCTGGCTCATGTTCATTTTCTCATCAACCAACACCCCCAAGTCCTTCTCCACAGGGCTGCTCTGAATCTCTTCTTTGTCCAGCCTGTAGCTGTGCCTGGGATTGCTCCGACCCAGGTGTAGGACCATGCACTTGTCATGGTTAAACTTCATGAAGTTGGCATTAGCCCACCTCATAAGAGTGTTGAGGTCCCTCTGGATGGCATTCCTTCCCTCCAGCCTATCAACCAAACCACACAGCTTGGTGTCATCGGCAGACTTGCTGAGGATGCACTCAATCCCACTGTCCATGTCAGCGACAAAGATGTTAAACAAGACCGGTCCCAACACTGATCCCTGAGGGACACCACTCGTTACTGGTCTCCTAGTTGTCCTTAGTCTGTTTTTTCTTCGCTACATACCTATAGAATCCCTTGCTGTTATCCTTAACATCCCTAGCCAAGTTTAATTCTAACTGGGCCTTAGCTTTCCTAACCTGGTCTTTAGCTTCCCGGACAACATCCCTGTACTCTTCCCAGGCCACCTGTCCTTGCTTCCACCTTTTATAAGCCTCTTTTTTCATCAGAATTTTCCTCAGCAGTTCCTTATCTATCTAAGGAGGTCTCCTGGCCCTCCTGCTGCACTTCCTTCTAGTTGGGATGCAACACTCCTGAGCTTGTAGCAGGTGATCCTTGAGTATCAACCAACAGTCTTGGGCCCCCTGCCCTCTAGGGCTATTTCCCATGGAACCTTACTAAGCAGGTTCCTGAAGAGGCCAAAGTTGCTCTTTTGAAGTCCAGGGCAGTGAGCTTGCTGCACGCTCTTCTCACTGTCCTGAGGATCTCAAATTCAACCACCTCGTGATTGCTGCATCCAAGGCTGCCCTGGAGAGTCACATTTCCAATGAGCCCTTCCCTGTTGGTGAGCACGAGGTCAAGCATGGCACCTGTCCTTGTCGGCTCCTCTATTACTTGCAGAAGGAAGTTGTCTTCCACACAATTGAGGAACCTCCTGGATTGCTTGTGCCAGGCCATACCGTCCTTCCAACAGATGTCAGGGTGGTTGAAGTCCCCCATGAGAACAAGGGCCTGTGAGTGTGAGGCTGTTCCTATCTGTCTATAGGGTGCTTCATCCGCAGGTTCTTCTTGATCAGGCAGTCTGTAACAGATCCCCACAGTAATAGCTCCCATTGCTGCTTTCCCTTTAACCCTGACCCACAAACTCTCTGCTAACTGATCACCTGTCCCCAGACAGAGTTCCATACTCTCCAGCCCATCCCTAACATAAAGGGCAACTCCCGCTCCCCGCCTGCTGGGCCTGTCTTTTCTAAAGAGCCTGTAACCTTCCATTCCAACACTCCAGTCATAGGAGCCATCCCACCATGTTTCTGCAATGCCTATTATATCATACCCCTGTAGATGTGCATGCATCTCTAATTCCTAGTTTGTTCCCCATGCTATGGGCATTTGTATAGAGGCATCTGAGCCGAGCTCCAAATGAAGCCGGCTCATTGGCTGGGATATCTCTACATTGCTCCAAGCATTTATTATAGGCTCTGGCAACTGACTGGGTGTGTTGGGATGGAATGATGCCCCCCTCCCCCAACACATCTAGTTTAAAGCATCCTTGACCAGTCTGGCAAGCCTCCTACCAAAACTGCTCTTTCCCTTAGAGCAGCTCCACCAGCCCCCACTAGACCTGGCCTAGAAACGTGGGTCCTGTGTTCAAGGCACCCAAACCCCTGACTATGACACCACCCTTTTAACCAGTTATTAACCTGGCCAATCGTCCTAGCTTTTTTAGGTGCTCCCCTGTATCCTGGAGAATTGACAAAAAGACTATCTGAGCTCCAGAGCCACTAACCACCTCCCCCAGGGCTCTGTAGTCCTTCTTTATGTTCCCCAGGTTACTACTATCTATATCCCCAGCACCCACATGTATCACCAGAAGCAGGACTTACTAGAGCAGGCAGCCTCTCTGCAACATCCCTGACCCATGCCCCTGGTAGGCAACACATCTCCCTTGAGACTAGGTCTGGCCGGCAGACGAGTGCTTCTGTCCCTTCCACAGAGTCCCCTACTACTACGACCCGCTGCTTTTTCCTGGCAGCACCAGTAGAGATCTTTACCAGTGCATCAGCCGGCTGTTTCCGGCTCGAGTGCGTTTCCTCATTAGCCCCCTGCAGGACAGCAAAGCGGTTCTGGGTGGGGACAACAGATCTAGGGGAAAGCCCCTTGCTTTTAATTGTCCTTTTCCTCCTTTTTTTGTTACTAGTTCCCAGGTTCCCAGGTTAACGGCCTCCTTCTTTCCTTCATGAGGGAGAGGTGAAGCTCGAGGCCCCTGCACAGTTTGGGCCGGGAGCAAGCATTCCTGCTTCCTCTCAGCTTCCCTGACATCTTGCACCCTATTAACAGCATCCCGCAGCTCAGCCCCTGCTGCAGGAGCACCTCCACCAGGGAGCACCGAGTGCAGCCCTGCCCATTGCGCACCCTCCCCTCACCAGACCAGTGCAGGCACTCTCTACACCCCGAGCCCTGCACTGCAGCCTCCCCTCTCATCGGCTCTGTCTGGGTGCCTAGGCTGGCCGCAGCCGGGGCAGCCAGCGCAGCCTCCCAGGCCTGGCCCTGCTCATACGGCGAGTGCCCGCCAGCCCTCTCAAACTCCCTCCACCCACCCAGCTTGACCGCGCTCCCTGGGTCAGCTTTTCACCCACTCAGGGCTGGTGCCGCCGTTCCTCCTGGCTCCGCCCCCTGTGAGTCAGCTGCTCGCTCTCGTCAGCTGAGCTGCCGGCTCCTGGGCAGGTCCTGTCGAGGACTTGAGGCTCCCTCGGTGGCTCTCGTCGCTCTGAGTTGAGGCTCCTGGACGCTGATCTGCCCCCCCGCTCCGGTGTTGAAGGCGTCCTCTCTCGAGCTGCTCGCCTCAGCAGAGTATTTGATGTTTGTTAGCTGCCATTCTTTAACTACTTGCTGTGTTAACAGACCGCCTGAGTTCGGTGTCAGTGATCATGCAGGCCATAAACTGGAGTGAATGCAACAGGCCTGGAGCCAGGGCCAAACTTTAACCTTTGTGCAGAACCACCCACAAAGCTCGCGTTCCCTCTGAGTTTTACAAACCTGTGGGCTGATGCATTGTTGCTATTTTAAGCTACCTCCTAAATCAGTGTAAAACCTTGCAGAAAAAAATCAGTGCTTCAGTTTCTGTTTGCCAAGTGTGAGTCTGTGGGCAATTACTAGCTAGGGGCCGTGAGTATGTAGAAGGCTGTGGGATGGACAGTAATTCTTAGGAGTGGGAAAAAGAGAAGCTAATAAAATTAGCAATCAGTGAAGTCTATGATGGATCAAAAATGAGAGTAATTTAAATAAAACAATTATAGTTTAGCCCAGTCTAGCTGCACCTAAAGATCACAAGCTTGCCAACTGTCTTAAAAGTCCAGAATTCAGCCAGCCACTGTATCTTCATGAAGAAAGTAAGCTTTTTCAGAAAAAAAGGAAAAAAACTTCACTGGGCAAACACACATTATTTTTCCAAGTGAGAAAAAAATGTAGCTATAAGCACGTATTTAATAGGCTCACTTAATATCCTTTTTATATTAAGGCAAATACAACATACATGAAAATGTTCAATACCATTTAATGAAAAAATTGTGCTTGTGCTACCCTGAATACTACCATTTATTTCTACCTTTTTTTTCCTCATTCAGATTAAAAGCTCTATTAACTCCAGAAAAAAACTTCAATCTTCCTTCCATAAAATCTTTCAAAAAGAAGAACCCAAAGTCTGAGGTCATGTTCATTGCAAACATACTATCAATATTTGCAAAGATATAAAAGAACGCAATCACATTTTCGCTAAATGAAATGTTTTTAAAATGGCAAGAGAATGTTTCAGAAAAACATTTCTGGTCTCATAGGGTGACATTTAGTTTGCATTTCTTAGTTTCATAGGTCGGAAAGTTGGTTTGAAGCTTTTAAAACTCTCTTTCTGTTTTGATACTTGCACCAAAGGTTTAGCCTCTATGTTCCTGAAAGACTTTACATTTCATGTATCAAGAAAATGAAACCTGGCCTACTGGTAAGAAACTTACTGGACTGCTTGTGCAGAACTTAACATTTTTGCTTTCCCCTGCCCCAAACATCTGTCAACCAGGAATGTAAAAAGTTTCTTGCTCAAAAATCAAGTACTACAGACACTCACCTAGCAACTGTGAGTTGTTACTTTAAAGACACAAGATTGGCGGCTTAGGCCAGGCATAAGATGGTAAAACTAGAATCAGCCCTGTAAACTGAGCAAGTAGCATTAATTGCATTGCAAATAATGATGTTAATTGCCCTTAGTATATTCTGTTGTAACACAATAATTTTTTCTTATTTAGACTGCACTTTAAAAAATCTATAACTAGTAACCATTAAAATACACAATTTACAGGTGGCTTAAAACAAGGCATAAGTAATAATAATAGAAATAAAAAACAAGTTCACAAAAATACTCCACTAATAAACAAAGCCATAATTACATCTCAGAAGCCAGGAGTTTCTCACTTCCCCTTGTGCACTTAAGTCAGAATTACAGCATAGCTGATTTTTTTTTTTCATTGAATACTAAATACAATTAGAGACAAGTACTAAGGAGTTACAGAAAAATTCAAGTGAAATTGTTCATAATCCTAGTTCTCTTTCAACTGAACATATGCACAAGAATAGAATCTGGCCTGTGACTTACAGAAGTGATATAGAGAATATAAGGAAGTTAACAAAAAAATTTGGTAGGTATTTCATTTCTTACATGTCACCATTTTCAAACACGTGATATTGATGAATATCAGAGCTACGAGCTACGTAGCAGCCAGGAACAGAGAAACACCAAGGGATGTAGAGGCTATTTCACTTGACTGTGGCTACTTCATTTCTATTACTGCCTTGTGTTACAGCAAAAAAGTCCAGGGGAAAATGTAGGATTTATACACTCCCTTCTGTTACACGTTTTCATCTGATAACTAGCACTAACAGCATCCATAATGTAGCCAAAATACTATTAGAGTGAGAACTTACAGGTGTAAATGTGAAAATTTAAAGAAGAAAAAATTCTATTGCTCTTTGGCTTGCTTATTAAATCACTTGAAAGCTTTATTTCTCATTGCAGATGAATTCTGACTGAGTGCTGAAGTTCTTACAATAGCATGAAGGCATAAGTAATGTATTATATAATATTTATGGAAAGCACTGGTCTTTTAAAAAGATTTTTACAACTACATTTAGTTACAAGCTTCTCAGGACTTTGGGGTTTGTTGTGGGGTTTTGGAGGGTTTGTTTGCTTTCCAAGCCTGAGATTCTGTTCAAGACAGGGCAGCAGCAGAAGGATGTCTTTCCTATCTGTCACCTGCGAGAGGGTGGTGGGAGGGAACATTCCTTCTTTGAAGAACACTGACCATGACTTCTCCCCTTCCCATTCTCAGTCCTGATGGTTCCACTGTCCCTTCTCATGGACCACTGCTACACCCAGATACTCAGAAATGGTCGGTAACAAGGGTCTTGACCTGCTCCAGCAATAGGCAGAGAAGGAAAACTTTCTCACTCAGCTGCAGTCCCTCTGCAGCAATCCCTGCAGCTACTTCAAGTTCCTAAATAAGGAAGCAAAAAGCATCTACTAGGCCATTCTGGCACTGAGTGGACATTATCTTTTAGCAGGAGCTGGAGGCAAATAGTGAAAAAAACATGTGAAACCAACATTGTCCTCAAACATGAATGGTTTCACATTTTCTACATTGAGAAATACAGAAATATGTCAAAACATATATATAGATATATGATTTTAACAACAGCCTCAGCAGTAACTGTGGTATTGCTTCAGTAAGATCTACTAGGGAATATATATTTTACATACTTAGCCTCTTTATTTTAAAAGATTTTTAAAAATCTGCTTACAAAACATAAATAAATGGGGATCATCCAAAGAATTTCAGATTAAAATAACATGATTTATAATTTAAATCGTGGCAACAATAACTACAGGTATTTTAATGAACTACTCTCCACAAAGAAGGGAGGGGAGGACGGGATGGGACGGGACAGGACAGGAAGACAGGGGGGATGATGACACGATGATGTCAATTGGCTATATCTGAAACTAAGTAAGAAATTTTACATACTAATATTTCTGAGAAAATTGTAACAAGCAATGACCTTTCAGCTTTTACAATAACCGCAACAGCTGAGGTAATGGCTAGGTAAACAATTATTGACACACTAAATTCTAGAATTTTGTATCCAACTAAACTCAACACAAACTAAGCAAACAAAAATATTACCTTTTTGATTCTGAAATAAATGCATTATAGTCTTTCAGTGGTGCAAAAATAGCAATAAAAAAAAGACCTTTCACATAGTGAAGTGCGTGCTGAGCTTACCAGAAGACGATTACCACCTAGTGTCTAATGCTAGTATTACCAACAAGGTAGAAGCTGGGGAAAGGCTCTGACAGCAAAATAACTCTAAAAGTAGAAAACTGCTTCTGACTATCCTAGAAGACTACATAGCTACTTTCCTATAATTAAGTAGCAGTCCAAAAGAATAACATAAATTCAAAACTGGCCCAGCCCTAAGAAATTAAAGACATACTAGATCCTTTCAAAATGAAAGTGTGCAGGTCAGCATTTGGGATGACTCTGTACTAAAAGTAAGTTCTTAGCACTAACATATCCTCTTCCTACAAACTGAGGTGCATACGGACACTGTCAGACTGACAGGCAAGAAATCAGGTTGGTTACTTGCTAATTTATAGCAAACATAATACACCAAGCCACAATGTTGGAGCTTATTCTTGTTCAGTTTGTAATCACCCACTGCTTCTTGCTGGAATTTGAGTAAAAAATGAAGACTTTACAGGAAGCACTGGCCCTACTCAATGTTACCTTCTATTTACCAGCAAAACAGTATGTTGCTAATGTTGTTGAACAGATTTCTAAACCAACAGGACTGAAGAAAGGCTGACATTTAAATGCCTACAAATCAGAGGTATTTAATCCTAATTAGCTGAGACGGGCTGTGAAATATTGAACTAAAAACCCAACAAAACAGGAATGAGTGACAGAAGGGGACCAGAGAGACTACTGAAGATCAAAACAATATTTTTTGAATATTGAATACAACTTGGTTTCCATTGCTTATCAGTTATCATGTCAGTAGGATTTCTTTCATGTTTGTAACATTTAAATTTCCTGTCTCATGGCATGGAAAACCAGCAAGTGTTGGGAACTATACAAGTGCAAACAAAAAGTCATAAACATTCTGATTCCCATTCCCAGTAGAAACAAGTATTACTTCAGTATGCTTTAACTACACACATAACTTGTTCAACAGAAAAGGAGGGGGACTGCAAATAGTTCTTTTGTAGATGCTAAGAAGAGATTCACTTAAATGAAAATACAACACATTGTCACAAAAGGCACTGGTGATATGGCAGGAGAAACTCATTTTTATCCTTTCTTTGTAGAAATGACTAGTTTTGATCAAGTTAATAGCAAAAAAGTGGTTTACACCAGACTTAAAACCCCAGACGTAAACGCCTCTATTTTTGGGGAGATTTCGAGAGTCTTTTAACAGACTGATTCTGTAAGTGTTACACACCACAGAATCTTGAATTGCTACTGCAGTCAGTTTTCATTACTCTGTTTTCTTTTGACATTAAATTTCCAACCCATTACACTTCAGAAGCACACAACAGCCTTCTCTTGAGCTGAGAAACAGAGCTTATTGACATAACTGTAGAAGGGAA
Source organism: Pezoporus occidentalis (assembly GCF_034315485.1). Taxonomy (NCBI): domain Eukaryota; kingdom Metazoa; phylum Chordata; class Aves; order Psittaciformes; family Psittacidae; genus Pezoporus; species Pezoporus occidentalis. Next base: position 2,841,224 of record NW_026915802.1, on the reverse strand, counting down.
GAAAAATACCAAATTTTACAAAGTACTGTAACTACAAAGTAATCGTGTAGCAAAATGTAGAAAAGTAGTTTGTTTCACTCAAGGCCTCATTCCAACGCCAAGTCAATGGGAAACAATAATGACCAGGATTTTGCAAAATCCAGTGCTACAGACTCAGGTAGAAGTAATGATAGATCCTACAGTAAATTCATTACGATTTAAATTATATGGATAATGAGCTGCTGACTCATGCTAAAATACGACTAGTTCTCTGTTCATCTGAGGACAGTGAGCGTGATCAGTCTGGATCTAAACAAAGCACCCTAATTTTATGGAAATCTTTTGGGCTTGTTTTGAAATAAAAACAAAAGTACCAAAGTATACAGCAATTATCTCTAGTGTGTATATAGATATAATATATATATTTCCTTATGTGTATATAATGAAAAACAACCTTTTAAATAGCAATCTTTAAAACACAAGATTAAGTCACACAACACAGTAAATGTAAGCTATTTTTTCTCATGAATAAGGAGATACTTAAACATACAGTTTGAAGAGCCAGTAAAGGTAATGTAATGTAACACTATAACCTAGCATGGAACCATAGAATAGTTTGGGTTGGAACCAAGGGACCTTTAAAGATCATCTTCATACACACCACCCCCCCTCCGCCCCCTGCACAATAAGCAGGGACATCTTCAACTACATCAGATTGCTCAGAGCTCCGTCCAACTGAACCTTGAATGTTTCCAGGGATGTGGCATCTACCACTTCTCTGGGCAGCCTGTTCTAGTGTTTCAACACCCTCATCATCAAAAAAAAAAATTCTTCTATCAAGTCTAAATCTTACTCATAAGCTTTCAACCTGCTTGTGGCTATTCTTCAGGGACAGCATGTTAACTGTACAATTATGTGTAATTCAATAAAGACTTAAACTACATGGCACAATATGAAAACTCTTTCAAGCTTATCTGTCAGTCACAGGTAGTAAGATAGACCATAAACAGATTGTTTCTGCTCTGACATCTTATGCCTGTCACTCCTATTTTTTTCCTTTCTTCTATACATTTCACTGGATACCTAGCTTTTGCATTATGATATTACATGATATTACATATCTTTTGCATTATGACAAAAATTTCTGGACTCCAAACTACCAAAGACTTCAATCTTCTATTTTTCTGTAGAAAGAGTGCAATTTTCTCTTCTGGCTTTGCCTCTTAGCCCCGGTACCTAAGAGGGAGTCCCATGGATGAAAGAGTATTTCATGACTAGATTTCTTTCTGACAAGTACTAGTAAAAATAATGCTTTCCCAAAACAGTGGCCTGCCTGGCAGTACGTACTGCATCTGCTGACCACCTTTCCAAACAGCCCGCTACCTTGCTCCAACTGCACTTGAGGAGCATGTACTCCAAAGATGATAGAGAAGAGCTGTGTTTCTGAAATGAAGCCAATAATCTATAAATAGCTGCCAGGAAAGATCAAATAGGATCATAAAATTTCAGAAAACAGCAATCAGAAGAGGTTCACTTCTTTCAGGGAAAGAGAGTAAGAACTCGGTGTAATTGCTGGCTACTATTGTTTCTAATCAGAGGACGGCTAAGTGCCTGTAATTGCTGCCAGATGCTCAGTAGAGGTTAGAAAAGGCAAACTGAGTGTCAGGAATTATTTAGACAGAAATATAGGATAAAATAAAGGCAATTGTTTTGCCACTAGTTGTGTATATATAGCGACTGCAAAAGACTGGTTAAAAGTACAGAAGGACTTCCATACAAAAAATTACACAGCAGCCACCAGCCCGTGTTTCTCCAGATCCTCCTTTTTGCCTTACTGGTAGATGTGCATGATGTTTGCCTTTTTCAGACACCATCAACCTCTCCTGATCACCATGATCTTTCAATGATGATAGAGTGGCCTCACAATGACATCAAGCAGCTTCCACATCACTCTTAAGTGCATCCCATCTGGACTCATAGATTTCTCTGTCTGGTATGCTTCTGCTGGTTTTGGCTGGGGTAGTGTTAATTTTCTTCATAGTAGCTGCTATAAGGCTACGTTTTAGGCTTGTGCTGGAAACAGGGTTTATAAACCAGGGGTCTTTTAAGCTGTATTACCCACCAGCCAGCAGAAGAAATTGGGAAGAGACACAGCTGGGACAGCTGAATCCAACTGACCAAAGGGATATTCCACATCATATGGCATCATGGTCAGCATATAAAGAAGGGGGAAGAAAAAGGAAGGTGGGCATATTCAGAGTTATGGTGCTTTTGCTTCCCAAGTAACTGCTATGTGATGTAGCCCTGCTGTCCTGGAGATGGGTGAACACCTGCCTGCTGATGGTGAGTGCTGAGTGCATTCCTTGTTTTGCTTTGCTTGTGTGCACAGCTTTTGCTTTACCTATTTAAACTGTCTTGATCTCAGCCTATGAGTTTTCTCACTTTTCTGATTCTCTCCCTCATAGCACCAAGGGAAAGTGAGTGAGTGGCTGCATGTGTCTTGGTTGCCAGCTGGGGTTAAACCATTATAGTTCTTTTTGGAGCATTAACATGGGGCTTGAAGGTTTTGAGATAATGACAGATTTGATTGGAACGTGTTAGATCAAATTTATAGCTCTTATTGCTCTTTAGCTTTTAATTGACAGGCTTCTCTGCTTGCCATGAGCCTTGCTTGCCTTACTGTGTATTAGTCTATTGCTTGTTAGTAGCAGCTTTTTGCTTTTGCTGCTTTTGCTTTTGCTTACTTAGCAGTGCCTGAGAATGTTTTGATAACAGAAACGGGGATGCACCTGAGCTGCCAGATGGCCAGGCCATCACTGCTGTTTCTATGCTGCTGTACTCGGCAGGCTGGAATGCGAGTGTTCAATTGAAGGGACTGTGACCTGTGAATGAGTCCATGTGGGAGCAGAACACCCCACAGCATCTACGGCCATGAATAAGTCCACACCAGAGCAAGTACACATTGAAACAACTGTGGCTGTGGCTATGTCTGTGCCATAGCAGGTATACCTCCATGCTGGAGAAGTACACCTCAAAGCATCAGTGGCTGTGCCTGAGGTCATGCTGGAGCACCTTAAAATGAGTGGCTCTGGAGAAGCCCAAAACAGAGCAGATACACTCTGGAGGGACTGCAGCTATGGGTAATCCATGTTGGATCAGCTATCTGCTCTTGGTTAATGTTCAGGACAGGATCTTGGGTGAAATTGAGCTTTCTTTATGACCCAGTACAATAAATTTCAAGTTTTATGCTCCTGGACACTCTAAAGAGTTAGTACACATACTTGTCCCCCAGCAACTAATGAAGTTAGCTGCTTTCAACTCAGACCCATCAGTCAGAAAGGAGATGCTCACCAAAACAGTTTAAAATACTTGGTGTTAAAAAAATCAGTTTTCTCCTTACCCATTTAATTAGGGAGCTTCCACAAATTGTAATATGAACTACTACTATATGAAATATAATTTTCCTGCAGAACCTCTCTGAGTGGCTAAATTCCTCTCACTTCCTCCACAAGGGCTGATGCAGACTGGGGAAAAGGAAAGTCTCTGTCACAACAATAAAGTGAACAAAGGTTAAAAAAATGAAAGTCTAGATCTTAACACAGCATTAGAAAAATAATTCAATTCCTTTGGTTACAAAGAAAAAATTATTCAAGGGCTTCCTCAGAAGCTATTTTCATTGAAATGTTTTGTCATGCCTGAACATGACCGCATGCATTCAACTGAAGATGAGACAGTTCTGATGGCAACTTTGAAATTTGCGTAGCCCAGAAGGAAAGGTTTGTTCCTTGTACAATTCTGAACATGTGTATCTATACTAATTATGAAATTACAACTCTGAGTAACAGCATTACCTTTTTTCTGGTGTCCAGGAACAAAAATTGGTACCATAGATCCACAAGAGGAGAATCTTGCCCTTTTCCTCCAAAATGATGTCTTCTTTTTCTCCCTAAACTTTCTTCTATTTGCATATGGTTACAGCATTTTTTTCAAGTTTTTTTTATGTCAATTTTCTTGATTTCTCTATCAGTCTGACATATGGATAAAAAGTTGTTGCAGTACAGAGGCCAGACTCCCAGACTGTGAAAGTGTTTCAGCAGGCCCTGTTTGCACTACAGGCTATTTGAACCATGTCCTTTTAAAGAACTCTTTGTGTGTTTGTTTGGGAATAAGGAGGGAATTTGATTAAAATATCACTAGCTGAGCAGGGACTATAGAACAGCATGCTTTTAGTTACTAATTTTCTTTACATTTCAAATGTAAATAAAGAAATTTCCTGCTGTTCCATTTGAATAAAAAAGTGATATCTGGTTCTGTGAGACAAAGAAAATCTGAGCTCGTATGTGACAGAAAGGAAACAGGATTTAAAAACCTCGAAGGTCTTTATAAACAGTCAGAGATACTTTAAATTTCGAAAGATCTCTGAAACCAAACTTTTTTGTACGTATGACAAACACTGAAAGCGCACAGGGAAATGTAAAGAAACATTCATAATAATACTGTTAAGTCCTTCACCAAAGGACTTTTAGAAGTAAAACTACACAGGAAGTTACTTCAAAACTGCTTGAATTTCTACTGAAAACACACATGAACAGTAATTTTGGTTTCATATTTGTTTAGCTTAAATGTCTTTCTTATAAATCACAACAGTGGCAAAGCTCTACCTTAGGGAAAAAACACAACCCTATTCCAGACATGTGCATAAATTATATATGTTATTATATGTTATTATATATTATATAGCTTTATACTGCCTTACAGATGCCCATGTTTGTCTGTATTTGTATGCAGTCATATGTTACTTTTGCAGACAAGAACCATTAATGTTCTGTCCCTGGACAATGCCCACAATTATAGGATTTTGGTACATATATCACAGTAATATAGACAATGGATGAAATAATGAATGTAATTTGAGTGATTTTTCCTATTTGAGGAGTGTAAGGAATGGGCTGGAATTGACTTGTGGTGATGTCAATGCAAGTTAAGTATAGGTAAGCATGAGAACTGCAACTGTTATGCAAATGGATGTTCAAACCCTCCCTTTTAATAGGGGATTCAAAGCAGTACTAAAAATCCAGCTTCAGTCCTTCAAAGACTTCTTTCTCTGCCTGTCAGATTGTCTAAAATCCTCAGTGATGGACCTGGGAAATTAACAAATGCTGGTAAAGAAACCTGGTCAGCATCCGTGACATTTTTATTAACAGTAACAAAAGCAATACTGTAGCAGCTGGTATTTCAGATCATACAGCACTTCAGGTTTAGAATACTAGGTAAAATGCCAAAGATGGCAAACATAGTACTGCAATACTGTGCTAAGGCTGATAATGCACAAGTAAATAGATTTGTGTTTTGAGTCTGATCAAAGAGAATACATTCAGCAGTTTCTAAGGTAGTATGTGTGTTTTTATCATTACTTAGATCTTCCCTAAGAAATAGTTTTCACTGTTATTTTCCAGCATGTATAAATGTTTATGCAAGGACTTTACATATTAAAACAAGTTTATCTCCTCCCAAAGGGGACACTTCAATGTACAAGGAGAATCTTCCTTAGGGGGAAAAAAACAAAAAGTCTAGCTCATTTCCAAGACTGTGACAGTTTAGATAATAAATACACTCCACATAAATTATTGGTTAAAAATAGGAAGCAAATGAGAAGACTAAATGAATCAGAGAAAGAATTTAGGCTGTTTAATATACATTCATAAAAAGGGGGATGAACAGTAAGGTAACCATGCTTACTTATGCTAGAAAGTTATTAAGGTAGTAATGCTAAGAGCGGACTGTGAATGTCAGAAGGCTCTTGTAGGACTGCATGGCTTGTAAAAAAATGGTAAATGAAATTTGGTGTCAATAACTGCAAATGATACATGGAGAAAACCATACATAGATACATATAAATTACAGATTCTAAGTTCATCATTTTCATACAGGAGCAGATCTTGGCATTATGTTAGAGCTTGATATCAGTTCCATGAAAACATGGATTTAACTCCTAGGAACAGTCAAAAAAACCCAAACAAACCCACAGGAAAAAAAAAAAAGGAAAAAAAAAAGAAAGTGGGAAGGAGCTCTAGTTAACCACACCTATTGGGAAGTTTTGTGATTTTATCATCCAGAATGTCAGACTAGATGTTCCCATGAGCCCTCTGGCCTTAAATCTATGCCTCTACCACTTGTTAAGAAGGGAAAATAAATGAAGCAAATAAGCTTCAAGTACCTACCATTTTACTGTAACATGTTTTACCATTGTTGTTCATATACAGTGAATTTTACTTAAACGGCTGTTAGAAAGCAAAGGGTTTTTTTAAATAACAATAGATTATAAGCCATTCACAACCCAAATATTGTTTTTGCAGTGTAATTAAGGTAACATTTTACTGAAATCTTATGAGACTAGTTTCTAAAAGATGTGGTCAAGAAGCTGTGTATCAATCTTTGTGAAGCTAAAACTGTAAACTATAGGTGTTAGTCTCCTTGCAAGGGATCTGTGTAATTCCTGGTTACTCTAAAAGCAATTAGGTTCACTCAAAGGGAAGTGTAAGTTTCTTGTATTTTTAGCTACCGATAATAGCTGATGGCAGGCTATTGAGGAGAAATATCAGGATATAAAAATGTCATGTATTGATGGCAGGTCATTCATCAAGATCACAGCATATCTATGAGCAGCTTACTACAACACCCATAGTAAAAGAAGTTAGAAACAGCTTAAACATGGAGCAGACTACACCCAGACTGTTTGATGTCATAGTTCCAATAAAAGTCCTTTTATGAATTCCCTGTATTCTGAAAATTGAGTTTGTTACCACCTTTTTTTCCTCTTTCCTTAAACTTGCTGTCAATCCATAAATGAGCTTTCTTTCCTATGTCTAACAGCTAATTTGTCTCAAGTCTTTCCTAAGGTACTTCCTGATAATTTTTTTTTTTAAATGGGACTTCAAAAATCAGTTCAGATGTTTATGATTCCTTTGAAGAACTAACATACCTGTGAGGCAAGACTTCCCTTTATGAAAACCATAGAATCATTTAGATTGCAAAGGAACTTTAAGATGATCAATCATAAAACTAATACTGCCAAATCCACCACTAAACCATGTTCCTAAGCACCACGGCTACATATCTTTTAAATACCCCCAGGGTATTCTGTCCAATGAGTGGAAAATTTAAGACATTATGCCTACAATGGAGACATACTATAAAATTCAGGTACTGTAAATAGTACCTGAATAGAATCATAGAATGGTTTAAGTTGGAAAGGACCTTTAAGATCATTGAGTCCAATTATAAACCTAACACTGCCAAGTCCACCATTAAGCCATGTCCCTCAGTCCTGCATCTGAACCTTTAAATAGCTCCAGGGAGGGTGACTTAACCACTTCCCTGAGCAGCCTGTTCCAATGCTTGACAATCCTTTCAGTGAAAAAAACATTCCTAATACCCAATCTAAACCTTCCCTAGCACAATTTGAAGCCATTTCCTCTTGTCCTATCACTAGTTACTTGGGAGAACAGACCAATACCCCCCTCACTCCACACCCTTTTCAGGTAGTTGTAGAGAGTGATAAGGTCTCCCTTGAGCATCCTTTTCTCTAGACTAAACAACCACAGTTCTCTCAGCTGTTCCTTGTAGACTTATTCTCTATACCCTTCACCAGCTCTGTTGCACTTCTCTGGGGCCGCTCCAGCACCTCAATGTCTCTCTTGTTGTGAGAGGTCCAGAACTGAACAGTTCCCTGAGGAACACCACCTGTGGCTGGCCACCAACTGGATTTAGCTCCATTCACCACCGCATTTTGGGCCCAGTCATCCAGCCAGTTCTTTACCCAGCAGAGTACTCCATCCAAGTGTGAGAACAGTACACCTGACCCAACCAGATTGATTCCTTTGTATTTTTCACAATCTTCCAAAGAAGACAGACCTAGCACCATTTAGTTCCCAAGGTGTTCCCTGAAGTACTTTTTTTTAAAGTAATTATGCTATACTTGTGACCTTTCATTCCATTGTCATCACACTTGTTTTAAGCTGTAAATTACATACATAATTACAGTGGGTAATGCAGCAATTTAATTTTTTAATGCATTTTGAACTCTTAGAGAAGTATTATCTGCTTCAGGGTATTTAATTCTATTCAAGTTTTCAATTTGATTTAAACGAGCTTCAGTTTGCTAGTTTTTCAGACTTACCCTCCTTTGTGTTTTAAAGACTATACTGAGCTTTTATAATATTACAAATTTGTTTTGTACAAAATATTTTTCCACTGAATTACTTTAAGTTTCCAAAAATCTCCTCATTTATGCATGACTTCCATTTTCTGAAGGATGCCTTAATAGCTTCCTTCAGTTGTCTGTTTAACCATGTCAGTATTTTGCCTGTTCTTTTAGACTCTCAGTACTTCATCATTAAAATAGGGATAATAATTATGTGCTTATGCTGCGGGGTTATTTATGAAGATGTATTTATGAGGCTCCATACCTAATTCTGAAGTAATTAAGATTATAAAAAGATGATGATAGAATTACCTGAAGTCAGAATATCTCTGAATTCCAGACAATTCCTAAGACTAACATTTTGGGGAAAATATTTTAAATCAGTTTAATTTATATTCAATCTAAAGTAAAGACATCGTCTCCTTCGGCTCTACTTGTATGTTCTGTGAACTCAAAGTGCTCTAAACTTCTCATTAAGCATATAAAACATGTATGCCAGTGAAGCTGTCGTTACAGGTAAAACTGCTCAATCCGTACATATTTTGTTCTCCAGTTAAAAAAAAGTTTTTTTTTTACAACGCATCATTGCTATGATATTTTAAATATCACTTTGTAAATGTGTAAAATATGTTATACAATTTCCGCATCTCTTTTACCAAAAGCTGACAACAACATGGACAACTAAACAATCCAGCTGATTGTTATCCTGGTATTCACACATGCTCATCCTTAATAACAGTAAATATGACATATGTCAGGATTCCTTGCTGCTGAAGGGTGAGCTACTTTGCATTTGTCAAAAAGCAAATACCCTAGAGAAAATTCAGAATTGTAGCTTAATACCTCATGTAAAGTGCATATTTTTAAAGACTGCACTATTTTTGTCTCTATTTATCTGCCAGTTCCACTGTCCTCCTCTAACTCCCTCTTGTCCAATTTCAACCAAATTTGATTGTGGCAATGTGAAAATAGCACCTGGGTGCAGGATAGAAACCTCATTAGCATCCCTTCTGAGAAGAAATGAATAAAAAAAAAATCAAAAAGCCAAAATTCAGCACTCACAGCTCTGATCTCAGGAGATGCTGCCTTCTGTACAATACTAAATATATTGGTTTTAGGCAGCAGATGAGAGTGCTTTATCACTCACAGATGAAAGGGAACACAGGAAACTGACGCTGGCTTGCTGTAGAAGGTATAGGGAGGAGATGAGAATATTGTCAGCAAGCTGAAGTGACATAAAACTGAGCTGAAAAAGTTGTGTCTGCAGCTGCTGATGGGAGGACAATGTGGCATTTTCAACAACAACAAAAATGAATTCTTGCATCATCTATTAAACTTGTGGAACTCATTGCCAAAGGATATGATGGATGTTGAAATGGGCTAAAGAGACAACTAAATAACACACAAACACAGAACTGTAGAGACAGAAGAGCAATCCTTTGAGGGCTGCTACAATGACAAAACCACACCTAGTTTAGAAACTTCCTGTAGGTAAAAATAATTGAAAGTGAAATGGAAATGGAGAGTACCACATATGATCTCTATATGTAAATACCTAAGGGAAATTATGAGAAGGGAAATCCTGAAGACAGGGTACTGCATTAAATGAATTCCCTTGGGCTGATTTGCTATGGCTGTTCTTAAGTGGTATAAGACTTAAACAAGGGTATTAAGGATATTGGGAATGGGCATGGGAGCTGACATTATTTTAGTAAGTATTTGCAGGTGATGCGGAGCACAAATATGAAAGAAGCAGAATTTTATTTGTTTTATTGTCAAAGTAAAGATAATTAAAAGCAACTAGTAATAAATTCATAAATTGAAAAGCATTGGGAAATGTGTTGAGCTGATGCTAGGATAGTGATACCATCTGAATATTTCATCAAAATGATTCAAGCATTATGATGTAATTATATCTTTGGACAAAAATTCAGTAGGGTTTTGGTGTAAGTAATTCTTCACAGCTATTAACCCCCAACTTCCTACTGGATCTGTTTGCACTGAAAAGCCAGGATCTTCCTTGGCATATTCCACCAAACATGGAGGAGATTATAGCACCAACTTTTGCTCTGTTCCAGCACTTTGCTGGTGAAAGAGGAAAGCACTGCCAGCCAAGGGGCAGGGCAGGAATCCCCTCAGTACCTGCATGTAGTGCCACTGCCACAGCATGAACGAGGACTGGAGTCAAGGATAGGCAGAGGCAGAAGCAAAGAAGGGCCAGGTAAAATGGTGACAGACCAGGCCAGGGTGTCAGCTATGCAGAAAGAGGCATGAAAAATATTATAGATGTGACAAAAATATTGATGCCTAATTTATTTTTTTTTAATTGTATTAATTCTATTTAATTGTATTAATTCTATTAATACAATTGTATTAATTGTATTAATTCTAACTGTATTTCCATACCAGTTAGAACTGCTTTCTTGCCATATTATTGCATGAGTATATAATCCTTAACTCCAGGCAACAAGACAAGATTTGCCTGTAATTCCTAAAACCTTTTTCTTTGTACTTATTTTGTTTACTCCACAGAAAAGGAAAAAAAAAAAAAAATTGTACTGTACTGAAAAAAATAAGCATCTCCAGGAACAATATCTGTGCACTCAGGCATCCTGGATAAGTACATTCATGAACTATATTTGGACAAATACGTTGAAAGCTATTTAAAGCAAATACACTTTTCTGGCCAAAGTTCATGACATTTTAATACTAAAAGAGTTTGGAAATAAGTATATTTTGCAATTCCTTACAAGTATGGCTTGTTAAAAAAAGGGCTTACACTACTCTCTTAAAGTAGGGTAGGGAAATGTGAACACTCCTGTCTGAATAATCAGAATGAAACCTTAATTGGAATTTCAAGATCCTGTGCACTGAAAAGAACTCATAATCTTGAAAAGGTGGCAAAGTGTTCCTAGACTCATCAGTCTTTTAGCTTTACAAGACCTACAAAACTGAACAGCCACATAAGAAAGTTTTAAAATCGGCAGTCTTGAGGTTCATGCATAACCACCAAGAAGCAAAGTTACTTTACATAAAGTAACAAAAGTTGCTGGATTTGGGGAAAATTGTAGAGGGTTTCAACACGTATTGTGCAGATATGCACAGCTACATAATTCACTTCAAAGACGTGTTCATTATTCTTAAGGTTAAGAGAAACTTCAATTATTTTGGAGACTTTTGTCTTTAACCATTGCCAGTTGTAAGGCAGAAGGATGCAAAACACGATGTAAACAGAGGCACACACAATCTGTCACAATAACTCTTTGCCTTATTTCATCCTCCATGAGCAACTAAGTCAACCAGAATCATCTGAAAGCACTCTGAACAAAAACCAGATACAAGTAAGTGTTATGACTCCCATGTAACATATGGAGGGAAAGAAAGGTTATTTGCTAAGAGCAAGGAACTACAGAATTAGGTCCAGTCTACCAGGCTTCAGCAGTTCAAATGCTTTGTAATACAAGCTGCATTCTCCTTGTTTCCTTAGTCAATTTTCCTGTCTGTTTTCAAATCAGACAGACTGTAACAGTGCATGTTCTACCTTTTCTGCCACACAGTATAAAATCGTAATTGTCATTATCTGGAATTTTTTCTTGTCTTACAATGACTGTGGTAGAGAACACACTTCTTGACAAGTTTGCAGCGGTCACCCCAGTTGGTACAGATGATTAAAATATACCCAAAATAAATAGAAAAATATTTCTCAGCTAGTTTTGTTAATTTTTCAATGGAAATAAGACTTTCACTGGGTGTTTTTGACGTTTAAAGTGTCTTATAATCCTAGAGCCCCATCACAACAGGTATTTAAAACAGCTGAACTCCAGTAGCGGAAGTTCTGCCAGCAGAAGTTCTACCAGCAATTTTCAATGAAAGTATCCAGTTCTATTATGTGATCTTGTTGTTTGTATTAACTATTTTAAATGCCTATACAAACTATAAATTGACACTGCTTTATTTTCTAGCTTTTCATGATAGATTTCAAAGACCGTACTAGGTTACATACAGTAACATTTCAAACTAAATAAACTGAAGGTACAGAAGTATAGTAAGAAACAAAACCCATATAATTTAAAATCTTACCAACTGAAATACTGCAGTTTAGTAACAGAAAATAAATTAAAGGCATGCATAAATAATGGAAAGAGCATAATTTTTTCTCTCTCTTTTTAGATAAGTGATCAATTTGCTAAGCCTTTACTTTCAGGTGTTAAAAAAAATCTGAGAAGTCTATTCAAATAAGTTCAAATAAAGGTTCATATTTTCAAGTATGAAAGCTCTGAGAATCATTATCAAGACATAAACCAATCAACCTGTTACTGTTTTATCTTGCACTTAAATCAACTGAGTTTGAGTTTGTTTATTTTATTAGAAAGTAATCTACTTACTTTCTAAGTAAGATTTTAAGTACCTTCCCTTGGAGACTAGAAACATTTTGTGCTCTGTGAGAAAAAGTAAAAGCCAGGAGTGAATTAGCTGCATAGTTGTAGCTAACTGGTGACATTTCGGCTTCCATAAAATATTTATCTTATTTATCTATGGGGCTGACATACAACACGGGATGTATCTTCTGGACTGGCAGCGTGAACCCAGGCAACATATTCTTCAGTGCCTGTAATGGTACTAAACACTTAGGTTTGAACTGCTCTGCACTTCAGCAAGCTCCAAATTTGCTGCTTTATCCCATACTCCATTCTTTTCTTTATCTGAAGTACCTTCTCTCCTAGACAGCATATTGGGATTCTTAGTTCCCATGGATTCTTTTTGTTGGGCTTTGGCAAAGAAGCTGTGGAAGTGCACAGAAGCTTTCGTGGAACTGTTTGAAGTGGCACATCCAACTCTTTTTTTTTTTTTTTTAGTACAAAACTGTCTTTGATCTCTCCATCTTCTCCCTCACCCGCTAGGAACACGCCACACAGAATCCAGCCTTCTGCTCAGTTTGCCCACAAAGAGCCCAGTGACGAATTTTCCCACATCCTACCCAGAACTTTTAAAGCCCAGCGGACGGTCACCTCTTCCTATCTCTATAAGGTTTGAGAGTCACTTTTCCTACGTCTCCCTGACACACACGGAGCCTACGCATTGCTGTTCCTACTATGCGGTACTGCCCAGGTAAATGACAGCACTTCCCCCTCCACACACACTATCCCTCCAGCAACTCACAGGGCAGATGCTCAGAGCATCTCCTGCTTGCAAAATACGATTACTCACAACCGGCCAGTATTTTCTCTAAACCATCCTAATATACTCACAGGGTCTGGGTATCTTCTGGAAGGCTGGGAATGAAGTGGATGTCCCTGCAGGTGATTTTATAGTCATCCCAGTCGGAACACTCGCAGAAGGCTGAAGGACATCTCTCTGTGCTGTGGCTGCACAGCACCAGCACTAGCAGCAACTGGAAGGCTACCGGGAGGCTCAGCATCTTCTGCCGCCCGTTCCCGCTCTGCCCCTCGATCCTCCGAGGGAAAGGGAAGAGACACCAGGGCTGCAGGGGCAGAGCACGCTGCCCCGCCGAGAAAAGCCGCTCGGAAAAGGCGGCACCTTTGCTGAACGACACCGCCTCCTCCCTCAGCGGGAACAGGAAGGGTCTCCCCAAACCCTGCGCGCCCTCTCCTTCGGGAACGCTCTGTCTCCTCTCCCCGGCTCCCGCGCCCACCCCGCCGGTCATCCCTCCCTCCTTCCCTCGCTGCCGCTCCCCGCTCCTCGGCACCCCTCCCTCGGGGCCTCCCGGGCCTGGACCCCGGCAGCGCCCTGAGCCCGGCGCCCGGAGCGGCAGCGCCGAGCCCAGCCACGCCGCTGGGGACCTGCCCCCGGGCCGGAGGGTCCCAGACCCCGCGGGGCGTCGGGACCACCTGCCGAGGACGGCCGGGACTGCGCGGAGCTAGCTGGCTCCCGGCCCTGTCCGGGCCACCCGAGCCCAGCCAGAGCGGGCGGCGGGAGCTGCCAGGTAGGGAGCTGGGCACCGGCTCAGTGCTGCAGCGGAACGAGCCCTCCGAGCCGTTTTCAAAAGCGGCAGCGCGACGTTACCCGAACACACGAAGCACCTTTGCAGAACGGAGGAGGGCAGGAGGCTGTGTAAGCCCAGTACTAAACTCACTTGTAAAAGCAGTGAAGTTAAACCAGATCTTTACACCGAATAAGAACTAACTGCAAAGTGGATACTAAATGTAAAGTAGATAAACCACTGAAAATTCAAAAGTGTTAAGTTTGAAAACTGTGTGATAGAAGAGAGCAAACTGAGGACAAGAGAGTAACATTTTCTACATTATCAAAAAAAAAAAAAGATAAAATCGTTTCACCAAAGAAAAAATGGAGAAAAAAAAAATCTAACCTTGAGAGCAAAAAGGTCACTTGAATAATTGTCACTTGAAGTAGCAAACTACTCTGGTCACTGCTATGGACACAGGTTTACAATGGACATGGCACAGAAGCTCCCACAGTGAAGCATTTCTGTGCCTGACATACATACTAAAAACTGCAAAAATCTGGCTAATACTCACTTAATTCTGGGTTTCTTCATAAACAGAAGATACTCTTTCTAAAACCAAATATTTAAAAGTAGTGAGAGGGAAAAGAAGGTATACTATTGTTTAATTCAGTGAAGCTATATAGAAAGTTCTTTAATACTTTGCCTCAATTCCTTTAATTTTTTTTTTTTTTTTAACTAAATGGTGTTTTCTCCTTCCTGCAAATTTTGTGCATGGAATACAACAAGAAAAATTTCAATACCATGTCAACAAAAATGTTTGTTACCCTAAGTAGGAGAAACTTGATAAAGTAACCTACTCACAGTAAAAAATTAGACCACAACCTTCTTGGATAAATAGTTCCCTTCCAGCTAGATCAGAGTTATTCAAAAGTTATGAGTACAACACATCTGATATGATTTTGATATAGCTCTTTAAAAGTAAGCCTTTTCATTAGCATGTGTTTCCTAAATATAATTAATGTCCTTAACATGTCTTTTTTAAGTGAGCAAATAATACTATGTCCATAAAAAAATACAATATAAATCCTGATCTTGCAGACATATGCTAGTGCTTAGATCTCGTGTAAGTGACAAATCCCATCAGATAAATTTATTCTGTTGAGAATAGGGGTATCTTTAGGGGTTTCCTGATGAGGGTACAAGCTGAAGCATTGTGTGGAATTCCCTTGGGAATGGTGGCTGTCCTGTGTCCCACATCATCATGTCCTTTTGGCACACTGCTCATGTCTGTAACTCATCCTGCTGCCCCCAAAGCCACCACCCACCACTTTTTGGTGTCCACACAGATCTCACTAAATAAAAATAAAACCATAGGCAGATCACTGAATTTCAAGGCTGTTGAACAAGAGAGCTGCACACTCCACTGAAGCACAGGCAAGGGAAAACCTGTGACTCAGTGTTGTCAAGTCATAGTGCTCTGTAACTATTCATCACTTTGGTCAGTGCTCAGGAAGACTCCGTACTGTGTAAATCAGACCAAGCTGCTGGAGGCCGCTACCAATGTGTTCAGGCTTGCCATCTCTCAGTCGTGGAATCATGTTCTTTCACAGCCAAGGGCTAAGTGACAGATTTCATGAAGAAGAAAGCGAAAACCTAGTACAGGTTCTGAGCATGGAAGAACCATGGAGTAATCAACCATTTAACGGGCTTCACCTAATATGCTGTGTTACAAAATTCAGACAGTGCTACAGCTGCCTACCAGGTTTCCGCAGGATATCAAAATGCCTTACTCATTTTCTTGTTCTTACTGCCAAAGTATCTAGCCTGTCCTGGGGACACTGTATGCTGTATTAGCAACAGGACATCAAATTCTCAGTTCCGTTTGGCTTTGACAAGGAAATATTTCTGTTGACACAGGCTCACACCTTACAAAGCCATCTAGCAAAACAAATGTATCACCAAAGGAATCTTTCTTCTTATGGTCCAAGTCTTTTAGCTGTCATGAGTCTATTCAACACCTGATTCCCAAGCAGCAGGTACAAATCACAGTTGTTTCATCCAGCAAACATTGCCTAACACTGTCCAGAGACGCTTTATCAAATTTGAGCAGCAGCATTAAAATCCTCTTCCAGCTAAATCTCCGTTTTTTCACAACCAATCTTGATGACCTAATACAACTTGGAGTACAACAGAAAAGTCCTTACATTTCATGACATGGCCCGGTTAGAGGGACTATGCTAGGGATGTATATCCCCTCTTTAACGAAAGCACTACTGGGGTGATTTGTTACAACACCTTGTGTGTACTCTTTTACACCCCCTCTCTCCCCCAGTTTTATTCTGACTTCACTGTTACATTTTACGTATCACTGTGTGTGGACTAAGCAAAGGAATAATCATTTTAATGGTGGGCAGATAAGTAGTTCCAAGATTTAAGTAATTTCAGTGGGTTTTCATAAATCAAATCATACTCATTCATTTGGTGTACTAAAGGTATCCTTATGCTACTTACCTTTCCTAGGTAAAGACTACCCTGCAATAGCTACTCCATCGTAATTGTGTTTCAGGCTCTTAAACTAGAGGAAGGGTAATTTGTTTCATTGCTCGTTCACTGAGGGCAAAGTATTTTGAGTTAAATTTTATTTAGTAGGTAAAAGAGTATGCATATAGATACTGGCATTAGAAGCTTTAGCATGGCAACTGCTCTGTGGCAGCAGTGGTATTCCAGAAAGTGTTACTGGAAGAAATAAGTATCTATCTTCATACTATTTCTAAGGGATCAAAAAGGGTAACTATAAAAGATTGCAGAATGAAGAAATGGCAAAGCTGATGCTGAAGTTGTAGATCTTCCGAGCAGATGTCAAAATAAATGAGAACTGTGTAATATACAGTTTCTGGGCTTGAACACTGAATGAGAGAAGCAAGAGACTCCTCTCGTTCAAGGCCTGATAGCCTTGAAGGAAACAGGACAGAATACATGACTTCAGCCTGGGAAGAGTTCCAGGACTGGGTGCACTGCCTTCTGGGCTTCTAGAGCCAGGAACATCAACAGTAGGAATCTGGGGAGGAAGAGGACTATTGCTACCACAAGGTGTTTCCACGGGCACTGGGTTTGCTCTGACAAATTATGCTCTTAGCAAGATGACATTGTTTACATTGTAGTTTCTAGCATGTTTAAGGAATCTGCTGGCTAGAAGTCTGCAATCACAGTTCAGCTATTACACCCTGTCAGGGCTTTGCCCTGGCCAACCTGGCCATCATGGGTTTTTCTGAGTACACTCTGGACCTACATGGAAGGTATCATTGCCTCTGGTCTTCTCTCCAGTCTTGTCTCCGTGATAGAACTTGGACCTACATTGTAGTCTTGTCTCCAAGTGTCTCTTGCTCCTTCTGTATGGACCTGATTTGATTCCTTGCCTTGCGGGGACTGTCAGTATCACCAACCCAGTCCTGATGAGGTGCTGCATGACTATATCCTGTTGGCAAAGTCACTGTCTGTGCTGTGGCCACACTTGGCTCCCAGCTTGCTGCTCCTCCTAGAGCAGCCTGTCAGGGCTGAGGGCACTGAAAGGGCTGACTGCCCCTTCCTGACCTCCACTAGGACTTCTCCCCAGCCTGCCCAAAGCCCAGGACTCCATGTCGGCCCCCCCCCAGGGCCATCAGTCCTTGGCCCAGCACTGCCGTATTGAGGCCCGTCTCCAGCTCCCCACAGTCCTGCCCTGCCTGGCCATGTGGCCTCATTAATCCAGGTCTCACACTCATCTTGGAACAGCCTCAGCTCATCCCAATCCCCAGGGAGGTGCCCAGCGCCTAGGGCTGGTGTTGACCCTGAATCCCTGGGCTGCCCAGCTCCTGGCTGGGGTGGCAGGAAGGAATGGGCTGCCAGGTCCTGGTGTGGCTCCAGGAGGATCCCATGTGGCCCCTGGTGCCTGGCCCTGAGGGAGCTGCCAGCCTTGCAGTGCCATGCTCTGGCTTCTCCTAGACAGCTTCTGGTCCTTCTGTTCAACATTTTCCTGAACAGGCTGGCAGATGGTGGAATGAAAAGTATGTTTGTAAAGCTACAGATAACCGCAGGCTAGGGAGGTCTGTGAATTCTAGAATTTAAATTCAGAAGAGAAAAACACAAGTAGCTACATGCATTAAGACACACCCTGCACAGCAGAAAAATTGGAATACTGTGCAATTATTTAACTTTACTTTGCATTTATAGAGTTGTCTGGAATACTTTATCTGTCAAGAAAGAAACAGACAAACAGGATTATTCACAGGATAGTAAGGAAAACAGGAGGTTTAGAAACATGACCCGTATTGAAGGAATGATAGAACACAGTTGCTTACCTTAGTCAAGACTGGAAGCATTTCAGGCTGTAAAAATGAACAATAATCAGTAGTTCTGACCACATAAATTCTGAAGTGTGATAGTATCTAGCAGCTTAGTGCGACTGGCAACTTTCCACCCCATGTGGAATGTTAATAAATGTTCCTTTTTTATATACTAAAAAATATTAATGTATTAAAAGTATCACTAACGTGTATATACACATTTATAAATATAATCTTAAGAACAGACATTCAACATCCTGTATGCCCTGAGGACAGAGAAATGAAAGTTTTAATCAATGAATGTGGCTTATGCTTGGATCTTAATAAGCAAATAGGAAAGAAAAATCAGTAGTAAAACTGCAGTATGTTGCAGATTTATTTCCCCCTGGTGCTTCTTCAAAGACCCTGCATGTTCCCATTAATTTAAACATGGCAAAAATTGAGAAGTATACTTTTTCCACTGTTACACTTCCTCTAGTAACTGCCACAGTTGCTCATCTACTATCTATCTCAAGCACTGCAAGGCTCAGAATTACATTGTTTTGGAAGTGATTTAAAAAAAATAACATTATTCTTATCTGCCAGATTTACTATGGTATCTCAGGTATCTGCACTGCTTATATGGTTTATACACAAATCAGATAAACCGCAACAGGTTCTAACAAAGAAGGAATTAGTTCCTAATTAGTGTTCCACATAAACTCCTCAAGGGACTACTAGATATCAACAGTTAAATCTTGTAATATCTGTATGAGGAAGTGTTCAAACTGGGAAAATAATTCAATAAAGAGTAGAATAAAGACACAGTTTGGTTATTTTTTTCCTGATTAATTAACAAGTTTAGCCATTCCAGACACTTGTAAGATATGACAGTTCCTACCTGTTTCTGTTTCAGGATCTGAAATAATTCTGTACATTAGACATACTACTTTGACACAGCACCATCAGGCCAGTTGTTTGAATAGCGACATGAAAGAATGTTATTCTAAAGTCTTGAAGATTCATGTCTATGTAACCAATTTATCTTCAAGAGCAGGTAGTTATGGAGTTTTATGGGTATGGAATCTTAAGGAACTCTTGTGCTTCCCCTTTTGCTTTATTTCATGAAAAAGCCACGAAAAAGCTGTTAAAATTGAAATACTTGGCTGAAAACTAAATACGTGCTGCTGCGTGAAGCCTTGTAAAGTCTGAGGTTGTCATTTCTAAGAGAGCTCAGAGAGAATGCTAACATGAAACTATCCTTTGAACTTGCAAATAGTTAAGGTAAAAACTATGAAAGCTTCTTCCAGGCAGTGTGTTTGTGACAAGAAAGGATTACAGAATCACAGAATGCTTGAGATTGACCCCTGGAGGTCAACTGACCACTGCTCAAGCAGGGTCACCTAAATTCTGTTGCCTAGGGCTGTCCATATGGCTTTTCTCTGTTCTCAAGGATGGAGATTGCACAATCTCTTTGTGCAACCTGTGCCACCTTTTGGTCCCCCTCACAATTAAAAAGTGTTTCCCTATGGTCAGAGAGAAGTTCCTGTTCAATTTATGCCCATTGCCTCTTGTCCAGTCACTGGACACTACCTTTTTTGTACCTTCACGTATTCGTACACATTGATGAGATCCCCCAAGCCTTCTCTTCCCCAGGCTAGAGGGCCCCAGCTACATTTACTTTTCCACATGGGAGAGATGCGTCAGTCCTTTAATCATCTTAGTTTCCCACAGCATATTAGTAGCTCCCTCAGCATGCATGGGTGCATCCCACCAGGGCCCATGGACTTATATATGTTAAGCTTATTCAGAGTACGCTAAACAGATCCTCTTTCACCAAGCGAGTTCTTCCTTTCTTCAGATTTCCCTCAGGTTTTCCTGCTCCAGTGGAAAACTACAGAGAGGGTGATCAGACATTGTAAAAGGCTGCACATAGATGTGGTGGAACCACTCCTGGAAGTGTTCAGAAACAGTGTAGAGGCAGTGACATGGTTTAGTGGCAGACTTGGCAGTCCTGGGGTAATGACTTGATGATCTTAAAGGTCATTTCCAACCTAGCTGATTTTACGATTCTAAGTAACTTCACACCTTTTCTCAGCAGGATCAGCCAGGGGCCTACTCTCCTCACGTACACACCTGCTTTGCCAGAGCAATAGCTTTTGTTTCTGCTTTTCACGCCTGCTTAGCTGCAGTTTGTGTAAAACGCCTACGTATTTTGTAAACGTTTACCTTTTAAAAACGTTTACAAACACCACCGCCCGGGAGCCACCTCCCACCTCCCGAACGCGGCCTTCGACAGACCGAAAACCACCCCGCAGGGCGGGGCCTGGCTTCCGTTACGGCTCCTGCGGCAGAGCGCCACTGGCTCGGCCAGCGTCCCTACCGCAAAGTCTCTTGGGAGTTTAAGTCCTCCGCGCCTTCTTTCCCATGTCAGGGCCGTCGCTAGTGGACTACCTGTCCCACAGAGCCTTGCGGGGAGGGGGGGCCTGGCGCCCGGAAAGAGGTGCTGGCAGTTGGTGGCAGGGCGGCTAGTTCAAGTTGCCATGGCGGCGAAGTGAGGCGGTATGTGGAGCCCTTGGCCGTGCTCAGGGAAATGGTCAGCTTCGCCTCGGGGAGCTGTCGCTATCTCCTGTAGCTGCTGTGTGGTGAGGGCTGGGGGTGTGGGGAGGGTTGAGTCGGAGGCTGCGGCTCGAGCGGCTGCGGAAACGTGCTGCGCTGCCGCTGGGGGCTGGTAGGGTGCGGAGGTGAGCGGCCCTGGGAGCCGCGGCAGCCGGGAGGCGCAGGGCGTGCCAGCCGCGGGGTTGCAGCCCGTGGGCCTGACGGAGGCGCGGCCGTCAGCGTGTCCAGCGTTGTCCTGGGCTTGTCCAGCTGCCCCTGGGGCTTTCACTGACCTGTCTGGGGCAAGAGATTCCGGAGGCCCTCAGAGATGAGGTCAGGTGTTAGTGAAGTTCGATACGTGCACTGCGTAGGGAGGACTTGCAGAGGGAGTTGGTTGGTTGGTTGGTCTATAGTATGAAGGAACTGTTTTCTGTGTCGTGATGCCGAAGAGGGCTGGGAACGCGGTGTCACAAATTGACAATAAAGTGTAGGGCCGGTGCCTGCTAGCACGATGGTGAACTGTCACCCTGTCGGACCACCTTCCTGGTTTTTGAAAACTACTCCTAGCTCAATTGGAAGCTCTTAAGGCAAGGACCTTCCAGGTGTCAGCTCCTTTTCTAGAATGGCTATTGAATGTTTTTGTCATGCTTAGTCTTATCAGTAAGACTTCAAATATGCCTTTAACTCTGAGTTAGTTACCTAGTGATAGATTTGTCTGCGTGGAGCTAAACAAATAAAAACACTTGAAGTAATCAGGTTGTCTATACTCAGTTTATCTTTTGTTTACTCAAGCTGGAGAACTTGAAGCTGAGACTGTCACTTGTACTTGTTTGCTTTACCCTGAGTATCTCTTAACAAGACAGTCCAGAGTGAAACTGAAATGTTCCGTTTCCTACAGTGAAGGAAAATACTGGGTACTAGTGTTTTTTCTGAGTGCAAGAAATCATAAGTTATAATCTGTTTGGGTACACTGAACTAGTAAAAGACAAATGACTCTCACTGTCAAGTAGATTGTATGATCAAGTGCTGAAATCAATCTAGATTTTTGTAAAAAGTGATAATAGGCACTTTTTAATTTAAATTAATAGACATATGTGCATATAGAGTATTTGTACAAATTTCTACACATATTGTGATTTTTTAAAAATGTAAAATGAAATTTTTATAGTTCCTTTAAAAATGAGGATGTTGCTGTCTACGAAACAAAACTTCAACTTAAAAGTGCTTGTGGTTTCTCTTATGTTGCTTGTAAGAACAAAGAGGAATGCTACTCAATGGTAAATAGGAAGTTTTCTTCAGACAAAATGTCTTTCTGTGTCTAGTGTTTCCTTTCATTTTTTATCTTATGAGCCTTTCTTCAGGCTTTGGCTACTGAGTATCTTACTGAGCCTATTTTTGGACAGCTGAAAACAAAACCATTAATATTTTCTTTTGTGAATCTTCATTTCCCTTTTGTTTTCTCTAGTATCATAGCTTTTCAGTAGTTTGGGCTGTCATGGTTAATATACTTCTCAGAATGATGTTTTCAGAAAATAAGTCAGCTGCTGCTTTTCCTTAATTTCTATCAGTACCTATCTCTTTTTCTGATATTACAAGTTGTCATACTTATCTAACTGTTTAACAAATTTGGTTCCTTATTGCCATATCCATTGATTTGATATCAGCGGAAACATTGCCTTTTTTTTCTTAGTCTGTTTTATTTTTCCTGCATATTTGTGTTGATTAGTCTATAACTTCGCAGTTTTCTTTCCCTGCTTTTTAAGGAGCAGCATTTGCCTTTTTTCATAATATCTCTAATTCTTGAGTCATTAAGATTCATTAAGTTCCATAATATCTCTAATTCTTGAGTCATTAAGATTCATTAAGTTCTTAGATTTGCTTCAGATATTTAGTTACTTGGGGCTATTTGTCTTAGTTGGCCCTGGCCATTCTGTAGCAAGTAGTGTGAGGTAAAGGGGAGTGCTTCTGCAGACCAGAACAATTAATAAAACTCTGATGTCCCCAGTGTAAGTCTAGGGGGAGAATTTGCTTTGGGCTATGGTCTTATCTGGGTACTGAACTTAGAAATAGTGAGACTGCATCTTTTGATTTATTTCTGTCCTAATTGGCTCTGCCTCTTGCATCTTGGCACTGCTTGATGGTATGAACAAACATAATAACTGAGGAACAGTTGGAAGATCTGCTTCAAAAGTACATGCTGCTGACTTGACCCAGAAAGGCTAGTGTAAATGTGGTCTGACTGTATGAAGTTGCTTTGGGAATATTGTGTAAGTCAGAGACTGTTCAGTTAAAATCTGGTTTCAGCATTCATAACTTTTTCTGGTCTTCCTATCTAGGTTTCAAGATACTAATGGCAGATTCATCTAGTGATTCAGACAACTTTTTTAGGGCTCGAATAGGAAGGCAGCCACCTTTGAGAGCATCCCACAGCAGAGCTCGGAACTATGGTGCGGAAGAAGTTACAGAGAAGATCCATACTTTAGCAAGCACATTACAGGTTGTTTACAAAATATGGTTTTAAAGTATTTATAGAGTTTGCATTTCTGTAACATAAGGGTCAAATTTTCATTTCTGAAGTTGTGAAAAATACTGTAGTGATGGGAAACATTGCTTTCTGTGCAAACCAGAAAGGTTTTGGGGAATTTTTTTATATTGCCTTTGAGCTGAAATATGTGGTTTGTTACACTTATATAAAGCTGTTATTTAAGACAGTAATAGCATTGTTAGAAGTAGTCACCTGTTCGGGAATACTGTTTATAAAATTTGCCAAGTGAATAATGCCAAATTAGATTTGTCAGATTCTCAAAAAAGGCATTATGTTTTGTAGCAGAAAATTCCAGCCTCATCTTTGTTGTCTTGCACTGTTTAAAATTGCCCAATTCATGAAAAAGTACATACGTAGGCAGTTAATTCCCTCATGATAGAGCTTACAATTCAAATATTTTCTATGTGTGGAACATCACAATAAGAAGCAGTATTTATAAACTTGCAAGAGATCCATACCTAAGTAGGAAAAAGCATTCATCTAATTCCTGCTGCTTCAGTGGAGGCACTGGAGGAAATGTGAATCTGTACTTCAAGTGGAAGGAGACATTTAGTTATCTTGATGCCATTTACTGCTTCAGAAGTCATTGCCATTCTTCTCCAGCTGACAGTTCTGAATACCTAGAGTGAGTGAAACTTATAAAACTTTAATTTGAAGCTGTGGCCTTACTGTTGTACTGTAAATGATAGTGACCTTTTTCTGAGTTTGTGTTTTTTATTTATTTGTTTATTCTCATTCCCTTTGCCATGCTCTATCATAGAATCATAGAGTTGTTAAGAGTTGAAAAGGACCCCAAGATCATCTAGCTCCAGCTCCCCTGCCATGGGCAGGGACACCTCACACTAAACCATCTCACCTAAGGCTCTGTCCAACCTGGCCTTGGTTGGAGGGACAGGGATAGAGCATTCACAACTGCCTTGGGCAGCCCATTCCAGTGCCTCACGACCCTCACAGTAAAGAATTTCTTCCTTATATCCAATCTAAATTTCCCCTGTTTAAGTTTTAACCCCTACCCCTTGTCCTATCACTACAGTCCCTAATGAAGAGTTCCTCCCCAATATCATTACAGGCCCCCTTCAGATACTGGAAGGCTGCTATGAGGTCTCCATGCAGCCTTGTCTTCTCCAGGCTGAACAGCCCCAACTTTCTCAGCCTGTCTTCATATGGGAGGTGCTCCAGTCCCCTGATCATCCTCGTGGCCCTTCTCTGGACTTGTTCCAACAGTTCCATGTCTTTTTTATGTTGAGGACACCAGAACTGTACACAATACGCCAAGTGAAGTGTCATGAGAGCAGAGTAGAGGGGCAGGATCACCTCCTTCGACCTGCTGGTCATGTTCCTTTTGATGCAGCCCAGGCTATGGTTGGCTTTCTGGGCTGGAAGCGCACACTGCTGGCTCATGTTAAGTTTCTCGTTGACCAACACCCCCAGATCCTTCTCTGCAGGGCTGCTCTGAATATCTTCTTTGCCCAACCTGTAGCTGTGCCTGGGATTGCTCTGACTCAGGTGTAGGACCTTGCACTTGGCATGGTAAAACTTCATAAGGTTGGCATCAGGCTGCCTCATAAGCATGTCGAGGTCCCTCTGGATGACATTCCTTCCCTCCAGCGTATCAACTGAACCACGCAGCTTGGTGTCTTTGGCAAACATCGTTCAGCTGAGGGCACACTCAATCCCACTGTCCATGTTAGCAACAAAGATGTTGAACATGACCGGTCCCAACACCGATCTCTGAGGGGCACCACTTGTTACTGGTCTTCAGCAGGACATTGAGTCATTGATCACAACTCTGTGTGTGCAGCCATCCGGCCAGTTCTTTATCTACCGAGTGGTCCATCCATCAAATTGTTGTCTCTCCAATGTAGAGACAACATCTTCATATTCTGGTTACTTGAACAGGATTTTCAATGCTTAGACCCTTTAAAAAGCACTTGTATTAGCATGTTACAGTGATAAAACAATAATAATAGGGACAACAGCATTGTTTGAATAGAGGAAGTTTCTGGTTTGACTTTTCTTCCTCAAACTTTTTTAAAGGATACCAACAGAAATCTAAGACATGTTGACCATTTGCTGGGACAATACAGAGAATACAACAAGGAACAAACTGAAGTGATAGCAACTGTGAGTAATCTTCAGTTTATCTTGACTTCTTAAATCTTTTATGCTAATAGCGTTCATAGCTGGAAACTTGTTAATAATGGACAGACTATATCAAGAATTAGGTAGATATAAAGAGGAAGTTTGCATATTTATTTGAGTGATCTAAATCAAACTGTATTAATATGTGACATAATGAACCTGGCAGGTTTTGTAGTTTCGTTACTTTTCTGGTTTCTAAGCACCAAATAGATTATTATGATACGCTACCATGTACAAGGTGTATAGCTGAAATAGAGTATTAGGGAATGTGTTTCTTTTGCATGAATAATTGATAATATAAAAGCTATATTACAGCAGGAAATTACATTGTGATCATACTGGTGAAGTATTTTTTCCTGGCGTTCTACAACAGCTTCTGAATCTCTTGACCAACTTTATCTAAATTGCAGAAGGGATGAAATTCTCATAAATAGCAGTCTTCTACAAGCTTAAATGCAAATGTCTAGACAGAGAAAGTAAAACAAATTTGTGTTGGTAGGGCAAGAGAGGTTTGTAACTTAGTTGTAAACAAACTGTAGCAGGTGAACAGGTGGAACTTGGAACAGATACATGTGAAATGTAGGAATATTTTGCATGTGAGGGTAGAGAGAAAGAGGAATAAAAGCAAATATGTGGAAAAGACTTGTTTCTTCAGACAGCTTGCTTTCAAAATCGGTATGCACAAGTTCGCATAGAAGTAATCTGGGATATTATATGCTTTAAAAGTATTTTTTTTCCTTCTGTTTGAATGCTGTGTATGTCTTTATAAGCTCTGCTTAGGTACGGAATTTGTGGAATTTCTGGTGAGTGTTGGAGCCATTTAAGCTTCTCAGTTTTTAACAAATACTGGTACTAAATGTAGTTCAAGATTGTTACTCTAAAAAGATGTTCTATTGGGAAACATCAAGGTGAGCAAGGCGTCACTTGCATTTGGTTTTGACTTAATGTCCATTCTTCTTAGTCAATGCAAGGTGGCTTTTGATTATGGCTCAAGGAGAAATCTAGAGACACTAACCGTCTCCTGCTTGAGCTTTAAATAATAAAGTAAATTCAGTCTTCTTAGTAAAATTAGTAAAGATAGCATATTTCTCTGAGTTCCTGTTCCCTTTTTGAAGCAAAGTTTCCACTTAGTTGTCTTATGTACTTGATCTGTGGGAAGAAGCAGCTGGGGTGAGTAAGCAGTGAATCTATTTTCTTTGTATGATAATTATTTAAGAAAAACTTGAATAAATTTCTCATTTGGATGGTGATGTGTTGTTTTTTTTTTTTCACAGTGATAGTTGGTCCAGCACTTCTACCATGTTAAACAAGATTGTTTATCTAAGAATAATCTGCTCCAAATGGGGAGTATGTTTAGGTTCTGTTAGTTGTGCTGATTGTAATGTCTAACCCTTGAATTCTTTGTAATCTTTTACTTTAAAAAGGCTTCTTCAGACCATTGTATAGCATATTTACATTATGAATTGGTGACTGTTGGGCTGCTGTGGAGCTATTTTACATTCTAATTTATAAATTAGTCTCACTATCCCACTTTGAGGTGCTCAGTGTCTGATGTGAATCAATGCAAAACTTGCTACATAATTTACAGGGTCAGGAAGATTTGCTGTTCAGAAATTTATTTCATTTTTGCTATTGCTAGTACTCTAGTGGTGGGAACATTGTACTTTCCATACGTGCTCTGTTCTAGGGC
The DNA here is from genome assembly GCF_034315485.1 of Pezoporus occidentalis. Lineage (NCBI taxonomy): Eukaryota > Metazoa > Chordata > Aves > Psittaciformes > Psittacidae > Pezoporus > Pezoporus occidentalis. The sequence goes on along the minus strand of NW_026915802.1, from coordinate 2,813,840 downwards.
AATGTTATTTTCCTGCTGACTTCACTATTTTGGAGAGTTTTGAAAGTAATTAGCCCTTGAGAGATATGTTTCCTTTGCGGTTATCTATTTTTTTTTCTGATGGCACTGATATTTGTCTCTTTTAATTTTATATATATATATAAATATTAACCATGCCAAGTGCAAGGTCCTACACCTGGGTCAGAGCAATCCCAGGCACAGCTACAGGTTGGGCAAAGGAGAGATTCAGAGCAGCCCTGGGGAAAAGGACTTGGGGATGTTGGTTAATGAGAAAATGAGCATGAGCCAGCAGCATGTGCTTGCAGCCCAGAAAGCCAACTGTATCCTGGGCTGCATCAAAAGGAGCGTGACCAGCAGGTCGAAGGAGGTGATCTTGCCTCTCTGCTCTGCTCTCATGACACCTCACTTGGAGTATTGGGTACAGTTCTGGTGTCCTCAACATAAAAGGACATGGAACTGTTGGAACAAGTCCAGAGAAGGGCCACGAGGATGATCAGGGGACTAGAACACCTCCCATATGAAGACAGGCTGAGGAAGTTGGGGCTGTTCAGCCTGGAGAAGACAAGGCTGCATGGAGACCTCATAGCAGCCTTCCAGTATCTGAAGGGGGCCTGTAATGATATTGGGGAGGGACTCTTCATTAGGGACTGTAGTGATAGGACAAGGGGTAATGGGTTAAAACTTAAACAGGGGAAGTTTAGATTGGATATAAGGAGGAAATTCTGTACTATGAGTATGGTGAGGCACTGGAATAGGTTGCCCAGGGAGGTTGTGAATGCTCCATCCCTGTTGGTGTTCAAGGCCAGGTTGGACAGAGCCTTGGGTAACATGGTTTAGTGTGAGGTGTGCAGGGGTGTTGGAACTGGATGATATTAAGGTCCTTTCCAAACCTAACTATTCTATGATTCTATGATATTAAGGAAGGACCAAAATGTTAGGCACCTTTTTGTACCACCTAGAGGGAGATACGACATTGTGTATATTTCTGCGAGAATAAAGCACGAATTTAACCCTTGTGTACAAGCTTCTGTTAGGGAAAGGAAAGGCAACCCTTTAGAAATAGATGTTTTGTGCATTGTCAGGTAAACGTGTCAAAAGCAAGTGGCTGAGAACCAAAATTAGCAAATGTAATTTTAGAAAGTAAGAAAAAATGAGGAACTTGTTTAGGAATATAGTTCTGAACTTTAAAGTTTGAGATGGCTGCCCTTTTCTTGAAGTATAGCTCGTAAAAGTGGGGCTTGATATAAAGCTTCTTAGTGAAATTTGACAGCTATATGTCAAATTGATTACAGATAGAGCTGATAGAAAAATGCCAATGAAAAGAATTTCCTTGAAGTTATTTTCTGGATTTTGCAGAGCTGGCAAATAGGTCTTAGTTTGGTTGTAGAAGACCTATTTTTTCTTTTGCGTTTTCCTGGTGTGTTGCACCAATGTTGTAAGAAACTTGATATCTGAAGCCGCCAGTGTTGTAAAAGTGTTTTGCTACAGTTATAGGAATATGACATACAAGATAATGAAGAAAAGCTGTTATTAATTCCTGGCTTAAAATTAAGTTTTGATTCTCTTAATTACTTCTTTGAAAAATAATATTTTACATGCATTTTTTTCATCAGTCTGTGCTCATATTTCAGTAAATTGCAATTCCTCTGCAGTTAAAAGAAACACTGGAACAATCTATAGGTCAATTAAGGAGCCAACGATTAACCCGGAACTCTGAAATGAGAAGTGCTTCTCTCTCAAGCTTATATCCTAGTGATCTAGATGGAGGAGGAGTGTCAGGTAAAATACTTAAGGTGCTTGAGTGTGATTAAATTATGTCATATAGTTGTTGTATGGAAAGAAGAAATTAAAAATATAAAGATAGTGGTGTGAGAAGTTGTCATTGATTACTTCAAAGAAATTGGGTTTAGAAATTTGCAGGACCTTATGCAGCTGCTGGTTGGGTAAATTCTTGCAGCTTTCTATTACATAGTCTTTTCTGCTGGTATCCCAAGAGATGTAATGATTCTTTCAGTAGAGAAAATTGCTTGTCCCCTGCATGATGTATCATATGCATGGTAATGAGAGTTGTAGACACATATAAGTTAAAGCTAAATCCAAAAGATATTGCAGATTCTGAAGCTTACTTCACAGCAAAAGGGAAGTTAAATTTTAAATGCATAAGATTATGGATGTGTGCATGAAATTATGTAAGGCTCAGCGGAAAAGGAAGAAGTGTACAAATGTATAACCTACAGAAAAGTAGCTTTTTTCTTGTACATCTCTCTGAAAATTCATTATATTTTAGAATAAAGTGTATTTGGGGGCTGCATTCCTCCCAGAATTGTAGTAAATTTAGTAAATTTACTAAAAATAATGTTAGTAAATTTAATGTCTTTTAGTAGAAAGCTTCTGTAAAAGCTGTGTAGTACTGTAGTTTGAAGCTATAATAGATAGAAAAAAGTAGAGCAAAAGCTATTGCTTGGGCAAATAAAATTAGAGGAAAAACCCTATTTATTCCTCGGAGGAACAAAGAAAACCTCTTTCTTACCATCACATACATGTATTTCAGAAATACCTGAAGAAGAATCCTGAGAAGAGGTAAAGGATATATAAGTATGCCTGTGCATTTTATGTAAATTTAGTAGTAGTTTTGTCTGTGATGTGGCTTATAAGTATATTGGCAAGGTGAAACGCACTTTTTGATAAAGCAAAATGAAAAACTTCCCATACAAAGTTTTGTTTTCCTACTTCTTTTTTTTTTATCTCCTATCTCATAAAGGGAACCGCCACTTCCTGCCTACTTCTCCTCTCAGGGATTATGGAGACTCACAGGGCAATAAACATCGAAGGTCTAGATCTGCAAGTGTTCGATTCGTCAATGAGGCAGATAATTTTGACCAGGTACAAAGCACTAATGGGAGTTGCCTCCCAAACAGGCAACATGTAGTCACCGGGCTGTTTGTTTTTCCCATCAAATAAGGTTATTCTGATGATGCAGCTAAGAATGTTTCAGTTATGAAATGTGCTTTCAGTGTTACCTGACATACATTTTCTTGTGTCTGTCAGTCATGTCAGTTTCATGCAAATCATTATAGAGAAAAAGATGCGGATGGTAATGATATCAAAAGAAATGTATGAAAATAATTGTACTTTTTAAACTACATATGAGAAATAAAAATAATTTCTGAATATGTGATTAACGTTCATGTACATGTTGAAATCCAGTGTGGCTATAAAGGGGGACTGTTCTGCTTTGATAAATGGCAGAAGATCTTAGTGCTTTTGCTGTTTACTTCAGGATTGCCTGGATTGATTTTTGAACCAGCTAGTTCTCCATCTTAATTCTAGGTCTGATCTGTGAGTGGGATAATTTGACCCCATACTTCAGGCAGATGATGCGAGGAGGAGAGGATGTGTATGGTACTGGTAATTTTCATACCCCTCAACTTGTGTCTACTTGCAGACTCTTCGGAAAAAAGAAATTAGTTACTTTAATGGATAAGATCATAGACTTTCTATATCTTACATATAGAGCGGAGCTTTCAGCAGATAGACCTACTTGAGTGAATCTCTTTCTGTGGACTAATTTGTCCAGGAGAAATGTATAATGACTAATATTAAAGCAGCTGATGGTGAGATGTTCATGTTGACTTTATTAAACCAGTCTCAACTTCCAAGTAATTTTAGACTTAACCACAGTACGTTAAGTTGACTTTTTTGGAAGTCTTGAGTGCCACAGAAATTCCTATACTTCTGTTTAACCCTGTTTCATTGTTCCTTTCAGTCTGCTGCTCCCTTCATTCATTCATCCCCCAGGGTTACTGTGGAACTTTATTCTTGGAAGGAAATAATGTTATACAGAAATCTTTCCTCCTAAGCTTCTGAAAATATTCAACCTATTTTAGACTACTTCTAAATATTCTATAAATATCTTTAAAAAATTTGTTCAAGGCAGTTCCTGCAATGCATACGGAATTTCTAGTTTCTAGGTGTCCATCAGGGCTCAGTATTGGGGCCAATGTTGTTAATATTTTTATTGATGATCTGAATGAGGGCATTGAGTACACTCTCAGTAAATCTGCAGGTGAAACTAAGTTGGGTGGGATTCTATTAAGCAACTAAGGAAATAGCTCAGTTTTCCTGTTTTGATGATTATTACCAGTTTATTCCTTATTCTTGTTCTTCAGTGGGTAAATATGGCTTTACTAGATCATTAGCTATTTTTGTAAGAAGAGTATAGTGCTTTAAGGAATGGTGAAGCAGAGCTAATAATTGATTATGACCATAAGTAACAACTGAGGCAGAGAGGAAGCAGTGTTGTTTAACTAAAGCTGTGACTTTTTCTTCTTTCTGTAACCACAGTCCCTTTATTCACATTCTGACTGCTTCTAGCACAGGTAATTTTCCAGCTGAATGTGCTTCTAACACATCTGAGTTTCCTTCTTAGGCTGATAGGTTCTGAAAATGTGCTGTGGTTTTCAAAGTCTCTTGGGTCAGGTTGAAATTTCTGGTTAGTTGCACAGGTGAGATGATAGTGCCTGTATCTGAATGTTGATGGCAGTCAGCTGGGCTGTGGAAGATGTAGGTTTAAGTCTTGGTCATAGAAAAAGGGGCTATTATAAACTAGGATTTTTCACAATGATGATCATGGCTACTAAGCCATTGGCAGCAGTAGGTTGGATTAGGATGGATTAACTGTCTGTTTTTATCCCATGAAGTATAGAAATTTGCTTACTTAAAAGGTTTAACTATAAATTGGAGGCCTGCTGATTGGGGAAGATGAGAGGTATTAGAGAGGAAAATAGATGTGGTTTTTTTTTTTTTTTTTGTTGGAGGTTTTCTGTTTGCCTTCCCTCCCTACCCCAGCCCAAGCTCTGGAAAAGCATTCTAGTAGAGTATGTAAAGTCTTGGGCAAGGTAAAATATCTTTCCTCATTGTTCTGGTAGCTCCTGAATACATTGTAGTGTTCTGCTTGGTCACTTCCATCTTTTTATAACAATATGTATAGCTGGGCAGAACTTTGTTTCACTTACACTAGCATTTATTAGAAGGAAACGTGTCTCTCCTGACTTCACCTGTTCTGATCTTTCATCTTGCTTTGCATTAGGTTGAAAAGATGGTGCAGTGTCAGGTAACCAAAATGACCAAGCTCTGAATGATAGAAGAAAACCCCATAGTTGGGAAGCTTGGTTTAGCAAATAATGTACTGAAAATTAAATGTCAGAGAGCAAGTGTTGTGAAGGGTTGTTTGAAATAGAGACATGCAATTCATGGAATTTTGTGGTGTTGATATATTGTAGGCTATTTTTATCTGCTTTATTTTAAAAGGGTATATATGTATTTTAGGAATATCACAGATACAAGGGTTCATAAGCCTTGGCTTAATTTGTGTACTTTGATTTACAGCTGCATTCTTTCCACCAGTCTCTTCGAGATCTCAGCAGTGAACAACTTCGCCTAGGAGATGACATCAGTCGGGAGTTTTCAAGAAGAAATCGGTATGAAGAGGATATAACTCCATATGAAGAATAGTGTGGAACATAATTGTTATGTTTTTAAATAATGCTTAAACTTTATTCTTCTGTATTTAAAAAAATAATTTTGTGAAGAGCAGGGGATTGCACAAGATTTAGATGAAAGCAGTATTATATACTGCTTGTTTCCCATCATTTTGTGCAGTATTTATAAATGTAGATAAGACCCATCAGTTCTGATTTGTATAGGATATGTGGCTTTCCTCCCCTTCTAGATATATGGACAAACCAACAAGGACTCGGGAATTTCTTTTATTATAGCTTTGCTCCTTGTTTATTCTTGGTACTGGAGTCTCTTGCGAACAAGCTCTTATGCAGGCCATAATGCTTTTCTGAAGTATGTACTGTCTCAACATGTGGTGCTTTGTCTAATAGCAATAACGGGAATTGGTCTGCTAATTCCTAGTAGGAACTGCTATTCGAAAGCACTCTGTAGACCTGTTCATAATTTTATAGTTGTTGACAGCCTTTCAACCTAGATGCTCTTTATCTTCACTTGAGAAATGCAAATACTTTTTATCATGACTTTTTTAATTGAGGCTGGTCTCTATGCTAGGAATTTAGCGGCTGTAGAAGAAATTGAAGTAGCTTAAAGATCTGGGAGTTTTTCTGCTTAAAATTATCATAGTTGATATTTAGTTTTTGTAAGAGTATTTTCTTACCTATATTTTTCTATGAAGCACTGAAGCTGAATTAAGAAAAACTGTAGAAGAATTGTCTGGAAAGCTTACTGAGTCCCAAAGACAAGAAACGGTGAGTGTGACTCACATGAAAAGGTGATTTATTTTTAGTTATATAAACAGGACATGAACTTCTAGTTTGGTTTCTGTCCTGGTAATCAGTGCCACACATTAGTACATATATCTGAACATGGTCTTATCTAGGCTACTATGGGTTATCAAAATGCTACCCTTACATAATGAAATCAGCAAGATAGATAGATTTTATATTCCAGGTGCTTGTTTAAAGTAAAAGCAAGTGCTTTACAAGTGTGTCTATAGTGAAATTTTCTGTTTCAAAATTCATAATCTTGGGGAAAGCTGCTTTTTAATTTTGATCATTGGTTCCTCCTTAGAGTGCGTGAAGAAACTGTGGTCTGTTATTGTACATTTTTGAGATCCTTTAGTACCTTTCTGTGTTTAGGAATTCTTCTAATGACATTTTTTAATTCTGAATGATTACTCATTTGTGAAAGTGAGCTGGGTAGGAGACAATACTTTTCTGTTTTTTTTTTTTTTTTTTTCTCATGACTTCCTCATGCAAATTTGTGCAGGAACTTTTGTCCTTAGTGTCTTTATCTTTTTGCTTTGGAGTTGTTTGGTCTTGTTTGCCTTTTTTTTTTTTTTAAATCTCCTCCAATACTGCCATCATATTTATATTCTACTACATGATTCTTGGCAATAAATTGTCAAATTGAATCTTGATATCTTAACTGAATGAGTTCATGGCAGAAACATTATTTTCAATTCGGGTCTTTTAGGTCTTCATTTCTCTAGGGACATATATCTAAATTCTTACAGCTATAATGTTCAGTATATTCAGTGCTGTTTGCAAATTGTCTCTATATATAAGTATGTGGGGTGATAAAGGTCTAGTCACTGCAGTTGTTCTGAGTTGCTAGTTCAGAATTTATTTTAATTAGACGTTACAATTCTTAAAGTATTTTTGATGCTGAATCTGAATACTTCAAGCCACACAACACAATCAATGCATATTAATTTTACCTTTAAAGGGAGCTGTTTCCACCCTATAGGACATCTGAGGTGATAACACAGGCATAGTTGGATACTTAAGCACTCTCCATGGCCTTGCACTTGAGAATCTGTCTGCTTTTGACATAAAGATTGCAGGTTCTACGACTCCATCAAAATCTCTTACCTAAATGTTTTGTGAGATTCCTTATTTCCTTTAAGAGTTTGGATGTTTGGTAGGGGAATGTTCGCATAGAGTTATAAACAATTGAAAGAATGTTTATTTACGTTGTAGTTACATAAGATAGCCATCTTTGATACTTTGTTGCAATCTCCTGGTATAGAAGCACATCCCAAATAGTACAAAAAGCTGATCTTTATGCATAAAAAGCAACTGCACCGAAGCACAGATTTGTTCAAATTAAGTAGATGCTTAATTGAAATGCTACACTAACCTTCTAATGGCATTAACCTTTAAGTATCTACTTAATTGAAATGGTGCCATTGGAAGGTTAGTGTAGGCTGTGTACGAGAATAAAGACAGCAATGTCAAGTGAAATGGCTTTCACATGAGGTTTGTGTTGGCTGTGATACCTTGGAGAGCCAGGATTATTGTCAGATAAGTAACTGTCCTTCAGAAAATCTAATATAGTGGCACTTCACAGGTGACTTGTGAAATGTATGTCACACATCTTTGCCCTGAGGGAAAAGTTTAACAGTATTTGAAGTGACGTGTGAAAGAACTTTGCTATTTTTGTGATACTTCTGTTTCAAGTCTGCATTGATGAGAAAATAGATCAAAACGAGAAAGGCAACAAAAATCTGTTGGAATAGATTTCAGTCATCAGGACTTGTGCACTAGAAATAACAGTGGAGGGCTGAAAAACAGGAAAGAAACTCAAGAAGTAGGATGCTGCTTTTTGTAGATAAAGCATCCAGCATCTTCCACAAGATTATATTTAGCTGTGTGACTGAAACGTCACCCTGGTTTTAAACAGGGCATTCTGCTATTTGTATTTAATTGGTGGTGGGGGAACTTTCATAGATTTTGCTGCTACAGCAATGTCAGTGCAGTAATTCAGTGCTAGTATTTCATTTTCAGTAGAGCCTCTGTACTCTTTGTACTGTTCTTCAGTGAATTGCTTGTCTACACCAAAGCTTTTGGTAAGATCCAGAGGACAAGATACATACTGTGATGGTAGAAATGTCCTGAGATAGAGTCTTTTGGGACAAAGGAAGTGAATTTTAGGGTTTCTTCTGCGTGTGCTAATTAATGAGTTGACACTTAATTGCTTCTAGTTGTTTTGTTTTTTTTTCCTTCTTTTTTATCCCAGTTGTTGTGTGTCACAGAGCCTGTGACAAACTGAGGAAGGTCAAAGAGGCGACAAAAGCAGGAAATATGTTTCCCACATATTTCCCACATATTCCCCCATATTTCCCCCAAGAAATATGTTTCTTGTGGGAGATCATGTTTACACCAGTGTAGACTGAGTAAATGTTATGTTGGGGGAACTGTATTGAGTGGTGCTTTCACTGCTTTGTGCAGCAAGTTAGCAGAAAGATTCCAGGAAAAAAAGACAACAAAAAGGCCCCACAAAACTGTAAAAGAGAGTCCAGTGCATGATTTTTAATCTGTGCACTTTGTAACAATGACTAAACAAACTTGTATTTGGCATCACTACAGGAGCAAAAATGTTAAACCTCTTAGAGTAAGGCTTGGTCTTTAGAAGAGAGTTGCATAAATATAAAGCGGCTTCTAAGAAAAATGTTGAAGAATGGAGGATAGACAGTGGAAGTGATCTACATACCCTGCAGTTGTGACTTGAAATAAATTCATTAAAAGACATGAAGGAGATCAAAAGACAACTGATATAACTAGTATTAATCTTTATAAAGTAGGCTAAAAGTAGTGTTTAGGAGACTGCCTTTTGTTTAATCCTCTTTTTCATGATTAATGCTAATTTAATATTTATATTAAATATTAAATATTAGTAAGCATTTGTCTACTAGAAAATACTTTTCCTTCTGAAGAAATGTTAATCAGTGTGGTACCTGTTCCTGTATCCTAAACCAACTTTCTTTAATAGTCAACCATTCTGTATGCCAAGCTCTACCTTAGAATCATAAAATCATAGAATAGTTAGGTTTGGAAAGGACCTTAAGATCATCTAGTTCCAACCCCTCTGCCATGGGCAGGGACGCCTCACACTAAACCATCTCACCCAAGGCTCTGTCCAGCCTGGCCTTGAACGCTGCCAGGGGTGGAGCATTCACAACTTCCTTGGGCAGCCCATTCCAGTGCCTCACCACCCTCACAGTAAAGAATTTCTTCCTTATATCCAATCTAAATTTCCCCTGTTTAAGTTTTAACCCGTTACCCCTTGTCCTATCACTACAGTCCCTAATGAAGAGTCCCTCCCCAGCTTCCCTATAGGCCCCCTTCAGATACTGGAAGGCTGCTATGAGGTCTCCACGCAGCCTTGTCTTCTCCAGGCTGAACAGCCCCAACTTCCTCAGCCTGTCTTCATATGGGAGGTGCTCCAGTCCCCTGATCATCCTCGTGGCCCTTCTCTGGACTTGTTCCAACAGTTCCGTGTCTTTTTTATGTTGAGGATACCAGAACTGTACCCAATACTCCAAGTGAAGTGTCATGAGAACAGAGTAGAGGGGCAGGATCACCTCCTACAACCTGCTGGTCGCGCTCCTTTTGATGCAGCCCAGGCTATGGTTGGCTTTCTGGGCTGGAAGCGCACACTGCTGGCTCATGTTAAGTTTCTCGTTGACCAACACCCCCAGATCCTTCTCCACAGGGCTGCTCTGAATCTCTTCTCTGCCCAACCTGTAGCTGTGCCTGGGATTGCTCCGACCCAGGTGTAAGACGTTGTGACATGTCGGATCTTATTAAAAAAAAAAAAAAAAAAAAGTGGAAAAAATTATTCCTCTAAGAATCTATTTGTTTATCGTCTAGGATTTGTTCTTTGTTTACTATGTCTTTTTGTTATTTCATACATATTTGGAAAAGTTTGTGAGGTTGCAGTTTTTTTTTTTTTTAATGAAATAGAATCATAGAATCATAGAATAGTTAGGGTTGGAAAGGACCTTAGGGTCATCTAGTTCCAACCCCCCTGCCATGGGCAGGGACACCTCACACTAAACCATCTCACCCAAGGCTTTGTGCCAACCTGGCCTTGAACACCATCAGGGATGGAGCATTCACAACCTCCCTAGGCAACCCATTTCAGTCCCTCACCACCCTAGCAGTAAATGACTGATTACATGCAGAAAAGTCTTCAGTCTTTTGAGGAAATGAAAGTGGGCAAATATTCAAATATCTTCTATTTTGGAATATTCATGAACAACTTTTTTCTAACTATGAGTTAGAAAAAATGTTCCTGGAATATTCAAAATTGACAGACCTTGGAAAGGATAAAATAGATTGATTACAGTTGAAGTTCTGGAAAAAATAAACATCCAGGAGGATACATCAGACAACACAGATTTATCAAGAAAAATTATATTTGTATCATAGAAGTAATTTACATGAATGAAACACTGTTTTTCTGTGTCTTCATGCATAGTTTTTTTTTTTTAGAAAGAATTTCATATACTGTTCTAGTAAGCTTTTTGGTAAAATGTGATAAAACTAGTTCGTGAACTGTTAGTGAAGTGAATTTTATGTGGTGCTACTCTTCATCTGGTTTTCTCTGAAATTTTTAATAGTCTAGGTGATGCAGTATAGAGATGCTTCAGGTATGTTGGAAAACAGAACTGAAATCCTGTATCCAGTCCTGGAAGTGGCTTAGAGGATAGAACAGGGGTTTAAAATTTTTTTTTTTTATTTTTTATTTTTCCTAAGGATGATGTCTGTAAGTCTGAAATCTCCATGCGCCTGACAAATTTAGTGAATGCATCTTTTTCAGTACCTTGTTAGAAATAAGATAAAGGTTGTATTCTGGAGGGAGGTGAAAGTTAGAGGCAAGACAAATCACTTGATATCTTGTAGTTAGTAAAAAAGTTACTTTCTTACTTATTCTGCATCAGTGACAACTTGCAATGAATCTTGTCTAGTGCTGCCTCATGTCATGTCACTTGACTGAGTGTGTGGTGAGCTAGACCTGTGTCAGTGAGGAAGTTACTGATCTCCTCTTGAATGTTTTCTTTGGGGGTGATGTTACTTTTGGATGTTCTCTCTAATCTAAATTACACATTTTCTTTATAGCTGTAGTGCTCTCTTGCTTAACTTCACTTGAAAGATATGTGAGAGGGCTGAGAAACCTCTGCCTTCAGAAACATGTAGCCAAGATTTTTTTTAAATGTAAAAACGTAACTTTCTTTTAGAGATATATGGAGAAAAGAATGACAGCTATTTCCCAGTTTTCAGCAAAGATGTAAAAAGTTTAATGCCAAAGTGCTATTTTCTGTTCCAGCTACATAGTATCATTGTTTCTCTTAGCAGGAGTATTTTCTAAATTACAGAAGTAACATTGAGGAGTAGTTTTCAAAACAAATACAAATGTTGTGATGTGGTCCTTATTTTTGTACATTAGTTTTTAGTGAGTTATTATTTTGGATTATGGCTGCAGAGCTTTTCATAACTTATACGAAAGAATGTGGTTTGTTGCTGTACATTTTTTGAGCTTCTCCTGAGGTTTTTAAGAGAAAATACAGAATTCCAAATTTTATGTTGACGATTCATTTAGCTGCACAAACAAGAAATGTTTTCAAATGGATGTATTCTGTTGTAAAGCAAGACCATTCCATTCTTTAAACCCGATGTACTCATGCAGCCCAGACCACAAATGTAACCTTTCTGTTAATACACAACTATGTTGCTCATGTTAAAATTTTCTGTGCTTATGCGTAGTGCTAGTGGAGGTATGCATAATGGTGAAAGTACAGATCAGAACTCGTTCCCCTCTACATACATCAGGAACTAGTAGTTGAAAAGTGTTTTAAATCCACATTACCGAATGGTATTTAGATAAAAAGAGGTATTTCTTTCTAGTAGTTGTTTAAAATGAGTAGTTTTAAAGTAGGGAGGAAATGTTACATAAATATTTTCCTTGCTAATCTTCAGCGATATAAATTTAACTTGCTGCCCACAAGAGGGTGCTGTCTGCTAGCAGCATGAAATGCAAAATAAACTCGTGCTGGTGTTGTAGTGTAAGGTTGAATTACTGTGTTTATAATCCAAATTGCTTTAACAAATAACTACTGTTATTTGTATGCCTTTGTATTCACAACATATTGGGAAAAAGTCTTAAAGTGATGTAATTATTTTGTGCTGTGACAGCTCTTGTCTACTTTTCACTCACAAATTTCAGATTGTGAAAGGCAAACACTGGTCTGTGTGGTTACAGACTGGAGATGTGAAGGAAATGATTCTCCAGGGGTTAATCAGGCCTGGAGAAGATAAGATTTTTGTATTGCAGCTTCAGGTTAGACTGCACCAAGCTAGATGTTGAGATATTTAGCACTTGAGTAGAACCACCACTGTAGAGAAAAATATACATATAGCTAAAGGATGATATTGCTAGTAAGATAGCAGGTCAGTTCCCTCCTTGAGTAATTTTTGCTATAACTCTGGGTATTTTCTATACCATCTAAATTTTATTTAATAAAATAAAAATTTTAAGAATAAAAATTTCTTCTTTCTGCCCTGTACTCTATTTACCTTTTTTTGCCATTGTTATCTTAACATGTGGTAAAGGACACACTAATTTCCTTCAGGATGTTTTTGGTTTTGTTTTTTTTTTTCCTTTTGAAGGTATTGGAACGGGTAGAGAGAAGACTTCAAGAGATAGAACAAGAAATGCATGCTAAAAGACAAGTTGTAGAAAGGCACCAGGACCAACTGGGACATATGTCTCTTCAATTGCAAGAGGTACGCAAATGAAAACTTCCTGTGTATTCAGGGGTGAGTTAGGATCCTGCTACATTTGTGAGCCTGTACCTGTCAAATTGGTAAAAGTACTCGTATCTTTGACACTTAATTTTAAACTGCATCCATCCAGCTCCACTTGTTTTAGCAACCAGATGATAACACGTGCAGTCTGTGTTCTTCATGATAATGTCTTGTCTATGTTTAGATCTTTTTTTGCAACTGGCACAAACATTCTTTAAAATAACCCATGCCTCGCGCCTTTCCTCAAACTCCAAACAAAAGCAAGTCATTAGCTGGGTTGTCTCAATTGAAACATTTTGTTTTCTAAAATATAAACTTTGCTTGCGGTGAGCAGTTTATTTTTAACTTATCTCAACAAGCAATCAAATGTGCTGCAGTGGCCAGACAGCTTTTCATTGCTTTTCAAACAGTGTCTGATGTAGTATACTGTTTGATCTGATGTATCTGATGAAGCATAAAATATTGTTTAGGAGACAAATACACATGTTAATATTATGAATTAAAATTGGAGACAGCTAGTAGCCTTTTTTTCTGCTTGCTTTGGGAAACATACAAAAAATACATCTCTGTTTCTGATGTTACTGCTATTTGGAAAATCTGTGTCTCAACTAGGAGTTACTTTTTATTTTGCCTTCCTTAAGATATGATTTGAATTTTATCTCTAATTATGTAATAGAGTTAAGAAGAAATGTGTGATTCCATGTTTTTTACTTTTAATACTAGCAATGGCATGCATACTTTTTGGAAGGCAGTTGTTTTGCACTGTGCAGTGGTATTGAGGAACTTCAGTTTAGACTGATGTCTTTCGTGTAACGCTAGAGACTACTGAGCGGTCATATTTAAGAAGATAAAATACGATTCTATGATTCTATGATTCTATGATGCTCTTTTGATACATATAAAAAACAGTGTTTATCAAAATGCTCATAGTGCTTCTGCTAGTATTTCAGAAAGAATCATAGAATAGTTAGGGTTGGAAAGGACCTTAAAATCATCTAGTTCCAACCCCCCTGCCATGGGCAGGGACACCTCACACTAAACCATCTCACCTAAGGCTTCGTCCAAGCTGGCCCTGAACACTGCCAGGGCTGGAGCATTCACAATCTCCCTGGGCAGCCTATTCCAGTGCCTTACCACCCTAACAGGAAAGAATTTCCTCCTTATAGCCAATCTAAACTTCCCCTGTTTAAGTTTTAATCCGTTACCCCTTGTCCTATCACTACAGTCCCTAATGAAGAGTCCCTCCCCAGCATCCCTATAGGCCCCCTTCAGATATGGGGGTACTGGAATGGGTTGCCCAAGGAAGTTGTGAATGCTCCATCCCTGGTGGTGTTCGAGGCCAGGTTGGACAGAGCCTTGGGTGAGATGGTTTAGTGTGAGGTGTCCCTGCCCATGGCAGGGGGGTTGGAACTAGATGATCTTAAGGTCCTTTCCAACCCTAACTATTCTATGGTTCTATGATTCATTTTTCTCTGTATTGATGTCCTAGTGAGTGAAAAGAACTAGAATGCTTTATTATAGTTTTCATTGCTCTTTAATATGCCTTCATTCATTTCTAGATTCTTTGTGCCTTCCATCTGGTAGAGATCTGCTTAATGAAATGAGTTGGTGTCATGTTGTAGTGTTGTCTGCAGACTGGAACAGTCTTTTTTTTTAATGGATAACAACTTTTTCTGTAAAGATACAGTGACACCGCCATGGTTGCCTTTGAAACGTGTTTGAATTCACTCAATTGAATTCGAGTTTTCTTTCAAAGTCTTTCATATGATTGGCTATGTGATCATGAGCCCTCAAGATGTATGCCTCTTCTCCTAGAAGCTCATCTTTTAAATTTAATGCCTAATGAATATGAAATACTAAGTACATTCCTGACCTTTCATTCCCCTAAGCTGTCCAGGTGTAGATGAAGATGTTTTAATCTTTTCTTCTGAAAGTTCTGTTTTGTTCTGTGCATATATTTGTAAATTATTTTTCCTGAGGAGCCCCTAGATTTCTATTTAAAATACTTTTTTGACACCACTGTTCAAAACATAGTCCTTATTCTCAGTTTGTGGGAAATTTCAACATCTATTAGTCTTCTTGATAAACTTTTAGGAGTTTGGCCGAGTCAAGGTTCAGAGCTAATCCTGGCTGAAACAGTCTTTTTCCACACACCATACATTCTTAGCTGGTGCTGCATGGAAGAAATGAATGTACTGAGGACTGTATTGAGAAGTAGTCTTTATAAGATACAGATGATCTTAGGGCATGGTGTGTGTGTCTGTAGCTTAAGTTGATGTTAAAAAGAATGTATTTTAGAAAGAATGCTCTTGAGTTTTTTTTGTGTACTTTGCAGACCCTAGTGAGAATAAAGTAAATATTTTCCTTCAATTGTTCTCTGGATGAAGCATGTTTCTACATAATTTTTAAGTGCTTTTTAGTTTGTTGTTCTGTTTCTTGTCCTTTATAATTTGAGTTTTGAGTTAAATGGACTGTTACCTCTGTCAGCAACCTCAGTCTTCTGGTGATCATTGCATGGATGTAATGTTCTATTATCGTCCTATATTATTTCTCCAAGATGTTTCCTGAGTAACATGACTGGAAGGGAAGGTAGGGTTTGGACTGAGTTCTGAAACCCTGTCATTTATTATGGCCTGAATGATTTACAGAGAAATGCTATTTAAATTTTGTGGCTATTTAATGAGACGACTTTTTCATTAGTTTGCCTGTTAATACATTTCAAATCACACAAAGTTAAATTTGACTTTTGTTTTTAGTCAGTAATTGCTTTAATTAAGAAATTTTGTGCATTTTAAATATTAATAGTTACTATTTTTAAGGAAAGTGCAGTGCCCATAACTGACCACTACCTGTCAGTATTTTACTATCTTATGAGAAAGATTTTCCTAAATGTCAGTTATAAATTATATGTTTTCAGGATCTAACTGTGCATGAGGATATATATGCTTGTCTTTCTCTTGTCTGTCTTGTCTTTGTCTGTCTTTTTTATGATATGCAAACTTTATATGTGTGCTGCACTAATATTAAAATCACAGAGTGATTATTAACCAGGATGATATCTAGTTGTATACTCACCATAAAGAAATCTTGTCATATAAATGTTTTTATCTTTAACATCTAAATTTAGATTATTATTTTGATTCCATAGTCTGTATGCGCTCCGTGTAGGTGGATAAGAATTACTGTCTCTACGTTTTTATGTACCTTTTAACTTAGTGTTTCAACACACCAGTACACACAGTTTAAACAGCAATTACTGCAAATTAAAAAATTCAAATTAGCAAACAGAGTTTCATGCAAATCATACATCTTCAGTTTCTTCTGTATTTCTGATACAAATGTGTTTCTGATTAGAAGTGGGAAAAAATATTCTCATCTTTCTAGGGCTACTGACACATACGTATGTGTTGCTTTAACAAAATACATGTGCTATGTAAACTAAAGCTATTTTAAGATTCTTCAGTGCTTCATTTTGAACATAAAGACGCCATTACCTTGTACTGTTTGCATTTATGCATCCATTTTCTAAAACAAGATCAAGTATCATTCTTAAAAATGGGCTTTTGGATGTCCTGGATGTCTTTACTGTTTCTTGTGCTTGGCTTCCCGGATTTTGGTGCAATGAGTCTGTGTGTTCATGCTTTGCATGCTTTAGGTAAACGTTTTTATAGAACATTTTGAACCCACAGTCTGTAATGAGACAGTAACTATAGTTATATCTTAAGCTAGTAACTTGAATAGGCTAGGAAACATTTTGTTTTTTTTCTTCGTGCAACTGGATACTTGGGGTTTCTTTGCCTCCCACTGTACATACGGTGAAGTGCAACAGGCTGGTGGACTTTCAATGAAAGTGGGGTAGACTGGCAATCAAAAGGGTTTATGAAAATTCTCTTTTTGCATGTTTTTTATCTCTGATCCTTCTAGACAAACATAAACTTGATCTGTGCTCTGAGCCTTCTGGATGTTTTAATGCGTCATTGATACTTGTTCCTTGGCTCTGTGCTATGCCACCTGTGGCTAATGGTTTCTGTTTCGATTCTCATTTGAATCTGACAGCCTTGGAACATGAGCAAGTTTCATACATATCTGTCACTGAAATATCTAGGCAGTCTGTTTTTAAATGCCTGGCTGCTATATCTAGGTAGGATACTCAGACCCATGCTAGTTGCTAATTTAGCAAGTTAAGGGAAGAATTTTCACTATGATGTGGTACATTTGTTGTCTTATTTTAAAATATAGCATGAGGTTTGTCTGCTTGTGTATTTCTGCCAGTAAAAATATAATTCACTGATCTGTCTCACTTGAAAATATAAATTTCAGTTTGTGGGCCATGCATTACTTTCAAATTTGATTAATTAAGTGATTGCCTACCTAGCACCTACTCAGATATGTTTCCATTTGAAGTGGTGCATATATGGTATATATAATTTATTTCATCATTACATTCTTTTTGAATATATATATGAATTATTTTTTCTTAAAAATGAAATGGTTATGGCCTATTTTTATAATACACAGAAAATAAAACTGAATGTCATATTTATAATATCAGTGATAGGAAAGACTGCCTTTTTATTTGAAATTACTGCTATTTAATTGCCTAAATATCATTCAGTGATCCTGATAAGTTGAAATAGCATATTTTTTTTCAGTGGTAGCTTCCGAGGTTTAGGATGTACTACTACTAATGCAGAGATATACTTTTTGCCTTCAGTAGGGAAATCTTTGAAAATTTACCTAGTATTTCTGATTCAAGCACAGTTTTAACATTTTCCTTCTGATGCTGACATCTCTAGCAAAATCTGCACGTGAAAACATAACTTTTTATTCATATATTAATTATTAATTTAGTGCCAAAACTAAGGGTGGCATACAGTTGACTGTATATAACAGAGCTTCTAATTTCACTAGTGAAAATGAAGCTCAATTGCAGTTTGTACTCATCATGTATCCCTAGTAGAGTGTTCTGAACTGGTTGTTTTAGTTGTTTATAGAAACCCTGAAAACTCATGCAATAATGGCATTAGCTGAAGTGATGATCTTGTTTGATTTTTTGGCTTGTTCGGATGTATAGATATTTTTTTGTTTTGTTTTGTTCATGTAGCTTACTAGTTTTCCCTAGTCTTTTTGAGTAAAATGGGAGTGTGTCAGGTCTGTGTGCAGTGTTGAGTTTTGCAGTTGATGGGAATGACAGGTATAAATATACCTGGAGAAATATTTTAAATATGTTACAGTCTTACAGTATTTGATTATGAATCAGCAAGATTAAAAGCATGATTCTTTATACCATAATATTTTCAGTGGCATAGTTATGATAACTATTTTCCACAACCTCAGTTTTTAGTGTAAACTGTTCAAGTAGTCCAAACTATACTGAAACCCTTATGTGGAGACCTCATAGCAGCCTTCCAGTATCTGAAGGGGGCCTATAGGGATGCTGGAGAGGGACTCTTCGTTAGAGACTGTAGTGATAGGACAAGCGGTAACGGGTTAAAACTTAAACAGGGGAAGTTTAGATTGGATATAAGAAGGAAATTCTTTCCTGTTAGGGTGTTGAGGCACTGGAATGGGTTGCCCAGGGAGACTGTGAATGCTCCATCCGTGGCAGTGTTCAAGATCAAGTTGGACGAGGCCTTGGGTGATATTATTTAGCGTAAGGTGCCCCTGCCCACGGCAGGGGGGTTGGAACTAGGTGATCTTAAGGTCCTTTCCAACCCTAATTATTCTATGATTCTGTTTCCTGAGGTGGTAGGATGTAAGACTGAGATAAGTATATAAATCTGTTTATTTTCTCCACACAGCTACTTTTAAAAGCAGAGCTTCTAAAATGGGATTCTTGGCTTCACTGGGGCTAATTAATATCTTGCCTTCTGTTTTTGTACAGTGAAATCATTCCCCAGTATACAATGAAAAGAAAATATTCAAAACCTGAATGAAATTGCACTAAGTATAGGGGCAAAATTGAGAGATATTTAAGGAAATATTTTTTTAAAATGTAAAATAAAAATGCTACTCAGGAAGAGCAGACTGGGAAAAAGACATTTCTTTCTGGACATGCTATATGTTTGTTCTGTTGTAGTTTTAGCAAGTAATGGTGGAAGGAATAGATGTACTTGCGCTTCGTGGTGTTGGATGAAGGTAAAAGGTGAATGCTAAGGTCTCTGATTGGTGTGTAGTGTGAAAGCCACTTGGTCATGTTGTGTAGTAGCAAAACAAGATTTATTAACATAGTTATTAAAATTCACAGCAAATTCTCTTAGTATGGTTAGTGACCTCTCCTAGCTGGTGTTTCTGAGTGGTTTTTAAGATAAGCCGATGACATTGTTATGGCTTGAGATATCCTAGCTTGGGTTGTGTATGTTGCAAATTGTGTTATTAATGTCTGTGACGTGTAATGCATTCCTTTGATAGTGATTGGCTATGTTCTACAAATAGTGTTGGTTTGCAGAAAGAAAAGATTTTTAAATTGATATTCAAGACAATTTAAAGCAATTTTATTTAAGATGTTTTAGATAATGTATATAACTGTTTTTAGATACTTTGGGAAAAATGTCCCCATGTTTATTTTCTCTCTCTCCCCCACCCCCAAGTAGGGCACAACAATTTCAGTAACTTTTGATTAGAAAAGTTTCAGTTTATTCTGTCTAAAACTACAACATAACAACAGTAGTGCTATTCTAAACATGTGCCCAGATTTGGATGAAAATATTTTTTTCCTTTTTCTGGCTTCCAACTGTGTTTTCCTTACTACAGTGCATTGTATTTAATATTGGGCATATTTTATATTACAGAATATATGCTTTTCATCTGATATGTTTGCAGCTTATCTGTAGAGGATTTCTTGAGTCTCTTAAACCTTTGTTTAAAAGTGTTTAGGGTCAACCTTCAGCATCTGGAGCTCTATACGTCGGAAGGATGTTAGTGCTAGTTTTGACTTTGTATTTGACCCTGTTCTGTGCGTGGGTGTGTTTA
Source organism: Pezoporus occidentalis (assembly GCF_034315485.1). Taxonomy (NCBI): domain Eukaryota; kingdom Metazoa; phylum Chordata; class Aves; order Psittaciformes; family Psittacidae; genus Pezoporus; species Pezoporus occidentalis. The sequence goes on along the minus strand of NW_026915802.1, from coordinate 2,793,756 downwards.
TGTACGCGTGGACATATATTAATTTTTTCATAATATACATTGGCTTCACATGGAATTATTGGGCATAGACAGAAAGCATTTGTCTAGATCTTCTTTCTTAAATACATCAGTAGATTCTTTCATTTTAAGACTTGCAAAGAAGACTTCTGTAACTTTTATAATGAAGTTCACAATATATTTTTTCCCCCTAAAGGCTTTAAGGAAGCGAGATGCTAAAGCAGATGAAACAGAAGAACTCATGAGAAATAAACTTGTGAAATATGAAAGTGAAAAGAACCAAGTAAGACTTTAATTTTCCCCTTTCTTGTTTGGTTTTAAGTAAGTGTATGGTGTCATATGTTACAGTATATGCTTCCTATTTCAGGGAAACCAGCAAGATGAAACTTTCTTTACTCTTCAAGATAACAAGGTTTTTTTTTTTTTTGGTTTTTTTTTTTTTTTTTGCATTAGAGGAACTATGAATGTAGCAACACTCAATTTCTTTCTTTCTAAGCTTTTGAGTTACAGTGTGTTACTTCTAACAAGTTTTCCATCCTGCCAGGCAGGCGAGTTTATAACTTGGGGATTATCCTTGATTTCTTTCTCTGATTCGTCTCTGGATTTATACAGTCTGCTGTTGCTTATTTGCAGCAGCTCAAAGAAACATCTTTTCTTTATCCCTACAACTAATGCTAGTTATGTTATGCATCATTGTTAATTATTCTTACTGAGCTATCTGTTGCCATATTGCTCTCTTCCTGTTCATAGAAAACAAGATTTGTTCTGGCAGGATGCTAGGGCAATATTATACTTTTTCTATCTTTTTTTTCTCTTACATAGAGTTTAGCCTTTGTACCCATGATGTCAAAGTTATACCCCTTTATGCTAAACCATCTATGTAATGTTTTCTTTTACTCTCTCCATTCCATTAATGCTAGTCCTGTTTACTTTGCCCGTTCGCCAGCCTCTCAACATCCTTTTGAGATTGCTATCTCTGCAATAACAATTTTTGCTGTCAAAAATTCTATTTGTTTCCGTCTGGATCTTTTTGATCTTTGAACTATTTATGGTAGAAGTAAGAATTCTTTTTGTAGCTTTTGTTTTCAGCTGTTCTGTATTTATTTTTGTTTGTTTTCCTAAATGATCATCAGTTTGACTGTTTCTGATGTAACTATTTTAAAATTCTCTTAATATTATATTTTTTGGAAAAATTCTAATTGTATGAAACTCTGGCGCTTCAGTTTTTCAGTCTTTTTCCCTGAATAATTCAAATGCATCTTGCACAGCGCAAAACCCACAGAATTTGCCAATTACCAGTTCTACCAATGCATGTTATCTTTAACAATTTTATGAATGAAATGTGTTACAAAGGTGACTTCCAAGTGTTAACACTTGGAAATCACTTAATTTTGATTTGAATTCGAAAGTATGTTTCAAATCCAGGCACAATGTTTTTGAAGCTTTTTCTTGAAGTTTACCTTCCTTTCTCTTACTTTTAATCCAGTAAAAATTTGCTTTCATTCTTTTTTGTTTTGGATTATATATATCATTTTGTATCTTCATGTGACATAGAATATAGTACAAAAATTATAGACTGTGAGTTAAACTCTCTTTTATGCAATTAAATAAATATAGAGGGAATTCAGTACAAATGAAAGCTTGCTTTAAGATTTTTGACAAATAAGAATGTTTTGTAATGTATACCTTGGTTTAGATAGATGCTTATATCAATTAATTTTTGCCAGAATGAAATACTTAAAATACACTTTTGTACTATGGTGTGCACACTGCTTTCTTTCTTCATCTTCTGTAATGAAAGCTTGAGCAAAAATTGGAACAGTCACAGAAAAAGTTGAGTGAATCAGAAGGCAGAAGAGAAGCTCTTTTACATCAGGTAACTGCTCTGTTGTGTTGAAAATACTGAAGTTTTCATATTAGATGGTGTCTGAGTCTTTTGCTTAATCTTCCTGTCTCATATTCTGATAGCGCTGTTTTGGAAGGTCAAGAAAGAGATACATAAAGGCAGGTTTGAAGGTCTAAAATATGTGGTCTGAGCTCTCGGTATGCTTTTTCTGCTTTGCAAATGTTTTATGTATATGCTTGTTATATAATAATTACAGTAGTTGTAGTACTTATAGTACGTTTAAAACTCATAATAATATTACAAATAATAATAATTTGTAACTTCCCCTTATAGTATGCTTTAGAAACTTCTGTATTAATAATAATTGTTGTGCAAAGTGCACACTCTAATTGATGAGTTTGTATAAACCAGTGATCTAGAAGTATCTGCTGTATTGTATGGTAAAATGTGATAAAAACATATAAAGAACAAACACCTGAAAGACTGTCTAAACTGTGCTATAAACAGTATCTGTTGATGTACATATGATTAAATCTGGAAGTTGCGGGAACCTGGATTATAGCTTCAAAAACCTCTCCTTTCTCCTAAACGTTTCTAATCCTTCTTTCAGAGGAGCTGGGGGAAAAATGTGAAATAAATAGGGAAGGGGCAATTAGCATTCTTACCTGTTAATGTTGGTTGTGCATCTAGAAGAAGTTTGACTTGGTTGTATTACTGTTTTGAACTCAACTCACTGTGCATGGAATACAGAGCTTTATCACATACGGATAATGTGAGTTAAAATTATTTTCCTACAAAGCAATTTTAGCATGTCCTTTTTTCTTTATTTTCCTGTAAACAGTGTCATCTTTAAGTGCTAGGCTGTGTATGATAGAAAGGAAAAATGTAAAAAAAAACAGTGTTTCTTAAGGATAAGTAAATTGTATTATTAATGAGCAGAATTTACATAAAGTATATTGCTTATTAAATATGTATAGATATTTTCACTACCAGTGTAAAAAGAGAATAGCAACATATAAAATAGTAGCATTTTGTTTAGTCTAGAGAAGTTAGTGCTCTGCTGTGGTCAACATAACAAAATATTTCTTTTCATTTTGAATAGTCACTTTGTGGTCTATAATTAGGAAGTAATATGTCTTTCTTTTTTTTTTTTACCATCTGCAGTACTCTTGAGATTTATTTAAATATTACTTGTGTATAGATTTTTTTTGTCTTTTTCATTTGGTAGTATTTAATAGAAGTACACTATTTACTTTTTCATTCTGTTTTAGTTAAACATTTGACACTTGTACATGCATTTTAGATAGAGGATCTTCGTTCCCAACTTTTGAGAGCAGAAGAAGACCGTGTAGAGTTACAACGTCAAATTTCGCACCGGCTGAGCTACCAGGATGTACAAGATAATGACAGGAGAATCAGAACAGGTTAAACTCTCATATTTCGTACTAGAGGCCTGCAAATTTGTTAGTTAGCCTGGACAATTATTTTTGTCTTTGGGTTTCAGTCTAATTATTCTACTGTTTCAGCAAAACCAGCCATATAAGTCCCCAGCTTTAAGTTAATAAGTACTGACAACTGTGTCCTGGGTTTAGCAGTAGCAGTTATTTTTTTCTCCTTCTTAACAGCTGGTGCAGCGCTGTGTTGTTGACTTTTGGCCTGGGAACAGAGCTGATAACACCGATGGTTTTAGTTACTGCTCAAATGTTTAGACTGGCCATAGGACTTTGTGAGTCTCATGCTCTGCCAGGGAGGAGGGGAAGCTGGGAGGAAGCAGAGACAGGATATCTGACCCAAGCCAGCCAAAGAGGTATTCCATACCACAGCACGTCATGCCCGGGAGGTAACTGGGATTTACCCGGCAGGGCACTCTCTTCTTGGTCGGACTCGTTTCGGTGGGTGGTATCGTATTCTCTTCCCTTGTTATTTCCTTTATCATTATTATTATTGGTGGTAGCAGTAGTGGTTTATGTTATACCTTAGTTACTGGACTGTTCTTATCTCAGCCTGTGGGAGTTGCATTCTTTCAATTCTCCTCCCCATCCCTCCAGGAGCCGGGGGGCGGCAGAAGAATAACGGGGATATACTCATAGACCCAGATGTTATGCCGTTCGGCCAAGTGGACTACTTTAGACAAAGGCATCCAGTCTCTGAGGGAATCGGCGATCGTAGAGATGATCTATCACATCAAGCTGAATAATGGGGAGAATGGTCCTACCTGGAGCCTCTGGCAAAAAGCTCCAGGGGAGACTTGAGGTCGACCCCTCGGCTTTTGGAGTCAGGGATACAAAGGATCTGAGGCCAGTTATGCCCCAACTGAGAAAGAGATACTGGCAGCCTCTTAAGGGGTTCAAGCTGCTTCGGAAGTGATTGGCACTGAAGCACAGCTCCTCCTGGCACCCGGGTTGCCTGTGCTGGGCTGGATGTTCAAAGGCAGGGTCTAGTCTTTCCCCCCCTCCCTCCCCGCTCCTAGAGAGATGGGGAGGAGAATCAAAAGAATGTAACTCCCACAAGTTGAGATAAGAACAGTTCAGTAACTAAGGTATAACACAAATCACTACTGCTACCACCAATAATAATGATAAGAGAAATAACAAGGGAAGAGAATACGATACCACCCTCCGAAATGAGTCCGACCGAGAAGAGAGTGCCCTTCCGGGTAAATCCCAGTTATCTCCAGGGAATGACATGCTGTGGTATGGAATACCTCTTTGGCTAGCTTGGGTCAGATATCCTGTCTCTGCTTCCTCCCGGCTTCCCCTCCTCCCTGGCAGAGCATGAGACTCAGTCCTATGGCCAGTCTAAACATTTGAGCAATAACTAAAACCATCGGTGTTATCAGCTCTGTTCCCAGGCCAAAAGTCAACAACACAGCGCTGCACCAGCTGTTAAGAAGGAGAATAAATGACTGCTACTGCTGAACCCAGGACAATCTGAAAATTAACAAGTGTGAGTTAAAATTTAGGATAAAATACCATGATTTGCATGGTTAAAACAAATGAAGATTATTAAAGGCAGTTTCAGCAAAGTAGTGATTTTACCGAGGAAAGACATGAAATATTTTAAATATTTTCTAATTTTTCTAAAATTTTACATTTCAGTCCATTTGCAGTTTAAATTCTTCAATCTTGAAAATCATAGTAAACATAATTTATGTAGTTGGTTGGTAAGACTGATGAACTTCTGGTAAAATTTCTAAGGGATAACAACATGTTCCAGAGAGGTTAAAAAATTTACCAGTATAATGCAGTCAGGGCTACTGTGTGCAGTATGTTAGAATTTTAGAGATGGAACAATGATATTTAGAATACTTTAAACAATTCCAAGATGTAATTAATTGCATATTAAATTACCATTTTAGCAAGGTCTTTGCTGCATTGTTAGTTATCTAGCTGTATTTAAACTTTTCAAGGATTATCAGAAGGCATTAGAGAAAGACTATCTTTTTCTTTATTAATGTAAAAATGTATTAGTCAAGATGATAGAGGAAAAGTGGCTCCAAGTCCAGTGTCTCTGTGAATGCTTAATTGGTTTGGTTAATGACTTATTTGTATATTGTCATACTTAAGGTATCGGATTATCTTTAAAATAGATTATTTAAAATAGGTTATCAAAATGGAAATCTGACTCCCTGTTTTACAAATCCCATATAGAGCACTGGGAAATGGCTAGATTTTGTACATGTTCATTTTAATAGTTTTTCTCCAGTTATTTTAATGTATCTACAAGGATGCCAGAGCAGGACTCTTCATCATGGACTGTAGTAATAGGACAAAGGGTCCTATAGGACAAAGGGTTTGTTTAAGTTTAAACTTAAACAGTGGAAGTTCAGGTTAGATATAAGGAAGAAGTTTGTTACTGTGATGGTGGTTAAGTACTGGAATGGGTTCCCCAAAGAAGCAGTAAATGCTTCATCCCTGACAATGTTCAAGGTTGAACAGAACCTTCAGTTTTAGTGTGAGGTGTCCCTGCCCATGGCAGGAGGGTTGGAACTAGATGAACTTAAGGTCCTTTCCAACCCAAACTATTCTATGATTCTACATTTCTATCTGCTTAAAAGTAAATTTATTTGAAACAATATCCATTTCATGTTAATGAAAGCATATTTTAGGTTTTCCATTTGTATTATAATTATAGATCAAAACTGTTGTAAAAATATAAAGAAAACAAGAGCAATGTAATGGACCTATTTAGAGATACACATATATCTATATAATTTATGCAGTTGTTTTTCTTCTTATTGTGTTATTTCTGTTTCTTCAAAGATGCACAGGAAGAATACAAATGGAGTTTTTCTTTGCCTCCAGTAGTTGTTTATGACTACAGACCTTTGAAATTCTGCTTGGGGAAATTTATAGCTTACTTCCATCAAGAACTTCTATTGTAGGATTCAGACATAAAATTCACAAGTAGTGCGATTTCCAAAGCAGGAGGTATTACTCTGGTGGGATAAAATCTTGGCCTTGAAGTTTGTAGCCAAGTTTCATTTATACCATTGTTTCTTCTACCTGATTCTATTTTATTGGGTTTTGTTGGGGTATTTTGTTTTAATAAAAAAAGAAAAGAAAAAAAGGGGGGGGGGAACCCCTATAAAATGACTAGTAAACTGGAAATACTGTCTCATTCAATAAAATGTTATGATACAAGTATAGCCATTTTTTGCAGATACTTTGTTCAAAATCAGTAGTTGTAGAATAGTCTCAAGTAGACAAGAAAACTGCCAAAAGAGAAATGAAAAAAAAAAAAAATTACCACAAGTCACTGTTTCTACTGGGTTTGCTCTTCTGGTGTCACTCTTTTTATAGTAGCTGAAAGATATGAGAGAGAGAAGCAGGAAACGGAGAAACATATTTTGGATCTTAAAGCAAAGTTGAGTCATAATGCTGTGATGTCAGAGGTAGAAGAACTAAAGAGATGCATAGAGCGTAAGGACAAGGAGAAAGCACAGCTTGTAATGCACATACAGGTAAGTTTTTCTTCTTGTGGGTTTTATTTTCCTTGCTGTGTTTTTTTTTTTTTTAATAATTTCTTATTTTTAAGGTAAGCGATATGCCATATTAGGGAATAACCTTTAAAATTTAGAGTAACTGCCATGTTCTTCATGGATTCTTTTATAAATAACTTTGAAAATTGATTGGCATTTGTAGAGTTTTTTCTCTCCAATCTTGTAAATAAACCAAAAAAGGTATTTGCTGTTGCCCATGAATTTATGGTTTGGATTGCTTCTCTTTCCCATGTACAAAGAAAAGGTGATTTGATTTTATCAGCAGTTACCATTAACAGTGGTTTCTGGAGTTACTTTTATAAGTTAGTATTTTACTTACTCATTTCCCATTCATAATGCTTCAGAACTAAGGTTTAACTTTCTGGGATACTTAACTTAAATGAACTGGGATACCTTATTCTATGAGCTAGTACAGTAGATTAAGAAAAATAGGTCATAACTCCTCTTTTTTAGCTATTAGAGGGAACATAATGATACATTAATAAGTGTTAGTATTCTTATTTATGGTAAACACATATTTAAAGTGATTCTCTGTGAAAAGAGTAACAGCAGTCTGACACTAGAATTTTAGACGACTTTTATCTTGAACACAGAATGAAATATAAGGGGGTAGTAACCTTCTTATTTATTATAGTAGACTTCTGTGCTTCTTGTTTAGATTTGTCATTGGTAGTAAGATCCCTGAAAAGTAACTGTTTTCTACTGTCTTTCAGTACTGTAAGGAGAAGTGAGGATATTTTCAAAACTTTATGTGGGATTTCAGTAGTCAAGTATTTAACATTTGCTGTACTTGTATTGGGGCATTCAGTAAGGCAGGGAGGTCTGTATTTTGTGTTAATTTTTCTAATGAAGATAATTTTATTTGAAATGGCATTGTATTATTTGTCGAATTCAAAAGTAGGATTTTTTTGTCTTTTCATAGATTTACAGGAACATACTATGCAGTTTACATCTGCTCTTTCCACTTGTCAACTTCTGTGCCAATTTAAATTGAACTGATACAACAAATTATGTTTGGAAAAAAAGTTTCAAAATAAGTTCCTATGTGCTTTATGAAATTGGTTCATTGAACAGGTTTAAAAAGACCTACGGTGTTTCTATAGAGGATAAGGCAAGCAGAACTAATTTCCTGATGCCCACCAGCATTTGTGTTCTAGTTGGCCAGTGCATCTCCAGACTAATCTGAAACATGCTAGTTTTTTTAGTTTTGTGGGACCTGAGAAATACCGATTACTTTGGTGGCAGGAGATAATTGGATAAAACCTTTTATTAAAACTTCTGCTTGTAGAACATACTTTCTTGAGGGTCAGAATGACATTCTGATTGTTATTTCCTTCTCTCTGAAATACTGATGGAAGACTTTTCAGTTGGGGTTATTGCCATTGCTCCGAGTTTGAAATCTTTGACTTCCCTGATTATCTCAACAGAAAACACTTTGTACTTCTTATCTGCTTCCCACTGCCATTCTTCTACAGAGAAAGTAACAGGAAAATAGCTAGTGTGTTTTTGTTTTGATGAGACATCAAGGAATGCAAGGATGTGAATTTCTAAACTTAGGTACTAACAAAGCATTTTGTCAAGCCTGTTCTAACAGCTGCTCCTATCAGATAGTCTGATTCCCAGTTGGAAGTGACCAGTCATGTTTGACTTAAATGTAATTTATCTTTAGTTAGTGGGAAGTAACTTCACTTGCCTCTGGTGTACATGTGATATTAGAAATCTCCTTTGATTTATTTAAATGTCATTGTTCAACATTTTGAGTTGTGTGGTATATTTAGTCCATGACAGTTGCCATAAAAGCACAATATGATGTAAAATGTAAAGGAGGAAAAAGATTATAATCGCATTCTTAAACTCATGTTTAGAAGCGAGTTCGATTTTAAATTATATTTTAAATTTAATAGAGAGAATTTTTATTTCAGTTGCTGTAGCACCTGGGGGTGCTTCTGTAAGATCTTGCAAATGTATGCAGCTATCTTAAATGTATTTTTCTGCATGGAACTATATAGATATGGGGCTGTTAGGCTGACTGTTATGACCTGACTTGTTAGGCTAAGAAATAAATAAAGTACACACATTGTGAGATGCAATACTCTAGTGTTTCCATAAGCAGTTTTAGACTCTTGTGAAATTGTTAGAATGAGAAGTAACTAGTAAATCAAATTAGGTCAAAGTAGTCTTACAATATTGTCCACTAGAGTGTAACAGCAGACAGTCAGTTTACTAAAATACTTCAGATTTTCTGATGGAAAGTTACTGATTTGCTTATTTAAGATTAGAAATCTTCAGTAATATAAGTCTTTCAGGCTTACGAAGATTGATTAAGATCTTATCCTCACTAAAATTAATTTTATGGCTTTTCATCCTCTAATGAGGAATGTTAGCCAGTTTATTCATTATATGAGTCAAGATATCTGAAGATCAATAATTAACACTTTTCTGAATATAAAGATATATTCTTACAAAATAAGAGAAATCAATACCTTTGCAGACCTGCCTATTTGAAGACTAGATGCTTATTGCTGTGGGGGTTGTACTAGATGACCTTTGAAGGTCCCTTCCAACCCAAAATATTCTATGATTATTGAAAATACTGAATGTTATGAAAACAGTATATATAGGCCCAAAATACAGAGTACTAATGTGAAGTTCTGTGTGATGATCTTAATAAAATGCAGTTTTGTGAGTGAAGCCTCAGTAACTGGTTTCAGAATATGCTCTTGAAGAAGGTATATGGAAAACATTTTTCCTGACTTGCTTGTGAGACTGTCCTGGGAAATATCAGATTTGGGATGTGCAGCAGTTCTTCTTATTATTAGAACGTGTGGTTTCAATTTAATTCAATATTGAAAGGCCAACTAATTTTGGCTCTAGTATGCTTGCTACATTTTCAAATGTCTTTGCACTTTGTTCTAGAAACATCTACCATCTGTGGTGAATGCTGTTCTTTCATTGCCAATTATCTGTTTCTTCTCATCTGTTTAACTTCATCTCTTCACATCTTACTGTTTTCTTTAGTCCATATTTGTCTAATGTGTAATATGTGAGAATCCTGGTCAATAATTCCTTCTCAAACTTAAAATATAAAAACTAACAAGAACAAGCAGATGAGGAACAAATACAGAAGATATAAATAGGATAGAATAACCATGTATGTTATATCTTTGTTGAAATTCTTGACCATTGCAGAGGGAGAGATTCTGTGGGCTTACAGGGTTTTCCCTAGTAGTCAAGGGGATCTTTTATGCTGTTCCCATTTTAGATAGAAATGCTATTTAATGTTGCTGTATGTTGTTTGGTGAGGTTTCATACTGTATATCTTTAGAGTTGGAATTTTCATATTCTGCTGTGATAATTCCAGGAGTTAACATCTGACCTGGAAAACAGGGAGAAGCAGCAGGAAAAAATTCTGGACCAGCTAAAGGAGATAGAGAGTTGCTACAAGGCTTGTGAGGATGGCCGTAGACAAACTGAACTCCAGTCTGCTGAGTTAGCTCAGCAGGTGGAAGAGAGTACCAAAGAAGCAGAACGGTACTTCACTGAATTCAAGCAAGCCGAGGCACTCAGGCTGGAGGCTGAGAAAAAAAGAGAAGATCTGAAAGTGAGAGCGCAGGAAACTATCCGCCAATGGAAGCTGAAATATAAGAAACTGAATCATGAGGTGGAAAAACAAAATGAAACCATCAGCCAGCTGATGGACAAGAATAGTCAGGTAAGATTAGCTGGGGGGAGGGGGGGAGGGTTGTACTGTGTTTTTTTTTTTTTTGTTTAGAAAAATTTAGAAATGAAGATAAGGATTAGGTTATGCAAACTGTGATTTAAACCCCTTTCCACCTTAAGTCCTGCACCAAATTTCCTGGTGAGCTACAAAACGGCTAATAGGTGGCGGTATTTTTTAGGTATTAGGGAGTTCCGCATTTGCTTCTTTATCCAGTATGTATTCTAATCTCTCCACTTAATCAAATCTTTCTTCTTGCAAAGAAAATAGTTTCTCTACGAATGTTGCTTTTACTTTATCTTTTCATTTAACACTTAAGGTAACAGCTTGTTTTTAATTAGTTTTAAAGGAAATAATGTGATGTTATTTAAAAAAAAAATCACATTAACTAATAACTCATGTTCAAGTTATGCATTGTCTTATGTACTTAACAGTGGTCACATCTTGGAAAGTAGGTGTTTACTTTCACCATGTATGTCAGGTTCCTAGCAGATGGTAATGCTGTGTGCTACTAGTGTATTATTAATTTTCTATATTTGAAGCCATAATGGGTTTGAAATTAATAAACTCTACCACATCTAAGCGGTGATTCCTGGGCCTGCTATTTCTCTCCTGAACTGCCTATCATATTCCTTATTCTTTATTATTTGCTCTATCCATGCTCCAACAATTGATTCCATAGTAATCATGTATTGATTAGCCCTAGCAGTTGTCTGAGGAAGTAAGGCTTGCAAACATTTCAGAAGTTAGTCATCTCTTACCTAGGCAAATGGAGGTGTTGACGAAAGGAAGAAAACCTGAATCATTTAGAAATCATATGTGTCTCTCAGAGAAATAAGAAGCAAAAAGTAGAGGAGAGAAAGTTGTGAATAATAAGCAGGAGGAGCACCAAAAGGTTCTGGAATCATTCTTCATGTAAATCCATGGATAGGTCTTTATAATGGCAATTAATAGAGCTGTCCACATTGAAGTTTTCTTTGTCACATAAGACTCTGCCATGGATTTTACCTCTTTTTATGTGACAAAGGCATAAAAATGCCAAATGCAGTCACTTCGGTTTAAGCTCCATTTAAGAAATGCTGTCAGTATTTGTTCTTATTTTTAAAATCATGCATCCTGCCAACAAGTTTGAGGTAAGCATCACTCCTGAAGAAAATCTCTCTCTTGGTGGATATGTTACATCAAATAAAATGTGTGTCATTGTGGAAGAGAAAAAAAATATAAACAGTATTTTCATGTTCTCAGTACAAAGTTGTAGACAGTTTCCATATGAGGATATAATCAGTCTAAATGCAGCATTCATGAATAAGCGTCAGGGAACTAGATGAACGTGATTTAACCAGCTTTGAAATATACAGACAATTAACATCTGAGACAAAAATTTATAAAGGAGAAATGGCAGTCTGTTGTCTTTGCTTTCTGTTATAAGACTTTAAAGGGTTAATAGTAAATTTTCAAAATTGGATTACAGTCATAACTTGCAATTTTGAGATGTTCAAAATTGTTGCAGACAATGGGTGGGCTATAGAAAGACTGTTTAGATTTCATTCTTTTGGAGTTACAGGTGTAATTTGGCTGAAATCTTGCTTATGTGGTTATCCTTGATATTGGTTGACAGTGGAATCTCTACCATCTTGTGTCTTTGGAATATATTTTTTTCCAAGTATGTTATGTAGAAAACATGTTTACAATCAAAGTCAAACACTGAGGGTTTGTTCTTTTTTTTTTCCTTCAGGAAAAAAGGCACAATGGTCATTACCTCATAACCTTGATTTATTATTTTTGTATTTTGTTTTCCATTGCTTATTCTTGATGTAATTATAAATGGGTTTATTTTTTTTAACCTGCAAACTGTTAATTTCCTTTTTTCTGAATTATTTCAAGTAATCTTGCTATAAGAAATGTGTACAGTTTGTGGAATTAGTGGAAAGAATAAAATTCAGTATAAAATTTATTTAAGCTGGTTCAAAGAATCCAGTAGTTTGTGATATATATCAGGAAATCCAGTGTTGTGCATTTTATAATTTTTTTCCTGTAGCAGAAGTTCTGTGTGACTTATGGTAGCGGTACTGTAAATTCCTTCTTATTTTAAACAATGTTAAAAAAAATTAAATATAACTTGAGATAAGTAAGAATCCAGAATGATGTGTGTGTAACAAAAGTTTAATGAAATACAGTATTTAGTAACACACATGTATTTGCAGTCCAATTTTTTCCCTATAATTTAGCACATTTTTGAGGATGTTTTTTAAACTTGAAATACATCAATGCTGGGGAAAAAAACTGCAGCCCTTAGGCCCCTTAGGAAAACAGTGGAATTTTCTATTAAATGTGGCTGATTTTTTAAGATGAAGTCTTCATTTCTTGGCTTTGATGCATGAGAGAACCAGGCTTTTAACTGCTGTTCATTCATCTACTGTGTGCAGATTAAAAAAAAAAAATAAATTAATAAACCTCGCATGTAATATTTTAGAAAAATAAACAGAACAAGCCAGCCTATGAAATGGACCTATAGGTAAGGTCTGCGTGACCATTAGTCATCCCTGTATTCTGCTGCATTACTGTATTGCCTCATTTCCTCCATCTTGCTACTTGGAGGGGCCAGCAAAGAAATACATCTGATTTTGCAAAGAGGGTAAGAAAAGCAGGGGATTATCCAAAACTATCTCTGCTTGGGAGGCTAAATCGTGTCAGGACAAATATATGTTTGAGGTCACAAATGTCTGTGTCTAAAGAAACACTGAATACATTTGAACTGAATTCAAAACAAGCAAAATTTCTGTGTTTTTACAGAACAAAGTGTGCTAATTGTTCATTAGACATTAGCATGTCTAAGGACATCCAGTAATTTTCTTTCATTAGCTTAGGTTGCACTGGATTTTTTTCCTGTTTCCTAGGCCCTCAAAGAAAAGGATGACCTCAGAAGTCAACTTCTCTCTGCTATACACCAAATAGAAAACCTTCGGAAAGAGCTGAATGATGTGCTTACAAAGAGAGCCCACCAGGAAGAACTCCTCCGCTGTAAAGAGGCAGAACTGAATGAAATGAAGTCTCACCAGGTATCTCTTGAAGAAGAGATGAAAGAGGTTCAAGGTACTGTAAATAAACTGGAGAATGAGTTGAAACAGCAAGTCTTACTACAAAATCAAATACAAGCTGAAAAGGAACACTTGGAGACAGAGCTTGCAACTAGTAACTTGATCCGTAAAAAAGACCAAGAAAGACTCTTAGAAGTGCAAGCAGATGTAACAAACCTAAGCTCTGTACGTGTGGAACTAACAAATAGAATAGCAGAAGAGGAGAAAGTCAGAAAGGAATTACATAAGAGCCTCTCAGATCTCCAGAAACAGCAGGAATCTAAGCATGAAGAGGTGACTTCAGCTAACAGGCAGCTGAAGATGGAAAGAGAAGTTCACCGACAGGAGTTGGCAGATCTTCAGTCAGAATTACAAAATGCTAAAATCAAACATGAAGGAAACATTCAAGAGCTCACCAAACTCCTTAAACAAGAAAAGGGTGATGCAGAGGCTCAGATTAGAATGCTAAAGGTACTTTATTCTGAAAAGTTCCAATGTCAGGCTTCCCCTCTCCCCCCTATTGAATGATGAAGGTAGTACAACATGTGCTTTAAAACATTTAACACAAATTTTGTTGCAGGTCATTATAAAGGTTTAAAGTTCAGGGTAAAAAAAATTAACAGTAACAGTTTTAGGTGAAGAGCTTTTCTTATTTCAAAAGTAGTGAAACAGGTATATTTGTGATCAGAACAGGAGGAGATATATGAGGCTGTAGTGGTTTAATATGATTTGATCCTTTCTTTAGTTGTTACTTTTACAATTATTGTCATGGCTCTATTAAAGAACCTGCATATTTCAGGAATTATGCATTTTTGTAAATCTTTAAAATGACTTTTTCTGCATCATGAAATTTTTCTGGAAACACTTTCAAAATGCCAAGTGATAATGTGTAACACTTGTTAAGGTTAATTTTGAAAGTTCTGTTTCAAGGAGTTTTTAGAATTTCTAATTTCTGTACTATTTCTCAGAAAAGTGACTATGTTCAAATAGTAAATGATGAAATATAGCATTTTATTTAGGAATACACAAGTTAATGGCTTTAGTTTACATCAACTGCTTCTTCTTCAAGGCTATTGCATTGGAAAGAAATAGTTTTAGTGGCTTTAGCTGATTGATAGAATACAATTGAGAAGTTAAGTCGAAGTGGTCTAAAATGCATAATTAACTGTCAACAGTTGAATGCACTATGAATTGCACTTCTATTGAAGCAATTTTTATTACATGGTTAAATATATATGCAAGATTATTACTAGGACATACAAAATACTAATTTGTATATTTATATTAATGGAGGCAGCAGTTTTCCAGATAGGTTGTAAATTACTGACATATTTTGAGTGTGCTTTTGAAGCACTATAAATACACTTTCCACCTTGGTCCCATCAAATTAAAAATTTTCTCATGTCAAAATTCTACCAATTTAACCATAAAAAAGCTATAAAATCCCTAATCAAAGCTTAAGTGATTTATGATTTACTTCATTGTAAGTAATTTAGACATGTTTATTTCCCTTCTCACAAACATGTATCTAGTTAAAAATGCATATTTTCCTCTCTTTTGCAGTTATGAATTGATGTTACTTAGAAAAGTATGGTTAATTATTTAGTATATCGTTTATGATAATAACTGACAATAATTCTTAAGACCGTGCTAACACAGAATGTATCTAATGAAGATAGCAGTAAAAATCTGGAAGGTTGTTAGCGGAAGGATCATTAAAATCAAAATATTTTGACAGCACTGCTTAACACTGGGGACTTAATTTGTGGCGTGTCTTGCTATTTCAGTGATCTCTCAAAATATGTGTTTTTTCTTTGACAATGACATAAAAATTAAAACTGTACATTTAATGTCAAGGGGAGAGAAGGAAAGTGTATTCTGGATGGTAGTAAGCAAATAATGAGTTGATCATACTGTATGTTCCTTTTCTACTGAAACCTTTTCTTACCACCAATCTTGCGGTAAGGTCCTTGATATCGGTACTGATTGTTGTATCTGAACAGAATATTTAAAAATTAACTGCTTTCTTTTATTCCCAGTGCCATGAATTCCCAGAATCTTTAATCTACACACAGTTTCTTTACAGCACTGTGTCTCTGAAACATAGAACAGAGGGCTTGAGGGAGATGGATTTTGTAAGATAATAAGGTGGGCTTCTTTTTTTAGGAGTACACAGAATGATAATGACAACACTGTCTTGCTTCAGAGACTATATGTGCAGTAAAATAAATAATCATATCCATCTCTAGGAAGACCTGATGAAAACGTGTCACCATGGAGGTGATTTGGTTACTTTTTGTCTGAAGTCATCATTACATCGCAATTGGATTTTCACTTTTATGGACATAGTTTTTCTTCCAAATTACAGTAAAACTTAGCATGCCTTTTGTTTAGTTGTATTCAAATATTGTGGTTTTAGGGTGGAGTTTAGGGAAATCCAACAGAAGAGTTTTTTGTTGGGTGTGGGTTTTCTTTTTTTTTTCTTTTTACCAATTCTAATTTTCTCTTGCTCTTGAAGTAGTAATCTTGACCTTATTTATGTCTCAGCCTTGTCCAACCTTTGTAACTGCTTTTGGGAAAGAATATACATAACCCTGTCCAGAGGTTCTTATTGTTAAAGTCTTAAAAATAAAGGTCAGTTGGGAGAGACTTGGAGAGTGAAGGAAAATTTAGCACAAGACCCAAAGCCTTAAACTTAACTAGAGGAGGAATTTTGAGTTACTTTCAGGAAAGCAAGGGTGCAGAGACCTGTGTTTACAGGACCAACTGCTGCCTAGGTTGTAAAAAGAAGTGACTTGATCCTCATTGTTCCCTCTCTTGCTTCCTCTGCATGATACTTTCTGCTTCTTGTGTGGCTTTCTGTAGTGCTGCACTGGATTGAAAAATTACCTGGTAGTTAAGGATTTTTTGAGGTAGTAGGGGAGGTACCATAAGAATGTCGTATGTTGCAATAGAACTGGAAAAGAGCATAGAATTTTGTATAATGTGTCAGTCTTGAGAAGGATCTTACTGTCTCAGTACTGAGATTCTAGTGCTTAAGCTTTTAATTCTGTTTCAGCTAGAATATTCTAATGAATTCCCAACCAATGTCTTTATGATGTCTTTTTTTATTATTTGAAATGTTAGATAAACTAGGGATAGGAAATTAAGTGGTTTGCTTAGTGTTCCTCAATCAGCTATGTGTTTAGAAGCTCTGAATTTGTCCCTTATTTTACTGTGTATCCTCATTTGCTTTAAAAATATCCTTGTTTTCTTAGAATAATGAAATACAATATGTCCTTGTGCCTGATAGCACTTTCAAATATTAATCTTTATTGTAAGATTATGTAGAGGTATGTTTCTCTCTATATAAAATTGTGTATGTATACGTATTCTTTTCTTCTATACATATACCAGGTGGGTATAGTTATTTTTTTCCTGAAGATTATCAAATGTGGAATATGTGTTCAATAAAGTTTAATTAAGATTAATTAAATTATCAATTAAATTATGATCAAATAAATTATGGATTTGCTTGTCCACATCAGAAACTAATAAAAATTATCTTACTTTATTGTGTCTCAGAGGTAATATAAGTGAGGAATTTGTTTTTTTGGATTGTGTCCATCTGCATAGTCATAGTACAATTAGCTTTAGTAGGAACTGAAAAGTTGATCTTATGAGCATATTCATAGAAAATGTTTTAGGCATTGCAGGCTTATCTTTGTGTTCATAAGTCTTTGTGGACTTAGGACACTAAAGTTCTTTCTCAGAATTGTCCGGAGAAGTTTTTGTACTCTGTTGGCTCTGGTGTCTAAATTGACTCATATAACTTCTCTCCTTACCCTTCTTCCCCATAAAAGTTATATTTATAGTGTAACTGGGAGAACAGAATTTCTGCTTATCCTCAGGAAGGATTTTACTCTGCAGGCAAATTTTTGTGTGTACCTGTATCCCACAGTTCATCAAATATGAAACTACCTTTGAGTAATATGTCTGTAATTTACTTCTTTGTATTTTTTTTTTTTTTTCATTTTCTAGATATTCTAGAGAATTCTTCAAATCTGTCAATTTTAATCAGTTATTTTTTCCACTGGAAATCAATATACCTGATTCACTCACCTAGTTAGAAATTTCAAGGCCCTTAAATGTTGTTCTTCATTTCTCTCTGCAATGTTTCCATGAATAGCATGAAACCCAGTTCTAGAAATAAAAATACCAAGTATTTGCAGATATAAATTTAGTATTAGGTTCTGAAATGAAATGGTATTCCTAGACTTTATGATTCCAAATTATTTCAGTAATGGAAAAATTGCATAAATATTGGGCTTCTTAAGGTGATGTAAGCTGATGAGTATAGCAGAGTTGAAATGCAGAATCTGAGACTTCTGTTTACTGCTTTTAAAACACTGTATGGTTCTACAACTCTGTGATACATGTTTTCTATGTTCAGGTGATTGATTGCACTTCTTAATATAAATTAAATGTAAAAAAATAATAGAAATATACTTCCATAATATTTTTTCCATGGATTTGAAACTGTTGTCTGAAGAGTGTTTTAAAATAACCCATATGGTGACTTTGTAATCTGTTTTCCCATTACCATCAGATGGAGCTTTTAGAAGAGAAGAACATAGTGAAAGCTCAGTGTCAGCAACTAGGGAAGATAAAATTTGAGTGTGATAAATTGACAGAAGAATTAACCCAAAATGAAGAAGAAAATATAAAACTCAGGCGGAAATGTGAATTTATAAAACAAGAACTGGAGAAAAAGGTAAACTTACCTAGTTTTAACCATTATACATCTCTTTGGTGATAATTATCTAAAATAAATGATGAATTATAGAAAGAGTAAATTTAAAATACAAAAATTAAATGTGCATAGTAAAGAATATACAATTATAATGTAGTGTACAATTTCTGTATAAGTCAAGAAGGGAAAAGTGCTTTGAAGGAGTCATGAATTATATCCCTCCAAAGATTTGCTAATACTGTTTTGGCATAGAAAGAGAAATGCTGTTACCTGCTGTATTTTTAATATAGGCAACTATAGTTTGTCATCCATTGCACTTCTACTAGTTTGATGCTGGTGCCGGTAGGAGAGCATTGGAGTAGGCTGCCCAGGGCAATGGTTGAGTCACCATCCCTGGAGGTATTTAAAGGATGTGTAAGTGTGGCACTTAGGGACATAGTTTAATGGTGGACTTGGCAGTGTTAGGTTAATGGTTGGACTCGATGATCGTAAAGGTCTTTTTTAACCTGAATGATTCTATGATTCCATATATTTCCCCTTCCCAGAATTTGTATGTTAGAAATTACCTAGCTCCACAGTTGTGTCTAATGAGAGCAGTGTATGAAGATTTCCAATAAATAAAACTTAAACTGTTGCACCTTGTTGTTGCAGAGGTCTATAATTAATAAATTTTTGAAATTACTATTCTTGCTTTTCTCACTATTCTCAGCACACTTGAACATACTGAAATGTACCTGCTAAAGTGTTTAGCTTACGCTGCATTACATCCTCCTGATCTCAGCAGCAGACAGGTCTGAAGCAACTTCATTTCTCACAAGAGTTTTGTCATACTAATGACAATGCATAATTCAATATACAGTTTAACAGAACTGCTCCTGGGTTCAGTTTTACTCAGATGGTGCTTCAATTGTAGATATAAAGGAGGAGAATATGAATTTTTAAAAGAGGTGCAACATATTTAATAATCTTTCTGACACTGGATGATAACATAAAATGCTTTCCACAGTGCCAGTCACTGTCTGATGTGATATTCTTATGCAGGTGTCCTTCAGAGATCTCTTTGATGACAGAGATTAAATGCCTGTAACTGATTTAGGGCAAAAGATAATAAGGGGAGTATTTGTCTTAGGCTGCCTATCCTAGTGTGAAAAGTAGATTTATAGTAGAATGCCTGGTTTTGGCTCTGAAAATAGGCTCTGTGATTGTTTGGTTTGCATTTGGTAGCAGCTTCTTCATAACTGATTTGAGGGAGAATAAGGAGGATCAAGAGAGGAACTTATGAGTACTATTAGAAGGTATTATTTTCCATGGTAAGGAACTGAACTTGGTGAATGAGTGAGTTTAGTGTTATTATCACATTTTGCTAATGATGTGTTATAATATAAATGGAATAATTTATCTTTATTTTGTTTTCCTCTTTCATTCCAGAATAAACAGGTCAGCAATGAAGAAGATCATTTGAGGAGGATGGATGCGGCTAGACTGCAGTTTAAGGATCAGCTGCGTCACTTAGAAATGGAACAGGAATCTATTCTCACCATGATAGGAAGTGAAATTGATGTTGCTTGTGAAATTTTTTCTCGGGACTCCATGGAGAAATTAAAAGTAATTCTAAGTATTCTGCAGGTTTTGTTATTTCCTTAATGAATGTTTGTAGCTGAGTTTGTGTGCATTGTTGTCACCTATCACTTCACTGGTGAATGCAGAATGCAGAAAGACCTATCACATTTTCTCCTTGTATGAAGTATTAATGAAGCATTCCAACACAAATTTATTTTCTTTTTATCCACATAGGGAAGGTAACGATTTTCTTTTCATGCCCATCAAATATTGAAAACAAGTGATTTGTCTTTTTCATGAAAGCACTAAGAACATCATCATGAAGCATAATTAAAGATTTGGGGGATTTTCATTTTTTACTTTTGATAAGACATTTATGTGGCACATAGCATTTCTATAGGTATACTGGTAACAGTAGATGACTGACAACAATTGCTTCTGCTACTTCTGGTTTATGTGCAGCCATTGTTCTGCAGAATGCAGGAAAAAAACAGTTGAATGACTTTGCAGTTGGCCTTAAGAAATAGTAATTTTTAAGTAGAGTCTGATTATATTACTTGGAAATATTATTATATTCTTGAAAAAGGACGTAAAGTTTCAAACTGAGAATATATACCTTGATTCAGAGATACGTGCTGGGGATGTTTGAAATGCATTGTCGTATCAGTGATTCTTAGAAGAAATCTATGCAGATTCAGAATACAACTTACTATTGTTGCAATTTAGTGAAGCTGCACCATTAAAGAAAATTTGTATCAGCGAGTTTCCATAATTTGCTTTTAAATGTGACTAATTTATGGCTAAATAGTTATATTAATGCATTTACAGATATAATTTCCAAGCTGGATTTTCAGCAAAGAATATTTTTTGATGCATTTCAAATAGTGGGAAAGACTTTTTGTCTTTTCTGTGTCCAATTCCCATTTTTTATTCCTGTTTCTTTCTCCCCTACGATTCCATAGGCAGTATCGCTTACACCAACAGTTCTGAATGATCCTCATCGCTGGTTAGCAGAAACAAAGGTAATAGTCAATCTCCTGAAAATTTTACTGAGATTTACCATGTTGACCATGACATATCTTATCTGAGCTCTCTTTTTGTTTTCCTTTGCATGAACCTTAGATACTAACTTTTACTGACCAAAAAGAATTAGCATACCTTTTTTTTAAAAAAAAAAATCAATAAATGCTTTAAATTCTGTCAACATACAATAGAAAGAGAAAGATATTTGGAAAGGAAGGACTATCTCTTGATGTTTAGGCATACACTAATTCAATGCGAATTTCTAGGCATACGCTAGCAAATTCATGCTCCTGATAAAAATTAAAAAACCCAAACCAAACAAAAAAAAAACAAACAAAGAAAAAACAAAAAAATCCTCAAAGTCCTCCCCCCCCAAGCCCCCAAACCGCTAAAAAACAAAGCCCAAACCCAACCAGCCAAATGAAAAAAAAAACACACAACACTAAAATCTGTGTATTGCTTATTCACATACAATTATCAGCCAAAATATATCTCTTTTGAGACTCTTTGAAGGTCAATATACGTCCTCTTAATCTATCTGAATGAACCTTTTATTGTTACTGTTTAGTAATGGGTACAAACGAGTAATCTCTGACTCCAAAGGTAGCTTGACCAGTTAACATTTCTCTTGTTTTCATTAGAATTCTTTACTTTTTATTATCCTATTTTTAAAATTCTTTTTTAATGTAGACTAAGCTTCAGTGGCTGTGCGAGGAGGTAAAGGAGAGAGAAAGTAAGGAAAAAAAGCTGCGATGCTACTTACGACAGAGCCGAGAACAGCTCAAGCACTTTACACAGGTGAAGGAGGCTGAACATCAGTCTCTTTTTAAACAGATACAAAAGCAAGAAAAACTTCTGGAAGAAGTTCACAGAGAAAAAAGAGGTATGTTGCTGGTTCGATTTTTGGTGAGAAAAGGGAGAAAGAATTTTATGATTCTACTAATTATAATACCTGTGTGGCACATTCAGATGTATTTTGTCAACTGCTTATTGCAAACTCTGATTTTGTAATGTGCTAGTGATAACCAAGAAAACCAAGTTAGGTGTTTTGTTTCCCTTACTGACAGAAAGTGCAAATGCAATAAACTATGTTTGAACCCAGTCCAATTGCTGAATAACACATGAGTTTGCAACATGGGCAGTAGATATAGAAGTTATTTTTCAACTGTGCCATCTGTGGCATTCCATAACCCAGGCAAAGAGGAGTTACTCAGGAGTCTCAGGCAGCATTGCTAATGCTGCTTTTATCTGCTGAAAAGAAAGAGCCAAAAGCACTGTCAAATTCTGCGCAGTTACTCCCTTTTGCTTAAATTGTATGTATAAAGAACTGTGGTGACTTTTTTTCTCATCCCTTCTATATTGCAAAATGAAGTAAGACAGGCTCTGATTCTAAATAAAATGAATGACATTGTATGGAATACCACAAAAACCATAGTTTTCTAGCTCTCCATGCTTATCATGAAGGGGAAATACTAATTGGATTGTACTGATCAATTTAAATGTTTTGAGAGAGATGGACCTCACTGTCCCCAGCCAAAAGCCATTTATTAGTGTCTGATCAGGAACTTGTAGTTTAATATTTTATATCCTATGAGGACAGGATGAGAGAGTTGGGCTTGTTCAGCCTGCAGAAGAGAAGGCTCAGGAGAGATGTTATTGCAGCCTTTTAATACTTAAAGGGGGCTTATAAGAAAAATGGGGACAGCCTTTTAGTAGGGCCTATACTGATAGGATAAAGGGTCATGGATTTAAACTAAAAAGGGGTTGATACAGACTGGGTATAAGGAAGGCTGTTTTTACAGTGAGAGTGGTGATATGCTGGAACAGGTTGCCCAGAGAGGTGGTAGATGCCCAATCCCTGGGAACATCAAAGGTCAGATTGGATGGGGCTCTGAACAACTTTATCTAGTTGAAGATGCCCCTGCGCATTGCAGGAGGGTTGGACTAGATGACCTTCAGAGGTCCCTTTTCAACCTAAACCATTCTATGATTCTGTGATACTCCCATAATATTAGTAATCGGTGATAATTTTCTGTCTCTAGATACAATTGTCTAGAAGTGTAACAGTAGAATAAAAAATATAATATAGGCAGTGATGACAATTCTTTAACCAAAGGAACTGAAACCAGATTTTTTTATGTAAAAAGAGAGAGGGGAGGAAATGTCATATGAGGCTAATTCTTGGCGTTAAGGCTTCATATTATCTCAAGACCTGCAGTGACTGTTTTGAGAATATTGCTTGTCCAATGCATGCATGCATGTGTATGCTTCCTTGAACTCTCCCTCTAAGGTACTGTCACAGCAGAAGAGCAAGTTTCTGAATGCATGAAGAGAATGTGGATAGCTGGGAATCTTACAGGTAGAGCTACAAGAATGTGATCAAAAGAAAAAGAGATAAAGCTAATGCATGAAAATGATCAATGAGAAAATAGGCTAATTGACACAAGGTCCATGAATCAGAATTTCCAGAATAAATTCTATTCAAAATATTCTGATTTCTAAATCAGAAATAAATGCTCTAGTTCCACATCTTTTGGATAAAACTTTTTCAAGGATCTGATGAAGCCTGAAAAAATGGAAGGCTACATGGTGAGGAGATGCTATTTTGATGTCTATAAATGGCTGATGCTAACCTGACTTATGAGCAGAATAAAGTACTTCTACAAAAACTTTGCGTGTGGGTGAACCTTACTATTAACATGCCTTATGAGTTGATACAGTGTATAAATATGGCTGACTTGTTACCTGGTTTGCATCTTTTTGTGTAATATGTTAGACTACTATGTGCATACCTCACTGTGTCATGGTCCAGTCTTTCACTGTATTCTGTTCCCTCAGTTTCTGAAGGAAGCTGTCAACTCTCAGGTTTTCTTTTCCTGCGTTCCTTCAAAAACTTTGTTCTGGCCTTTATTCAGGACTCAATACTGATAGCGATGGAGTATTTTTTTTATTTTTTTTTTTTTTTGGCAGACAGAATAAATATTCTTTACTCTCTTTAATCATTTTATTAGTAGTCATTTTGTATGTAGACTCAGACCAGATGAAAGTAAAATTTTACATAAGTTTAATTACAGCTTCTATTAGCTGACTTAATTACTTATTTTGTGCAATATAGTAACAAATAATAGCAAAACAACTGTCCTGGTTTCAGCTGCCGTAGGATTAATTTTCTTCCTTGTAGCTAGTACAGTGCTATGTTTTTGGATTTTTGTTTTTTTTTTTTTTTCTGATTTAGTCTGAGAATAATATCGATAAAACCATGTGGTTTGGGTGTTGCTAGATAGTGCTTACCCTAATCGTTTGTTTCCCATGCTTTGCTAGTGAAGAGGGGCACAAGAAGCTGAGAGTGAGCATAGGCACAGGACACCTGACCTGAACCAGCCAAAGGGGTATTCTGTACCACAGCATGTCGTGTTCTATGTAGAAACTGGGGGAGTTGTCCAGAAACCACTGATGGCTGCTGGGGATGGGCTGGGCATTGGTGGTGCGCAATTGTATTGTGTATCACTTGTCTTTCTTGGGTTTTATTCCTGTCTTTTTATTATCTCCCTGACACACTCGTTATTATAATATTGTTATTATAATATTTTATTTCAATTACGAAACTGTTCTTAACCCACAGATTTTGCCTTTTTTCTGATTCTCCTCTCACACTGTGGCGGGGGGGGGGTGTGTGTGGATTGGGGGTATATGTGTGACATGAGCAAGTAACTGTGTGGTACTTATTTGCCAGCTGGGGTTAAACCGCGACAACAGTAGCAATAACAAATAAAAACATTCTTGTAAATATTTTATAGAACAGGGCAGGTTATTTGCTTTACAAGAATAGTAAGATCCTGTCAAGACTTTCTTCCTTCACTTACAAAGAACTTTGAAAGAGAACATGCTTTGATCTTTCAGGCATGAATGTTTCTATTGTTATCCTTCACTTGTTTAAAATGATAACGCCAAGACCCTGATATAATATTAAATAGTGTGTTATTCTTTTTAGATTTGAATAATTTTCTGCTAAGATGATCTCCCTGAGGCCTTATTTGCCTTTTTAAATATAAGTGCATAGGAAATAAAGCAAACATTATTTAGTTGTTAATTCTGCTGTACCTGATTTGTTTCATGCTTTGTGAAAACTTTGTAGCCTGCATTTATATTTCAAGGTATAGGCAAAGTTATCATGGAAACTGTTAAACTAAAAAGAGGGGTAAAAAATAATATTATGCACTGAGCACAAAAAGTAGTATGTAATCTCATAGCTTCTATCTATAAGGGACATTCCTTTGTTCCTTACAAATATGCTCAGTTACACTTGTTACTTGAGATATTATGATTTCTGTAATTCTAAGTAAATTATATTCTCTTCTGTCTACTTGTAGAGGTGGATGCAGGTTAAAAGTAGGTGAGAAAAAGAAATTAACAGTTGCATAGCTATTAGTTTTCTCTGTAACACAAGCTAGTAAAAATGCTTTAAAATTCCACCAAATATAGGATGAGAAATAGGACTTAGAAACAGTAATTTGCAAGCTGACATTGCAGGCTGGTGTTAGGTTTGAGATCTGGGTTCAGGATACATGCACATGCTGGGAATCCAGAGCCACATAGGTATTAGATAACAGAAGATGAAGATAGGTAACTGACTGCTGTTGGTGGATTTACTAAAACATCCTCCTTGCTGTCTTCAAAGTATTCATAAAAGATTTATGTTTGATTTAAACAATTAATGGTAGTGGAGTTTACTGTTTTATATAGAAATAGGGATTCAGGACTGTTTTTAGGTAGCTACCAAGCATCCTATTGGTTCTTTACACCTCACCTTTTTTAATGATATAATTTGAAACCTGGTCATGTAAGATGGTGGGGTGTTTTTTGGGGTGGTTGGTGTTTTGGGGTTTTTTTTGGACACTACCATGAACGTAGTGCTAGAGGAGGGAAGAATGTACTTGAATTCACAATAGCAATTAATTATATTCACAATTAAGAATATATTCATATGTGAAAATTTATGATTCAGTTCATCACATTCTAATTTGATTAGATCTAACAGTCAACAGGTTCTGTAGATACAAATGGAGTTGGTATGATTTGGGCCAGAATCAGTGTGTTTAGCTGCTGCGGTGTCATACGCCTTCCAGCAGTAGGTATCTACTAATAGTATTCAAGACTTTAGAACAAACATCTGCTGAATGGAGACAGGGAAACAATACAACTGAAATTTACAACAGGTAACCTAACGCAACTTCCTGGTATTTCATTCATTTAGTAAGATATCTGATAGTTAACAACTGCACATGGTATACAGTATATGCTATATATAAAGTGTATATATATATATATATACACACTATATATAAAATAACAGTGTGGATGTTGTCTGTATAGCATTCAGTGTGGGTCATGCAGGAAATTACTAATGTAAACATGATGATTAAATATGTGATCTATAAATTAAGAGTTAGGAAGGTGCTATTCTGACAAAGGGGTAGTTATTGAAAGGCATAGTTAGTATTGTTTCCTAGATGTTAGTCTGTAGACTCATTTTTCTTCCTGAGCAAGCTTTGCATGAAGCTCAGTTATGTGAATTTTCTTATCATCATTTATGAAAATAAGACTTGGAACCTTAGATAATTTTATGGCTTTGTTGGCGCATAGACGAAGTGGAATAGCCCTGGGATCATTTAATTTCATTTACTTGCTGCCAAGGAGGGAAATTTCATGTTTTATTTAGTTTTACAACTCTATACCAATTTTGAATTTGAAGCCAGGTTCGGAAATTCATAATAATGTTGACAAACATCAAAAAGCCAGGTTCAGAAATTCATAATAATGGTGACAAACATCAAACAATGTTTTAAGATCTTTTTATTAGCATATTAAGAAATAGGCAGGTTACCTTGGTATTCAATAGTGTTTTCTTGTGCAACTGAATTAAATGACAGTGCGTGTGACAGTGTATGCAAGAATAATGAATTTACAATCTGTGTGTGAATTTAATTGGTTTGTTTCACAGTTATGTCACACATAGATTGTTCTTTTGAAAACTGTGGCCTGCATTGCACAAAATCAGGTAACCTGGTAGGAGGTAGAGAAATAATAGAATGCATGTCTGTTAGTGTGAGTCCTGACTACTATTATTCATGAAGTGATACATTTAAATGTTTAAAACAGTTTTTATTAAACAAACAAAAAAAATGTTGCAAGACAAAATTTGGCTATTTACATTTCTTGGACTGTAATACTCTTGCATACTGAATGAAAAGCCTAGGTTCAATTATGATGAAACTAGTAGAATGTAAGCATGCAAATAATTTAATGTATACATGACTTTGACATGAAGATTTGAAAAGCTACTTTCCTAAAGGAAAAAAGAAAACACAGCTAATAGCATAAAAAGTTTCAAGGCAAAAGGAGAAAGCAGTGTGACAAAATGATAGAAAATGTAAATAATGGAGGCAGAATGGTGGTTGGCTTTTGTTACTTAAACATAAAACCTGGAAGAAATACTTACAGAATACTGACAATAATTATAAGCGAAACGTAGGTGCATGAGTGAAGGAAACAAAGGCAGAATGGATTTACTGTAATTCATAAAATGACCCCATGCTTTTTTTATAAACACCAAAGCATACTTGACAGTATTGCTTATGGTGTAAATGGACAGAAATATTTTCTGCTGTATTTAGAATGATGTAGATTTTGGATGGGGCGTTTTATTAGAAAGTCTGATTCTGTAAATATCTGTGGATGTGCTTGGCTGTGGCCACTACTACAAACCACTTGTCTGAGTACTTAAATGTAGTCTAAAAATGCTCTATTAATTTAACTTTGCATAAATTATAAAAATAAAACTGAGAAATTGTATTCTCAAAAAATTTATTTGTTGATTTCCTTTCAATGGATCTGATATTAAAGTGGTTTTTTTTTGGCTTTTTTTTTTTTTTTTTGAGGAGGAGGGGGGAAAAATAAAAATAGAGATTTATGGTAAGCATGCCAAAAGCATATAGGAAGACTATTTAAACTCTTTTATTGATGAACATGTTTCAGGAAGTTTTATAAGCTTAAATAGGCCTACCAAAACTTAACTACATAGGCTTTTGGTTTTTCCCTTCTTCACCCCGAAGTGTTTTCAAATATCGAAGATGTTGTAGGCTCCTTAGTAGAAGTGTTAATATTATCACAGTCTATATGATATAATCCTGGCAAATACAAGTAAGCTAACATAAAGATTCATGAATGAGAGTAGTGAAAGAAAATACAGAAACATCATAGAGTTTCAGGATTGCTTACAGAGGAGCAGGAGTTCCATAGCTCTCTGGTGATGCATCAAGACTGACTGCAGTTCTCTTTCCATCTTGATAAGCATACCATCCTGAACAGTGGAGAAATTCAGAAGTCTAGCAATATTTAGAAATAAGTAAGAACTGAAGAGGATGTGGATTCTGATTTCCGGTTAGCCGATTTGTACTTTGGCTACAGTTCACTACTTAACAGGTTATCAAGCATGCCACCCAATTGGATACTTCAGTAACAAGTTAGATAAAAATAAATACTTCTTAGATATCTCCTCTTGAAGTGATTTTAATTTCATAAAAAAAATTATTTTAATAACATTCATGAAGTATTCAGTGTTTTAACAAAGTGGACAAAGGTTTGAGGAAATAAAGGTATAAATCCCATTTTATCTATGTTCCATTTGCTTTCTGGAATCACTGAGCATGCCAAGGAGTTCTTACAAATTGTTTCAAAATTGTTTCAGATAACAAAGGTATTACTATTACTACAAAGAAATGTTTGAAGATAGAAAAACTGTCTTCCTGAATTGTACCCAAGACCTGCCCCAAATTTATTTACCGAATTTTATATGTTCTAGCCAGATTGTGTAGTCTGAAAAGCTTATCATGCAAACCAGTGAAAGTCTATATTTCATCCTGGGAGCACCATTGGTCTTACACACTTAGACTTACTTTAGTTGCTGATTGGTTTTGTCAAAAGAAAGTATCAGCTCTGTCTCTTCATCAAGAGTAGAACATCAGCAATTTTTGAAAACACAGTCAGGATGCTTGATACAATTTGAGTTTTATTTTTGACCAGGAAAAAAATTTGCATTCATACCCAAGTCCTTTAAATCTTTTTAACATGCATAAATGATAGTAATTTATTTTTTCTTTGGTGTATATCTGAATTTTTAATTTTGAATTACGTGTTTTTAGAGATTTGTTTTGCTACCCTTAGCACAGAAGCATAGATTAAGCTGCTTGAGATCTGTTATTTTGGAATAGATCATGTTAATTTTAAAAATAAATAACTAGGTTAACAGCATGGACTGTTATGCTCAGGTCCTAGCCTTATTTACATGCGTGTGTTCCTTTCTTGATCTTTCTATCTCTGTGAGATTTCATTATCTTTGGCCATATTTTTCAGTGTGCCAGAGTATTTATAATCTTGGATTTTGTTCTGAAGCTAATCCTGTATATACTTCTGTTAGAATAGCTAATTAAACGAAAAAGAAACAATAAGTTGTAGCAATCTTTGTTAGTGATCAAATGCCTTTAAAATATTTCAGGTATTTAATTTTTTTCATAATTTTTTATTTGAAGGTATTAAGTCTATGTGGCAATACACATTAAATGCTTTAATATTTACCTCCTGTACAAAAGTATACTGTCTCTGTTACATTTCTGATATTTCTGTTTCATACAGAGAGGAAAAATAGGTCTTTCAAGAAAATCTTTCTGTAATATATTGAAATGTATAGGGGCTAGACATGATGTGGTATAACAGTGAGTCATGGAGTTTGCACAGTTCTTTTGTTTCAATAAAATGTACTGCTACTTCAGAGAAGACATGGGTAGTCAAAGAAATGTTTAACAAAATAAGACCTGAAGTATTTGTCAAGGCCACATCCATTTTTATTTTTTTTTTTATAGAGCATTCTTGATAAGGCTTTTGTGGTGCAAGAAAAGCAGGTGGTTTGCTCTGATCCACCAACAATACACTGATTTAATTTGTATCAAAGATATAATATTTTGCAAAACACTGTTTTACCTTAAAGTCCCAGGTGATGCAAGCTGTGTTCTGTACAACTTCTCAGTGTCTACACTCTATAATCACACTTAAATTGAAAGAGGGTAGATTTAGATTAGATATTGGGGAGAAAGAATACTGTCTATGAGGGTGGTGAGATGCTGAACAGGTTGCTCAGGGAAGTTGTAGCTGCCCCATCCCTGGCAGTGTTCAAGGCCATACGGGATCAGGCCTTGAGTAATCTGTTCTAGTGGAAGGTGTCCCTGCCCATGGCAGGGTGTTGGAACTAGATGACCTTTAAGGTCCGCTCCAGCCCAAACCATTCTATGATTCTATGAAATTATTACATTTTTCAAATTTCTCTGATATTGGTGCATAGATTATACCACTAAGTAAGGTTTAAGAAGATAATGATTCTAGCCCTGACCTTCTATGCTTTTGTCACAAGCACAGAATTGTGCTGGGCAAGTCTGTGGTGTTATACTTTGTGCATTAAGTTTATCGTTCATTCTGTTTAATTACATTCATTGTATTCAAGAGTTGGAAGAAGAAATATTTTTATGCATTGTCTTAGATTTGAAGCTCCAAAATCGAGTGGTGGTGTCATTTCTGTTAATCATACAGTTAGCTACTAGTTACGAAGATTTTGGTATGTGATCTCTAAAGCAAGATATCAATTCTTTTTTTTTTTATTTTTTTTCTGTTAGGAAAAAATATCAGGATTCTTTGTTGTTTAACTGTGGAAAATATGGATTCAATGAGCCTGTTACACTAAAGTAGATTTGAAATGTAGATAAAACTTTGCTTTTACAAAATCATATCTTCCAAATTACTTTTTTTTTTTTTAAAAACCAGAAGTCCAATTATTGTTTGAGCAGAAAGTGTAAAAGTTCAAAATGTGGAGGCAATGCAGTATGTTGAGTGCAAATATACTGACACTGAGCAATGTCTGAGCAAGCAGGAACTTGGGAACCAGTGAAAAATCCACAGTGAATGTTAGTATCAGGATCACTACTGAATGACAGGTAGTATTTTAGGTGTTTCTATCATATCTGTCACCATGGTAACTTAGTAGCTTTCTAGCTTTCAACTGAGTGTGCCCCAGAGGAGAGGGTACTGGTGGATGAAAGATTGGATATGAGCCGGCAATGTGTGCTTGCCGCCCAGAAGGCCAACTGTATGTTGGGCTGCATCCAAAGGAACGTAGCCAGCAGGTCGAGGGAGGTGGTTCTGCCTCTCCACTTCGCTCTGGTGAGACCCTACCTGGAGGTCTCGTCCAGCTCTGGAGTCCTCAGTACAGGAAAGATTTGGACCTGTTGGCGAGGGTCCAGAATAGGGCCACAAAAATGATCAGTGGGCTGGAACACCCCATCTATGAGGAAAAGCTGAGAGAGCTGTGGTTGTTCAGCCTGGAGAAGAGAAGACTGCAGGGGGACCTTATTTTGGGCTTTCAGTTCTTAAAACGTGCCTGTAAAAAAGATGGGGAAAGACTTTTTAGCAGAGTCTGTTGCGATAGTAAAGGGGTTTATAGTTTTAAACTGAAAGAGGGGAAAGTCAGTTTGGATGTCAGGAAAACATTCTTTACAAAGGTGGTGGTAAAATACTGGAGCAGGTTGCCCACAAAGGTAGTGGATGGGGCATCCCCGGAGACATTTAAAGGTGGATATGGTTCTGGGTAATCTGATCGAGTTGAAGATGTCCCTGCTCATTGCAGGGGGGGGCAGACTAGATGATCTTTGAAGGTCCCTTCCAACCCAAACTATTCTATAATTCCGTACTGACACTGAGCAATCTCTGTGTAAGCAGGAACTTGGGAACTAGTGAAAATTGAAATATTGTAAAATATTTCTACTATGAACTGTTATGTTTAACAGTGAAGTACATATGAATATAAATTTAAGGCTTGTTCTGACTTGTCAGCTTTGTTTTGTTTCTTTCCAATTTGTTTCTTTCTTTCACATATTACCTTATATTATCCTTCTATGACAACAGAGTCCTTTCTGTGGCAGCAAGAAACATCAGAAGGTATTTTAAGGTCCTCTGTTATTGAACATTGAATGGGAACATCAATTAGAGAACATAGTTTTTTTTTTTCTTTCCCATCATAAGGGAAGAAATCTGAGAGGTTTCAGAGAAATTTTCTATAATACTTGGTTTTGGTGGTGAGCTTAAAAATACATAAAGCTGAAATATAATTACTATTCAAATAATATCTTTTTAATAGTGTTCTTGCCCTTTAAATCATGTTTGGTTTTTTTAATGTGATGGGGGAAGGAGGAGGGAGGACTTCTAAGTTTTTTAAACTTTGCCAAAATGAACCTGCATTCAGAGTCTTAGAGGAATGGAAATAAGCCCAAATCATTTGGAAATCTTAATATGAAGGTTAGTTTGTTTTTTGTTTTTTTTTGTTTGGTTATTTTTTTGCATTTGAAAACTGGAAATATCAGTCTGGGCATGAATTTCTCTAATTATCTAGTATTTTATGCAACTGTTTTCATTTTCCATTATCTTTTTATGCACTCAAAAAAATATGGCTGCCATTGTGGAAAAAATGAAGGTAAGAGATGGGATCAAGCTAGAGCTAAGAGGTTTTTAAGATTTCTTAGATTTATTTTTTTCTTTCTTTCTGAATCATATACTTTAAATGCTTATCTGAAACTTATGTACAGACATAGTTTAGAAAGCATGGTGTGTTCTTTAAGCATTAAATTGCTGAGTATATAGTACACACTAACAGTAAGAGACTTAAATTTATTAGTTTTGCCTCATGGTTTACCTACACATACTGGAAACTAAATCAAAATTAACAAGAGTAACCTGAGGGATTGGGATTTACTATATATTAGTTAGAATCTATTATTTAATCTTTTCTTCCTGTTGTGAATTATGTTTTTTTTTTCTGTAAACCAAGCTAAAGAGTTGGTGTTCTAAGAACTACTTGTTTTTGTTTTTTTTTTTTTACAGCTGTTGATATGATGGCATAGAAGTGTTTAAAATCACAGTTGTACCTTAACAGTGCTTTAGCACTACATAATAAAGAGAATTTTGTAAGCATCTGTACTTTTATATTAGAAGTCCTTGACTTAGCATTGTCACGCTTTCAGGTTATATAGTGTTTCCATACCAAATCAGTATCACTGATTTACACCTATTGAAAATCCAACCACACAAAACCCCAACACAGGCACTTTCAATCTTGTGTCTTGAATTCAATATTTTTCTGAGAAGTACATAACAGAAACATGTTATCTGCCACTCAGTCTTCATTAAGTAGAGATAACATTCCCAGGAAACTCTTTAATATCTGATTTCAGTTTCATTAAATAATACGCTGTCTTACAGGAAATGAAACTGAACCAAGGGTCTGTGGTCCTCTCACCTATTGCCATAAGCAAAGTAATTTTGGTCTAAAATATAGATGATTCATTTTGGAAGTTTAAGCAGGAATTAAACTTATTCAGTAAGAATTTTAATAGAATAAGGCTCTTGAAATTAAACTATTTCAAATCTTGCATATTGCTGTAGTATATATTTAATATATTTTAAAATTAGAGCTAATATTATATTTTTTGCCTAGGATTTGTCAGGCTGTATTAGAATAAGTATTTCAGTGCTGTTCATTAATATGTTAACAGCTTTTATATACTGACATGCTGATGTGCTATTTTAAACCTTTTTTTCCCTAAAGTGAGTGCTAGTGCTGTTTTGTATTTGGAGAAATTAAATTTAAGTTCTATTTCACTACCAAAAAATTTCTCACTTTGAGAAGAGCTTCTGTCACTGGTATAGCTAACTCTTAATGTTGACTGTATACAACAAAATAGTTTTACTTACAGATAGGCATTACAAGTGAATCCTTGAGAAAAGGAAAGCAAACTGTTTTTTTTTCTATATAAATATTAAATTAACTAAATGGTTAATTAGCCTATTTGCATTGTTTTCCATCTAGTGGTTTAAGTATGACAAATTGCTAGGTTCTAATCAATTTAATGGACACCTGATTAGCATCTTCAGCAGCTGCCTCTAAAATTCAGCTTTTATTTACTGTTTTGACTAGGTCCTCTTGGCATTGGCTTTACAAAATGGGAGCTGTGATTAGTACATTTAAATGTTTTACAGATTTTTTTGTGTTTAAAAAGGATTTTGCTTTTTGAGTCAAGCAAAGCAAGGAAATCAACTATGTAGTTCATGCAGTATCAGTGATTAGAACAATAAGCTGTAGAGGATTTTTTCCAAATAATAAGTCTATAACTTATTAAACCCACTTGTAATAATGAACATTTATATTTGAATCTTCTATGTTGTGGGCAAAGAGTCACAGTTTTTCTTGTTTTCTTGTGACAAAGTCTTGGACATGATTTGCATGCTTTTGCCTATTTCATAAAGGTCCCCAGTTGCAGGTTATTAAGCACTGTTGTTAAACACTGTTGCTGTAAAATACTGTTTTCTTGCTCGACAGACACAATATCTGAGTCATAATGTGCTTGTTCCTGGTTATGTAAAAAAGAAAAAAAAAAGAAAATTGAGGATAAAGGTGGGTCTCTTATTTCTGTCTAATTTCTTAATTCTAGACCATCTCTCTACTCTGAGGGTTTTTTTTTAAATGCAAGCTTCCATGTTGCAGTACTTATTTTTTATTTTCTAATATTTGACCAGTCCCTTTGTGCAACATTATATACTGCCAGTATGTAAGTTTCTGCTTAACAGAAAATATTTAAATGTAGAATTTGTTCTTGTTTCACAATTCTGACACTTTTAAGTATGTTTTTATTGTGGACTTTTTGTTTGGTTTTAGTATATCTGGTAAATTGAGATATATATCACTACAGAAAGAAAGAATATACAAACATGAGAAAATACATGAATAAATGCATGAAATATATGTGTAGTTCATGCATGCATACGTACATACTGCATCAATGTACGTTGTACATACTTCAGCTGTCTGGACTAAGAGTTTGTCTTCCTGATTTTACTTACAGTTGATGACTTGGCCATAAAACATTACTTTCTTGATTAAAGTGGAGGTCTAGGATCAGCATTTACTGAAAAGACTGTTTGGATGTTGTATGTATGGAAAACCATTTCCATTTGTAAAGTCAAATGACCAGACAGTATGCCTTTTGTGGCAAGATACTATATCAAATCGAAACCCTAATGAAAGCATTTAGAATCTGTGGAGTGCATATTTAATAAGGAAGAGTTCAAAGGACAGAATTAACTTAGCATGATCTTGAGTGTCATGCAAAGACTGTAAAATTGCCAAAATACTGTTTTAATTTCAGAACCAGCAACTGCAGAAGTGACAAAATAATTTCATATTATTTTAAAAAATATAACAGGAACTTTCTCTGTCCCTCAGTAATAATGGATGCTGTGAAGACCAGTAGCATTTTTTTTGTACAGTTATTGTAGTTGTGCCTTTGAAACACATCCTTCAGCACCATATTTTAGCTTCCATTACCTTGTTAAGAAATGGTGTGACTTTCAAGGAGGTTGACTTTAGAATGTTTCTCTTATTTCCTGGTCATTCAGCTATATGATTATGCAATATTCATGTGCTGACCTGTTATTATCATGGGAATGTGAGTTAGTATGAAATATTTTTAGTTCACAAAATTAGAATTTCTTATTCGTTAAATGGTACTCTGGAGAATTAGTATGATTTAATTTGAGCTTTTCATATCTTGCTATTAATCTTGTGTAGTTTTTGAAAATAATATCTCTTTTTGTTGATTGGGGATTAAATACTGCAAGTTGATGGTTATTTGATAGCTTGTAATAATCTAATTTACTTGAGTACTGGACAGATCCAGAAACCATACTGAATCTGATTTGGAAGAAATGTCAATAATTACATTCTTTCTCCATCTGAATCACCAATGCAATTGCACAATTTTATATTTCCAGGTCAAGACAAAGCAGACTCAGGTCTCTTGTTCCTTAAACTTTGTTCTGTATGTTATGTTCTTTTCTGATATAGTGCATGTGTATTCTGGCTACAAGTGACATGTCTGACGTTATTCTTTTTCCTGAGCCTTGCTCTTAGTTTGGGGCCTGTAAGAGACAACTCTGTTTTCTTGAATTAAATTATTTTAAAGAGTTTGTTTGACTGTCTCAACAGAATAACCAAAATCCAGCAGAACCAGAGTTTATTCCAGAAGAAGTTCTAATACACTTATCCTTTAGTTGAAGTACACCAGTTTGCCAGAATATACATGTCAAGGCAGCAGGGCAGACATTTACAAGATATAAGTTCTTATTCAGTGGGAAAAAAATCTTGATAAATTTAGTCCTTTGGGAGAAATGAACTTTAAGGACCAAATGTGTACAGGAGAAACCTAGTTGTATGTTGCACTATCGTGTAATGTATATAAAGAACAGGGCTGAAAAAGATACTGTCATAAAGCTCCATATAATAAGAGAAATCTAGCATTAAGAACCTAG
Organism: Pezoporus occidentalis; assembly: GCF_034315485.1. NCBI lineage: Eukaryota > Metazoa > Chordata > Aves > Psittaciformes > Psittacidae > Pezoporus > Pezoporus occidentalis. Next base: position 2,757,339 of record NW_026915802.1, on the reverse strand, counting down.
CGTGATTAATTTCAAAGATTTTTTTTGAAACTGCGGGTATTTTATGACTTGTATTTTATTTTCATTGTTAATTCTGTGGATTGTCATACAGGAAAAAAAAATTTTGACCTTCTTAAATAATGACCTTCTTAAATAAATACGGCAGTAAAAATGTAATGTTGCAGCAAAATGAAATTACACTAGATAAAGGGTAGAAATGCAATATACAGAAAAGGGTATGAACTTTTGGGTAAGAGCCATATAAAACAATTTCTGAAAATCAAAACCAACTTTTGATTTTCGTTATTTTCTTTTTCTCTGAAACAAGCTTAGAATCATATTTTGACAGTTCAAAACATTACTTTAGAGAGGGCTTAAACCTTTACTTTAGGCTCAAGAGCTTTAATTTGCTGTCATGTTTTGTCTTATGCAACATAAAAAAAAAAAAGCAGAACGCAAGAGAAGAGAAATTTAGGCATTTGTTAAGATTGCTAAAGAATATATAAATCTCACGTAAATGTATGCATTTTCAACACTGAGCAGACATTCTGACAGGCTAGGTGTCTGTAGAGAATCCTCAAGAGGCCTGAGCAGATCAATGTGCATTTCAACCTATGTTTCATAACAATTATACCCTTCAGGGGCATATCCAACGAAGCATATTTACTATGTGCTCTCTATTCCTGACACCATTGAGAATTCATTCCTAAGGTAGGAGATGATGCAACAGCTATTAAAAGCACTTCCAAGGTGTCTGTTTGTCAATATACTTTATAAAGTGTGTTACCAGAGGCATTTATCATAAAAAAGATCAAAAATTTTATCAGCTTTGCAAACTTTAGCTCGTTCCTGCCATTTTGTCGAGACTAAACAGACATGCAACTATGTTGTAAATAGGTGCAAGAATTAGGTGTGTAGGACATATGGTGTGTTCTCCCATTTACAGTGACATTTGTGTGGGATACTGACAGAGTCATTTGGCCACTTCTTTGCTAAATGTTAATGGAATGTCTCTACCTGTGGAAATTATGTAGTACCAGGGGAATGGGATAAGCAATTCTGTAATAAACATAACTCATTTGCTGCTCTTGTCAACCCTTGTAATAAGATTTACAATCTCTGTATGTAGCAAATTTTATAATAGGCTTATTATACTGCTCATACTGGATATTCATTTCTCCATGTAATCTCAATTCTGAGACTAATACCCTCCTACCCTTTTACTCAGTGAAAATAGCAGTGTAAATTTGGCTTTGCTGTGATCAGTCTCTAGGAATTAGATTGATCAGATATGAAGTACCAGTTGAAAATGGTATATACTCCGCTGTGCAAGATGAAAATAAAGCTCTAGTGCTGCTCTTCAGTTTGTGACACTGGAAAAAAAAAAATCAATTTATGATTATATGCCTGCTGCATGAGAAGCAAACTTAAATGTTTAATATTATGACCCTGCCCACAGGCAGAGTGTTAGAACTTTATTATCTTGAAGGTCCCTTCCAACCCAAACCATTCTATGATTCTCCTCTTAATACTCTTTTAAAGTATAGGAGATTTTTTTTCTCAGTGTTTTCATCTGAAAAAAATTACTAAAATTTTTATACTGTAGATTTTTACACATATCTACATGGAGGGAATAGTAAGTTATTGCATTTAGATACTAGAATTTCAAAATAAGGTTTTAGATATTAGTGAAGTGTTGCCAGTCACTGGAAGTTAAAATGTTTACCCAGCTGTGTTGGTAAATCTCACTTGTATGTCATCAGTTACCATGGGACAGTACAAATCTGAACTACACCTGAGGAAATCATTAGTAAGATTCTTCATAATTGCCTGCTTACAGTTTCTTTGGGCCCTTCGCTACAAGAGAGATATGGAGTTGCTGGAGTTGGTCCAGAGAAGGGCAACAAAGCTGGTGAAGAGTCTTAGGAACAGCTGAGGGAGGTGGGGTTGATGTTTAGTCTGAAGAAGTCTGAGGGGGGACCTTATCGCTCTCTACAACTGCCTGAAAGGAGTATAGAGCGAGGAGGTGGCTGATCTCTCCTCCCAGGCAACAAGTGATAGGAGAAGAGGTAACAGCCTCAAGCTGTTGAGACACCAGGAGAGGTTTAGACTAAATATTAAGGAAAATTTCTTCACTGAAAGGGTGATCAGGTACTAGAACAGGCTGCCAGGGAAGTGCTGGAATCATTGTCCCTGGGAGTGTTAACCACATAGATGAGCCCCTTAGTGACATGGTTTAGGGGTGGACTTGAGAGTCCTGGGAAATGGTTGGACTTGATGGTCTTAAAAGGTCTTTTCCAACGTGGTTGATTCTATGATCCTATGAAATGGCATGTTAAATAACTTCTAGTTGCATTATATTGTGGTTTTTCATATCTGTCTCATTACAAAGAAGGAACTTCTGTAAATCTGGGGGAAGTTCTCTGTGTTGCAATGAGACACGCAGACCTCTGTGTATATGCTTCATAGAATCATAGAATAGTTCGGGTTGGAAAGGACCTTAAGATCATCTAGTTCCAGCCCCCCCTGCCATGGGCAGGGACACCTCACACTAAACCATCTCACCCAGGGCCTCGTCCAATCTGGTCTTGAACACTGCCAGGGATGGAGCATTCACAACCTCCCTGGGCAACCTATTCCAGTGCCTGTTTAAGTTTTAACCTGTTACCCCTTGTCCTATCACTACAGTCCCTAATGAAGAGTCCCTCCCCAGCATCCCTATAGGCCCCCTTCAGATACTGGAAGGCTGCTATGAGGTCTCCACGCAGCCTTGTCTTCTCCAGGCTGAACAGCCACAACTTTCTCAGCCTGTCTTCATGTGGGAGGTGTCCTAGTCCCCTGATCATCCTCATGGCCCTTCTCTGGACTTGTTCCAACAGTTCCATGTCCTTTTTATGTTGAGGACACCAGAACTGCACACAATACTCCAGGTGAGGTCTCACAAGAGCAGAGTAGAGGGGCAGGCTCACCTTCGACCTGCTGGTCACGCTCCTTTTGATGCAGCCCAGGATATGGTTGGCTTTCTGGGCTGCGAGCAAACACTGCAGCCAGCTCATGTTCACTTTCTCATTGACCAGCACCCCCAGATCCTTCTCCACAGGGCTGCTCTGAATCTCTTCTCTGCACAGCCTGTAGCTGTGCCTGGGATTGCTCCGACCCAGGTGTAGGACCTTGCACTCGTCATGATTAAACTTCATGAGGTTGGCATCAGCCCACCTCACAAGCAAATCAGGGTCCCTCTGAATGGCATTCCTTCCCTCCAGGGTATCAACCGAACCACACACCTTGGTGTCATCAGCAAACTTGCTGAGGGTGCACTCAATCCCACTGTCCATGTCAGCGACAAAGATGTTAAACAAGACTAAGCTGGGAGGAGTGGCTGACACTCCAGAAGGCTGTGCTGCCATCCAGCGAGACCTGGACAGGCTGGAGAGTTGGGCAGGGAATAACTTGATGAAATATAACAAGGGAAAGTGTAGAGTCCTGCATCTGGGCAGGAACAACCCCAGGTTCCAGTATAGGTTGGGAAACGACCTGTTAGAGAGCAGTGTAGGGGAGAGGGACCTGGGGGTCCTAGTGGACGACAGGATGACCATGAGCCAGCACTGTGCCCTTGTGGCTACGAAGGCCAATGGCATCCTGGGGTGTATTAGAAGGGCGGTGGTTAGTAGGTCGAGAGAGGTCCTCCTTCCCCTCTACTCTGCCCTGGTGAGACCCCATCTGGAATATTGTGTCCAGTTCTGGGCCCCTCAGTTCAAGAAGGACAGGGAGCTGCTGGAGAGAGTCCAGCGCAGGGCAACGAAGATGATTAAGGGAGTGGAGCATCTCCCTTATGAGGAAAGACTGAGGGAGCTGGGTCTCTATAGTTTGGAGAAGAGGAGACTGAGGGGTGACCTTATTAGTGTCTATAAATATATAAAGGGGGAGTGTCACGAGGATGGAGCCAGGCTCTACTCAGTGGCAAACAATGATAGGACAAGGGGTAATGGGTACAAACTGGAACACAAGAGGTTCCACTTAAACTTGAGAAGAAACTTCTTCTCAGTGAGGGTGACGGAACACTGGAACAGGCTGCCCAGGGAGGTTGTGGAGTCTCCTTCCCTGGAGACATTCAAAACCCGCCTGGACACATTCCTGTGTAACCTTATCTAGGTGTTCCTGCGCCGACAGGGGGATTGGACTAGATGATCTTTCGAGGTCCCTTCCAATCTCTAGCATACTGTGATACTGTGATACTGTGATACTGTGAAGACCGGTCCCAACACCGATCCCTGAGGGACACCACTCGTTACTGGTCTCCAGCTGGACATTGAGCCATTGACCACAGCTCTTTGTGTGCGGCCATCCAGCCAGTTCCTTATCCACCAAGTGGTCCACCTATCAAATTGATGTCTCTCCAATTTAGAGACAAGGATGCCATGTGGGACAGTGTCGAACGCTTTACACAAGTCCAGGTAGATGACATCAACTGCCCTACCCCTGTTCATCAGTTTTGTAGCCCCATCATAGAAGGCCACCAAATTGGTCAGGCAGGATTTCCCCTTAGTGAAGCCATGCTGGCTGTCACCAAGCACCTTGTTGATTTTCATGTGCCTTAGCATGCCTTCCAGGAGAATCTGCTCCAAGATTTTGCCAGGCACAGAGGTGAGACTGACTGGTCTGTAATTCCCTGGGTCATCCATTTTCCCCTTCTTGAAAATGGGGGTTATATTTCCCTTTTTCCAGTCGTCGGGAACTTCACCTGACTGCCATGATTTCTCAAATATGATGGTCAGCAGCTTCGCAACTTCATTTGCCAGCTCCTTCAGGACCCGCGGATGGATCTCATCAGGACCCATGGACTTGTGCACGTTCAGATTTTTAAGATGGTCTCGAACCAGATCCTCTCCTACAGTGGGCACAAGGTCTTCATTCTCACAGTCCCTGTAGCTTGGTTGAAATAAATGTTTTCTTAGAAGAAGTTTGGGTTCTAGTAATACATAGGGCCCCCAAGTGAAATGAAAAGCTTTCTTACAGCATTTTGCAAGGACAGAATTGCACAGAGCTATATCTTTTTTTGTGTGCTTTACTCTTCTGACGTTTACTAAAATGACCAAAATGCTGAAAGAGTCCTTTTTCTGAAATTGGTAGGGAAAATCAATTTCATGACTGTCTTTCAGCTTGCTATGTAATCTGCTGTCCTTTGCTGTGAACATTGCAAATAAATTGTTTATCTCTGATCTTCAAACAGCCCAATTAGGACATGCACTTCTAAGCTCCAAAGAATTACTCAAGTAAAAAGTGTCCATGGCTAGAAAAGCTTCTGTTTTCCAGCTAACAGCCTCTTTTGGCTTGCCCAGTTACTTCAATTCAAATGAGTTGTACTAGCTGCTTCAAAAAAATTGATACACTTAACTTCAACCCTTCCTTAGCTGTTAGTTCTCGGGTCAGTTCTGTGTATTTTTTGCATTAAGATATGCAGCTGCATTTCGGATGTAGCCAAAGGGAAATTTGCTGATATGCATAAATATGGTTGGTTTGATAAACATCAAAAAAAGAAAAGCCTAGGAAATTAAGACAGAGAACTCTCTGAAGAAAGTGGCATTCAATTTCCTGTGTTGTCATTTATATATGCCATACCATAATTTTTATGGAGCTGCTATGTCCATAAACATATCAACATAATTTTCTAAAACAAGAAATGATGAATTATCTTTTCAAGCTTGCACTCGGTGAATGCAAACAAATTAAGTTTCAATTTCTTTCTGTGTAGTCCTGGAAGGTTTTATTTATAATCACAAAGGAAATGTTTCTCCATTCAATGTATAATCGTTACAGTTTTCTCCTGTATGCTTTGACAAACTGGAATGTTAAACTGTATTTTCTGTTTAAAATGTCAGTTGTTCTGAAGACCTCACTTTAAGGGCATTTCTTACTCTATTTTGTTTTATATGATGCTGGTTTTGTTGGATTTTATTTTTTATTTTATTTTTCCTTTCCAGATTATTTAATAGAGTTTCCTAATCAAAACTAGGGGAGAAAAAGCCATTAGTCAGTTAGCTTGGTAGATCTGTGCTACAGACAGTTATGATTATAGCTCACACACACAAATCCAAAATAATCATGAGTTAGTGGGTCACACTACAGTTTCCCATTCAGTGGAACCATTTATTGTCACTGCAGACAAAAGGCTAGGTTCTTACTTCTGTTTCTCACTCCCATCTGTGCTACTTACTTTCTCTTCTTTCATGTCTGTTCCTAGTTGGTCCCCTCTATACTATGTTTTACTCACTATTAGCCACATATGACTGTGTTTTTTTGCCATTGTACTTTGTTATCATTGTAATGAACTAAATTGAACCTATGGAGGTCCAGGTCCAACATTTTTTTCCAGGACAAAATAAGCAAGAGTAATGCACAACCAGAGGTAGGGAGCAAAGAGACCTTTTAGCAAATGCCATCTGCAGATGTAGTCTGGGATGTCATCAGACCACATCTGGTGGAACGGGAACACTTAGTGCTAGCACCACTTCAGCTGGGGGTGCACTAGCTTCTGTTGGGACAATAATTACACAGTCATCAGTACCAAAACTAGCTGATTAAATCTGACTCCTTTGAGTGAAGAACTTCACTGTAGTATAAATGTACTATTAGACTGGTAGGGTAGAAGTTTCTCAGCCTCTTGTAAAATGTAAAGTATTTATTCACTAGTATTGTAGGTAAAATTTTCTAAAATAAAATCTGTTCTCATGGTTTATTTATAATAGGAATGCTTTTGCCTACACTGGGCACTAGTTGTCAGTGTTACTGCTCCGTGAGTAATCAACACCTATATGCATTATAACAGTTGCATTTCATAGTAGAATCAAGCCATTACTGAAACACTGGCATTTAAGGCCTTAGGAGCATTGGTAATCTTAACAAAATGCTTAATAGCGGTAATTCATCAAGGAAATTGTATCTGCATGTATTTACAATTGAGTGATTCACAGGTCAACAATAGGTTGCTGAATTGAAAGGGAAAACTTAACATATGTTTACTCACATCCCCTGGTCTGGACCTTTATGTGGTGTGTGAAAGGTCATATTTACCCTATCACAGATGATAGAATTCTGTACTAATTGTGATTAAATATTTTTTAAAAGAAGAGTAGCTGCACCTATTACAAAAGAAGCATGAAATCATTGTGATAGATGCTCTTCAAGACAGTACCAAGCCGAAGAATAACATATGGACTTTCTTTGAAGTGCTGTCATTTCTCTTTACTGATACTTTTCATCTAGAGGAGATTCTGCTTCTCACATGCTGTTAAATTCATATTTGTGTAAACTGGTAGGAGAAAAAGCAACTACCTGTCAGACTATTTTAGAGGTGATGTTGGTATGGTTTCTGAAAACTATTTACTGATTAGATTTACAGCACATTCACCTAGCACTCTTTTGAAACAATGAAAATATCCTTTTTAAATCTTTGCAGGACCAGAAATTCTGAGTGGGATCAGACTTCCATAAAACAAATATGTGTTTACCCAAAATAATGTTATTTAAAAAAAAAAAAAGAAAAAAACATATAACCCAGTGACCAGTAACTGCTGGTTATTATTGCAAGTTACTATTTTTCTCTCCTATATATTAAACCTGATAGACCAGTGTCAAAGGGCTCTCTTTCAGCACAATATGTATTCTATTTGACCTTTTGTTCCATTACTCCAGCCAATGACTTATTTGCGTATTTCAGTTGCTAAATGCAACCAACATAGTAGATGGTTGCAGAAAGCCAGTGAAGCAAGTTGTTTCTCATCCACATCAATATTTTCATTGTGACTTTTGTTTTCTTTGAATTTTGTGAGTATCAAAATGATTTCTAAATTCAGTGGATCTTAGTGATCTCAATTATCTTTATTTGTTAGGGCTTTTAATCTTATGCTTGCTCATAAGAAACTCTGCATAGTTGTAACTGAAAAGAGACTTTTGTGATTATAGTCAAGCCTTGCCAACCTAAGGATAGTATAAAGAAAAAGTTGGAATATTTGTATTTTGATAGATAATTTTGGTATCCAAAAAAAAAAAAAAAGCATTGCAATGTTCTACAAGTGTATGTGTGTTAATGAGTTCTCTTTGGGATATGCATCTTTGATAACAAGCAAGGTCAACTTTGAAACTGCTTTCTCTAAAATTCAGGTAATATTTTATTCAGATAATATTTTAATTACTGCATTTAGTAGTACTAAGAATTTTGTTTGCCATGAAGGAAGTTCTCTTCGCACAGAAAGAAAAAATCTGTCTTTTTACCCATGAGTAGAAGAGATAGCCCAGAAGCTACAAAGACTGGAATTTCACAGTTGTTATTGTTTGGGGTTTGGATTTTGTGTTGATTTGAAGTGTTGAAGTACAGTTACATGACTATGTGCCTTATGTAAGAAGAGGGCACAGGCAGTAACAGTGCTGTTTTTTTTCTGCTATATTTTACCAGGTTTTCATCCTTAACTTACGCATGTTAAATGGAAAAAAAAAAGTGAGATATTGACACTTTAGCCTTCTGGCTTGTTTAATCACTGGCATCTTTATTAAGATTGCTGTGATGACTGTTGACAGATACAATTTTACACAAGAGACAAAGAATGTTACAAGATGGGAGTGGCTCACTCCCATTAACTGCTCGTAATTTGTATCTTTTTTGTGTGTGTGTGTGTTTATATTGATTTGAGGCTAGATTCAACTAATGAGTGTATGACTTGTTTTTAATCTTCACAGCAACCTTCTGGTTGCTGCAGAGCTATGAGTGCAGTTTTTATAAGCAGGTATTCAATTCGTAATTAGAAAATGACAGCATCCTGAAACTCCAAACTGTTTTCAAAACAACCAAAACATACATTAAAAGTTGTTGAAAAAATATTATTTTTGGCAACTGCATTTTTAGTATCTGGTGTGCCTCATTTCAATTTTCATGGCAGAAACATGTCTTTCAGGTAAACTTTTGCTTTACTGCATCAATTTTCCATGTTTTTATTCTGTGTTTTTTGTTTGGGATTTTTTGGTTGGTTGGTTGGTTGTTTTTTAGGCTGGTTTGTTTTTTTTTGGTTGCTTTTTTTTTTCATTTTGCCACTCTTGGTGTCTGTACATCTTGTTTTCAGACAAGAAAGTTCTTTCTGTTTAAATTATTATTTTATTGTGAAATATATTTAAAAAGTAAGAAACCATTATATAGAGGCATAAAGAGAGCTTTAGCTAGTAGTGGTTTTCTTGGTCAGTAAAATCATTTAGTTTAGTAAGGGTTTCGGAGAAGAAAAACAATGGTGGTGTCATCCTACAGCAGATGATGTAGATTAAAGTCCGTAGTATAAAAACGTTCTCTCACATAGGAGATTTAAGACTTCCTGCCAAGGGAAAATGCCTACTTAGGATAAAGACAAGCTCATTGATTAATGAGGCTGCCAAAACCTGAAATGCAGGTGATCTGACTTTTTATGCTTTTACATCTCTCTAGGGGAGAGTTGAGCAAATAATGTTTTGAAAACAAAGGTTTTCTCTAGCTCTGCAGTTGTGGCTTCCCAATTTTTCAGTGCTTCTGTGAGTCAATAGCTATATGCTGTTGTCCCAGCTGTGTTGATTTTAATGTACAATCTTGCTAGATTCTAGAGGAGCCCCTTGATTCTATTCTGGCTGGAATTCAGCTTGCATATTTGGACACTATTTCAGAGAACAGATAATACCTGGAATGTCACCTCTGAACTTATAACAGTGATGTTTAGAAAAGTTGTTTAGAGTTGTTAGCAGTTACTTACAGAAGACATTCATAGCTCTAGAAGACAAATCTGCTTAAAGGTATGCATTGCCATACACACAGTTCCTCTGCCAGATACAAAGATGTATTTGGTGCTTCTTGTAAAGATGGGTTGGTATACATCATTAATGACTTAAGAGCCACAGTAAGGTCTCTAGATACTATCCACTGCATCTGGAGAGGAGACAATTTGAATAGAATGGCACACATAGTTGTTCTGTTCCTCTGCTGTAAATTCATCTAGCCCTTTCACCTTTTCCTCGTTCTTTACACCTTGTTTCTCTTCTTACAGAAATCCTTCTCATTAAACCTTGCTGGTACTTGAACTTCGGTTGTTTTGCTTTTGTGCACTTGTTCTGTGGACTTGTGCAAAGCATTTGACACTGTCCCACATGGCATCCTTGTCTCTAAATTGGAGAAACATCAATTTGATAGGTGGACCACTTGGTGGATAAAGAACAGGCTGGATGGCCGCACACAAAGAGTTGTGGTCAGTGGCTCAATGTCCAGTTGGAGACCAGTAACGAGTGGTGTCCCTCAGGGATCGGTGTTGGGACCGGTCTTGTTCAACATCTTTGTCGCTGACATGGACAGTGGGATTGAGTGCGCCCTCAGCAAGTTTGCCGGTGACACCAAGCTGTGTGGTTCGGTTGATACCCTGGAGGGAAGGAATGCCATTCAGAGGGACCTTGATATGCTTGTACGGTGGGCTGCCAACCTCATGAAATTTAACCATGCCAAGTGCAAGGTCCTACACCTGGGTCGGAGCAATCCCAGGCACAGCTACAGGTTGGGCAGAGAAGAGATTCAGAGCAGCCCTGCAGAGAAGGATCTGGGGGTGTTGGTCGATGAGAAAGTGAACATGAGCTGGCTGCAGTGTGCACTTGCAGCCCAGAAAGCCAACCGTATCCTGGGCTGCATCAAAAGGAGCGTGACCGGCAGGTCGAAGGAGGTGATCCTGCCCCTTTACTCTGCTCTTGTGAGACCTCACCTGGAGTATTGTGTGCAGTTCTGTTGTCCTCAACATAAAAAGGACATGGAACTGTTGGAACAAGTCCAGAGGAGGGCCACGAGGATGATCAGGGGACTGGAGCACCTCCCATATGAAGACAGGCTGAGAAAGTTGGGGCTGTTCAGCCTGGAGAAGAGAAGGCTGCGTGGGGACCTCATAGCAGCCTTCCAGTATCTGAAGGGGGCCTGTGAGGATGCTGTTGGTGGACTCTTTATTAGGGACTGTAGTGATAGGACAAGGGGTAACGGATTAAAACTTAAACAGGGGAAGTTTAGATTGGATATAAGGAAGAAATTCTTTCCTGTTAGGGTGGTGAGGCACTGGAATGGGTTGCCCAGGGAAGTTGTGAATGCTCCATCCCTGTTGGTGTTCAAGGCCAGGTTGGACAGAGCCTTGGGTGATATGGTTTAGTGTGAGGTGTCTCTGCCCATGGCAGGAGGGATGGAACTAGATGATCTTAAGTTCCTTTCCAACCCTAACTATTCTATGATAAAGGCCTCTTAAAAATGTGTAAGCATCACATTGGAATCTGTAATTTTTGTCTGATGATCTTGTATTTGCTTCCTTCAGTAGTTTCTCACTTTCATTCTTTTTTGATGCATATACACAAAAATGAACTATCTCCCACACTTCATGTAGAAAACCTCTCTATTTTTTCATTTGTTCCAAGCAGATGTTTTACATTCTCCTTACCAATTCTATAACTCCTCTCTCCCTACCATCAGCTGAACTATTACAGTGTCTGCCTTACACTGAAGGAAGTAAATTAGAAGCAAGACTTAACACAGGTAAAGAAGTCTTTGACAGTCCACATATGTTTAAAATAAAAGGCATTTTTGCATAGTGCATGTTTTAATTATGGAAACTCATTGTTGCAAAATGTTCTGGCATCCAAAACAAAAAATAGGTTAAATGAAGAAATAGTCAAGTTCATGGAGGTCAGTTAGACCATGGATGGTTCAGATGCGGTCCTTTTACTTAGGAATTCTCTCAGGTGCTTATTGCTGTAAACTGCCATTAGAGTAAGTTATATTATCTTTTTTTTTTTTTTTCCCCTATTGTTTTAATATCCACTTGTGAAGTCGGTTGTAGGCTGCGTGACTTTAGGCCTGACTCAGTAAGATACCACTAATTCCTAAAAGTCTTGTAAATCTCAGGAGCATGAATACGAATAGAAAATTCTCTGAGAATCTTAAGTTGCATTACTCTGTTGTTCCTCGCCCCCTCAGATGATTACATTTCCCTTCTGAGCCTTACCCTTTTCCCAAAAGCCATTGGCTTCTTTGCAAACGAGGCCAGGCTGGCACTGGAGATGTGAAGGTTTAAAAGTTGTGCTACAAAATATCAAACTTGCCTAAACCTCTGGGAACAGAGAGAAAACACGGTATGTTCTGTTTCCTGCATAATGGTAAGTCTGTTAGGGAATCTGAACAGTGGACTGTTGTTCCATTCTCTCAGCTTCAGGTACCTTTTTATGTTATGACTGTGGGTGCTGCTTCAGGTTAATGCAAACAAATGCACCGCTACAGTTTTAAGAATCTGCTTTGAAATTCCACAGCAAAAATGAAAGTGTATACCAAAAAAGTATCAAAAGAATGAGCTGATAAAAAAAAAAATATTTCAAAGTTCTTTGTATACTTATGTGAAGTATATTATTTTGAAATATTTGCTGTGTTACTTACTGAAAATTACAGTAACTAATAAATGGCTAGAATTTATAAAGGCAAAGAATATGGCAAAATGGAATTCCTTTTTAAAAAATTTATTCCTTTGAGTTTGGAGGTCTTTTTACATGTGGATGAGAAAACTATTGATTTAGAAACAGAACAGCTGTTTCAGTCTTGGTGGTGATGAGCAGTGCTTTGGTTGCAGTGGTGGTAACTGAATTATAGTCTTTAAAGATAGTGGAATGTGTTCAGTGTTAATATAACAGTTTGCTAACAGAATAGAAAGCTCTAATCAGTATTAAAAATCACTTGAGACTTTGTTTAGCAGCAGCTACAAGAAAAAAAAGAAAAATGCAGTGGCCATTGAGTTCTGCTGTGAAAACGATTAAATGAAAGCTATAAACTACCTAAATACAATTCCAAAAAAGGTAATAGCTTTTGAGATTTCTCCTTGCTTTATCTTCATTTACTAAATTTATGAATGCTAATAATGAAACTAGCAGGTTAGACATATTCTATATCATAGAGATACTTGGTGTATTCAAATCAAACTATCACTTTTGGCTTGGGGTGAAAGTCTCGAGTCAGATATGCTGGCAACTTCATAGATAATCTTGAATAGTTTACACCTCATAAGCTATGTATGCAGAATTGAACTGAATTGCAGATATGAACTTCAGAGTAATCTGAATCACATTTTAGGGTTTTTGACTATATGACTAGATATTTGTGACTATAAGAACTGATTTTATGTACAGTTCTGTATTTGTGTATTTCCCTTTGCTAGAACAAGTTGTGTATTAGCAGGTACCAAGTTTAAATTCTTAGTACAGTCTTATTTCTAAATACAAATCAGGTATTGATCCAATTTGTTGACCTTTCTCTGGCACTTCAGTCTTCACAGAGAATGTGAAGCAGAATGTGTTCTGTTGCTACTTTCAATTTCTATAAATGGGAAATCCAGTTCCTGCTTCATAATGAGTGAAGGCTGTTCAGTGTTTTTTTCTGAAATAAATCTGTGGTTTTTAGTTCAAATCGTTGGGAAGTTGATTGCTCCAGGTAATACAGTGTCAGTGTCCTGTTTCCCGGTGTTGTTACTCCCAGCAGAGGGATAAAGGAGTTGAACTGCTTTCTAACATTTTAGTTAGTTATTGGCACATTAGTGGTTACTCCCAGCAGAGAGATAAAGTAGTTGAACTGCTTTCTAATGTTCTAGTTAGTTATTGGCAAATTAGTGGACCAGATAGTATGAATAAGATAGTACAGTTGTATTTTACTCATTCCAGTCAATAAATATCTGCTCCTAAATGTATTTTCTGAAACTTTCCTCTAGCAGTGAAAATTACAATTGGGGTATGAGGGTGTGTGTGAGAAAAAAGTCTTTCTCAATAACTGCACACCTTTTTCCTCACTTGTCTGAGAGTTATGATGGAATATAAAATCATAGAATGGTTATGTTAAAGATCATGTAGGTCCAACCCCCCTATCATAGGCAGGGACACCTTCCACTATACCAAGTTGCTCAAGGGCCCCATCCAACATGGCTTTGAACAATGCCAGAGATGGGGCATCCACAACTTCTCTGGTCAACCTGTGCCAGTGTCTCACCACCCTCATAGTGAAGTTTTCTCCTAATATCTCATATGAATCTCCCCTCTTTCAGCTTAAAGCCATTCACCCTTGTCCTTGTCACATGCCCTTGTAAAAAGTGTAAAAAGTCTCTCACCACCTTCCTTATAGGCCCCCTTCAGATACTGGAAGACTGTTATGTCTCTCCCTGGAGCCTTCTCTTCTCCAGGCTGAACAAGCCCAACTCAGCCTGTCTTCATAGGAGAGGTGTTCCAGCCCTCTGATCATCTTTGTGGCTTTACTCTGGACTCACCTGGGGAGGTACATGTCCTTCTTTTCTTGGGGGCCCCAGAGCTAAACACAGTACTACAGGTTGGATTCTCATGAGAGCAGAGTAGAGGGCGAATAGAGCTTCTCATTAGTCAATACCCAGAAGTCCTTCTCCTTAGGGCTGCTCTCAATCCAGTCTCCACCCAGCCTGTAGTTGTGCTTGGGATTGCCCCAATCCAGGTGTAGGACCTTGCACTTGACCTTGTTGAACTTCATGAGGTTTGCATAGGCCCACCTCTCAAGCCTGTCCAGGTCCCTCTGGATGGCATCCCTTTCCTTCAGTGTGTCAACTGCACCAGACAACTTGGTGTTGGCAAGTCTGCTGAGGGTGCACTCAGTCTCACTGTCCATGTCACTGACAAAGATGTTAAACAACAATGATCCCAACAGTGACCCCTGAGAGACACCACTTGTCACTGATCTCCGTTTGGACCTTGAGCCATTGAATGCAACCATCTTCATCTCCAGGGTAATATTTACACTATTTTGCAGCATACTGTGTTGTTTCAGTGTCACGCAAACTGCAAAAGATAATAGCTTTTATGGAATGTTTTAAACCATAATCTGTGTATTTCCTGGAAGTTTTGTCACATAAATTTAAGCCACTGCAAGGACACTTGGTGCTCATTGATGAGTAGTTAAATGAGAGAGAAACCTTAGATGATCTGGAGTTTAACCACTAAATAAATTATTTTTGTAAGACTACACAGAAGTAAATCCCTAACTCTGCAGACAATATCCTGAACTTGCTGTTGGTTTTTTGAGTTGTATTAAACAACTGAAACACTTGATTTTTTTTTAATCGTTTTAGCTTACAGTTCGCAATAGGATTGCGAGATAAAAAAAGCAAATATTTTGATGAATATCTCTATTTCTAAAAGTCATTCCTCTTGTTGTCTTTCTCCATGTATTATTCATCTTTTGGGAAGAACCATCAATGCCTGAAGGTGATTTTGTAATGCTTTTTCATTAATGTTGTTTTTTCTAGACAATCTATACATTATGTGTTCTGCAGCCCATGAGAAGAATGATACATCACTTTTGGAAAAAAAAACAACACCAAAATCAAAAAAGAACCCTATGGTTGTATTAGGCCTTGAAAGGTGACCATAGCAGGATTGTTAACAAATGTAGAAACTCATGCGAGTGTACAATTTAGGTTAGGAAAAGAAAGAATTACAAAAACTCAGAAGCTGTTCATAGGATTAACAAAAGGAGCCTCCATCAGGGCTAATGACCAGCTTTGCTATATCACAGACACAGTGAATTCTCTATCTTAAATTTACTGAAATATTATTTTCTGGCACTAAATATGTAAAATATGTTTACACAGGAACTTAAATATGGGAGATGTTTTACAGATTAAGAAATCTGGAGAGGGACTTTTTACAAGGGTATGTGACAGAACAAGGGCAAATAGCTTTAAGCTGAAAGAGGGGAGGTTTGGATTAGATATTAGGAAAAAATTGTTCACCCGGAGGGTGGTGAGACACTGGCACAGGTTGCCCAGAGAAGCCATGGTTGCCTCATCCCTGGCAGTGTTCATGGCCATGTTGAATGGGGCCTTGAGCAGCCTGGTCTAGTGGAAGGTGTCCCTGCCCATAGCAGGGGAGCTGGAACTAGATGATCTTAAAGATCCCTTCCAACCCAAACCATTCCATGATTCTATGAACTTTTCAGATCAAATAAGCAAAGACATTCTGTCATTATACATAGCAGTGTTTAACAGAATTATACAATATGCTGTATTTTTATGAGACTTTTTATATAGCTGTTTAATATGTACTGCTTGATTTTTTTTTTTTTTATTTAGCTTTGGAGCAAACATGCTATTATTTTGGATGGAGTACTAAATGGACTCATCAGTTTAAATGCAGAACTTGGTTCTTGAACATATAGTCATTAAGGGTGACATATATATTGTCAGTTAAATAGCAGCACTTCAGTACCTACCTGAAGTGGTAGGTACTCACTCATGGGGACAGAGTATTATGTATGTCCTGCAGGACAGCCAATTTAGGCAGTGGTTCAATAAAGTAAATGGTTTCTAGATATCCCTAATTTCAGATGCAGAACTTTCAAATCTAGAGGCTATTACCAGAAATTATCTGTTTAGCTTAAATTTATAAAAGGGCTTTGAAAAGAACATTATAGGAACATTCCTTTCACTTAGAACAGTCGTATCTGTACCAGAGTCTCAGATATTGCATTAGAATGAAAATAAAATGAACTATAAGATTCTTCTTTTGATCAGATGGAACATGTGGAAGAATCTTTCATTTGTCATCCCTTTCTCATAGATTTATTCCTTCTCCCTCATTTTTTTAATTTTTTTTTTTTTACAGCTGGTATTACAATACAATTTTTTATCAACTCAGAATACGGAAATATATCTAAAGAAAAGATACAGGGCGGCCACTTTCCAAACCCATATTCTTGCACTAACTAATGTTGATTGCAGCACATTTAGCTATAGGAATTTATATAGTAGTTGAGTCATTGCACTGGAAAGCATACCAATAATTCAGAAAAACATAGATGTGCCAAAAATAAAGTGAAGAAATGGTCATTTTATTAATTTTAAGAAAAGATTTAAAAAAAATGCATAGACGCTAGGACGAAAGAACAGCAAGTCAATCAATATCTCTGCTTGTGAAAGAAATAACTAAAATTTTATATGTGTTATGTACATCACATTTAAAGGACTGGTGCCTGAAAATAAGTCTCAAATAATCTGCATGAAGACACAAATGGAGAATGAGCTATGAGAAAAGAGGTAGTGGGTTAGGGTGCTCACAAGGAGGCTTTATAATGAGAGAAGGAAGAAAGAAAAATAAAAGATTTGAGAAGTAAAGAAAAGAAAGCAAATTAATGTTGGTAGAATAATAATTTCCTATTGTAAATTACTGAAGCTAATCTGTAATAACTGAATATTTCATAAGTATACACAGATACTTTCAGTTAGCTGTTCTGTACTTGGATGCTGAGGTAATTCACAATCAGAATTCAGTCCTGTGAGGTTGTCAAAGCTATTTCATAATGCCATAACTGTCCTAATTGCTAGCAAACTGGAGCATAGCTTGAATCAAAGTCAGTCTCTGGCTTAGTTAAGGTGGTGTCCTTCTCATGCAAAACTCACAAGTGAACTTCTGGTAGTTAAAATAGTAATAAGCCTGCAGCATAGTTTTTAGTTTTTGGTTTTTTTTACTCTCTATGAGGTTATAACTTTAAGGTTTCCCAGAATTGTAAATATGATGCACTTGATCAAAACATATTTTTAATCATAAAAATATGTGAACAAAATAAAATAGAAAAGCAACTTATGACATATCCCGCAGAACTCAAACTTCTAACATGTAATGTTACTTATATGCATGTATGTGCCAACCTATATAATTGTCACGCAAATGAATACAAGGTATTAGGATTTTATGTTGTAAAGATTACAAAAAACTTTTCGAATATCTTTATTGTAGTGAACTGGCTGTTTCTGTTTTCAAAAGTATTCCATTTTATTGAGAGAAGGTCATTACTGTAATATTAGTCAAAATTCTCTGTACTCATTTCCCAGGGGATGTTATTTGGTTGCTAAAAATATAACCTGGAGTAATTTTTCATATATAATTGCATACTTTTGATGATCCGCTTCTGCTTTAATCAGTTTTCAGAGAGAATATTTTTGTTTTTTTTCTTTTTTTCCCAGCCAATTCTACAAACACACTGAAAGATTGATTTACATATAGGCAAGTTTTTCTGTGAATTTGAGTGCTTCCCCCCAGTTAAACTGTTTTCCTGTGGCTGTTTTTAGTTACTTCAACAGCCCATGCTTGGAAACAGTCATGTCACTGGCACATTTAATCAATTAGTTTAATCAGATGAAAAGGAATGTTGTGAAAGCTGTGAAACAAAAAACTCACCGTTTCATGCAGTGCTTTTTCTGTCAGGGCATGAGACAGGAAGTTGAATTTACAAGTTCAGTTTTTCATTTTACAGAGCTACTAGAGAAGACCCTCAGAAGAGAGGAAGAAATGGGAGCTATCCAGGTATACTTTCTATTTAATTAAGTAGCTACAGTTTTTGTCACCCTTCAAATTACTAAACTGTATTACAACATTATGTTTTTCTGACCTGCCTTGTATCTTAAATTCTTTGAAATTCTTTGGAAATATATGCAGCCAAATACAGACCTGATAGCTAGTAATAATCACTACTAATGAATTTCTGCCCACCAATTAAGTTGCACATTAGAGAAGATTGAAGTAGTCAGCATTCTCCTTATGAGTCAATAAGTCTAGTCCATCAGTGAAAAGAGTGCTGCTTTCAAGTCCCACTCTGTACTCAAGTTATGTTGTACTGCTGGCTTCACTGAAACTATGTGACATGGGGCAGTGCAAATCTGCATTCAGAACTGCAAAAATGCCAATTCTACTGGTTGGCTTAGATTTTCTGAGCTGTGTTGTTTTCTTCTGTATCTCTGAATAAACTGAAAGTAAAAGATTTTAAGTAAGTATTTTAAATCTCTGAAACATTAAATGTCACCTTCCTGAGGAAGAAGAGACCAGTCAAAATGTGCTAGGACTTGATACGGTATAGTAATTCCTCACTGTATGTCATCTAGCACTAAAGCTGCTTGTGCTAGGCACTTTAAATTTGCACTTAAAAATTAAGATTTACCCTAAGCTCAGCTTTGGAATAGTATTTAAGCATTGCAGTCAAAGAAAACATACTCCTTTGAAATGAAAATGGCTAGGAAAGCAAAACCAAGCTGGAATGTCTAAATTGTGAGGCTCTGAAAGCTATTAGGGAGGGTAGTGCATGTATTCTTCAGAATAGAGAAGGGAAAAGAAATTTTTAGCAACAAATTACAGCAGACAGTACCCAACATGAGTATAAAAATGTTTAGCTACAGCATGAAGAGTATCAATGAAGCAACTTTCTGTAAGTATTCTGGAAGCAGGACATTTATGAAGGAATTAATGAAGATAAGGGTGTTAAAGAAAATGAAATTACATATTGACCTGAGTTTTGACCATAAGAGTTTGTTTGAAAAGATAAGCTTTCTCTTCTCGCATCATAAGGAGAAGGCATTTTGAGGGCTAGATGTATCAAAAAGTGTAGAAACAGTTTGATCCAGTAAGAAGAGACAAGTTACACAACACACCAATCCAGCTGTTCCTTGTTCAAACAAAAATCTTGGCCTAGCTTTCTGGCAGCTTAAGTTTAACAAGGCTGAGAGCTTGTCTACGCAAGCAGTTTACACAGGTGCATATCTAGTTACATCAATGTAAAAAGATCTCTTTTCATGTGAAGCAATTCTGCATCTGCTTTCATGTGAAGCTCTATAGTTGACAAATTGTTCTAATGATTTACTTCTGATTTAATAAGGAGTAATTTTATACTGCAGAAAGTTGCATTGTAATAGTGTCTTGTGTGCGTACATGTGCTTGCCTGTATTTCCGATGGTCTGTCAAGCTGCTGATCAAATTGCTTTATGTCCTTTCCAGTCTTGTGAATGGCAAGAACTGTTTCTGGCTCCCAAATTCTTCCATTGGAACAAATTTTTGTTGTATGTGTCAATTTCTTGAGTGTCCTGAAGTCAGTTCAGACTTATCTAACTGTCTTTGGATGCTGCAGGAATAAATCCAGATTATTACAATCATTTTTACCTGTTAGGGAGTGATAGGGCCCGAAAACATATAAGGATTCTTAGCCTAATCCACCCAGGAAGGAAAAGGGAAAAAAACCCCACACAAAATCTTCTCCTGTACTTTCAAAAATGTAGTATTTGAGCAAGGTAAGAATTCCTGTAATATCTTAATGGTCAGGTACTCCAAATGTACCTGACCAGGACTCAACTAAGCACTTGAATGTACATTTTATTGAGTTACTTAAAATGCCATTCCTAGTTAGGACATTAGTGCTAGAGTACATGATCTTGAATTTACTGGTTTAATATCTTTTTTAAAGATTCTTTTAAATGGAAAGGGAACATTAAAATATATGCATTGATTTTATGAATTCTGGGTTCTCTATATTTTGTGCTGGATTAAAACAGATGCAAGCTTGCTTTATTTTAATTTTATTTTCATCTAACTTTAGACTTTGACTAACGTCATCTTATTATTAAAAAACCATTCTTCAGAACTATTTCTGGATAACAGAATAATGATATGGAATTTGCTTGTTAGTTTTTGAAGGAAATGCCTAAAAGAAAACTAAACCAGATGCTAATGTGACATGAACTCCAAAATATGCCAGATTTACAGTCATAGATAGTCGAAAAAAGAAATCAAACATTGGGATACATAAGAGTAATATCAACAATATTGAAAATCAAATGGTACTATTTGAATAAAATAAATCATTGAGTAATTTTTTAAAATTCTTTCTTACCTTGTTTCTGGGGAGTTTCTTTTCTTTAGAACAAATTTGTAAAGAGAGATAGTGTGATAAATGGGTCAGAGGTCCAAGTAAGTACAGTAGTTCCTATTCAGTGATGTTTTTACAAAATACCATGCATATGACCAGCAAAAAACCAAAATGAATCCTTTTCATCATTGTTCAACTTGTGTTGCATTTATATTCTTTACTTTCTAATGGCATCTAACTTTATTTTTAGGAACGTATTATGGCCTTAGAAGTGGTAAGTTTCTTAAATTCATTTCCAAACCAATCACAGTCACATTCATAATTCTTCTAACTGATGAAAAACATTGGGTTTATGTATTTTGGGAAGAAAAAAGGAAAGTTGCAGTTCTGGGCTTTTAACTGTCGTTTTACTTTTAAGAGAAGGTGTAATATTTTTACACTTCACCTTTCTGTGCAGGTTTTTACTACAATAGTTGAGCACTAGTTATATGAATTACAGTGTGATGTTTTTCTGTACAGTTCAATCCTCATCCTTGTTTGAGCTGTACAAAGGACGTTATTTTTCTGTTGCTAACACTTCAAATGTTTGGGGTCCCTTTGGTAGGTCTAATGATTTCATGTACATGTGCTTTTTACATGTTTATGCTGGGAGGGGCAAACAATCAGTTCATTTGCTCACATCAACACTGTAACTAAAAGCATGAAGGAATACCATTTTTTTGAGTAATTAATATAAATTAATATAATTTAATAAGGTAATAAGTTGGAAGCACCAAAGCTTTCATGAATGTACATGCCATGAATGCAGCTGTTCCAAGCTTTTAAGAGTACCAGGTGAAATAGCAGGGGTGGGTCTCGTCTTGTCCTAGCATTTCTGAACCATGCTGCTTTCCTCGTGTAGGAATGTCCAGTAGGACATCCCACAATAGTATGTATCAGGCCTGTAGTTTCTTCCAAATTTAATCCCAAGAAACCAGTACTGAGACAATATCAAGGCTGCAAATACAAACTTTTATATTTGCTTGTGCAAATTATTTTGTCCTTCCTGATTGTATCTAAAAACAGCTTCCCATTTCAAAAATATATTTTATACGTATTGAATATGTTAAAAAAAGCTGTCATTCTCGCATAAAAGGCCCTTTGTAAATGAGAATTCTTGAATTCCTGCCTTGTGGGACTAGAGAGCTGATGCTCAGATTCAGTATCCTGGCAGTGAGTGTATCTCAGTATCCCGTGTGAGTGTAAAGAGTTGCCAGGACATTAATTCTGTTCAGTAGCATCGTTTTTTCATGGTTTGCTTACATGACAACCGGTCAGGCATGTATCCACTGCCATCCATTTGTCATGAGCTGTGAGTTAAACTGCCTGCAAATGCCTTGTCTTTTCTGCTTCCAGAGCTCTTTTAACACAGGCAGAGGTTAATTGCTTGCAAATAGCCCAACATCAAGCAAATTCAATCCTTATTTTGTGACAATGTTTGTATTTTTTCCTGGAGCTTTCCTACTCTTTATACTTTTTATTTCTCATACTTTAAGTAGGAAGATTTGTAAGTTATTGTTCAGATAGGACTATTATCATCAGTAAAACATAATTTTCTTTCTCAATGCAAGTTGGGACATAACACCTGAATGCAAATTTGTGATGCTAAATCCGAGAGCTTGAAATCAGTCACTGCTTTCATTATTGCTGATATTGAAAGATGTGTAATGTGAAGTCCTGAGATTGCAGGCAAGAAAATATGGTCATCACTAAGGCTGTTGAATGCTCCCGTGGCACTCATTTTACTTTTACCATGAAGTTCCTCTATGATGTGAAGCAAATCACTGAAACAAAATTTTTCAAAGACTGTATATTACTTTGTGTCCTCATGTTCTGGGTATCTGACTTTGTGACTTGAGGCCTGATTTTCAGAAATGTGAAGGTTTAGTAATAGCTAAATTCAGTGACAGTTCTGGCTATGTATTTTGCTAAGTATACTCAAAAGTCAGATGTTAGATATCTGAGAGTGAATACTTTTTAAAATATAAGTGGTTTTGACTTTTATATCTGTTTCAGTTCTGATGATGACAGCATTATCTCTGTCTTGTTCTTCCCATTCACTGATCTTAAAAATGTACACAGAGTAATACCTAAGCCGTCTGAATGTGTCAGGATGAGCTAAGGTAGAAAAACCCTTGAGCAAAAGAATGAATAAGGCTTTCCATGTAAGGGAACTTCAAAAATCCTTATACTTTTAGTGTGTATGTCTACATAGCTCTATATCTATGCAGCATTTATAACAATGAGTACGTAATAATTATTGTACACAGATATTTGTATAATTTTCTTATCTGCCATTTTGAGTCCTCAGAGCATGACATCCGAAAAGTACAACCACTCACATATTTTGTGATTTAATTCAGGTTATAGAGAATGGAAATGGAATAGAGACATAAGGCCTCTAGTCAAATTCAAGGTCTCTATTCAAGTTCTTGAATTAAATTCAGACAGAATCCTTAGTGAAAAAAATATTTAAGCTTTGGAAAAAAAGTATTTCCTTAGGAAAATTTTGTCAGAAAGGTGGCGGTTCATGAGACTCATGAAATACAAGTTATGAAAAGGGGCAAGAGAGGAAAAAACCAGAACACACACATATATAAGTTATATATAATGCATAGGAAAGCATCAACTCTCTAGAACTGTTTTCA
The DNA here is from genome assembly GCF_034315485.1 of Pezoporus occidentalis. NCBI lineage: Eukaryota > Metazoa > Chordata > Aves > Psittaciformes > Psittacidae > Pezoporus > Pezoporus occidentalis. The sequence continues at coordinate 2,733,963 of NW_026915802.1, read as the reverse complement.
AACTGTGAGACCATGGGGTGACTGGGTTAGGAATTTCATCTGCATTTTCTTGCAGCACATTCTTATTCTGCCTAATCCTGGGAAGAAACTGGTCTGCACAGGAATAGATGGAGTTTAGTGCAGAACTGTGTGAGATTTACCACAAGTATGAAGCCTCTTGCACACTTTTTAAATTGCTTCTCCCCGCATATACCTTTTTAAGCAACAGAAAAGACGCGTATATCTAGCAGTAAATGCAATTTTTAGATCTTTAGATTAAGATTTTAATCTAAACAAGCTGCTTTACACAATGACCTGAAAATTGTGTATGTGTATGTATTCTGAGAGGTATGTTTGACAGCCTGCCCTCCTCTGTTCCTCTACAATTTACTCATTTCTGCCTCCTGCATGTGCCAGTAAAATTGTAGTAGTCATGGGGTGAACTTGGCAATTTAGGCAAGAACAAAAAGAGGGGGGTGTGTGTGTGGAAGGAAACGTGTTAGGAACCTAGTAGATTCTTTTCTGAGCTTTGGATGAACAGACCTTCCAGTCCTAGCTTAATCTAACTCTGATTTTTATAAGTTGTGGGAAACTAGGGGAGTCCCTTGCATCATCTCTGAGCTCTGTGAGCTCCTTCTGCTCTCTGCAAGCTGTTTGAACTGTAAACTCCTTCTCCTACCCATGCCTCATCCTGTCCTCTGTACCCAATATTTTTTTTGATCTGCTTTTTCCTTAGCCAATTCACTTGATTCCCAAGGAAATTGCTTTATTGCCATCCTCCTTCAGCACATGACACCTGATCCGGTCACTCTCTTAAGGAACCTGCGAACAAATAGTACCTATCACAGGAAGCTTTTGGATTTTTTTTGTCTGTTTTTCTTTAATCAGATCAGTTCTAAAGTATGATTCAGTAGATAGGTACCCAGCTTCTTGCTCCAGCAGGGTGCACAGGACAGGAGCAGAAGGTAACAAGGAAGAGCAGGGGTATTTAGACAGACTCACTGATCTATATAAAAGGAGCTAAAGAGCTAAAGAATCAGAGTATATTCTGGAATAATCCTTCAGCTCATGAGAAGTGCCATGGGAGTAACAAGTACAGGAAAAACTGAGATTTTTGGGAACCTAGAGATTGCGTTTTGTTTGGCTCTTTTTTTTTGTTTTTAGTTTAGTTTAATACTGTTTATTAAAGTGAATTTAATTATTACATAGCTATTAACAACTAACTTTCATGATTACTTTGGTAATCAATTGTGTAGTCTGATGTTTTGCCAGAATGAATACAGTTTATCTTTAAACAAGGTGATTTGTTTTCTCTTGAGTGTAGCGTAGTTCTTACATACAGGATTTGCCTGTGTATTGTTTATAGACAAACATGTACGATTTTCTTGGAAAAAAGTCTGTATTTTATTCTTAGATGCACTTCCCATTGAACCTACTTATAAAGAGGTCAGGGTGTATTTTGTTAAGTACAAGCTGCTGGTATGCCATGCTTTACAGCCTTAGTGGGTTTCTGTAAACTACATCATGTCCTTTGTGAGCATAAGCTGCAAGTCAGATTGCTCTGCCTTAGTAGTTCTAGTCTGACATCAAGACTGGGAAACTTAATTTGAAATCAACTATGTCCTGAAGCTATTCCAGTGAACATATGCATTTCATATCCTTTGATCAATAAGACAGTTTGCTGCTTTCAATAAAGAACTCAGAAGTGAGGTTAGCACTTGCTCAGAATACTTGGATCAGACTTTCTGGATATGATTCAACTTTTTGTTACAATGTCATAAAATCTAGGTTAACTCCAGTAATGCTGTAAGTATTCTGCAAAATTGTTATGTAATGTGAATTTCCTTTTCAGTATGACCATTCATGTATTTTATTGTAACTCATATTTTATGTTCATGGAAGTAAGGTTTTGAATACCAGTAAAAAAAAATTCTGTCTGCACTCAGCAATATAAAAGCTATTAGATTCTTCTACTGTAGTAGCAGGTTCAAATTTGCATCAGTTTTCTCATTTATCACCCTATTTAAAAAAAGAATTGAAAGAGTAACAATGCCCAATGCATTTCCCAGAGAGATTATCTGAGTGACACCATCTGTTTTAGGTGCTCTCTCTCTCTCTGTGTTTTCTTAGTGTGCCTTCCTTCAATAAGTAAATCTTGCTTTCAGCTCTTGAGATTATTTCATGGTTGTCAAGCTTTGTATGTATGAATGTTTAGGAAATCTTGATTCTGAGAGTTAATGCTTTCTTCTCCCCTTGGTGTTTGCTTCTGCAGTGTCTTGCCAAAACTACCATTACATCAAAGGCTTTCTGGTTGTCCCAGGACAGAGCCATTCTTTGATCTTATAAAAAAGACCGGGAGAGGAGCAGCAATCTGAGAACTTCTGTCCTGCCTGCCTCACCCTTTCCTTTCCTTTCATGAGCAAACCAGTGTGTCACTTCCCTTTGCTGGGGATGGAGAACTTTCCCAGGGTTCCTCAAGTCCTTCCTCTGCTCACTCCCATCAAGTAACTTCTGCTGCCTGATGGTGTTTGCTGTTAGCTTCTCCTGATGCTCACCTTCCTCTTCTCTTCTTCTCCCCCCCCACACATCTGTTGTTCTTGTTGAATACCTTACTACTTATGCATCCTGTGCCACCTACTCTTTGGTGCTTTACTTATTATTTTTTTTTGCTAATACACCCACCTCTGCTTTTCCTCCACCAACATTGTTTTTTTTTTTCTGTAAAAGAACTTGTTTTGCTTTGAAGAGTATGATTTTTCTTTTTTTTTTTTTTCTTTAAATAGTTGCCTTTATCTCCCATTCATACTTATTTCTCACTTTCTGGCTAATTATGGGATTTAGAGTGAGAACCAAAAAAATGCTGAAAAAAGTTATAAGATTCTGCACAACGTTTCTAATTTATGGATTTCATTTAAAGCTGTGTACTTGCACAAAATCCACAAACTAAGCATATGTATATTTCCAATGTCACCTCTAATTCCCCTTCCCTCAAAACCTGATATATAACACAATTTTTAAATTACTTTCTATTAGAAATGTTCAGTTTTGTAAAAATGAATTATTACCTGTAAGAAATAACATCTTGTTACAAAATATATACTTGCAGTGAGACTTTGAACACTAACTTTACAGATAACTATGCTCAAGAATATCTTACTGTGTTTTTGTTAAAAAATATTTAAAATACTGGCCTAAGAATTTATTGCTAAATTGCCTTTAAGGGGCATTTATAACTTTGGGGACACAGACATCAGTTACACCTATCAATGTTACTATAGATTTTTTTTCTCTCATTTCTCTCATCTCATCTAAAGATGTGCATCTTTTGATTAAAATGGGGAAATCTGTAATCCAAATTCCTAATTTATTTTCCTACTCTGGCACTGATTTTGCTGTGAATCCTAGCTTAAATCACTTCTCTCTGTATTTCAGTGTTTCTCAGCTGTGAAACTGAACAGTATTTCTTCCTGTGTTAATTGAATTTTTGTAAGGCTTTCTGGAAGGCATGATGAAATATTGTTAGCATGCAAAACATAAACATAAATTGCATGTAAACATTTTTAGCTTGCAAACCTCCATAAAGTTGAAGATAACATTCATGAATGAATGACAGAGAAATCTTTATACCTTTTAGGAATGTGTGCCCACTAACATTGCTTTAATTTAGGCATGCTGCCTCTTGTCTTGTATTCCTTTTAATTTCCAGTAATTATGTCTGGATGTTTTTGATCAAAATCTTAGCAAAAGGTAAAGAATAGATTCTCAAAAAGAAATCCTGTGGACCTCTAGTAGTACTCGGAGCACTAGCAGATGATTCACAGAGAGCTGGCTTGCCAAAAGACTGCACTGTCTTCTCCACATTTCTAGCTGCTAGTATGCATCAAACAACTAAAAATTCATGAAATGTTTTCCTAATATTTTTCCATGTAAACAATTCACATAGTTACCACAGGGATCTTATGTGCTCAAGAATGAGAGATGGTCCATGACATTGCAAACAGGAAAGGAAGCATCCATGGAGCTTTCTTAATTAAAATGTGGTCCACCCCATACAAAAACATCTGGAGTCTAAATTAAAAGCTTGGTTAGGTTGACATTTGCAATGCTTTGTTACAAAGGTATTTTCATTTTCATTATTATAAGTGTAGTTTTTGCTTGGAAAAAAATAATTTTGTTAAAATCTGTATGAAACAATGTAGTATAGAAAAAAAGACAATTGAAATTGCATGTTGTGTGACTTGACAAGTTTTTATGTATTGCCTATCTTTGTAAAGGTAAATTGATTTCTTTTGTATTTGTACCTATTTGTATTTTGTGTAAATTTCTACAAATTTGTATTTTGTATTACCTATCTTTGTAAAGGTAAATTGAGTTCTTGATGTGCTGAAATTATAACAATGTTGTAATTGGAGTAATGGTATTTAAAGAATACAAAAAAGTGGAATTTAAGGATACAAAATACATTTTTTGTTTTCTCTTATATTCCCTCTATGCATATGATGTACAGAACGTTCTAGCTCCTGTGGAATTTGCCTGGTGCATGAGTCAACAGAGAACCTCAGGTGTAGAATCCTGCCTTGGGTAAAAGAAGAGCGTATGATGTATCAGTCTAGTGCTGGAGATAGAAGTTAACAATGCACAGTTTCACAGATATTAGCAGGAAAAGTAAAGGATCCCTGAATACATGTTGGGTGTATCCTATTCTTACTATTTAAGTTGGAGCTGTTCAGCCTGAAGAAGAGAAGGCTGCGTGGAGACCTCATAGCAGCCTTCCAGTATCTGAAGGGGGGGCTATAGAGATGCTGGGGATGGACTCTTCATTAGGGACCATAGTGATAGGACAAGGGGTAATGGGTTCAAACTTAAACAGGGGAAGTTTAGATTGGATATAAGGAAGAAGTTCTTTACTGCAAGGGTGGTGAGGCACTGGAATGGGTTGCCCAAGGAAGTTGTGAATGCTCCATCCCTGTTGGTGTTCAAGGCCAGGTTGGACAGAGCCTTGGGTGAGATGGTTTAGTGTGAGGTGTCCCTGCCCATGGCAGGGGGGCTGCAACTACATGATCTTAAGGTCCTTTCCAACCCTAACTGTTCTATGATTCTAAGTATTCAACTTGCTAAGGCCATTTTAAATAAGTCATTGTAGATCACCTTTACCATTATATCTTTCATCTGAATTGTGAGTAACTGCCTGCTGACATGCATTGCAGTCAGTTAAAATTACAATCACATTTAATCTTTTTATGGGTATTCTTTGGGGATTAGCTCTAACTAGCACTTAAGTCAGTTCTAATTTTCAAAAATGTCTGTGCAATACAGCCAGCCATTTGTTTTTACATACCTCAGAAAAGAAAGGAGCTCTGTACTTGAAAGTCAATGAAGCTTGGTTTCTGGTTTGTTTATGTGTTTTCAATACATCGATTCTTAAAGGCAAACTGTAGGAGGGTATAGACAAACCCAGTTTGATCTATTTGCATTTAGCATTGCAGCTTTGAGCCAGAAAATGAAATGTGTATTTGATTTTGATTTAGATCTGTCCCTTGAGACAGTGTGAAGCTGTCTATCACCAAGAATACATCCATATAGGAGGATTAACTGTTCACATGCAGTTTAAACGTCAAAGAGTTTGTATGATTTAATGAAAAACGAGTAATTTGTTTTATTATTCTCTGTGAAAACATAGAACGCCCCTTCTCAAAGTAAATGATTTTTATTTTTAAAACAAAGATTAATAGCACTCTATGGAAGAGTCTGCTGTGAAAGTAAAATGTCCTTAATATGGTTTCAGTCAGTACAATTGGTGTTTCTTCCTCTTATCGGTACCATCAGTGCACTGTATCAGTACCTTCTGTTCCCTGTTAAACAATGAGCAGACAGATGTGATTGCTGTCTTTAGGGTTATATGTATTCATTATGTCATACAGCTTTCTGATTTCTGGGAAAAAATTAACAGTACTTAATTGTCCTCTATGTCAGGTGCTTCTGACATCCTTTTTTGCCTTTTATCTGTGTGGCTAAATCCATCTCTTTTAATAGAGTGTAGTCATTAATCATACAAGTATGACATTTGATCCACATTGAGAAGGTTGCTGTGCATTTCGTTAAATTACCAGACCAGTTCTGTGTGCCAGCTTTTTCATCATGTTTCCCTCCTATTCTACAGTGTATTCTTTTGCTGCCACATTCTTTGTTGAATTTCCCCTATAAAACGTGGCTTTTTTATTTTTCTGTTTTTATTTGCCATTCTTTTCATTGGTTTTATGAAAAAGGCACACATTTCTGTCCCTGAAAATGTTAGCATGTGACTTATCCTATTCAAATCAGTTCCCAAACTGCTCAGAAGACTGAGAATTTTAGAATATAAAAGGGTCTGTTCTGTTTAAGACCAAAGGTCAGCCTAGCCCAGCTATAGGCACTGCAACAATGGCCAAATTAAAATGCTTAGGGAAGTAGGGAAGAGTTTATGAACAGGACTGACATATATTTTGTTTCCCACTTATTCAGTCTGATTCCAGCTATTCAAAGCTCAGAGGCTTCTAGACATAGATGTAATTTCTATGAATTTGGAACCCTTCCATGGTCTTCCTCATTCATGAACTTTCCCAGTTTTATGCTTAAACCCATTTAAAATTTTCTCTTTATGTGACTTCTTTTTTCATGCAAATTGGTCATTTCTCTGTCTTCCTGGCATGAGAGTCCTGTTTTTTTTCAGTCACTGTATTTAATAATTTCTTACATAGAAACAGAACTCCATGGCTTTGATCATTCTTGTTGATCTTCTCTGACCTTTTCTTCTTTCTATTTTGAAACAGAAGTCTCCAGCTGCACTCAGTTGTCAAGATGGGTTGACCCTGTGGATTTGTACTCAGGAATAATTGTATTCCTTTTTTCCTCTTTCCTGATTCTCTCCAGTATTGTTTGTCTGATTGATACTGAACACTGAATTAGCAAGTTCTTGGAAATATGTATCATTATTCCATGATCTACTTCCTCAGCAGTAATGATTAGCTTAGAGCCCATCATTTCGTGTGTGAGGTTGGGTTTAAATTTTAAGAATCTAAAAAACCTTTCAAAGTAGCATGTATCATCCTTTATCCACATGATTCTTGATGAAACCAAAAAAAACAAGGACTGAATATGCATATAACCTAAAGGCTGGTCTTCCGCTTTCAAGATTATGTTTAATAATGTAACTAATGTGGGCTAGCTGAGGCACAGCTGATAGTTTTGGGTTTTTTTTGTGTTCCATAAAAAGTACATGAAATAGAGGGGATATATTTAGGAGACACTTGGGGAGAATAGACAGTGTAGACATGTGGTTTTTAGCATTGGAATTTAGAGAAAGAATTGAAAAATGGGATGGCTTAAGGCATCATTTAGGGCCTGAGTTCCTTTTATTCTGAGAACAGATCACAGGCTGTCTTTATTAACATGGGGAGCGAGAGGGCAAGGGCAAAAATCTTTGTAGTTGGAAAAAAAATTGCTGCAAATTGAATATACTTTAATGCATACTGAGGAGCCACTACATTAAATTTGTCCTGTGTCCCAGGTATTTGTGATACCTCAAATGTATATTTTTCTGCAGTTCATAAGTAAAATACTTTAGCAAAATGAATTAGGCAATACATACTATAAGCTTAAAATATTTATGGTTTAATTTGGTATTGTGCCAAGAAGAGACATTGTGAGGGTGTTATGATTTTGGGGTTATTTCCTATGAGGAAGGATTTTATGTCTGAAGGGGTAGTGAAGTTTTTGTGTTCAAAGTAAAACTTTGTGGACATGTGTCCCATCAGATCTTGATGATACTGGGATGACTGCAAAACATTAGGATATAGTATTTTGTTTCACATATAGTTAAGTTTAGATTCCTTTTGGTCTGCTGTCTCTCATATATTTCCCAGCCTTAGAAAAACACATGCAGACCAGTACCAGGGGCTACTCTGTGAAGCAGCAGCAAACATTGCATCTCATCATAAATTAATGAAGTGGAAAATTAATGCTTTGATGAACATAAGGCCATTGTAAATGAAGCATGAAATATGAATGAATACTGCTTTAATGTGGTAAAAGTGAAGTGGTTCATTCTTATGAGAGGTAAACATTAGAGATTGATAGATACCTCTGGGCAACTTTACTTTCAAGTTGAGATGTATAGTAGTATTTTGAAAACAGGAAAGAGGTATTTTATAGCTGTAAAAACATTTTTACACTGTAATCTGTGAAAAACACTTTATACACAATATGTAGGCCTCGTGCCCAATTAATGTATTACTGCAGGTTCTCTAATTTTTTTTTGGTAAAGAAACAGATATGTTTCAGGAAAAATTAGTTTTTAGTCCTTACAAAATCTTCCTAGGTGAATTTTGCAGGACTTCTTATGAAGATAATACAGTAAATTTTGGGTTTGGTCCAAATGCAGCTAGCTAAGTGTGAAATATAAACTTCCTTTCTCCTGCAGGAGGGGAGAAAGAAGAATTTACTGGTTTTTGTTATAAGAAAAAATCTTTATTAATTCTGACTGAGTTTTGTTAAAATGTAACAGAATTAATGTGTTAGTATAGACGAGGAAATAATAATTTGTTTTGGGTTCATATCTACGTTATCAATGCCTTATTTTCCCTGTCTCTATTTTCTTGTTCTCACTAATGGACTAAAGTATCTGTTTTATTCTGTTTCACTTTTGACAGTTCTTCCTGTACTTCTTGGAATCTAAAATATCCTTCCTTGCTGGCCAATCCTTTTATCCCATTTTCTAGGCTTCTTAATCTTCCTATTGTTCTTGAAGCAACAATTCACTCAACCTTCTCATGGAATTCTTTCCCCTTGCCTGTGATAATGGAGCTGTTATTGTTCTAATAATTTTGACCACAATGTATTCTTATTCTCTTCTGTGCTGTGTGAAGAGCAGAAATTATCCTGGAAAAGGGGCCAGATTTGTGAGTTCCTGGCTATTTTTTTCCTACTGCATCTTGCATTCCTACTGCAGAATATAACAGTGGGAAAAGAGAGCCCTTTTTTAGCTAAGCATGCAATCTAAAAGTAAAAGTTTATTCTAAGAGGGTGGGAGATTATTGTTTGAACCTCATTAGTTTCAAAAGTTAAAAAAACCCTAATGCAACAGTCATTTAACAAAGTCATTTTATAGAAATAGGTTCCAATATTTTCAGCATATTAACTGCCAGTGCAATTTTTTCCTAATTACAGAAAATTAGGTAAATTATTTTACATACATTATACTTCTGCATGCATATGATTACAGAAGCAGAAAAACCAGTCCCGCATTCACTACCTATTCTTGTTTATTGGCTGAATATTGGTGACAAGTTCAGCCCTGCAAGATGCAAGTGAATCTCATTGCTTGTGAAACTTGACCTTCATTAGTTATGGAAAACATATTTCTTGCAATCTTAAAATCTGAATACTTGGAGCTGTTAGGAAAGAAGCAAACAATAAGACAGACATCATTGCTTCTAAATGGATGGTGTGTCTGCACTTGGGTTTACTCTGTTCAGTTCTGTTTCTATGCTCTTCACTCTCCCCTCCATCTTTTTGGAGTAGAGTGCACTTGTGCTGAGAGGTTCCCAGTGTTTGGTTTTTTTTTATCCTGGTGTGATTGCAAGTTTTAGTCTCTTTAGGTCTTAAGCCTGGGACTAAAAGGTGATGTCTTTTATGTTGGTCAGATGGTGACTTTCCAAGACTAGCAGCAGAGCTTTTGTAGTTAAGGGCAAATTAACTCAGTTTGCAGACTTTACAGCATAACCATATTTGACTTCAGGATTGATGAATTGTATTTGTTGTATAGATTTTTGCTTTAAAGTGCCAGGGCAGTAACATGGTTAATGATATCCATTATTATTAGAATGCATACCAGGTTAACAGAACCTTAGCCAAAGAAGTGTAATTTATAGAACTGTGGAGGAAATGCCAACTATTCAGAAACTGTAAGCAGTATTGTTTCTCTACTTTCTCTTCAGCAAATAATAGAAGGGCACCTTTTGAAAAGCTCCAGAGTAATCTGGCTTGTGGGGCATAACTACTCTTTATACGTGACTAACCCACCTGTGCAGAAAACCCAAAACAGGATAATAATTTTCTTCAGTTCCTTGCATCTTGCTACACACTAGAGTTTTTGTGTCACTGGTGTGAATGTGAAATCTTGTTGTTGAGTCCAGCCCTAACTCTCCCTAGAGTGGTAATTCATTCTTCAGCAGTACATATATCTAAAACAAAAATATGAAATTTGATTGTTTTATATTCAGCTACATGCTAACTGCACATAATTGTATTTGGGAAAAAAAAAGTTTCTACTATGTCTTTAGCTACAAAGATATAAATGTTGTGAGTAAAGATTTATGTTTTTGTTAAATGCTTTTTACTCCCTGAAGTGCAATAGAAGAAAATTTCGTACTGAAGGCTACATAAACTCCAAAACTGTAAAAGTATTGTTTTGCTTCAGTAAACTGGTAACTATTCAGAGAGACTCAAATTAAGGAAACTCTGCTGTATGTTTTATTTTGTCCTTCTTTTCTTAACAGCCTTCTTACTGTTGACCTGTTTTATTTACAGACACATACATACCTGTAGACCTGTTTTCCATAGATATAATAGGTTTTCAATGTCTGAGATGGCTGGAAGAATTGATTAACTTTTTTGTTTTATATTGTGTTCTGTTCTTTAGCATACTCAAGTAGCTTTAGACCATCTGGAGACTGTTCCTGAGAAACTGAGCCTGTTAGAAGATTTCAAAGATATTGGAGTAAGATAGATTTCCTATGATTCTTTTAGTACTTCCAAAATATTTTGTTTAATTAATGTCCTCTTCAGATGTATGCATTAATTAATAAGATATGTAACATGACATATGTGCATATTATATAGACAAAACATAGAGAAACCTATTTTCATGTTTTATGAGGTTATAAATTTAGTCCTAATTAGTAATATTGCTGAAATACTCCATCATGTAAACAAACATTGCTAACTGGGCATAATAGGTCAAGTCCTAATTGCTGGTTCAGAATATTTGTATTGAGTGCTGAATTCCGATATGCTCATTGTTAAAAAATGAAAATTTTTAAATTAAATAAATTATATCACATTGACAGTAGTGGTGAAGTTTTGTCAAGTCATAAGCCTCATATCAGATCTTCAGTGGGTAAGTGGCTAAACCACTGTATTATTATTGCTTTCCATATATGAAGTTGGTAGTTTACTAAAGAGAATTTGGAATCTCATTGCACAATATAAGTTTAAAATCAGTATTAAATCACATATCAACAAATGCATAATGAGTTGCATTTTATTTGCTGTGTAGAATTTCTCATTCTGAGGTACTCATAAGCATTTCAAAACATATTTGTTTACAACATTTGTTATTTTAAATGTACTTGCACAAGGTCATGTGTTAATAATTGTATGCTGTTTTATTGTTGTCATCATCAACAGTTAGGAACACAAGTGCTAGTTGAAATATTTGGGTTTTTAAAGAAAAATATTGTTGGGAGCTATAGCTTTAACTTCACATTCCAGGTAACCCCAAAAGAGCTTTTTGCTCTGATGGCGATTGACATTTGCCTTTTGTTTCTGATGGTTCTGCATTGTGACAGGAGAAATTCTGCTCTCAGCTGGGCAAAGCAGAAGCTTGAATGTAGTGTTTCTACAGTCACCTTCACATGTGCATGCTTTTGCTTAATGTTACAATGAAATGCCGCTGTCATTTTCTGATTTGCTGTAGTTATCACTTAGCCAGCATTTGTGAGATTGGAATTCAAATTCTTTGTCTTAATTTGAGCTCTGTCCTTCTCCCTGATGTTTAATTTTTAAGAAGTTTTCTTTTTCTCTTTAAAAAAAGAGTCCTTACCAACAACTGCATACTGTTTATTACATAATTTATTATTCAAGAGAACTAAACTTTATATCTTAGTCATGAGTATGATGTCAGTTTGGAGTTTCATTAATTCCTATATTTGAAAATAATACATTGGATATTTTGTACAATAGTGTATTTTATTCTTAAGGAGTATGTGTGAATGAAGTATTTCAAAGCTATTAATTGCTTTCCATTACTAGCTTGTTCTTCCCTCAGTGTTTTCATAGGAAGGGAGAAGGAAAGAGAAAGTAAGTCTTTGGTAATATCTCACAAGTTGTTTGGTAGTTGTAGTCATTCAGGAGAATGATTATCTAGTTCAGTGGAAGATGTTCTGTTTTCTCATTTGAAGATAGTTCTGTTTAGTCCATATCCTTAGTATGTTGGGTTTTATTTTCTTCGTTTTTTTTTTTTTTCCCAAGTGCTTAATATTTTGCCATTACAGAATTTCTTTCTTAGAAGGCATAATATTAATGAATTTTGGAGTTACAAGCAATCTTTCACCATTTGAGAATGAGGCTGTTCACATTCTAACCCATTTTCATTTTAACATTACATGCTTTTGTGGGGCCTCTGTATTTCAGCCTCTGAAAGATAGTAATTTATTAATTCTTGCTGTATTGAAAATTCTTGGTGATATCTGTGTTTACAGCCAACATTTATTAACTGCTTGTCAGATTATCAAACCATTTAGATCTTTCAATCCATTTCTAGGAGTCCCGTTGCCGAAGGGAGATTATTGAGGAAAGATACACAAAATATAAAGAACTGGTATGTTCTTTACAGCAACAGCTGGAAGATTCAAAACGAATAGTTCAACAATTCAAGGTATGTGTGTGTACTCCACTTTTGTTTCCCAATTACTTGCAGTCAGCCGCATAAGTTTATTTGACGCATATTAACTCCTAGTACAGACACAGACTAAAATCACGCATGAATGTTTCTGTTTTGTGTAGCTGCCATGGCTGATGTAAAATTCAATGACAGAAGCTTGTCTTGTAAAGTGCCATGGATGTTTTTCAAAAATGTTTAAAATTTCAAAGAAAAGTGTCTTACTGAATCTTACAACTCTGAAGGGTTTACCTGCTTTATGAAATTGCTGTCTGCAGCAATTTTTTGATTGGTTTGTTCAATTTCCCCTTGTCCTTTCATGTAAAAGGTAAATACAGAAATCTGTTTCTTTCATGAAAAGGATGATTAATTTTTAAATTTCTTATTATGATTTTTCAGTAGTTGCCCTTTGCAGTCTTTACAAAAGATAAGATGTCTGTTTCATGCATAAAATCCAGGCAGAAAGGGCAAGTGGTTTGTTAGAGATCACTCAGTGGACTGATAACAGGGCTAGGCAAAATTTCCTAACTCCATGCAAGACAAATCCAGTGCTCTAGAAACATTGCCTGTAATGAGTTTACCTTTCCAACTATTGACACGCTTTCTTTCTCTTTGTAATAGCTTGTTCATTGCCATACCATTTGTTACTGAATGTCATTGTGGTAGCAGCTTACTTTGGTAGAACTACAGTTTCTTGTGGACATGACTGAAATAAGTGATCAGAACTGAAGAACCATGCTAGTATTTCAGCTACGTATCACAGTTGAATCAAGATACTTTAGCAATGAATCTTACCAGTTTCTTTAAGCGTTGAGCTAAAATCTACTATATACATACTGTGTATAAAACCCCTTTGTTTGTGTTCCCCACCTCTTCCATAGTGGCCTTCCTTCTGTAAAATGAAGGCATACTTAGCAGTAGGTCTTTTTAAAAGTCAAAAAAGTAAAATAAATACAGAGTATTTTAGCTCAGTTAAGTTGCTGTGGTAGAAGAAGGTATTAAGCTGCTTGAAAAAGCCATCTTGCTTTTCTGCCAGAAAGAATTGAAACAGGACAGATTTGGTTTCAGTCTATTGCTAATGATAATCTTCGCTTTCTTGAATTTCTCTTGGCTTCACGCAAGAGTTACTAATTCAGTAGCCTCTGAAATTTGGATAACATTGAAAAGCTAAGTGGAATGCAATCAGCTGATGGTAGAATGTAATATTGCAGTAAGCTGACTGAACTTACTGAGCTCTTGTGATTTGAACTCTATATTCAGAATCCAGTACAAATCTGATTCCAAAACAATATTTCCTCTTTAGACAAAAGAGAGCATTTAATGGCTTCCATTTAGTTATGCCTAATTGGGATTTTGCATGACATACAGTACTCTTTGCTGTCATGGCTGTTACAAATAGAACAGAATGTTCAAAACCAAGTAACAGACGGGAGCTAATCTGATTTTAGTGATCAGGCTAGCTTAGTCTAAAAAAAACCTTTTTTATGTTTGCCTTTCTCACCCTCTCTTGGAACTAACTCAAATGCATTGCTATTTATTTTTATTTATTTTACTGTTTGTCAACTGCTTGTCTTTGAAATTGATTGGTGGAAGAATGTAGAGTTAAGGACATCAAAATTCATTCTTATAGTTTTGATTAATGCTCTATAGATAACATAGTGCTTTTGCTATACAAAACAGACAGTCATTTGGTAGGTGATAAGAAAATGCATGTTTTTAAAAGGGAGTTCTTGTAAAATTTGTACATTGACCATTTAAGATAAAATTATTTATGGAATTAATCTTTTTCCTTTGTTATGATCTTCTTTCTAGCCTTTCATGTTGTACAGCTCTTTCCCTTTCCTTGCTATTATTAATCTCAGACAGGCATTATCTAATCCTGTGTCCGAGCCTCTTCATTTTAAGGAGTAAACATGAAACTGATGTTGAATGTTCCCCTAATAGCAGTTACTTTTCTTCCTTTCTTATGATTTCATTTGTCCCCGCTCAGTCTTCCTACTCCTTTGTAGTCTTGTCAAATGGCTGTAAAATACCTGCTGGGTAGAAGCCCAGGAAAATCACAGTTCCTGTTTGTATGTGTTAAAATGTAAGATTGCCAGCAATGAAGGCGGCCAGAGTCTGTCAGAGTACCATCAAGTACAACAGTCATGACTTTAAGAAAGGACAAGTGATAGTAGATAAAGAAGGAGTTGGGGGAAAAGAAGATAAATATAGCACATACAGTAAAATAAATAATAAAGAATACCATCTGAAGCAAAATCAAAAGGGAAAGCTAGAGGAAAACTAAAGATAAATGTTATGATTGATAAATGTAAATAGTTTAGTTTCCCTGCCACGAATTACTGACATTCTAGTCAAATACAGCATACAGGTGTAACTGTAAATGAAGCACATGAGTAAAGAGAAAGCCATTTTGTATTGCCAATGTTGGTAGAAGCTCCTTGCTTGTTTAAAAGCCCTGTTCTAAAATAGCATTTCTGGAAGCAGATTGAAAAGACAAAAACTTTTCTTATTCTTTAAAAGTTGTTATTGTTCTATGTACACTATAGGTATTAAGTCTCACATCAGCACATAAGGGGATTAATATGTATAATTCCCATTAGTCTTAATAGGAGTAAATCCCTTTTCAGTGATGGGACAAAAGCTCATTGTATCTCTAATGTTGAATTTTATTTTGTTTTCTGTTTAGTTTTCACATCTTTTTAGCAGCATGAATGATAAATTGCAAAATATTTTAACAAAATTCCCTGAGGCTGTTTATGATAAGAACTCAGTAGCAAAACTGAGTGTTTTATGAACTGGTGCATTTGTGTATTATTGTCTCTTCTCATTTAAAGAAACTGAGTAATTTGGATACTAAGCCAAGCTTTTAATCTTATTTTGGAAGGTATTGCAACTGGGGTCTACTTGCTGCAATGCTAATAAAGATATATGGAGATTTTTGTTTAAATGGCATTTTTAAAATGATCCTTTTTTAGCTTATAGACCAAATGACTTCACTGTCATTCAGCTGTGCTGAATGGGTCTGGCCATAAATAGGAACATGGTACTTCAGACTTCAATAGTTTTACAAAAAAATGAAAAGCAGCTTCAAGTATTTTGATATGAGAAAACAATGAAGTTTCATTTTTTTCAGTGGCAGCGAAAATGAATGTAATTTTTATTATTACCTTTTTTTCTGATTCTCCTCACCATTCCACTGTGGGCAGCAAGGGGAAGTGAGTGAGTGGCTGTGTGTTACTTTAGTTGCTGGCTGGGGTTAAACCATGACAACAACATGACCATGGAACTTCACTGAATTAATGTGGACCATTCATTGATGAGGGATTCATCATTCACTGATGTCTGCCCTGCCACTGTGCTTTGACCTGAACTGTTGATGTGATGTAAACAGTAAACTTGCTGTAGTGACAAAACCTCACACTATTTCTAATACTTTTCTCAAGGCAAAGTATTTTTTTTTTTTTTTTAGAGAGATTGTGTGATGAATTGGGCTTGAAATTCAGAGACAAATTAATTTAAACCTAACTGCAACACTGAGAATTCTGCAAATTCAAATCAGTATTTTCTAGCATGGGTGAAATCACAGCATATGCCTGTATGTGTGCTGCTGTATGTTTTTTTGATAAAGTTTACAGCTGTTTATTTGGCTTCCACAGAATGTGAAAATGGATGCTGAAATGTCAGATACAGAGCTGGTTGCTCCGTCTTCTAGTTGGCAAACTCAAAACAGCTTTTTGTCCAGATCACTGCTCTCCAATTCTGGTTGTAAGTATCGTTTCATAGAAAAAAATCTACTAGTAATGTATTTTTTTCTCTTAAAGCTGTTTTACTTGAAAGAGTAAGACGCTCTACTTTTCAACAAAACAGAAGTAATGCTAGAACCATCTTAAGCGTCTTCCTGTGTTTTGGCTTTAGATACTAGACAGATGCCTTTGTCTAGGAAGTACTTCATTACATCCCACTGATAGTTAACTTTATTTAAGTGGGACATACAATATATTCTGTCACCCAAATTTATGCCAGCAAAAAAGGGCTGCACTTAGAAAAAGTGCACTTAGATTCTGGGTCTCTGCTTGAAGAATTTTACCTGTGTAAACTGAATATCTTTTCAGGTACCAGCGAGACATCCTCAGCTAAGGATTCTTTCCCAGGTCTTTCATTTGTACTAGTTAGTCTGTGCTTGTGTAGCAGTTTAACAGTGAAAGTTGAATTCACTAATTCTGCTTCTATTTCAGTAGTTGTTTTTAACTATTCTTTCTGTCCCTTAGTGCATATACAAGTTCAGGTCATGCAAGGCTATGGGATTTCTGATACAGCCTCAAGCTGCTCAATAAAAGATAGGATATTAGATTTTTATCTGGAAGAGATACACCTTTGCATAAGTGTCAAAACTAACTTAAAAACCCTTAGAAAGGTTTTCTTTGGGGGTTTGTTTGGTTTTTTTTTCTTAGAAGGGTATGACCTTCCATTTCTTTTTAATATAGCCAATTTGTGTACTGGGAACCTATTCAGTAAGTTGCATTCTATGTAATGGCAGGTCCTATTTCAGGCTTCATTGCACTTTCAAACCTTTGCATTGTAGAATGAGTGCTGCAGTACATTACTGCTCACCAGTAAGTCGGGAGTTCATCTGATGAGGTTAAAGATAATTGGTTTCTTTTCCCTTTAGAATCTGTGGGTTGTGATTAATGTATTTCTGCAGAGCATACTGAATAACAGTGTTAGGAATAAAGCATAACAGCAAGTGCCTCCATCTCATCTGTACTTCAGGAATAATTTCCCCTGACTCAGAGTTGTTTTTCCATTTTTCCTAACCTCATCCCTATCAGTCTTGCAAGTCAAAGTATAACTCAGCCTGGTATAGAAAAGAAATAATCCATACCTTGCGGGCATGTTGGACTAGATGACTTCCAATAGTCCCTTCCAACTTCAACAGCTCTGTGATTCCATTGCAAAAACTTGTTGAAATTTAAAGAGGCAGCATAAATGTTCCTAAAATATTGCAATATCTTTATACTGCTTAACCTGAATGGAACTTGCTACGACACTGTTGCTTTAGTAGTTTTTAATCAATTTTAGGCAACTGTCAGAGAAAAATGATCCATGTGATCTGAATACCTATCTCATGATCCAATTGTGCATATTTATTCTCTGATTCAACCATTTTTTTTTTTTACCAGCACTGAAAAGAAGGAAGTTAAAAAAAAATTGATGAATGGAAGAGACAGTAGTGATTCAATAAGTCAATAATTATGAAATATTTACAAAGTCTTTAGCATTTGAAACCATGTTCAGGCATGGCCCGGGGGCCATGGCTTCTTCTTTTTTTTTTTTTTTTTTTTTTTTTGAAAACTTTTAGGAAGGTATTTTCCACATCATAAATTAAGCTGAACTTCATATTTCATATTTTCCAAATCCCAGAGCTGTGCTGAGAGTGTTTTTAATTTTGCTCTTTTGCCCAGATGGTAAAAAGCTATTAAAAAAAAAAGGGGGGGGGGGAGGGATGTGCAGAATGACAAAAAATGTAAAGAAAACAGTGAATATGTTTTACTTTTTCCTATTTGATTTTAAGGGAAAGAAACTGGATACAAAAATCTTTAGAGTTTGTTTCTTGCATTCTATAAAAATCCATTAGTCAGATTTTC
The DNA here is from genome assembly GCF_034315485.1 of Pezoporus occidentalis. Lineage (NCBI taxonomy): Eukaryota > Metazoa > Chordata > Aves > Psittaciformes > Psittacidae > Pezoporus > Pezoporus occidentalis. The sequence continues at coordinate 2,715,639 of NW_026915802.1, read as the reverse complement.
TGAGGATAAAACAGAGAAGTAGGCATAGAATGCTTTTTCAATCTGTGATTTGACTCCGAGGGAGTGAAGATGGTGTTCTTTATTTTTCACTTTGCTATTCTTTACTTCCAAGAGTTAGTGCTATTGCATGTTTTTTATGCTTAGTAAGTAAGTATGAGAGAAAATGCTTGATGTCATTTCAGATGTTCTAGAGTATACTTCTAGCTGTCATTTCAGGAAGGCATAGATTTCCCGTAGGTCCCAGCACATCTTTTGCAGCTCTTTGTAGATCTATGTGGTAGTTTATGGCACTAAGGTATGTGCATTACTCCATAGATTTTTGGTTAGTGACTGAATGTTTTACCTTTATGCTGAACCTAATCTCCACCAGTGAAATGTGTATTTTGAAGTTGCTGCTATAGTTTTTGAGGACAGTGAAAATTCTGCAGTGGTATTAACATTAAAGAGCTTTTTTTATAATTGTCAGTGAGTGGCAAATGATAAAATCAGCTGCTTCAGTCATGTTAGTCACATGAATAACATGAACTTTTAATTTCAGTAATGATATTAATTAGTTATAATTTGAGACTTTGACAGCAAAGTATAATTTGAGGTCTTTTGCTCCCAAATCCCCTGTAGCTTTTAATTAATCTACCTATAAATGTCGTCAACTAATTTCTGTGATGAATTTATCTCCTTACTTCTTCAGAAACAGAAGAATGGACTTTTTATTTTTTCATTTAGCTCTTGGAGTAGTTTGCAAGCCTTTCTGATTTAATGTTTCCCCACTCCACCTCTCTTAAATTTATGAATCCTTGCAGATTATAGAGTCAATAAGTAATACTCGAAGCTCCCTTCCCAATGTGGGTCTCTTATGACTTGTGGAGAGCACCAGGAAGGAGAACAGACAGGTTTGATATAGTTTAATTTATCTGCAAGGGGAATCCTGGGATTTAGGTTTAAAACAGGTTGAAGAAAGAGAGACGAAAAGTATGAAAATATAAATAATGGAACAGCAAGCTCCTTCCATATATATAAAGTTGCCAGTGCAGCAGGCAGTTAAAAGGAAAAGTGATTAACATTAACATTCTGTTTTATTTCTGGTCTTCATGTTTCTGGTATTATATCTACAGTTATAACAGCTTTTCCATATCAAACTATTTTAAAGATGCTGTGGGAATGAAGTTTTATTTTATAACCATTTTCTTAGAAAGGAAGACATTTAACTGAGAAAATAATTTATGCAAGAAGGCATTCATCAATCATGCTTTGCACTCTGAATTGTGAGGCCAAGACAGTTGGTCAGTGATGTCTCTTCTGGTTGTCATCTAAAGAATAATTCTCAGAAATTGTTTTCCATGGCCACTGTGTTTTTTTTTTTTAATATTGTATTACAATGGTACCTGGAGTCACACATGCTTTGCTTTAGCTTTGTGAATTGGGTCCTGCCTTTCTCACTGCACAGTTCATCACTTTAAGGTTTTAACCACATGGCTTTCAGGCTTTCTGTTGTTGTTGGGAATTTATGTTCCAGGGCTTCATAAGCTATGACTTTATGAAGAAGAAAATAGCCACCAGTTTTCCTAACTTCTGTAGCTAGAATCAGAGTCTTCTCTGAAGCTTCGGCTCTGGTGATGCGCAACACTGTTGTGTCAATATGATATACAGAAGGAATGAGATCATGGTTCAAAAAAAACAAGTTGTCCTGAATCTTGATTTTTATTGTCATAACAATTAACTCATGCATATGCTGATATGTCTTTATACTTCTGCCTGTGCTTTTTCATGAGTTCTTAAGACTACTTGTATTTACATGTATAAATAAATTAATTAAAAGTAAAAAGACATTGTAAAATTGTAGTGCTGCAGGGCACCATTCTAGAACAAAACCTTCTAACACTGCTCTAGGACAAGAACCTGGAATAATTGGAAACTTGACATAATCTCTTTGAAAAATACAAACTGATATAGTTTAGCAATGAATTTTCTTTATGATTTTTCACTTTACTTTGAATACTAGCTACAGGAAGTACTCCTAAAATAGCATGTGGTAGCATAGTTTTTGGCCAATACTGAAAACTTTGTGCTGACAAATGATAACTTGCAAGTTTACTTATGTACCAAACACAGTGATTTCATTCTCCTTCTAAAAGTGAAAACATCTCACTGCTCCTAATCAAACTGTGAAGACTTGCTCCTTATTAAATAAATTTTGGCTATATACTGCCGCAGTTTTACTGGACTGCTGAAAAATTGCACTCTGGACAGTTATTACAAACAATCAGGAAGGACCACTTTTCTTATGATGTAAGGAAGGCCATTAGAAGGGTATAAGGTGATACCCACTTTCTTCCCATTAATTTATGCCTTTTGTTAAATAATACCTATATGCTTGGATATTTGGACTTTTCCTCCAGCACTTTATCATAAAATGTTCTGTCAATTCATATAGTCTAGATTTTGATGCAATAAAATGTATTTAGAAATAAGTATTATATATGCACTGTGCTATACATACAATCGTGTGGCATCCTATGTGCCGTGTGGCACTGAATTTGTTCAGTGCCACTTGTTGACTTTAGTCCATGCTATTGGTAAAGATATTCCTTCAGAATTTTTTTGAGTGTTTTTTTGTCTGCCTTAAACAAAAATGCTGGAAAACTAAATGGAAAATAAGTGTTAGTGGAATTATTAAATAATTAAAAGTCCAATTTACATTTTTTCTGTATAAGAAAGCTTTTGGCCTTGCCTGTATTATATAGTATTAAAATCTGTATATATTGCATAATGAAATATATTTTTCATATAAATATTGATAGTCAGCAAAATGTGTGCATTTCTCTGAAGAGGTTTAATTTTTTTCTTTTCTTTTGTCTGACTTATTTCTAGCATTTATGAAAAGAATGTCTCCTTTTGATACAAGTGCCACCAAGGAAGGTTCCGTTAATGTTGCTGTCAGTGAAGTGAAGCTTCAAGCAGAAAGAGGGAAGCCGTAGAAAATTTTACAAAAACACACCATCTTTCTCTGTGGTAAATTCCCTTCCACTCTTTTGGGGTTTTGAACAGTAATAATTCCATGTGTTATAGGAGTTATGTAAGCAAACACTTACATAAAAGAGCACAAAGAGTGAGCCTAATGAACTCCTGTGGTAATTTATGTAACTCATACACCAAAGATTTTCAGGGATTACGCTATTCTCTTGTATTTGTTTCTGCAGTCCTCGTAAATGAAATTTATTCTGTTCCTAAAATACCATGAAATGAAAGACCTGTGAGATTAATCTTTGTTATCAGCTTATTTACCCCTGTACAGGAATTGTTCTGACATGTGTTTTTTTATAATCTTTAATAACATTATTAATGAAAAATAATCAGAAACTACCTTTGTCCTAGTATTTATTATGAGTCATTATACAGTGTTGTGCAGACACATAGGTGGTTTTATGTTCTTCATAGAAGCATAGAATCATGGAATGGTTTTGGTTGGAAAGGACCTTAAGATCATCTATTTCCAAGCCCCATGTTATGAGCAGAGACATCTCCCACTAGACCGGGTTGCTCAAGGCTTTGTCCAACCTGTCCAGTGCCTCACCACTCTCGCAGTAAAGATTTTCTTCCTTACATCTAACCTAAACTTCCCCTGTTTAAGTTTAAACCCATTAGCTCTTGTCTTATCGCTACAGCCCCTGATGAAGAGTCCTTAGCCAGCATCCTCGTAGGACCCCTTCAGGTTTTAGAAGGCTGCTATGAGGTCTCCACACAGCCTTCTTTTCTCCAGGATGAACAGCCCCAATTTTCTCAGCCTGTCTTCATCTGGGAGGTGCTCCAGTCCCCTGATCATCCTCGTGGCCCTCCTCTGGACTTGTTCCAACAGTTCCATGTCCTTTTTATGTTGAAGACACCAGAACTGCACACAATACTCCAAGTGAGGTCTTACGAGAGCAGAGTAAAGGGGCAGGATCACCTCCCTTGACCTGCTGGTCACGCTCCTTTTGATGCAGCCCAGGATACGGTTGGCTTTCTGGGCTGTGAATGCACACTGCCCGTTCAAGTTCAGTTTCTCATCTAGCAACACCCCTAAGTCCTTCAGGGCTGCTCTGAATCTCTTCTTTGCCCAACCTGTAGCTGTGCCTGGGATTGCCCCAATGCCAAATGATAAAAATCATTTAAGAAAAAAGTAATAAAAATTGGACATAACCAAACTTTTTCAAAATCAATGGAAATTTATATTATGATTTCAGGTTCAGCATGTGTCTGTTATAAGTTGTTTAGGATTATTCTTTTGACCAGAACAGCTTTATCAGATGGTCACTGGTAAGGCACTTAGCATCTGAATCTCGCCCATCCATATTAAGCTTGTGGAAGGGCACTGCTGTGTGGGTAAGAAAATTTTAATAGCAGGATTTAATACAAATTTATTTATTCTAATTTCCTGTCATATGTGTCATATTGATTTTAAAATATTATGGAAATGCATTATTTCACGGTTGTATTTGTTCAGATGTCTCTATTCTAAACAAATTGGATACAATTCTATGTTACCATGGTCTTAAACAGCATATCACAGAAGAATTTTCTGCTGTCAGAAGAAATGCAAGTGATGCTCCTTGTTTTATTCTCTTCTTGAGTGTTTCTGGGTTGAGTCACTAATATTGTGCCTTAAAGATTTGCCAAATTTATCAGAATACTCTAGCAACGTGAACATCATCGAAACCATTTTGGTCTGTGGACTTCTTTCATATTTAGGAAGCCTAGTTCTTTGAAACACTGTCTTTGTTTAGCACTGTAGGTGTCTCAGACATATTTTATTTTGCAGGTCACTGTGCCACCTAAAAAAAAGGACCTTTTTTTTTTTCATTTTCTAATTTTATGAAGAAATGTTCTGTCCTCTGGACAGTGTACTTTCTTGACAATCCCCTTTGATGCAGCCTGTTCCAGACAGAAATTCTTGCTGAGAATATCAAAGTCAGACAATGAAATGAGAAAAGTAAAATCCTTTCATTTTCTATACCTTTAAATTACTTAAAAAAGAAAAACAAAACAAAAAACTAATTTTCATAAAAAAGTTTTCTTTACCTTTTGTATGTGAATAATGCTATGCATTGGAGTGCTGGAATGGACTTTTTTGCAGACTCCCGGCACATCTGCTGCTTCAGAAGGTCAGGAAAGCTAACCAGGCACATTCATCGGTTCTGATCTCAGTAGCAATGACAGGACCAAGAAAAAACAAAACACAGCAAAACAAGTAAGCTTCTACTCTAGAGAAAGCAGGATAGATAGAAGCCCATTTGTGTCGTGGTCTATGAAGAGTGTGGATGTCAGGAAGCAGTGTTTAACTCAAGCCACAGTTACCATAAACTAAACTTACTTTAAATGTATCTAACATTTATAATTTGTTTTTTTTTTAATTAGATCAGAGCACAGTTGGAAATATGGTGTTTAAAATATTTCAGCTGGTTTGTCTGGTGAAACAGTAAAAAATTGCAAAATAAAATGTCAGTTTGCAAATTTTATGGTACCCACAAATTATGGCTAAAAATATAGAAAGGTATTTTTTAAGTATACTATACAACAGTAAATCATGCTCTCAAAACACCTTGTCTTCTAATGAGGTCTGGTGCATATATTGCTGATGGGTAAATATATGCCCTGCCTGCTTTACTAAAGTTGAAATGATTTTTGAGGTAAAGGGTCTGTTGGTAAATGAATGGGTCTTTAAGAGTCTAAGCTGAGAAGTGATACATAGAAAATTATGTCCTCTCTTTTTCCTAAGAAATCTGTAAAAATCTGGATATTGATTTCCCTCACCATATTATTTATACTTTTTTTTCATTTGTAACTCAGAAATGTATGTTTCTTTAAAACAGTATTGCTTCTGCTTTATAGTGTTAGAAAACTAAGAATAAGCAGTCTGAACTCCCTCATCTTTACATCAACTATTGAAATTATTTTTGTACCATGCGGGACAGAAATTGCTTCTAGGTGAATGATTTTGGCTTTAAGACTTTAAATATGCTCAGGGCTTAATCTGTTTGCCTTGAGCCATGTGACTGGGTTTTCAGCAGAGTTTTATATCCTTTTTAAAAATTTTCTAAATGGGCTGGGGGAACAGAAGGGAAGAAGTCAAACAACCGAAAAAAGAGAGGAATTTTTAATGACTAGACTTATAGATTCCTAAGCCAGGAAATTCTTTCTGCCCTCTTGGCATGGCCATCCAGATAGCCTGTAATATTTTCTCTCTTTCACCTTTGGTAGAGGTTCATATTACAAAGTGAATTTTGTTTCCTTTTTACTGAAGGCTAAAGTTCCGTTCATGACATTATGTAAAACTGTCCCTTTGTGATTTAGGAAATAATATTTTTTCCATAGTGGCCTGAAATAAGACTCTTCTAACCAGTTTCAGTTTTTAAAGTAGAAAAACTGAGAGGTTTTTTAGCAAAACATTTTTTGTATTTCAGGTCTTTAAAGTTGCTGTCCCTTTTGATAATCACTTCTTTTTTTTTTTTTTTTCCCCTATGTTTTAAAACTTTAATGACCTGTTCCTCAATTCCTGCCCAAAGCAGTAGTTTTCAAAAATCAAAAAATATGGTATCATACCTACGAATGGTGGTTTGTTCCTTTGTTCTCTTCAGCATTTGGTAGATCAGAAATCTTTGTATGTATGTACTAAATACATTTTTAACAAGATGATATTAGACATCCATTTCTTTAATGCTGTCACTGCAGTGGTTCAGTATAGTGCTTTCTGAAATGCACTGGCCTTTTATTTTAGCATCAGATAATTGTCACTTGAATAACCTTTAAGTTTTATATCCATCAGTTCCTTAATGCTTTACAGCAGACTTGATTACTTTTTTTAAATTGCTTTTTGTGATGGTATTTACTAAGTATTTGCTTTTATTATGTAATTATGTCATCCTAAGAAGAAACATAAAAATAAAACTTTTTCCAGGATAAAAAATAAAATTCTATAGTATAAAACAAAGCAATTTTCTTACATTGAATTCTCAGATTTTGATGGGTGTAGTGGTGGTGAAAATACTCCCTGGATATTCAAACCTCAGCCACATTTTCACAAGGTGTCCCACCAAAGTAAATAAAGATATATTGAAATTCCTTAGACCAAAGAGAATACTATTCTAAAATCCACTTTTGATCTAAGGAATCTACATATCAGTTCATCTGTGGATTGCAAGACATAGTCTCTGCACTATGTAGCACTGAATGGATTTTTCATGAATGAAAATGCCAATATTACTCTGAAAATAAACAAGTAAGTATTTTTGTAACACTGTTACCATTTTTATGGCTCAAAATGAGTAGTATAAAACCTGAATACATTCTCATATCTACATATCTGATATTCTCTTTGCAAAAGAAATTATTTGTAAATTTATGTGGGAATGCTTCATATAGTCGAATTTTACCATGGGTCTGTTAAATTCTTTGCATTCAAAGGATGTTAGTAATATATTTATCTCTCTCAGGACCGTCTTGACCTCACAGAAGGAAGTGATATTGAGGTTAATGTGAGCTGCAGGCTGGTATCTGGGGATGCAACCTTGTCAAAAATGGACATCACAGAAATTACTGTGGTTTTGATCTAATTGTAGAATTTAGAAGCAGATCTAGAGGAAAACCTAGTAGTAGAAAGAAAGAAAAGCAGCTCATATTAAATGAGAATATTGGAACACTTTTATTCTTGGTTCCATAATTTAAAACCTGCTTTAGACCTAGTATGCACATCTAAATGAAAGTGATCCCTCAATAAATTATTTTTGTTACATACTAAAATGCTCTATAGCGCAACTTATCTCAACTCTTTGCTGTAAGCATGTCTAAGCTGTTGTAGTATGAACTGTTTTACTTTTCTGTGTAAAGAACTAAACCAGATGTTAAATCTGAAGAACACTTTAGTGTTCTATACAGAAGTAGAGCAGAGCAGAATTTGGCAGTCTCAGTTTTTCAAAAATCTGTAAACTAATGCCTCTGGGAATGTTGACAACAAAAATGAAAGAGATTGCTGTGGTTAAAATACAGCAACATACAGCATTTATCATTCCTACTAGCAACAATAGCTGTCATGTTTCTAAAGCTAAAGTTGCACGTCTGCCATTTCTCAGGTTGCAAGGATGAGACTGGTTTCTCTTGCCTTTATAGTGGCAAAATCTGTAATGTCATGAGCCTTGAGCAAACACACAGTGATGATATTTGTTTTAAATTTCTAGTCATTTTATTTAGGTACCTACTTGGTGCTATTTGGAACTAGATATTTTTGGAACTTGAACGCTTAACAAGTTTTTGTTAAAGGATTACATTTAAATAGAAGGACTGCATCAAGAGATTTCTTTTAGGATAATTCTGCTATCTTTATTTAGGGATGTGACTCCTTAATAGGTATTTTGCTTCAATAAATGCAGCAATTGTTCCCATGTTGTCTCTTATTTTCATCTATCTTCAAACCAGAGTTGTTTTGATCTTAGACTACTTTTCTCCTCTGCCATTTACAGTCTGCTAGCATATCAGAAGACATATCATCATTTATTTGCTTACCCTATATTAATAATTTGGGTAGTTGATATGCCCAAGGAATTGCATTAATCTTGAAAGCAGTTGTATCTTATAATATCTTTTCATATCAGTTGTCATTTATTTGTTTAGTAAAATAAAACCCACTTGGTAAACTGACTGTCAGATCACATGTTGCCTAATTTTAAAAGTTATTACACAGGTAAAAGTAAATGTGTCTAAGTACATTTATCTAGATTTTCTAAATGCTACTGTTCATTCTACTATCAGATTGTAGAGATAAACAGCAAAGTATAGACTTTGCTGCAATAACCCTGAAAAATCACTAATCCAGGCAGAAAAGGTACAATTAATTCAGGAGATCTGCCTAAGTGCATGTTTAGTCTAAAACCTAAAAGAAATAAAAATCATATTATGAAATATATTTCTTTAGTGTGTTAATATCAAATTGTTCTCAGTAGAAACAGTTGCTGGCATCTAAAATATTTCTAGGAAGTGAACTTTGCTAGAGATGAACACAGTATCATTCTGCATCACTCATGTTCTTAAACAAGCATTGAACTGGGAAGCCAGCCCAATTTATGTACTGACACTATGCTCTGCAGAAACCACCAGTGACCCAGTTTTGTACTTAGAGTGGAAGGCAATGAAGATAAGCTGTATTTTATTGCTGGCCAAATGAGCAGTTTGGATCTGTGGCATAAGCTACTTCGTGTGTGGAGCTCAATGAATGCACCGTTTTTAATCAGGCTTTCACAGCCAAATGCAGCACTGGCAACACAATGCCATCCAAACAGCAGCAACTATGAAGGCATTGCGTAGCTCCAGAATTTTTCTTATACGTTTTGACTAATAGAATTTCAATAATCCCATCAGAAACTATGGAGCCATTCGTTTTGTCCTCACTGGAGAGGTATCCAGTGCAGTCTTAAAGCTAGAAAATGCAGACACCTTAGTCAGTATGAGCTCCATCAGTGGTGAGGCTCAGAAGAATGTAAATCTGTTAGCATGTTGCCCATTGGTTAGAGGTACACTAACAAGAGACTAATCAGCAAAGTTTTAAAAAAGTAGTCAAATCTCTCTTACTTGGTGGATAAAAAAACCCTTTGAAAATGGAAAAATCAAGTACCAAAGTCTAGAAACACTTCATTTTTTCATACTGCAAGTAATTTCTTAAACTTCACTATAGTGGCAGCCTTTTATAGACTATCTTGAAGATCCTGACTATATTAATCAACAGACATGAATCCCATGTCCCCTCACTACAAGACATTGAGGTACTGGAGCAGGCTCAGAAAAGGGCAACAAAGCTGGTGAAGAGCCTAGAGCACAAGTCTTATGAGGAACAGCTGACGGAACTGTGGTTTTCTAGTCTGGAGAAGAGACAGCTCAGGGGGGACCTTATCTCCTTTCTACCTGAAAGGAGGCTGTAGTGAAGTGGGGTGAGTCTCTTCTCCCAAGTAGCAAGCAATAGGACAAGAGGTAACAGTCTCAAGCCGCACCAGGGGAGGTTTAGTCTGGATATTAGGGAAAATTTCTTCACAGAGAGGGTGATCACACATTGGAACTGACTGCCCAGGGAAGTGGTGGAATCACTGTCCCTGGAAGTGTTCAAAAACCATGTAGATGAGGCTCTTAAGTGACATGGTTTAGTAGTGGACTTGGCAGTCCTGGGGACTTGATGATCTTAAAGGTCTTTTCCAACCTAACTGATTCTATAATTCCCTGATTCTAATTATGTTCTGTAGCTTAGGAAATTGTGTTATGTGCACTGTGCACTGAATATCAGACTTGAAATAACTCAGTGGAGATAGCTGATGTGCTGTGTAAGGAGTGCTGGCTGGTACAATGTACTTTAACAAACAGATCAAATGTTCAAATTTCAGACTGGAGGTAAGAGTGTCCATTCAGTGTATTATTGTGGTTCTGAAGGTCAACCACTTTTGAGGCTGAATTGCCTATATATGCTTATTAGCAATTGCTGATTTTTTTTTTTCCTTTGACAGTGTGAGAAAAAAATATGTTAGTCATTTTTCAGTTCTGGAAATGTTTTGTCATTTTATGCTGCTGGTTTCTATTTAATTTGGGGATAACTAAAAAGCAACTAACTGATATCTCATTACAAGTACTCCAAATTAAGTTAGTTGATGCATGAGTCATTTTCCTCCAGATTTTTTTTTTTAATTTAATTTGAATAAAGTACAGTGTTTTAAAATCTAGTATTGTAAAACTGGAACAAAATCAGTCTTGTGATCTAGCATTTAAGTTGGGAAATTCTAAAACTAAGAGTGCCCAGGTGTCTTATGCAGTGACACTGAAAGTATTATTTCAGATTTCACAGTTAACTATTGCCAGTGCCGTACATTATAAAGTGACCTTAAAGAATCTGCAGAATTTCAATGAATTACATGGATGCAGGATGTCTCTGCACTGGTGTGGAATCAGAAAGGTAGATTTAATACCTTGTTGCCTTGTTGAACCTGTTCATGTAATGGAGATAGGCATATTGGAATGAAATTCCTCAACATGCAATTATTTCCTGACATAAAGTCCCTGAAAGATTTTTGCCTGTAGCTAAGCAAGGATTCCAGCTCCTGATTTAACAGGCTCCCTGACACATTCCCATATAAGCTCAACTCTCAGCAGTGTTTTAGTGACAACTGTGTGAAAAAATGTGTATCTGACTTTTCTTTGTTAATTTTTCATCATATTTATCCTTTATTATAAATTTGATTCTGTGTGGACATATAAACATGCTGCTACTTCTCTTTCCTATAAAATGCACCAGAAAAACGCAACATATTGAAGCTGACATTGTAGGAACCGGAACTATTGCAGTTGCCTACAAACTTGATTTTTGAAATGTAAAGTTGTGTTCATGTAGAGGTCATGTATAGTCTGTTCACATAGTTACTTATCTTTCTTATAGACATTGGCATAAACATGTTTATATGCTGTAAAACTTTACTGGTCAAAAAATCCTTTCTGGTTGGAGATCCTGACTACAGTAAAGCTAGCAGAGGCCTTGTCTCTAATATCAAGTAGAGTTACAATTTCGTGCTGAGTTTGAGAAGAGAGGAGAAATATTTTTTCACCCTACTTTGTAATTTTATTTATGAAACTAACACAGCTGTCTTGAGAATTATGAATTAGAAAAAATACAGAATCCTTAAGATCATCAAGTCCAGCCTATCTGCTTGACTATTACTTTCTGTGAATCACATGGATGTACATAAAACTATGTCTACAATTTGCATTTTCAGAACAGCTCTTGCAGGTTTAGGAACAAAGCATTTTAGAAGTGAGAAGGAGAAGCTTACCATGTTACTCCAAAGCACAGGTCCTCATCAACCTGTGAAGTCTGTGGTACTCAGTTACATGCATGAGGTCTGACTCGTGCGTCACACCAGCTTTACTGTTGTGTGGCCACATTTATTTTGGAATGCGTATGTCTGATTTATACTAATATGAAGCCAGAATAAAATCTTATTTATAAAGCATAACTACCAATCAGAATTGAGTGATGAGATCATAAGTGATTAGGGCACAGAGTATATGGCAGCTGTCTATCGTGCTAAGAGTGTGTTGCTGCAAACTGATTGCTTGACACAGAGTGTGCAGGTATGTTTAAGTTTGGTTAAGGCTTTATTTTGAAAGCTCATATGTTAATTTAATGTTAACATTTGTACCTACTTTTTGCAATGAAAATATAAGATGCTAGCCAATGAGGCTGTAACAGAAACATCAAACTTCTTTACATTTTGCTGACTAGGGACTTACACTAAGCTATTGCTGAAAGCAAGGTTGGTCACATATATTTGTTGCATCTCAGGAGATAGTACCTTTGCAGGATCAAAGTTGCTAGCTGTACTCGTAATTTAAAGTGTAATATGAAATGTTGTCATTTTTGTAAAGTAGCAAATTGTTTTTCCAAGCAGTGCATAGCATCTGTATTAATTTGCCTGACACTGCCAAACTTTCTGACCTGTTCTATGTAGTTGATATTTTTTGGTTTTTGTGAAATGTAGATGTTTGGTTTGGATTTATGTTGTCCGATTTTGCTTTTTGGGCTGCCTCCAAGAACAATAATGCGCTGTAGGATTTTTTATTTGTTTTCTTTCTTCTACTGTAAAATTTGTTTAAAAACTAGGATGATAGTTTCATGGAGCGAATCAGTAGTCTTCAAAACTGTGTGCTTAAAACACTTATTTAGGTAAAGATCTGTTTACCATTATGGACCAAAAAGAAATTATCTGGCAACATAGTATAGTATTACAATAGGGGTGGATCTTTACATCAGCCAAGAGTGTTTCCAGAGGTGTTCTTGAATGGGACAAGGCTGTTGTGCCTATCGCTTCTCATGAGAGTAAGATTCATTTGACTGAATGTGGGTTTGGACAGATCACATGCCTCCATCTAAATTAACCTGTCTTTGGCAAGAGGGTACCTGGGATCTGTGGCGTTGTTCATCTCACCCCAAAGTAAACACCAGGGTTTGATCAAATGAATTGCAGCAAACTACTCTAAATATATTGACTAGATCTCCATTTAGTAAAAAAAGAAACCAGATAGCTACCGTAGGTGCATATGCCTGCATTATAGGCACAAATCAGGTGGGATTCACTATATCCACCCACAGGGTGGGGTCTATCCATGTGTACTTCATCTGGATTCCAGGGTAAGTTCTTTATTAACTTAAATAAAAGACACCACTGAAGTCAGGGGAATGGGAAGCAGTTAAAGATGTAAACATATTGAGCCATTGCAGTATTTAATGGAACAAAAAGCATTGATGCTGGGAAGTTCCATAGAGCTAAATTTCTATGGAAGCATTTAATGGAAAAGCAAAGGCTTGCATTATATTTTAAAATACAAACTAAAACAGAACGAAAATGAAATAATGATGTGTTGCATCGTTCCATATAAAAAAGTTTTCTTATTCTGGTTTCTCACAATGAGATGGCCAAACATTTTCTTTTTATCCTGAGAAATCACTTATCAAAAGCCTGTAATTATTTTACTAATTCAGTTCTCCCCAGTTACATATTCCCTTGCCTTTCAGCGTTAAGAGGCTTTGGATGTCTTTTATGTAGTTTTGCAATCAGCAGTTGTTTAGGGCAAACATCTTTTTCCATTCTCAAACCATTTGTTCATTGATCTTGTCTGCAGAGCTGTTTCTCTCACATATTCTCACTCCTGTCTTCTGGTGCTGCAGGTTTTTCCTCTTCTTACACATCTTATCCCAAAGACACTACCACCATCACAGATGCGCCCAGCCTTGACCAGCAGCAGGTCTGTCTTGGAGCCAGCCAGCATTAGCTCTATGAGACATGGGGGAAGCTTGTAGTAGCTTCTTGCAGGAGCCATCGCTGTAGCTTCCCCACTACCAAACTCGCCATGCAAACCCAATACACATCAGCATATCGGTTCTAAATTTACCTCTGAGACTATGTCAGTAAGGTTGAAAAGGCAGCTGACACTTGACAGTGTCATGTAACTATGTCAACGGAAATAATGAACCAGTTTTCATACATACAAGTAGTACATGAATAGGAATTTTCACTGGAGCCACAGAAACAGCATCAAGGACAAATTTTACTGTGAATGTTTTATATTTTATTGTGGCAGATGTTTCACAGAAATATATGTTGGATACATTCTTGCATTAAGAAAACCCAAACATTTAAAGTAACATTTAGTAACTGATATTAACTAATTATATCTTTTCATTGGATTTTTGGCTACTGCTAGCCCACTACTAATCCTGTGTTCTGGGGCCTTAGGGGTGGGGTGGCCTAAAACCTATTAAGCTGTAATAGCTTTCAGCTAAGAATATTAAAAAAAAAAAAAAAGAAAAGGCATAAAAAAGTGTAAGGATTTTGGGCGGCACTTGTGATAGACTTCTCAACAGTTTTTGCTAGTTTCCATGATTTAACCTTGAAGTTCTGATCAAATTCCAATTTAATTTGTTATATATACATTTTCTAACCCCTGGCATTTCACTGGGGTATGGAGTTCTTATTTCATATAAGTATTGCAATTTTTTGCATGGTTATTCCCTGTGGGAGGAAGGATAGATTAGTCCAAAACTGATCAGGGCAGGGAAATACAATAGAGAACCTGAGCAACAAGTGACCTCAGAACACATTCTATACCTTATGTAGATATGTAATTTCTCTGCGTCTTACAGAGCTGATTTCTGAAGCATAGGGCTATTGATGTAGTTATCAATTGTAATTGTAATAAAACTATATAATATACACAATCTATAATAAAATCTATAACTGTATCTGTTGGTCCACATTTTTTGATCCCATCTGATGCCAGCAGGTGTCGTGGCATGTAGATCGTCCCATTATTGAAAAACCCCAAATTCTGGCAGTGACACCAGCCATAGAGTGTTGCATTTCCACAGTAAGGCACAGAGCCATAGGAAACCTGGTTTCCTTAATTCCAGAACTGCTTAGGTTTCTTATGCTGTTTTCCCTAAGATGAATTTGTATGGTAATGTGTGAGTATGAACATGTTTTCAAGTGGTTTTAAAAAGAGAGAAAAAAACCCACTACCCAAACAAACTATTATTTTCAGTATCTTCCCATTGCTTTTGAAGGTCAAATTTCAAGCACAAATCAAATTAGTTTTGGTTTTGGTTTTATTTTTTTTTGTTTATGTAACGTATGTTGGCTGGTGTTTTTACTTTGCAGTGGAACAAAGAGCAGCTTCAACTCCAAGATATTGGGTTTTGCCAGAATTTTTAAAATAATTAAAAATAAATAAAAAAGTGCTAAGTGTCCTCCATATACAGTGTAACTTCTAAATTATCGTACATTTTCCACAAAAAAAAAAAGAAAAAGAAAAAGAAGCCAGGAGCATCTTATTCTATCGGTTTTGCATTACTAAAGAACTTGGGAAGTGGGATCCCCTTGTATTAAGTGCCACAAAAAGAATACCATAGGTGCCTTTAAAAATATTTTGACAATAGAAGTGTATATGCAGATTTAGTATTGGTTTGGTTCAACTCATGTTTCCTAAAGAATGGGTTGTAGGATTCTCCCAGCAGCCAGTAGGTGTGGAAGAAAGGTATTTCAGAACTACTGGAAGTTTTGGATGGGGATCAGCATTAACTGGGGCAGAATTATACTAGTGGAACTATACTATACTGTAGCATGGTGTTATGGCCTAATGTACTGTCTGAAGTAATGAAGCATCCCTTCATTGTTTTTGAAGAAGGTACCAGCCTACAGCTGCTAATAGAGACTTTCAGCTTGGGGTGCATCCCCTAACAACAGAGCTCTCATGATGGCAGACAAATAACCTACAGGCTCTTTTACAAGTGAAGCAAAGACGTTTATTCCAGTCTCCTTTGCTACCTTAAGAATATGTGATTCTTAGATAGAATTGAAAAAGCAGCAAATACTGTCTGGAAAAGGCTGCCTGAAAACCACTACTGTAAACACTACTAGTTCCCCAGAAGACAGGATAACTGTGTCAATCAACATCTCTGATGCATTGGGCTATGCACTCCATTACAGACATTTTTCAATGATTAAAGAAGGTGGACTGATACAAAGAGTGGGCAAATTGGTTTAACAGGAATTTTAGTGGTAGTTTCAGGAAAATGCGTTTGTTGTGCCCTCAGATAGAAGCTCCAGCTGGCCCTAGGTCAGTTAGTGTGTACCTCACCTTATGCTTGTTTTATAAGACAGGAACCCACTGAAGTGTAAAGCGGTGTTTCTTCCCTGGTCCTGTGTACCTCTTGGTGCCTCAAATTCAGGTAGCAACTAAGCCAGAGAACAAGATTGGGTCTGTGAAAGATTTCCGAGAACTGTTGAATAAGAACAATGGACAATACTGAAAAGCAAAATTTGGATTTTGTTTCAGGAGACAAGAATTCCAAATCAGTCTGTCTATGGCAATGTGGAAGCCAGTTAATAGTCAATTTTATGGTAAATTTCCAAACAGGTAATGTTATATAAAATGTAGCATAGGCTTCTGCAACCAACAACAGTGGTAGAGATCAGTGCTGCTTATGGTTTTCTTACAGTCCCTCGGAACAAACGATACTACGTCTTTGCTAAAAGTTGGTTCCAAAGCTACTTCCCACATCTACCCTGTCTAGAAAATCAGTGTTATTTCTCTTAGTTTATTGTAAACTCTGTTTTGCGATAGAAATACAATAAGCTCAACCGTTAAGACATTCACTGAATAGAGACATAACAAAATTACCAGCAGAAATCAAGTTAGACTAGGTTTCAGATTTTATGGCAAGGTTTTGGTGATGTTTTCAGAGTTTCTGAGAGTTTCTCTCCTGGCATTTCATCTGTTGATCTTACCCTCGGGGCACATGCAGCTTTCCATTTCCCAAATCCTTTTGTTTTGTAATCCCCGTGCAATGGGTCACATTTTTTTTACTTGTTTGAGTTTATTGTCATGTTTCTTTAAAAAGAGACCGATGGGGTCAGGAACCTATGGGGAAAGGCAGGAACATGACTTCTCCAAGGCCTAACTGAACATGTTTTAGCAAAGAAGTTTTCAGTACTTGGGGTGGGGCACTGAGTGTGAGAGAGCTCAACAAGAGGTGAAAATAGGGCATTTGCAGAGATGAAGGAACAGACAGATAAACAGTCAGGCCTGAGAGGTGATGGAAATAAACATTCCTTGGGACTTAGGAGGGACTGTGCATCATTTGATGCCTCTTTTCTCCTGCTTAAAATCTTTGCAGTCTTGGAGGAGGAATTTGCTCTGGGTTGATTGTTTATGATGATCCACGTTCCATCCCTAATTGACTCAAGGCCCAATCATGTCGTGTCTTCAAGCTCTTTCTTTTTTGGAATTCCTGTACTACCCTTTACCTCAGGTTCTCAGTACACTGAGTCTCCTGCTCAGCAGGATTATTTATATGCACGTGTCCATCTTTATTCATTTGCTTGTTCCTGTTTGTTCCCTGCCAGCCATTCTATTCTGGCCCCTAATTCTTCTTCCTGCCTCCTGTTCTCAGCTGCAGCATCTGGTAGAAGAGGAGCCTGCTACTCCTCTTCTACCAGAAGGCAATTAGTCACAATCTGATTAGAGATTTTTTTTTCTTCTTGATTTCACATCCTGGTTTAACAAGCACATAATCCATCTGGTAAGGAAACGTCTTGATAATCCAGTGGAAGTTATATGTTACAGCTCCTTTGGGATCTTTCTGCTTAGATTAATGAAGGAAACCTTTCTTGCTCAGGTCCAGCTATTCTGCATGTCCCATTACTGCTAGCTTGAAGTATCTTGATACTATGACTACAGCTGGCACTGGCTGGCAGTAACTCCTCATGTAGCCAACTTTCATCTTGCATTTATTGGCAGGAACAGAGATCAGTTCAAATGCTCTGCTATAAAGTACCTGAATGCAAAGTAAGGCAATACTCTTTTGGGAACGTAAACCCCAGAACAGTGGTACTATTTCAAACAAAAGTTTCATTTAATCTAGAGTCCTGTGTCCAGATATCAAGGAACAGTACTGAAAAATTTGCAAATATATCATGGAGTTTTAAGGGTATTTTCCTAGGATCTAACAATTTTTGTTTCATGATTTCTTAACCTGTGGTAATAGTCTTGTTTTTCAATAATAGCCTCGAGGTTTCTTTTTGTTTACATAAATTTGTGCTGACACTTTTTGAACTTGTATAAACTTCTAGCATTCATAAGATCTGTCAGCAAAGAGTTCTGCTACTTAACCACGCACTGTGCCTATAGTCACCCTTTTGAATATGCCCCTTGCAAAGGACCTCATTCTTACTATATTTAAAGAGAGTTTTTTTTTCCTGAATACTTTTATCATAAAATATGCTTTTCTGAAATGAGTGTAGAAAAGAAAAGATTCAAGTGGTTTCTTTCCTGGTCAGTCTCTGCTGTGGCTGCCTGATATGTTGAAAGCAGCAAGGATCCCATCTGAGTAGGAACTTTTTTCACAAGAAGAAAGATTTATTGGAGTTGTTTATTACTGGAGAGTGGTTGGATCCTTCTGGCTTTATTCTGTGGCACATGGAAGACAGTGTGTAAAACAGAGATCCCATGACTTCTGATGGAGATCTGTCCCTTAGGCACATCGTAGTCTCAAGAGAACACCTTTTCTTCTGAGGAACCAGGGCTGTTCTGCTGAACAGATAAGATAAGCTAAGAAAGTAAATGAGAGTAGCTCCTTTAGATGCTCAAGGGAATGAATGGGCAGAAGTCACCCAGGGCCTAGCAAAACTGGTTTCTTCGGAGTTTCTGAATGAAGCTGGAGAGGAACAATGTCCCCTGTTCCCTCAAAGTAGCCTAGGCTAAACCCATCTGTGTCTTTTTATTGAACAGTTGAAGATTGCTATTTTGTATTGGATTGTTGTTTTATACTGGAATTCAAAGTGCACGTAGTCTTTGTTGGATCTTAACAGACTGCTCTAACATGGAAGGCATTGCCCTTTGGGAGCTACTATGGTGTAAGGCCAACCTACCATACATCTACAGTATTGTTCAAGCATACACAAAATTTGATCTGCAGAATACCAGCTCTTGCTGCACACAGCTGGGCTCTTAAATAATCCCAGCCTTAAACCTCTGCCTATCTGGAAGTGTTTTCATCCTTGCCTAATCCTGAAGAATCAAACTTTTTCAAACAGCAGTTCTGGGGAAGTCCATTGTTTTGTGGAGTATAGGAGTGTTTTTCCTTAATGATTCCTATGAACACTGGAGCCTTGGCCTACTGCTAACAGTGTCTATGCTACAGGCAGTAGAGTGGGTATCGCAGGGAGGGGCTGTTCAGTAAAGTCAGTGCTGACAGCAGTATCCTCCATGGTGCCAGAAGGACTGATGTGGGTGATTCAGGAGGGCCTGTTCTTCCATCTGTTTCAGTACTGAAACAATGTCCCAGCAGGATGCTGGAAGTTACATGGGGGTTGAGATGTAAAAGCCTACTTTTCAATGCTCCATTACTCTGTTTAGTGTTTACTTGCCTTCTCTATTGTGCATTTGATGAGGTTTTAATTATTATATATTACGTTTTAATGCCACATGCCAAATACTGTGGATGCATTGAAGAGGGTTGATAAAATAATCAGTATTATGCACAAGAATAATTTTGTAAAAAATTGGCTCCTCACATAGTGAGTAACCTCAGTGATCTGGTACTTCTGCAAAGTGTTATAGTAAAACACTGTTTCTGTAGCTTTCCTTCCTGCATGCCAAATCTGCAATTAAATCTGTCCTCTCATTTCTTGTGGTAGGTAAGGAGTGATACCCACTTATAACTTCCTTGCTGATTTCCAGGTATGTAAGTTGCCTTGACCAAAGTAAAGCTAGAAGCTTGTGGCTAAACCAGGAAGAGTCCTGGTCCCAAGTCTCCTTGCTTTAACTGTAAGAAAGACTCTGTAGTAATCTACTTAAGGTATTTATGGGTAAAGTTCTTTATCTGTACTAAAAATGATATTAAGCAGCCTAACAAGTTGCCTTTGTTAGTAGGCTAAGCAGAAAGGAGTGCAGTGCCACTGTTTTCATCAGAAAATGTAAGGTGTTTTTCTACTGTCCACTTTAACTTTTTTTAAAGAGAACTGGCAAGAGGCTTGAATTACTGCTGTAAATTTTGCATTGCTAATTTCAAGTCCACTTAACTGAGCAACTGGGGGCACAGCCATGCCAAGCATAGAGAAGAATTAGATATCAGTTAGGGGAATTGGGAGTAAATCAACACAGGAAGACCTTGAGAGAAAATGCATAAGTCATAGAATGAAAAAGTACTTCAAAAGGCTGGAGTCCGTGACTGGTTACAGCTGTCAGGAAACATCAGTCCTGCTCCCAGTCTTCTTCACCTTTAAGAAAAAAAAAAGAAATCTGAAGAATTTAATTTTAATTATATAAAATAACACACTGGGGAAATTGAGCTTGCCAGGGGCTACCCTGTCTCTAATGTTTCACATAATTTGCAGGCTGCCCTGGCTTGGAGCTCCTATACATGCCCGTCGTGTGAACTGCAGTTCTCCAAGGCTTTGGGATTATTCTGGTTTTGTGCCATAACACTCTGTTCCTGTTGCTTTAAACCTGATTAATGAATTGGAAGTTGGGTTGATTTAGGACTTCACGTGCCAGCATAAAATTAATGGTTGTAGTATCTTTCTCAGATCCTATTGCCTTGTTCTCCCTGTTATCTTTGAAGAAAGGCAGGGAAGAACACTAGGTTAAATTTCAGTGTAACTTTGTTTCACTGCAAATGAGAGGGAAGGAAACTGGGTGTAAGTTGTTCCTCCCAGTAAGGTGTTCAGGCAGCATTAGAGCAGGTACATTAGCTGCAAAGACATGCAAAATTGTTTCTAACTTTTTTTCACCTTCCAGCTAGGAACATATTCTTCCCCCCAAGCCTCTTCACAACAGCAACAACAGAAAACCACACAAACCACCAAAACTCAAAACAAAACAAGGGAATGACCAAGGTCTGTCCAAGACCAAATACCTTTCTTATCCTCCTTGGTGCTGCCTGGCATGACAGTAGTTGGGGTGTCCCGCTACCCTGGAGGGAGTTCAGAGCATAATCCACAGTACAGCCTGGGAACAGGAAAGGGACCTGGGGAGACAGCACGCCCCTGCTGCTATGCCAAAGCTCCACAGAGCCCTACTGTGTTTCCTGTGCCCCCAGCTCAAAAAGAAAGGTTTGTTTCATCTGTTCTGGCAACTTCACAATTCCCCTTCTAAGCCCCTGAAACTGAGCCTTGGTTGTGTCACGAGATGCACAGTGTAAGAAAAAATGTGTCGGAATCAATGGCACAAAAATCCCAAACCACAAGTGAAGCTAAAGCACTACTGAGCACTTAAATGCTACCCTTTGCATTAGGAGCAGCAGATAAAGTCAAGGGTCAGGGAAGAAAAACTGCTCTGAGAACACCAAAAGTGTGTCATTGGGATAGAGTGCCAAGAAGCTCATCTGCCTCCTCTTGTGAGAGCTGTTCAGTCTAAATTCACTCTACAACAGTGGGTGCAAGGACAAGAAAGTGCCAAGCTACTTCCTGTGGAAATCAAACACACTTTTCTAACCCTTTCCAGACTTGACACTCCCTGCTGATAAAAGGAAAAGGCAATAGAGTGTAAAGTTCATTGTGGGGCAAACTGGTAAACTGGCTATACATATATAAAAGGGTTAGACCCTATTTTGAATTTTCAGGAAAAGTATTATGGATTTTAGAGTCTCAGGTTACTGACAGCACAGTATTAATGCGTTCTAAATCCTGGGTTTGTCATACATATTTAGAACATCTACTGATCGGAAATCACACTAACTAAACAAACCCAAATAATCCCAGGGGTTTATGTAGGATGCTGTCTCAGCTTCAGATGTTTCAAACTTTAGGTGTTTATTTCCCTTAATGTAAGTCTCCAAAGGTCTGCAGCTGAAACAGGAAAAAAAGCTGGGCATTTGTGCTTAAATAACACTGTGTACTGTTTATTCTATTAGTGACGGTGATCCAGGCGCTTGTATCATTCTTTGTATCAGACTTTGACACTTGGATGTCTATCGTTGGATTGGCTATTAGTTACAAAAGACTGTTGCTTCAGCTATTGCTTGAAACACTGGAACGAAGCCTGGGACTCTTGGACATTTTAAGTAGCTGGTTTATTTGTCTTTCCAAAGCGATTTATCTAAATAGGCCAACACAATCAAATTACATGGACTTCTAAATTCATTCCACTTCCTGGTCTGACATCTTAATTAGAACTTTTAAAAAATAATGATTACCTTTTGGCTCCCAAAATTTCACAAAGTTTTCTTAAAAAAAAAAAAAAAAAGCCAGTGAATATCACTAACAGCCACACAAAACTATTTGTTTTTGAAGTTTGATCAGATTTTCCATTGGCACACATCCTGGCAGAAAGAAGAAAAAGCTGTGAGGAGGAATACAATTTATGCTGGTTCAAAAAGACAAAAGCAGAGAATCACTGGTAATTCCAATTATGATCTTTATCTTGCATAAAACATTTCTTACCCACCTTTGTCTAAAACAGTGCCTTATAAAAACATTTATTTTCCAATATCGTGTAACCTAATTGGGTTACACAATATTGTGAGTAATTTTAAATACCATGATGATTGCATTGCCTTTTCCACGCTGCTTCCAACTGAACTGCTTTTCTGCAGGGACTGTGTAAGTGGAGCTATTGCTGTTAAATGTCACTTTGACTTTTTCTGTATTCATATATAAATTGCCTTATGTGCCTCAAAGTGGACTATCATCTGTGAGTGAATGAGGATAAATATTCCAAAGCTATCAGAAACAAGGCTTCAGAGTGAGCAAAAGACAAACAGCATCAGAGCTAGGGGATGAGGATTTAACAAGGTGCTAACTAGCATAACTACCTCCTTGGGTTTTCTGTTGGTTGTTAAAGTGAAATAAGTTTTACATACCTTAAAATTCTCTCAGATGCACAGCCAGCTGATTTGCGCCAGTCTTTAAAAATAAAAAACCCAGATTTTCAATATTGTTGTCAGAATTACAAATAGTTCTTTTAGTATTTTCTTCCATTTGTGCTTGTTCAAGAGTCTAGATGTTGAAAGATGGACGTTTTCTTTTAAGATAATTGTGTCTGACCACAACTTATATCAAAACTCCATTGCTCAAAGTAAATTGAATACAATTTGCTAGAGATTTAAATTTGCTAAATATTAGGTCAGTTAGCAGTTTTGGTGTATAAGAGCAAGGCTTCAGTCAGTAGAAATTAAATTAGAAGTTTCACTCCAGCATGACAAATGCTCATCAGACCCTAAGATTCACCAGCACCAAGAACTGGGCTTTCAGACAGCTTCAAGCCATATTCATGGCCGCTTTCATTCTAGCTGACCAAAAATGAATCTGATCCGGCAAAGCAGACAACTGAGATGTAGGAGTCTTAGAACCAAATGCTTTGATCTATAGATCCTGTTGTATTGCTTGCTAATGTATACATAGCTTGTGTGACTTAGGGGAGTTTCAGCTGCTCTGCTTATGAGCAGTTCTTCATTTAAAGTAACTGGCAATATTTACCTTTTTCTTGAATACTACTTCCATCTTCCCAGATGTGTGGTACTATTCAATTACAAACTACCTGAATGAAAATAATAAGTATCAGAAGTTTGATGCTGCCTGTGTAGAGACCATAATACAAATCAATTCCTACAGTCTTTATTTGCTTGTTGAAATTCTGTGGTCATACTTCTTTTATCACACTGAAGGCTCATATTTCATTTCCGTTATCACAGCTAGAGTTCTGCCAAATATTTTTCCATTGAAGTTTCAGATTATGTTACACCATAAGAGAGCATCATTTGGATCTTACGACTGGAACATATCCTACCTTATTCAGTGCAATCTCATCTGCTTCTCCATCTCTGTATGGAGTAGAGGACTGCTGCCAAAACCAAGGGCATCTGCTATCCTCAAGCTATTTGCTGATAAAGCGTCGCTGCAAAAATGACAATGGGATGGATGGATGCATGGATGGATGGATGGATGCATGGATGGATGGATGGATGGATGTCCAGCAAACAAGATAAATCTATCGAACACTGAGGAATGAGTATCAGAACCTGTATGAAACAGAACAGAAAGAATGAAGCGAGCCAGAAATTTTTGAGCAGCAGAACTGTTGGAGAGATGTCAGCTAAAGACTGGTTGAGGAGACTACGAAATTCATCAAATACAGAGTAAGGAAATGGTGCTGAAAGAGAGAAGACAGAAAACGTGAGAGGATGGAGTTGTGTAGAAATTCAGCTTGGTCATCTAAGAAAAATGTCTGTTCTGCATACATATATAATCTTGTATTTCTGTGTTGTTCTGCTTGCTAAAGAAATAATAGCCAGTTGGCAGCTCTAGGAGAGAAATTGAGGTGGAAACAATTGTATCGAAGTGAGGAGTCCTTGCTAATGCCAAGAACAAATATGTGAGACAACAGGTAGGAAAAATTTCACTTTATCAGTGACAGAAAAAGGGAGTTAAGAGTATCAGAGCTAAGAAAAAAAAAAAACCCAGGGAATATTGAAGTTGAATAAAAGGGAGAGGAGGAAGAGATTAAAGATAATATGTAGTCCAAAACAGCATAATCTCAGTTAAAGAACAAACAGAGCATGCTGAAAACACTGAGATGACATTAGGAAGAAATATTTATTTTACTAGGAAGAGGGAAAAGAACATTTAGATTCTTATTTGTCTTCCTAAAAGTGTGAAATGACAAATAGGTTGAGATACAAGGAAACACTGCAAACAAAATTTCATTTACTGGCAAACAGGTAAGAGATAATGCAATTTTATGACTAATAGGTCAAAGCAGTTTGCAGGTTGTTCATTGAAAGCTTTGTGAGAAAGAACAAAAGTTGTCCCTGGAAATGAAAACTTCACTGCTGTGCGTATTGAAATAGTCCTTTTCATGCTCCTGAAACAAGCCAGTGTTCTTCAGATATTCTCTAAATAAAAGAAAAAGACAATGCTTTGCTAGCCTCCATGACATGACTCAGTTTATCCAAGATATATAGCTTGTCAAGATTTGTACTTCCACACCAGAACTGCCTACAAAGCAGTCTAACTTAAAGCTTGTCTGAGTTTCCTTTGTGAGTAGGATAACTTTGCCCTAACCTATTGAGTTGCTGGTAAAAGAAATGCGACTTTTATTAATTGAATTGTTCATCTTAAATGACATACATTAAAATAAAAATTAGTATGGGTCAAAACCTCACCGAAAATAGAAACGTACCAATTTCCAGAGCTGAGAATCTGAAACAGAAGAAAACAGGATTTTTCCAAGCATTAAAGATTTTTTAATTTTTTTTTTGTTAACAGCTTCTTTGGGAATGCCAAACACCTTTGGAATTTTGTCAGCTTAATCTAACCAAGCAGTGGCTGCTTGCACAGGTGCTGAACAAACACTATGCTGGAGAGATCTGTACATTAAGTTCAGACACCAGTAAACACGAAGAGTTGCCAAGCTGAGCAAATGTTAGTTTTCCAGTTGAATGAACAAAACCTGATGTGCTTAATTCAAACTGATTAGGCAGTTCTTGAGCTTGTACTTTCATGTAAATTCTTTATTAAGGTATTTCTGTTGGCAAACATTTTAAATACACACTAGTTTTTTTTTTTTTCCTGCAATACTGGAAGAAAATTGACATTTGAAAAGAAGGGACAGAAATCTAACAAATCTAGGTAAGAAGCAGAACAAAATTGCTTAGACATTAGACATCACCTAAATTAACGCTTTGCAATCAAAAGGAAGGCAAGACATGAAGGTATCAAAGTTCAGTTTCTGGATGCCATATATAAACCATGGTTGTAATCTTCTCCCAGTCATGTCCATCGCAAAATTACCATTAAATTCAGGAAGCGCAGTCAACTAGGACTATCTTTCTTTATCTTGTCTACATCCCCTGTTCTTGTGCCTTTGAAGTTGCTTTCAATTTCTAGCCTTTTTATTCTTGTAAGTCAATAAGAATGGAACCCTGACAATGCTCATGTGCAGGATTTAGTGCACAGGGTTCTTTGATCATGCAGGCAGGATTTTAGAAGTCCCATAACAGTAACATGAAATTCAATATTTCATGCTACAGCTAGAATCTATAGTCAAATTACAAGACTTTTAGCTCTTTTTCAAGTTTTGACCATCCTAAAAACTTCACAATGCCAGGTAGGACAAAGCCTTGTGTGACATAGTCTAGGGTGCAGCCTTCCTGCCCATGTCAGGGGGTTGGAACTAGATAATCTTAAGGTCCTCTCCAGCCCTAACTATTCTATGATTCTATGGTTCTATGCTTGAACTTGAAATTTTCTTCAATTCAGACATATCACAGTTTCAGTTCTTTCAACTTACACTATACTATTAGCATTCATATTAATTTTATGGTTTTGAAAAATTTAGCTCTGTAAAAAAATTCACATCTCTAAAGAACTAATACTTCTAGTGAAATGAATAATTTGTTAGGCTAGATGACTCAGTTTGCAGAATTGGTACAGTTGACTTTACAAGCGTTACATAAAATTAGCAAATCTTTGTTATTTATGGTTTATAGTGTTCTGAATATTGTTATAAACTCTGGGTTACATTTATACCATAGTATAAATGACAGGTTTTGTCTGCATTATGGAGCGGTTTTGAGGAGGAACCTGAAGGTGGTTTTAAAAATGGGTGCATATGGCTTAAATTAGAAACAGCCATCTGAAGAGAGAAGTAATAAGGAAACCAGTCAGCCAGCTAAACAACAGAATACAATTCCTGCTAAGCCTTTGGCCCAGAGGTGCCCTCCCAGTGCCTAAAAGCATCTGGGAAATGAATATGACATTCAAAGCCTGACAGATGGTGAGAGCATCCTGCCTGTATTCAGATCATGCCAACTGAGGATACCTGGTCTTTAGTGTTCAGAATTGCACTTGAATGCAAATAACTTTTCAATCATCTTAAAATTGAGACCATCTAGATGAATACAATGTCTAGTTTTGCTGGTTTTTATAAGAAACAGAGCAATGGTTTTGGTATTAGAACAGAGCACCAGAGCCTTCAGAGTGAAAAATGAGTCTTTTTCTGCAAAGCTGGATTATTTTCAGATCCATATTCTTCCTTTAATGATCTGAAGTTAGAAACTGTGTGTTAGTGAAATATTAACTCTTTTCAAACAGACTTTTAATTGAGGATTTTGCCAGTCCTATTCCTTGTGGAGAGAAAGCCAGTGCTCCCTTGGGGCAGGCAACATTTAAGTGGCATTCCATGAAGTTTGGCCCCACAGAGCACAGTCAAATAGTAAATAATACATGTCTGCACTAAGCAACCAGACAGCCTTTCAGATGGATGTCTTTTGCACAAGGCAGGTAGTTTAAGTGCATGTATAAGCCCTGGAGTTTATCTGTAACAGGCAGGATAACCAGTATCAGTTCAGCTTAGCTCCACCCTTTGTTAGAAGTTGGAGAGAAAAAGAGTTGATTTGTTTCTAAATTATGTTTGTCAAGGTGAGTTTGCATTTTGTATAAATGTTTTCTGAGTTGTGCAGAGAACTCATATGTCTCTATACTTACTCCTACAAAAAAAAATACAAATGCTTGCTAAGAGGGGAAAGGATTAGAAAGTTGAGGAATTGAGGTGGGTCAGGTTATGACTACCACCTGGGGGATGGGCAAATTAAAAAGATTTTGGGATACTGAAAGCAAAGTAGGAGAACATGCCCATGACTTCCTTTACCAGTTATCCTTATATTTCCCTAGGATATCAGATTTATCCATGTGTTTATCAGTTTTATTTTCCATTACAGACCCTATCAACTTGTCCTTTACTGATCCTTAGTTCTCCACTGGACTACTTGACATCAAACACATCACCTTCCCATTCATAGGTACCAACATCTTATTAAGCAAGTGGCTACGCAAAAGTGTAGCCATTTGACTCCAAGGTTTTTTTAGTTTTTTGAAAGTGTTTTCCAAAGTTTACGTCACTATCATGCTGGTTTTGTGTGTTATTTTTGAAGTTAACTCATGGGTTAAAGACTTTTTGTTAGTTTTGTTTTACATAGCATTTTAGGTTTCTGAATTTACTGATTATGTATGTCATCTTCCTGCTTAGCCATGTTGGTATAATTTTGTTTCTTCATAAGACCTACTAATAGATAGTATACATTCACCATGTGCCTCTAGTAGGGCACCTTTAGGTAGACACCATGCTGCTTGAAAGGATTTAACTGTTAGATGTTCCTTTTATCTATTTTAAAAAGAAACAATCTTGGTCTTATCCGTTTCTCATTTTGAAGGAGAATGCAGCTATGCAGTTTTTTTTAAATTGGACTGTTTTGCTGACCCTACAATTCTTTAATTGTAAAGATTTAAAACCTGGTCCTGAGCACTATTCAACAACAGCTTAAGAGCTACTTCCGTCACAGGATCCCTAATTGCCCACCCCATTAACTGTTGATTGTATGTCAAAATATAGGACCAGTGTCAGAACCCAGTATGATATCTATTCTATGCACATGGAGAGCATGGAAGTCTACAGTTGGCACTTGCAAACACAGTTGTTAGTGTTGAGGCAGCAGCTGATGCTTTTACTTCTTCCAAAAAGCTGAAATGTCATTTACAGTTTGTAAAGAGTGGTGTCACTTTGTGTTTATAGAAAACATAAGAAGCTTTACTTTGTAGCTATAGAGAAAAGAACTTTCAATATCTCTTGAACTTTGAACAATTTCTTCATTCAAAGTGAATTCAAAATCCACTCTAACTTCACTGCAGATGTCTGATATTAAACATGGTTTAGTTTGTAATGTTTATGAATACTTTGCCCAATATGTAGTTAAAGAAAACTGGAAAAAGGATACTTTTTAAAAGATCTTCAGTGAGTTAGATTTGTTGCCAGAGAGAGTTGTCTTGAGTTACAGCTTTTGGTCTCCAGCTACATTATTTTTAAGATGCAAGAGTGTGGAGACCAGTCTTTTCTCTTCACTTTCTTTGTATGGAGAAGATTTAAACAGTATTACAATTTGATTTCTGTAATGGTAGGTCAACCTCCATTACTTTATGTACGTAGTACCTAAGCTCACAGCAGAAACTATAGTTGTAACGAAGCTCAGAAGCTGAAAATAGCTTTTACTGTGTAGATGGTACAACACATCCTGCTTATGAGCACTGTGTTTGATTTGCATTGTTTTACACCCTGTAATGGAAAGGAGTCCATAATGTCGTGAAATCTGTACCACAGTGTCTGCTTCCATTGTTGCAGGATTCAGTGCTGCAGAGGCAAATGCAGTTGTCTTTGCTTTAGTATTAGCCAGTGCTCCATAATGACATTTTAGAGCTGCAGGCACAGTTTTGAGCTGTGACTGAAAATTGTTACTTGGCTGGTGAAAATCACTTGGGAGTTGTTAGAACCATTGTCTGAAGTTTATTTTTTAATGCCTTCCATCTAAAAGGCAAGACGCCAATTTCCTTTGGGTTCTTTTTTTCTAGATTTCCTTTGGCTTCCCTAATGGAGAACTGTCTTCTGATGCTGGCAAAAGTCTTCAGCATGTCCCTGTTTTGAAGTTTTCACTCTCATGTAAGATATGGCCTAGGGTCTCCAGTGACATGCGAGTTTCACATATATAATTATGTATTCTGTAGGGAGGGATCTGCTTGTGCTTACCAATGAACTCCAGTTGAGGGAAGAAGAACCTATGCTGAATATCTCAGATTTATCATGTCTTTAATATCACTTACCTAAAATGTTCATGTTTATCCAGACATTGACAGGACTGATCAGAGTCCATTCTTTAATACCACTGCGTTTCTTCCTGAATATTCACAGGCAGCAACAGTGCACAGCTGCCCTGGTGAGAATAATTGACTCTTTAAATATGAAGTTCACAAAAAATATTTTGTCTGTCTGCTTCTTTGTCTTCTCATCTTCTGTACACTATGTGCCTTCCTACGCTGTAACCTTTGTAGAGCAGTACTGGCCTTGCAAAGGTCTGTGTCATGCTGTGACTGCAGTGAGTCCTGGTACTGGCAGAGACCTCAGGAGAGTATTACAGTCCATATGCTAAACACTAATATAATAAATTAATAGTTTTTAATGATTTTTCCTAATATTTAGCCAAAGGAAAATAAAAGGTTAGTGTGTTTTTAACATTAGGAGAAAAAGTACAGGTAATGTGTCCATATTTGAAACTTTCATGTCTTTTAACGAAGGAACAGCTTTATTTACTGATGCAGCCAGATTTGCTGCTAAAGTAATCTTAGCTTCCTTGCTTTCACCCGCACCTTGCAGATACTAGTCAGTTCAGTATGGATCTGTCAGTTTAACTGCTCTATGTGCTAGGAGTGCCCAATTTAATAAGACATTAACGACTGACATTTATAATGGCGTCCAAAACTTTCTAATTGTGTTCTACCAAAGGTTACTTTACTAGTCAATCCATCCTTCATCTCCTTTTGCCCCTGCCAAGAGTTAAAGACGTCAACTGCAGAAATGCTAGTGTAAGAACATGTGAACAGCCATACCTTGTCTGACCAGTAATCCATGTAGCTTACCAGCCTGCCTATGATACTGTCCAGCAGATGATTCTTAGAGAGGATGTATTGAGTGAACTATGTTTTTCCTCAAGTGGCAGTTTAGAAACTGCATCCAGAGCACTTTTAGCCATGATAATAGACCTACTTTCCATTAGTCTATTTCCTGAACCTTTTAGTTTATTCCGTGCTCACAGCATGTAACAATGAATTCCCCATTTTGATAATGTGTTGAGTGAAAACATTCTTCCTTGTTTTTGCCTTAAACCTGCTGCCAGATCACTCATTTCACTTTCCAAGCCTGGAATGCTGTGAAGAACAGCAGAACAGGATCTGAAGGACCCTACCCAGATACAATTAGTAAAAGGACAGAAGTCAAGACTGAGAAGGGCTATAACTACCAGACTTAATTTTTATTGCAAGCGTCAAGGCCCCTTTATGCTAGCACTGGTACAGGCTTCTGAGAGAGAATGTGATGCAAAGAACTGATAGTCTAAACAGAAGCCATCAAAGTGGAATAATGAAAACTCGGGAGTCTTGACCCTTTCTTTGGAAAGAGATACCATTACTGCAGCTGCTGCCGAGACAGGATGCTGGGAACTGTCCTTGTGCACTGTGTCCTCCCACTTCTACTCACAGCCTTCTTCAGCTGCTTTTAGCCGTTCCTGCTTGCAGGGGCATTGGCAATTAAGAGTGTGGCAAGCACAGCAGCAACTCTAGTAGGCAGTGAGAAATAGAGCGTATGGGAAGAAGGACCTCAGGTCTCAGCACAGAATCCTATGAGACTCCACTGGGTTTTTATTTTTAGGATCTGTTTGTGATCTTTGAAACTTCTTCAAAAATTCTGTATCCATCCAAAGACATTCCAACAATGTTTAGATTATTTAAGAGTCTTTGGGTGAGAAACATAACTGAATGACTTTTGGATATACAAGGAGACCATATCAAGGTCTCCTTGACCTTGTAGACAAGGTACGCCTTGTCTACAAGGCACTCCTTGTCTACATTCTTAATTGCTTGTTTGGAGAAATTAAATAAATCTGGGAGGTCAACTTTTCTTTACAAAACACCCAAGAAACAAATCATTGTCTCTTCACTATTCATATTTATCCATACATCCAATAATTTTATGATGTAGAATAATTTCCACTAATGTACCCAGGGAGTTATGTGGCGCATTGCTTGGTCTTCCTTGAGTCTCTTTGGAACTTCTGAAGAAAGAATAAAAAAATGGCATCATGTTGGCTGTCTTCTAGTACCAAAGCAATTTTAGACAAGAAGCAGCGTACCATAATTAGTTCTTCTTTATTTAATCTTGAGTTCCCTTAGAACTTTGGGGTGAACAGAAATTGCTGGTGGCTTATTATTAGTTTCTTGTGTCTTTTTCAAGTTTCATCCCATACATTCTTTTTTTTTTCTTTTTGGCTTGGCTTACTATGTTTTTTTCACTTAACATACCAGCATTTGAATTTTCTGAAGGGCGCCCACTTTATCCTTCTCTTAAGTCATGCTGGCTTAATTTTGGCCCTTCTTAAGTCTTTACTTATGTGTGCTACTAGTTTGTTCTGAGAATCAAATAAATGGTTACCATCCCAAGATCTGGGAGGAAGCTGCTGTCTGAGTGGGTGTCTATAGGACAGAACAAAGCAAAAAGAAGGAAGGGGTGCAGAGGAAGGAAGCATATTTCTAGTAACCACACCACTTGACATGGCTGTATAGGAGAAAATATTACCTAGTCTATGTTAAATTATGGTGCATTGTAAAAAGACAGCCAGTGAAAAATGTTTATTGGGAGATGTATTTGCACAGACCTAGTTCTTAAATATGGTTGTGCTATCTACTGATTAAAAAGAGGGGTGCAGAATTGAATACTTTGCTTCTGCTCCTAGCTTAGTCACTGATTTTTTGTAACCTCTGGCATATTACTTCACATGTCCCAGTTGTAGAAATAATAGGAAATTATAATACAACAGGAAATTTTTATACAGCAAGTGCTTACAACAACCTGACCTCTACATTATTTTTTTCATAAGTCCTCAGCATATTCAGCTTCCAGTATTTATTTTTATTTTTAGTTTCCCTCTTTTCAGTAGTTGATCTTTATATGAGAAAAAGCTATCTGGACCCACTTTATCTTTCATGGCTTATTTATCCAGGAAATGGAAACCACCAATTATTATTTTGGATTTTCAGTGGTTTCTTATGTACATTTCTGTTCATTCTGGCATAAATACTGTGGGATGTGTTGTCTACTTTTAAAAGCATTTAAAATGAAGGGATTTAGAGTTTTGCTTTATTACAAATGTTGTGAAGTACATTAAACTTTTTATATAGAAAATTTAAAAATCCCTTGGATCCATTATTCAGTTTTGCATCTACAGGTTTTGTCTTGAGCCACGCTGAAGGTTAAGGAGCACAGAGTACAGTGTAGGAATGATAAGGAAGCTTTGATACAACTCTCGATATATAGCATTATGTTTAAACCCTTGCTACTTGTGCCATCCATGCAACTGCACAGGACTCTCTAGTGTAGAAAGGTGGATGGAAAAGAAAAAAAAGTACTTCAGGAAGAATGGAGGATTTGGAAGATTTATTTCTTATTTCCAATTTTAGAATTAAAATATATGTCACTTTTGAACTGCACTTCTAAATATTGATTTTTAATTGACACAATTACTTTAAAATGATTAGTGAGTTGTGAAACACTCTTTATTTTGTAGTGAAGCCAGATGAGCTGGTTGTTTGTTTCTTTGCAAATTTGAATATAGACCTCAGAAGATCTTTCTTGCCTTTTTATTACTTTATTTCTGATTTTGGAGACTTACTACATTCCTTTCTGTGTTACCAACTTTACTGTTATGAATCTGTAGTTGTAATACCCTCTAAAAGTTGCCCTTCTCCAAGCTATCAGAAGCAAAGAAAATGATTTTACAGTACCCAACAACATAACATTACATATTCGGTTTAGTTTCCATACTTCCTTGCCTCGAACTTTACAAGTATCTTCCTCTATTGCTTGCTCTATACCAGGCTCCATGTTTGTTAAATATGGCCCTGGCCTCATGAAAGTGATAAGTGAGTACTGTGAAATGTTGGGACGTTCCAGCTTTTCCCAGATGAAATATAAGACCTTGACCTCTTTCGGTGTTCAGAATATAAGTCTTTTGAATCTATTCCAGTAATGTAAAAATAAATAAAAAATCAATACTTCTTGGAACATAGTACAAAGTTTGGAAGAGCAGTGAAGATAAGATAAGCTTTCCGTGTGTGAAACATTTCACCTTTGTAAAGGCCTTCCTGCATCATGGATTTCCAGTGAAAAGATTAGCACAAACTGATGTAATGTCCTGAATGAAATGGAGCAGATCCCTTTCTCTACCCTCATTTCACAATAATTGACTGTGTTACCCTGCATACTGAAGACTATTGATAATATGGGGAGTTGGAGGCAGGAGAAGGATAGTTGCGCAGCCTTAAAACTCTGCTTGACTTCTGACAGGCAGAACACATGAAGGTGTTATTTGTTCTCCAGAGTTTCTGAAACAAGCCTCTTGAATTAGACAGACAATAGACCTTTTGCAATATAGAAACTCTTAAATGGAAGAAAAGAGATGTTGAATGAAATGAAGACATAGAATAAAAAATCTAACATAATGACCATAAGTTGAAATGGATTTTGCTGCTTGCTTTTTGGATTAGCTCCCAACAGAAAAAGTTAATATTTAGTCTTGTCTATGGTTATCTATCAGGAAAATGTGTTGCATCATTTGTCTGCTGCTTCCAGGTGCTTAAAAAAGCTCAGTGGTTGCTCCCACTGAAACTTGAGTGCTGTCCAAATGTTAAAATAAGTTTCTAAAAAGCTCAGTTCATTCTAGAAGGCCATGCCCCATGGGACAAGAATCCAAGCACCCACTGCCCTACTTTGTCGCTATCATTGGCACTTCCTTCTCAGTTTTGCTGGCACAAGTCTTTGTGAGACCATGTAGTAAACTGGATCAAGGCCTGAAAAAACCCCTTCTTTTCTGCTGGGTTAGTTTGAAGCAGGATCATTTCCCTAATTTAGTTTAAAATGTGATACCAGAAATAATTGTGCCAACAGTAGTGAAATTATACTATACCACTGGATAGAAATGAGTGGTGGAGATGGGAATACCTCAAGTTTCATTATTTCTGAATAGAAAATTTCATCTGATCTAGTTCATTTGATAGATAGTTAGATAAAGCTGTTGTACTACCAAATGACCCCAGAGGGCATATAAGCATCAATATCCCCACATGCACTGAAGTTCATAGCCTAGAAAATTCCCACAAGGAAAGGACACATGATGATGTCTTCAGAAAAGTTATGCATGTTTCTGAATAGTTTGTGTTTGATTTTATTCCATTCATTTTCATTTTTATTATTCTCCCACACAAAAATTCTTGTTATTTCCTTCCTAGTTTCACTTAATCAGTTTCTTTTTTTTTTTTTTTTCATTTATTATACAAATAAGGCAATTTGAGTAAATGCTGGAAAAGGCTGAGAGAGTTGGGCTTGTTCAGCCTGGTGAAGAGAAGGCTTCTGGAACCTTAGAGTAGCTTCTAGTGCCTAAATGGGCTGATGAGAAAGCTGCTGAGGGGCTTTGGACAAGGGCTTGTAGGAACAGGACAAGGGGATAGATTTAGATTAGGTATGAGGAAGAAATTCTTCACTATGAGTGTGGTGAGGCACTGGCACAGGTTGCCCCAAAAAGCTGTGGATGGTCCATCCCTGGAAGTGTTCAAGGCCAAGTTAGATGGGGCTTTGAGCAACCTGGTCTGGTGGAAGGTGTCCCTGCCCATGGCAGGTGTGTTAGAACTAGATGATCTTTAAGATCCCTTCCAACCCTAGCCATTCTGATTCTATGTGTTCCACACATGAGAAACTGCAAATACTCTACAGACATGTAAATTTCAGTCCCTTCTCTAAAGACATTACAATTTGGAAGAAGACAAAATGAATGCAATAATTAGAAAGAAGAGCACAAAGAAAAGATAGTTTTTGTGATCAGATTCCAGTAAACTGTATGCATTATCCATCAAAGAAGTCATTCCAAATGAAAGAGTAGCTTGGAGCTACATACCATCATAGACACCAGTAAGTGTCTACAAACTTGTTAATGAGCAACTTTCTTTTGTGTGGTCATTGTTAGTCTCCACAAGTTCAACCATAATCTGACACTGCTGAGAGATGAGCTAGCAACTACAGTGGATTCTTGGCTGGTAGCAATCCATCTTTCAAGATCACAGTATAGTTACTGCTGGGTCAACAGGCTCAAGAGGCAGAAGGACCAGACTCCTGATTTGAAAGTTGATGGTGAAGATATACACTGAAAGTCTACATATCTCTTATATTTCTAATTGCAGTTCTTCTTATTGCTCAAAATACCCAGCATTCTCTCAGGGTGGTGAGAAGGCCTGCTGGCAAAAGACTGTGAAGAAAGCTTTCAGCTCAGCTTCTCACACCATACATGTTCTGTGAATAAAGAAGACTTCACTGAGTGAATTTATTTGAGACTGCTTCTAGGTTTTGCTTTTTTATTTTATTTTTTTTATAACATCTGCAGAACAGATGCTGTTGGAAAGAAGCATTATCAAACAAAACTCAGACTCATCTTATACTGGTTGGTCTTTCCCACCTTACATTCACTTCAATTAGCACAGCTAGGGTGTGGCACTAAGCCATGTACTGGCACTACAGCTGAATGCTGTTAATCTTTCAAGTTCTCTTTATCACCCTCATTCGTTAGCTTTGTATGAGCTAGAAAATAATTCATTAGAAAAGGAAGAACATCACTAGTGGAAGAGTGATTTTCTTTTCTCAGCTGAGAGAATTGGTCCTGGAGAAAAATGTGAAGTTTTGAAGACTGATTCATATATTGGTTGAGTTATGAAATGGAAGAAACTTGCTGGAATTGTTGTTTTGTTCTTAGTAGCCCTTTAAAAAATATTAGGAGCTAACTCCAATTACTGGTGGTTTAAGAACACTGAATGTAGTGAAATTTTAATCTATGTATTATATATGGTTTGGCTGTTGCTACATGTTTAGCAGTAGGAGGAACCGGTCTGTTATACCCATGAGCACTAGAAAAATCCCTTTTGGTACATGTGCATTTGTAGTAGGGAAATGGCTCTGAACAGTAAACTTAGAGTAGGTGTATTGAAGTATAAATTTCTTCATACTATTTTTTCCTTCTCATTTACCTTTGTCCTTTTCTTTCTTCCCCTCTTCATCTGTTATATAATATTTGAGCCAAATCTGAAGTTCACTAAGTACTCAGATATAGCTTTCCGTTGATCATACGTTAAGAACTATGTCTGTAAATGCATCCTGCTTGTGCAATGTGTAAGCCAGTGGTGTTCATTTCTGACAGGTTTCTGGATGTGCTGTAAAGACTAGTTATTTTTGCAGAATAGTTCACAAAATTCTGATTTTCCTCAGGGTTTTTTGTTTTCTTCGTTGTGTTCAAGCTCATCTATTCTGAGGTTGGCTCAAAGAGACAGACTTGTCCAATGTTAGGATTTTAAAGATGAAAGGCTTTCAGTCAGAAAGATCTAAGGTCTTTACCACAGCCCTTCTGCAAAACTTGTGTCTGATTTCCATGTAGAATAAAATATTTTTGTATCCCTTTTTTAAAGAGACTTTAAATGTGAACAAACAAAATTCCTTTCCATGGTCTCTTATTTTCTTGAGTGTCATAATTAGCCTTAGACTCAATGAAAGCTTAAACTATTGATTTTATAGTATAGACTAAGAGACAAAGACTGTATTGAAATTTTTACCAAAAAATTTCAGCAAGAACAGGAAATAATACAGATGCAAATTTAACTAACCTTTCCATTGAAATGTCCTGATTTTGAAAGTGGTTTACCGGACTTGTATCAGAGCTTGAAACAGAGTTATGCCTCTGTATAACTTTGTATACAGATGGATGTAATTAGTCATTAGATAAATGTCTGCAGGCACGTAAAAGTACATTCACTTTATTTTTTAATTGGTTTTTTAGATTTTTTAAAAATTTCTTAAGAAGAAAGAAGTGCTTGAGACTTCTCAAGAATGTTCCAGGTAGTATGGTTGAGGGAGGTCAATAGATGGGAGCTTCCCTGAGATCCAGTAATTGTTAGGAGCCCCCCAAAAATACCATGGAGTGATGGCACCTGATTGTCTTGCTATTCCCTTGCCTCTCACTCAAGAGTTTTTACCAAGCACTGAGTAGTGAGATATGGGAGACTAAGACCCCTCAGAAAGAATGCTATGAGAGGAGGACTTGGAGCACTGAGAGTGTCAAGTGAAAATCTGTGCACAGCTTGGTAGTTGTATAATATGGGAAGATGGAAAGTTCGTTCTAGTGTAATTAGGAGACCTGAATTGCTTGGGAAAATAATACTCTTCGCTCCTCTTATGAGGACAACAAAATTTAAATACCTTTTCTCAAATGGCTTCATCAATTTCATTTAAATTAAAAAGAAATACTTTTTTTTTTTTTTTTAAGAATAAGCTGTGGGGAAAAGCAAGTCTCTTTCCTGTCTCCACAAAGGAATCCTTCTGGCAAAGACTGGATCCGTTTGAGGAAGCTGACTAAAATCGAAAGGTTTTTCAACTATTAGCATTATGTGCAACAAAATATATTGTAGGTCTAAATTGTCCAAAATTTATTTTGTGATGTTTCCTTGTCTCTAAACTTCCTTTAACTAAGTTCTTCCATATATTGGAAGATGCCTTCCCCCCTCACAGCAAGAATGGTGTAAGAAAGTCCTGTTCCCCTTCCTTTACAACTACTGAAGCAAGAAAAGCTGCCTTGTTCTTTGCTCTGGGATCTTTAGATGTTAGAAAGACCCTTTGGGACAATTAGTAGCAGGTGTTAATTGGAACAGTCTTTCAGTTGCTGTGTTATACTCCAGGGGCAAGCTGGGGTTTTAAAGCCATGTGTACATGGTCATTTCAGTCCTCTGATCTGAGTGCTACAAAGTGCTGCCTGGTGACAGCCCAAAATCCAGATTGGGATAATTAAAGCTGAAAGTTTGATGTTTTACATTTCTGGCTTTATCATGCTTTCCCCTTTCACTGGCTTTTAAATGTATAATTGGAGTTTGTGTTAACAGTTAGGGACCTTGGCCAAGGAGACATGGTGTTAGTTTGCTTCAGGGAATTCCTGATAAGGAACAAGGAATGGTTTATGTTTCTCCTTTAACTCAGTTTCTTTAAAGCTACTCAAAAAATAAAGCCATCCTCATACATTTATATTCAATCTGTATTTGTGTCCTCTCAGCATAGTCTGGATAAAATGGCATTCATCTGGATACTTACCTTTTCAAAGGTGTAACTTATGGTTCACTCATTGTGCTTGCCTTGACAGTTAGTACACAGCTATTGAAAAAAGAAATGTAAATGTCAGTATATTTCATCATACTCTCGGTACCTCCCACCCTTATTCCACATTCTTGGCTAATCAGAACTTAGTACCTGTAATTGGACATTCAGGGTCTTTTGCTTTGTTATAGAGATACAAAATATGTCTTATACACCCTTCTATAAAGATTGTTGTTTGATTTATTTTTGGACTCTGTCAGTAGGTCATCTGACAGAATGCGAAAGTTGGGGCTTGCCTTTTTTACCTCGAAGTTGAACCCTTTAGAAGAAATGTCAGTGTGGAGCCTACCGGTTGAGGTGGGCCCTGAGACAATCGGTGCTGGAGGCTCTTATCCTGTACAATTTCTAAATATCAGTCTAGGAATCTGTTAAGAATCTCTCACTGCTCTAAGGAACAACTACAAATACAGAATAGTAGTGGAAACAGTCTCTTTGTGACCAAATCCAGAGAATGCCCTAAAATAGTTGCTCAGTGTCAGTACATTTCTAATCTTAAAAACAAATACCATGTATTAAACCCAGTTAGAGGTTTGTAAAGTTCTGCACAAGTTTTTTTGAGGGTGTTTAGAGAAAGCCAAACAGTAGTTTTTTAGCTACTGCTTCACAGTTTATCTTGTGTGTAATGGAAGTTAAAGTGCTTCTGTGTGGTTTGAAGCCATGTGACAGCGAGTCTGCAGACGTAATTCCAGGAATACTGCTACACCTTGTAGGAAAGGCACTGGGAATAAAATACCACTGAGAAGAATTTAGGTGAAGTTACGTTTGCGATGCTCTAATGAGAAACCAAAATACATCTTCATACTGTAGATCAGATCAACTGTGCTGGAAATATGACACAAACACTGCAGTATGCTGGGCAGCCATGTGGCTGTTGCGTGCTCCTGGTGCAAGGTTGACTTGGAAATGGGTGCAGGGAGTTTTTGCTGTTCCCCTGTGTTTGCCATAGCATTTTCCAGTATCACTGAACTCACAAAGCCCATTGACATATTGTTTGCCTAGGAAAACAGCGGAACCATTTGTGAGTATACCTTAAACCAGAGATTTCACTTAAATGCCACTCCTATTGTAGACGAAGGGCCACAGAGAGCTAAAGAGGCTGGAGTATAAGATATCCATAAATACATATACTTAAGGTGCAGAATTGAAGTTCCTTCCTCATGCATCGCACCAAGTGAGAAGGGGTAATGTAGGAAGAAATACTGGGCACAGGGGTTCACATTTGACCTCTGCTACAAATGTAACACTTGACAATGCTCTAAGTTGTTAAATTTCCTATTTCCATTTCTTAATCTGTAAAGGAAAGGGATGTGTGAAACTATTTGCACTTAAGAATTTACAAGCAGAGCAATCTCATCATAATTTTTAAAGATTTTTTTTCATTTTCTATGGAAATGTTTTTAAACAACAAAATAAAAGAAATTGAAAAAGTAAACCAAGACTTTTGAAAGCATTTTACCAAGGTTTTAATGGTTTGATAATGAACAGTTTTTCACTAGAAATCTTTATGGAAATTTTTATCTTTGTGTGTTTTCGGATTTGTTTTCTTTTGTTGGGCTTTTTTTTTGAGCAAACCCACAGAAAATACTGACACAACAGACTACTTCTTGTGAAAGTTTAATTTAAATGACAAAAATATTTTTTCATTATGAATGTTGGTTTTACGCTTTTAATTGGGGTTTGCTGCCAGCATAAATTCACTATTTTGTATGTGTATTATTCCATAGATGTAAACTATCAAATAAGACCAAGAACTGAAGGAATTGTTTTCTTCTGGTATGTAGTGTTTGGGACTTTCCTGTAGTTGAGAAAAAACCGACATTTTTCTGTTGTGTAGTTCAGCAAAAGGATATCAGGATGTACTGGAGACCAACAACATATCCAGTGCATACAGTAAAAAATAAAAGCAGCAAATCTCCACACTTTGTCAGACAACCTCAATCTTAATCCTTTTCCCTATTCCCTTTCTCTCCCAGCTCCCCTCCTTTGCCTATCTACCACAAATGCCAACTTTTCTGGTGTAGTTTATGTAGTTGAGTATTTTTAAGATCTCGTAATGAACTACAAGCCTTTTTCTAAGCGCTTGCAATGTCCACAACTTTTGATCACCTCTTAGAAGAGACAGCTGTGAACATCTGATGGTAAATCACTTACTGGCATCAAGGGGCCACTGTGTTTGCTCCCACTCATGGTGTCTTTCATCTTCAGAAACTCGGCACAGAAACATTTCTGACTGAAAGCTCG
Organism: Pezoporus occidentalis; assembly: GCF_034315485.1. Taxonomy (NCBI): domain Eukaryota; kingdom Metazoa; phylum Chordata; class Aves; order Psittaciformes; family Psittacidae; genus Pezoporus; species Pezoporus occidentalis. The sequence goes on along the minus strand of NW_026915802.1, from coordinate 2,674,515 downwards.
GCACCCTTGGTGGCATTTTTAGGGTTGTTCTTTTGTTTTTTAAACAAGTTTGAAGCTGGGTTGATGTAGATGGCAGGGACAGTGAGATATAAATCCTGAGTGCTACAAGGATTTGCAGGCTCTGATCTGCAGGCAGCAATGGCTTCACTGTCATCAGGCTTACAAAATCTTGGCACCTGGCTACCAGAGACAGGCTTTGCCCTTCCCTCCTGTCCCCTGCTTCCAAGGTGACCTTTGGTTTGCCAAGTTGGAGTACCTCATAGTTGTAGCCCAAAATTGCATTTGAAATACTTTCAACCATTTACATTTGTTAAGCTGTGCTAAGCTAGCCCATGGATTTTAAAATTTTTGTCATAGTGTGATCTCGTGATTCCCGTAAATCCCAATATCCTTGGCAATAAAATCCCTAGAGGACAGTGGTGTTTTAAGTTTCATGATCAATTTTCACAGGGCATGTTCTCATTAACCCTGAGGGGGACATTTCTGCAGACTTGTGAAGAGTAACACTGTGAGCTGGAGCCATGGGTAGCAATACATACACCATGTACGCACAGATATTTGGGACCCTTTCATTCCCTTGTCACTGCTGCTGGGAAGTGGACAGGTTTCCCTGGCAGAACAACCCTTTCTGTGCACAGCTCCCTGTTAGATGTCATCTTTCTTCATCGTGAGCTCTCAGAGCCTTACACGTGGAGATTATGGCAGGGAGAGAGAGAGAAGGGAACCTGGCTGAGTTGTGCTGCCGCAATTCGTGACTGACATTAGACTTTCATGAAGCAGCTGGTATAGATTATAGCAGCCCTTGGAATGCTTTCATCTATGGAGGGGCTGGGCTGGCAAAGAAATGGCCCCAGGATGAGGAGTGTATTGGCTTTTCATGGACCTCATCTTCAGCCTTCTCCTTAGTTACATGTAATGAACAATGGCACAGCTGAGAATGAGACCACACACAGTCTAGACAGTTTCTTTTCACAACCAGATCTTGGGAAAGAGTTCCCTTCAGTACAGAATTTCATGGATTTCCTTTGTGAGAGATGTGAAGATAAACAAATAAATCTAGTTCTCCAGCTGGAATGTTTCTGACATCGTGAAATGAATTTGATTTCCCTGTGTAGTAGTATCCCAGAGATACTGCTGTTCTTAGAGGGCCTTGTAACAGATACCCTTATGGTGTCAGAGCAGATGTAGGTGTGGTTCTTCCACTCAGCTGTCAACTCTCTGAAATACAAGTATGCCCTGAAGATGAGATTTTTAAAATTATTTTTGTTTTTGTTGGATTTATGGGAATCTGGCCACCAGAGCTAAGTCAGTGCTTCACGAAGTCTGTCTTAAGGAGATTTCCAGCTGTGTACCATGTAATGTCTGATAACTGTAACTGCTCAGACCTCACCAAGTTTCCTACAGCTTTCCTGAACTGTCTGAACCAATTGTGCAATATTAAACTGACAATATTATTTGATTCTTACACCTTGGTCAGACATAGCAGGTTTTTATATTTGGTTTTGTTTGGTTTGTTGTGGATTTTTTTCAGTATCAGCAAGCATTCATTTATGATAATCCCATTTGGTGTTCATCCCTTAATTTACTCCATTTAGAATTGCTTTACCGGCTGATCTGGCAACACAAATGTAGTATTTTTCTTTATTAGATATGGTATAGAATTGCATATCCCCATTCCTAGTGGATGCAAGTGTCCTGGGTTCAGCAGTAGCAGTCATTTTTCTCCTTCTTGGTAGCTGGTGTAGTGCAGTGTTTTGACTTTCAGCTCGGGAACAGAGCTGATAACAAGGATGTTTTGGTTTGGCCAAGGACTTTGTGAGCCTCATGCTCTGCCAGGGAGGAGGGGAAGGCGGGAGGAAGCAGAGACAGGACACCTGACCCAAGTTAGCCAAAGAGGTATTCCATACCACAGCACGTCATGCCCAGGATGTAACTGGGAGTTAGCCGGAAGGGCTGGGAGACTGCAGGGTTGGAGGAGGTATCGGTCAGAGCTTGGTCGGGCTGGGGGGGGCGAGTTATCGTTCGGCTGGTGGTGAGATGATGTATTCTCTTCCCTTGTTATTTCCTTTATCATTATTATCATTGGTGGTAGCAGTAGTGATTTGTGTTATACCTTAGTTACTAAACTGTTCTTATCTCAACCTGTGGGAGTTGCATTCTTTTCGATTCTCGTCTCCGTTCCTCCGGGAGTAGGGGGAGGGAAAGAAGGGGGGGAGTGAGTGAACGAGTTACCTGACTGGGTTTAAACCACGACAGCAAGTGACAAAATACTTACCTCCAGAGAAGATGCACAAAAAACCAAATAGTGTTTTGAATATTTACTAAATTTAAATAATGGCAAACGTAACTCTGTCTTTTGTAATCATGAAGGTTATTCTACTTCAGTGGAATGCCTTGAATGAATAAGAGGTGGAAATGATGAAGACAGAGACTTGGATACAAAAATTGTGGGGAGGTTAAGCATAAGGATCTGTGGGGTTGGCTCTTGGCTTTGCCCCAAGGACCTTCAGCTTTATATGTTACAGATTTCCCTCTGTCAAACTGACACATAGAGGCTTTATGTAACCTGTCTCTAGCTAGCACTAGGGTTATGGAGCAGAAACTTTGAAGAAAATAATGGGTTGGGTGTATTTGAAAAAAGGAAGGACACAGAAAGGCTGAGGCTTCATGGGAAGGAACCAATGCAAAAGGGAGGAAAAGTGAACACATGCACACACACACACACATGCACATTCATTTTTGAAATCCACAGACTGGGACACCTCTGCAAAACATCAGACAAGCTCCAGAGAAGAGACAAGTGAATGTGTGCCACCTTGCAGGTGGCAGTAACGGGTCGTCGTGGTTTAACCACAGCTGGCAATGAAGTACCACACAGCCACTTGCTCATTCCCCAAGAGCCCAGTGGGATGGAGAGAATTGGAAAAAGGTAAAGCCTGAGGGCTGAGATAAAAATGGTGTAATAATTGAAATGCAGTAAAATAATAGGTGTAATGAAAAGGGAGATAACTAAAAGAGGGAGGAATAAAACCCAATAAACAGAAATGATGAACGATACAGTTGGTCACCACCCACTGACTGATGCCCATCCCATCCCCAGGCAGCAATTAGTGGGTCCCAGGCAACTCCTCTCAGTTTATATACTGGGCATGGTGTTCTGTGATATGGAATAGCCCTGTGGCTAGTTTGGGTCAGGTGTCCTGTCTCTGCTCTCTCCCAGCTTCTTGTGCCCCTTCTCACTTGACAGAACATGAGACACTGAAAAGTCTTTCACTTAGTTGTTGCTAAGTAGTACGTATCCTAACACCTTGATGATGATTGTTATCAATGTTATTCTCATGATAAACCCAAATCATCACACTGTATCAGCTACCAGGAAGAAAACTAACTGTATTCCAACTTGAACCAGGACAGGAGTAAAGGGTAGGATCAATCTTTCAACATCAGTGCTCCATTCTATCTTCTTAAGTATCCAGTGAAAGAGCATGTGAACACATCACAGATGACTGAATGTCAGTGTAGAGTTATATTCCTTTTCCTGTTTGTGTATACCCAGGTCTGGTCAAATCTCCTTCCAGAGTGAAAAAAAAACAGCCAGAAACCACTGCATTTAATTATGTAATGCCTTTGCAGAATGTCTGAAAGAATTTCCAGCTATGATAGCTGTAATTTGACCTTCATCTGTTTTCCATGGCTTGGTGAAAAGCATGATTTTTTCCAATACTTTTCTATTTTTATTTGTGTGCAGGCCAGCAAAAAGATTGCACCTTCAAATTCCTGTTTTAAAATTTTTTTTTTTACATGTTTGGAAGGTGATGTCATGTGGAGAACTGAAGTAGAGAACTTTTCTCAAGAACTTGAAAACCATGCTTGGTACCAAGAATAAACATGTAAATGAAATACTGGTTTCGGGAGCCACTAGGGAGTACCAGACAATAAAAAAGGATTAAGTTGTTCATTTGCAAACATGTGCGTATACACTAGCACATAGCAACTTCAGCAAAGCAACTAATTTTTAAACCCTAATTTACTTCTAATGCAGTCTGCTGTTATCTATCTTAAAGCTGTTGCTGGGAAAAATCAACCACCACCGTGGTTTAGGATTCTCATGTACATGACAAAAATTAATCCCATATCAATACAGAGCCACAAATAAATCATTTATGCTGTAATTCCTGCTGTTGCTGACATACTCATTGCCTGACAGGTTTTGGATGGCTAAGGGGTCCTTCTCTAATATTTTTCGATGACATGATAGGGATGGCAGCCTCGTCCTTACAATTTCACCATTGCTTGTGACTGTGTTAGGGTTGGTTTAAAATTTCTGGTAACCAAAAAAAAAAAGGTTCTGATGCCTATAAAAACCTAAGTGTGACCACATTGCTGTTCTAGCAGTTAAAGTTACACCTGAGTGAAAAAGTGAAAGGGGAGATCCTCATGAGGTGTTATTCTTCTCTTGCTGTTCTTACTACTTGTCAGTGCTATCCCATTGGGCCCCGCTTAATGCATCATCGCTATAAATGAATAAAGCCTTTCAACAGCTCTGTGAAGTACCCAGTGCTGCTGCCTTCACATGTCTGGTGGAGATCAATACACTGAGAAGCAAATGGCTTCCAAAATGATGCCTGAGATGCAGACACTCTTCCGTTTTCTCCTTCTGTGATTTAACCTTGTGGTCTGTATCTATGTTTCTGGTGTGATAGCTGTTGAAGGTTTGAGGCAAATCCCGTTAAAATCAGTGTGAGTCGTTCTGCTGGCTATTATCAGGCTTTTGTTCTTTGGTGTTATGGTAACAGTATGACCCATGGTTGACTTGTAATTATACACTTGAGGAGCAAAGAGAGTTATAGAATGAAGCTGATGTTTTATTCCAGTAATAAGCTGACCGAATGGGGCAGGATTTACTGCAGCTGGCCTGGATTTACGGATACAAGTATTCTGGTGGCTGTAAGTTTGCTCTTTCTCGTCTGAGTGGAAATTCTGAGGAAAAACTGACTCCACCAAGACCAAAACATACTTACTAGTGGGAATAAAAGGGACCACGTGATACGTGGATGGCTGTCTCTAGGCTGGGAAGGCTTCCAGGCAAGTGATGAGGAGCCAGCCTATTGGAAGTTTGGGTCAGGACACACGAGCTGCTGCTGAAAGGGCCTGTCTACAGTCATCTTCTGCACATCCAACCAGGGGAATGCCCTCTAAGTGAAAGAAGGTTTTATCCCTGTTCTGTTTTACCACTGCTGGTCTTCCAGTTCTTTGGTTAAGTGAGCAAAATATGGATGTACTTACATGAAATGGTGGCTCTAATCCTAGGTGATGGGGATCCCACTGAAAGCTCCTGCAGTGCGGATGTGTCCTTCCTCTCCCAGTATGTTGGCTGCTAGTGTGTGCATCATCTGCACTTAGCAAGGGAGGAAATGAAATACAAAGATTTTTACCAGGAGTTATGAAGTGCTGATGTGGATGGATCCTCAGTGCAAAAGTTGCCCTTGCCTGAACAGTTGGTGAAGTTCTTTTGTGTAGAAGGTTACAGTAACTTAAAAGTTGCCATGAAACTTAATAAATATCATTAAATGCATAAGCCTCTGGTCTTCACTTTCCTCCACTCTATGTCATCTATAACCAAGAGTCATTACACAGTAATGTCTGGATTTCTAATGGTGGTGTTTTTTCCCTACAGGTGAAAATGTTAACTATGCTAAGGCTGTAAACTTTCCTTGTAGATTTTCATGTAAATTAGCATGTTTGACATGTCTATCCACTTCTGTTTATATTACAGTATCACCTCATTGTGCCAGGTCTTCCTGTCTGAAGTACTGTATCAACACAAAAGAGAAGTTCTGAGTGCTTGCACATTTACAAGTCTCTAGTTATTTATATGTTTATAGTAGTTTTGCTTGTATTCTGTCTCAGATCAAAAAGTAGATTTAATTTAAAATAGAAGCATCATCCTATTAGTCTCTTTTGTGAAGGGTAGAGGAGTAAAAGACAGAAAAGCACAGGTGTGCCCATAGGCATAAGGGGATAAACATCCGCATACTTTGACCAATACTTGTAAATATAAGAGCGTAACAGCACCAAATAGTCTAGAAAACATTTCTGTTCTCCATGAAGTACTATATCTTAGAGACACATGAATACTTGGAGTATAGAAATGTCCTCTAGCTGACTTTGTGCTCCTGTGGTACTTCTATGTAATAGCCCAGTAGTTGTGTATGTGTGCATGTGCATTGTTATGAAAAGAAGTAGATTCTTCCACTGCCTGAATCCAACAGAAATGAACATTTGGACAGCTTGTATGATTCAGCTAACATGCTGAACTCCCACTTTGATTTTTGAATTATGTTAGATTTCATTGAAAATGATACTGTGTTCTTGTTCTTTCCCATTGCCTGAATTTCCCATAAATAAGAATCCTGCTTAAAGTTGAATTCAATGCTTATGAAACTCCGGAGATGAATTTGGCTCATCATATTTCAGACAATTACTGCTGTATGTATTTTTAATCTGTTTTTTCCTCTACATTTTTTCTGGTTGGGCTTAATTCTTGGACACATTCTGCTTTATTATTCTATTGTTACATTTCAGCTCCAGTTACCCTGTTAGAACTGCTTTTGTTTCTGAATCTCATGGATTTAATTCAGGAAAAAAAAAAAAGCATCTGCTATATTATGATTACTTTTGTCACTAGACCTATTAGATATGAACTCAAACATGCTAGTAATGCTGGGAAATAATTAAAAAATTGTTACACACGATATCAACATTTACTTCAGAACCAAGGAAAAACCAATCTGTAGTCATACAATCCTAGATACCTTTTCATTTAGAAAGCTTGGTAAGAAATTAGGTTTTAATTTTGACTTATGGCTCTTGTTCAGGCTAGTTAACTTTATTCATCTCCTTACCCATGCAGTGCTTCCTCATTTTATATCCAATATCAATACTATAAGTGCCAATAGCTGAACAGTAAATAGCTGCTGCACTATGAGTATTCCTGTTAGGGTTTCTCTTCTGTGTAGTATTCTATTAATTTTTAACTTGAAAGAAAGAAAACAAAACTACTGTAGGGGAGCAGCACACTTCTTTCTTGGATTCCAGCAAGGTAATTCCTTTCTTTTCAAAATAATCGTCTGACTGATAAAGCTACCAAAGAAGAAACAAATACTTCTATCAAAGCCAACCTGAGGGTGCTCTGCTTTCCTCAGTTGTTGCACTCTGTTGTGAGGAAAAGTCATTTAGACAAATATGGACAGCACTCATTTTACCAAGGTAGAATTTGCTTTTTCATTCTGGGACAAGGGCCCTTTATTCAAGAAACAATTAGAGTAAATATTTTATCATCCCAGTGGGCCTTCTTTCATGTTGTCTAATCCAGTGGTGTTACTTTAGTTTTTTATGGAATACACTTGGAAATTCCTAGGAATCATGTTATCCCCCCCCCCCCTTTGCTGCTAATGTCTGCAGAATTGACACACACTATACTTTCTCACAGAAATGATTTACTTTTCTTTTTGTCACTGACCTGATAAAAAAAAATAAAAATTTACACTGAGTGAATGGAAAGTTTAACAGCTTAGAAAAAACAACATGTTGTTTTGTTCGATGCTCCTTGCTTAGTCCATGCCTATGTAGTTTCCATTCCCCATATCCTCAGCAAGTACCAAGCACATCCTTCAACACTAGAGATTTTCCTTGAAACTTTTATGTTTTGAAATACACACTCCCAACTGAGCAGGGACACCTATGGCACAAAAATAACTTTTACAGGAGATCAGATTTCTCCTGAGATATCAATAACCTCTGGTCTAAATATGTTTTTATGGCTTCAACCTTCCTCCAAGCACAGAACACTTTTTCTAATGAGCTAGGAGACCTATCTGCTGCATCTGCTCCTAATCGTACAGGTGGTAATGGCCCTGTATTTGCATAGTAGTTTCTCCTTTCATTTTGCAGTGGTGCTTGCCACTGTTTGAAACAAAAAGTCTTTAAGAATGTGATTTAACGTAAGGTAGGCAAGGGACACCTGTGTGTAGTTTGCAATATTTCATAACTTTGGTTATGAACAGTTCATAACAGAATCTAAATTAAAAGTTTATTTGGAAATGTGCTAGGAGGATGTATAAAGCTGAACAAGAAACTAATAATTTTGAAGTAATACCCTCTAAAGTCTTCCAACCTCTTCTTTGGATTCACTTAAAGATACATGAGTGCCATTTATTGCAGATCAGTAAGTGGATTGCATTTGGTACATCAATATGAGCTCACGAGAGCAGATAAGAGGTCAGTATGTTGATACTCTGGGAATGTAGGTGCTGTTACCGTGTCGCTGAACTTGATCTCCGCCCAGGGCTTTCGTTTGGAAATGTTAGGTCAGAAATCCTCAGGACAGTGAGAAGAGTGTGTAGCAAGCTCACAGCCCTGGACTTCAAGAGAGCAGACTTTACCTTTCTCAGGAACCTGATTAGTAAGGTCCCATGGGAAATAGCCCTAGAGGGCAGGGGGGCCCAAGACTGTTGGTTGATATTCAAGGATCACCTGCTACACACTCAGGAGTGTTGCATCCCAACTAGAAGGAAGTGCAGCAGGAGGGCCAGGAGACGTCCTTGAATGGATAAGGAGCTCCTGAGGAAAATTCAAATGAAAAACAAGGCTTATAATAAGTGGAAGCAAGGACAGGTGGCCTGGGAAGAGTACAGGGATGTTGTCCGGGAAGCTAGGGACCAGGTTAGGAAAGCTAAGGCCCAGTTAGAATTAAACTTGGCTAGGGATGTGAAAGATAACAGGAAGGGATTCTGTAGGTACGTTGTGAATAAAAGACAGACTAGGGACAACGTGGGCCCCCTCTGGAAGCTATCAGGAGAACTGGCTACCCTGGGCTTGGAGAAGGCTGAGGTTCTTAATGACTTCTTTGCCTCTGTCTTCACTGGCAAATGATCTGACCACACCACCCAAGTCTTGGAAGGCAGATGCAGGGACTGTGAGAATGAAGACCTTGCGCCCACTGTAGGAGAGGATCTGGTTCGAGACCATCTTAAGAACCTGACCCTACACAAGTCCATGGACCTGATGGAATCCATTTGTGGGTCCTGAAGGAGCTGGCAAATGAAGTTGCAAAGCCACTGTCTATCACATTGGAAAACTCATGGCAGTCAGGTGAAGTTCCCAACAACTGGAAAAGGGGAAATATAATCCCCATTTTCATGAAGGGCAAAATGGATGACCCGGGGAATTACAGACCAGCCAGTCTCAACTCTGTGGTCTGGCAAAATCTTGGAGCAGATTCTCCTGGAAGGCATGCTAAGGCACAAGAAAAACAACAAGGTGCTTGGTGATAGCCAGCATAGCTTCACTAAGGGGAAATCCTGCCTGACCAATTTGATGGCCTTCTATGATGGGGCTACAGAAGTGAGGGAGAGGGGTAGAGCAGTTGATGTCATCTACCTGGACTTGTGCAAAGCTTTTGACACTGTCCCACACGACATCCTTGTCTCTAAATTGGAGAGACATCAATTTGATGGATGGACCACTCGGTGGATAAAGAACTGGCTGGATGACTGCATGCAAAGAGTTGTGGTCAATGGCTCAATGTCCAGCTGGAGACCAGTAACGAGTGGTGTCCCTAAAGGATCAGTGTTGGGACCGGTCTTGTTCACTATCGTTGTCGCTGACATGGACAGTGGGATTGAGTGCGCCCTCAGCAAGTTTGCCGATGACACCAAGCTGTGTGGTTTGGTTGATACGCTGGAGGGAAGGAATGCCATCCAGAGGGACCTTGACACACTTGTGAGGTGGGCTGATGCCAACCTCATGAAGTTTAACCATGCCAAGTGCAAGGTCCTACACCTGGGTCGGAGCAATCCCAGGCACAGCTACAGGTTGGGCAGAGAAGAGATTCAGAGCAGCCCTGCAGAGAAGGATCTGGGGGTGTTGGTCGATGAGAAAATGAACATGAGCCAGCTTCAGTGTGCGCTCGCAGCCCAGAAAGCCAACCGTATCCTGGGCTGCATCAAAAGGAGCGTGACCAGCAGGTCGAAGGAGGTGATCCTGCCCCTCTACTCTGCTCTTGTGAGACCTCACCTGGAGTATTGTGTGCAGTTCTGGTGTCCTCAACATAAAAAGGACATGGAACTGTTGGAACAAGTCCAGAGGAGGGCCACGAGGATGATCAGGGGACTGGAGCACCTCCTGTATGAAGATAGGCTGAGAAAGCTGGGGCTGTTCAGCCTGCAGAAGAGAAGGCTGTGTGGAGACCTCATAGCAGCCTTCCAGTATCTGAAGGGGGCCTACAGGGATGCTGGGGATGGACTCTTCATTAGAGACTGTAGTGATAGGACAAGGGGTAATGGGTTAAAACTTAAACAGGGGAAGTTTAGATTTGATATAAGGAAGAAGTTCTTCACTGTGAGCGTGGTGAGGCACTGGAATGGGTTGCCCAGGGAAGCTGTGAATGGTCCATCCCTGTCAGTGTTCAAGGCCAGGTTGAAAGAGGCCTTGGGTGAGATGGTTTAGTGTAAGGTGTCCCTGGTCATGACAGCGGGGCTGGAAGCAGGTGATCTTAAGGTCCTTTCCAGCCCTAACTATTCTATGATTCTATGATTTTAAATGTGCACCTATTTAGGGGATGTATGTCTTTGTACTAGATACATTGAGGGGAAGAAAGAGAAAAGTGTACATCAATTTACATCTCCCTAGACTTACTTGGATCTGACCTGTGGCACTAAATATATGAAAGCAAATTCTGTTTTCCAGCACATCCTCCATGTAACTACACTGAAGCCAATTACCTTAAACTTGAGAAAATAGACCTAAGTAGAATGCTGGTTGTTATAATTTCAAAATATTCAGACAATAGGTCTATAATTTCACTTCTCTTCCATGCTCCTCAAACAGCAGCAGTAAAAAGTAAATTATTTTAATGATGAAACAGCATCATTCTATGCATTATATTCTCTGGGCCTGGCACCTTGTGTTTGCAATTAGTACATTTTACAGTGTGATACAGAATGTAAAACTTGTCCTATAGTGTTTACAGAATACTGGAAGTTGGAAATAAACAACAAAGATAATATCTTTGTACTTCTTTATTTGGCCTTTTTTCAGACTAATATAAGGACTGGTGTTCAGAATCATTGGCTATTTAATGCAGTCTAATACTTTTAATTTCAAAATTTGTCTAAGGTCACACTGCAGAACTGTTGCATGATCTCATTTTTTTCATAATGAAAAGAAGTTGATTCTGAAACTTTCTACCATCAAGTAAAATTCTCATGTTTATCCTCCTTTTCAAAACACATGCAACATGATCCTCTCTCTTTCACTTATGTGCTGGAGAAGATGCAAGCGCCAGTGCTCAAAGGCATCCTCTAGCAAATAGAGTTGTTATCTTTTCAGGGTACACCTTAAGGAGATGGGTATGTTTGCCGCAGTGAGGATTGTGTGGCAAGAGTTTGCCTAAAGCAATCACTGAAAACCTCTGGCCTCAGCTAAAGTTGGGAAACTTCACACTTGTTAAGGAAACGCCTCATTCCTTAAGCTATCTGGTCTGCCCTGGTTTCTGTCTACCTCCAGAGCCCTGTCCCACCGGTACATCTCCTACTACCCCTGGATGAGGCTGTGGTACCTACTGTCTCTGATCTATCCCTCAGTTTAGCCTTTTTGATCTTCCTGCATGCAGAGGGTCTATTCAGTTTCCTCAGTAGTGTTACATGCCCAAAACTCTAGCAAGCGTAGGGAAATGCTTAGGATGGAAACAAAAAATCCCAGACAGCCATTTGCTTGCTTCTCTTAAGCCTCTACAAAATAGACAAGTTTCAGGTCACACCCTTAAAAAGATCCAAGCCTCACTATCAGAGCCAGGCCTCATTTTAAAGATGATTTGGCAAAAGAAACGCAGACAGGAAAGTTTCCTGCAGCTAGGTTAAGTGGTGACCTTTATCTTTCTCCAAATGAAAATGAAAACTCTTCCTACACTGCATGACCTCTAGTAAGGTTTAGTCAGTTGCATCATGATGAGACCATGTTATATATCACCATTTGTTTCTACAGTGTCCATTTCCCATATGTGTTCTTCCATGTTATTAACTTTTCTTCTCTTTGTCTTTCTCATTTTTGCTCCTTCTTAACATTTTTTCTTTCCTTTTTTTTTTATTACACTTCATCTGTCCTCTCACTCAGTAGTGTGATAGTGAGAAAGAAACTCTACGCGAGAGGAGTGAAGACACTTGCTTTTATTTTTTCTCCCAGTTTCATAGTCTTTTGCAGTTTAACTAGTTACCTCTTCTGAAAAGGAAATCTGCAATGACTTCGGCAGACTGCAAGTATTATAATGGACTCCAAATTAAATTAATTTCAAAGTTGGCACAGAAAGTGTAGCTTTACATGTACCTCTGATAGAAATTGGTTAGGGAAGGACTATTTAGATGCAGTTGATAAGAATGTTGGCTAGGAAAACATTAACTCTCCATTAAGAATGAATAAACTTTTGGTGCAAAGTAGACTGCCAAATTCAAGTCAGAAATTTGATCTTATTCCTGCATTCTCTCTCTTAATCTAGTTATTTAGTTAATTCTTCTTTCCAGTAGCTGTTTCCCTTGGAAAATATTGTGGTTGCAAAGGCTCTCTTTGTGCAGAGAGCTCTGATTTCAGCTGTTGTTTCTCTGATAGCTGACTAGGATACAAAATCCTGAAAGTTAAATGTACAATGCAGAGTACAAGCACAGCATGTATAATTTAAAAACAAATCTTAAAGATACAACTCATGTCAAATACTGAAACTGATGCTTTAATGGTAATATCATTGTCACTTATCCCTTTTGATGTTCTGAAAGCTACCTCTTGAAGAGGAGTCCTGAGTATCTTATATCTCTCTCTATATATATATATAAAGCTTTTTAGCTACAAAATTGTTTTCTGGACAGGTGATTTTTTTTTCTTTTTTTTTTTTTTGTTTATTGTTATTTTGATATCTTTTTCTTGCCAATGAGTTCCTTTTTTGCTTGTCATGTGGAGGCCTGTGTAGCTTCTGCCTTTGCAACAGCAGCTGTTATTCTAGAATCTGCCCCCTAGTTGTGACAAATTTCTAAATTTGTTTCTGGGAAGGCAGGGGATAGAGATTCCTTATCAGAACCAGCAGTGCTTTTCACTATTATTGACAGAAGAAAGACAAGGACAGTACCTGAACATGCTGATTGTTTCTTTGTTATCCTTTCTGGACAAGGGTTGTCCGTCTGCTTACATATTGCATAGCACAGTAAAGCCCCAATTCCAAGAGAGACTTTTTGGCACTAATATAAGATGAGTGGTTAATAGTAAATCTGCCATGAAGCATGACTCAGCCTTGGTAGCAAGATAAACAGATGGAACAAAATAGGTCTCTTCTGTCTTGGGTTTATATATGCCACAGATTCAAAGCTGAATTCAGCCCTGAAGCATGACATCCGGGCAAGAACATTTCACCAGATCAAAAGATTAGTGAATTACAAACAAGCCATGTGAAACTGAAGTTAGTATCTAGGAAAATGACTTCCTAAGCATTAGAAAGAATGCTGTGAAACACTGTGGTATATGGACAGTTGTAACTTATCTGTAAGATAGCCGTTAAGAAAACGCTCTTATGATTCCTTGAGTTAGGAAATTTGGTTATGGTAAGGGTTCTTCGATATGACGGCAGCCAAGAGCACAGGCAATACTACGTGATGATGAGATTTACAGGAAAAGAGCATATGGGATACAGAATCCCACTGCCGACACCAGCTGGAAAAACCTAAAGAGCTCTGCAGAACTGCCTGTGCAAGTACACTTAAAATGCAAGGTGAACCCATTAACTAGTGGCTTCTGGTAGGCTTTAGATTGGCTTTCCCTGATGCTGTAGGATTTGGTTATAACCATTTGTCCTGGGTTCAGCAGTAGCAGTCATTTTTCTCCTCCTTGGTAGCTGGTGCAGTGCAGTGTTTTGACTTTCAGCTTGGGAACAGAGCTGATAACAAGGATGTTTTGGTTTGGCCAAGGACTTTGTGAGCCTCATGCTCTGCCAGGGAGGAAGGGAAGCCAGGAGGAAGCAGAGACAGGACACCTGACCCAAGTTAGCCAAAGAGGTATTCCATACCACAGCACGTCATGGCCAGGATGTAACTGGGAGTTACTCGGAAGGGCAGGGACTGCAGGTTTAGAGGAGGTATGGGTCAGTGCTTGGTCAGGCTGGGGGGAGGGCGAGTTATCGGTTGGCTGGTGGTGAGGTGTTGTATTCTCTTCCCTTGTTACTTCCTTTATCATTATTATCATTGGTGGTAGCAGTAGTGATCTGTGTTATACCTTAGTTACTAAACTGTTCTTATCTCAACCCGTGGGAGTTGCATTCTTTTCGATTCTCGTCTCCGTTCGTCCGGGAGTAGGGGGAGGGCAAGAAGGGGGGGAAGTGAGTGAACGAGTTACCCTACTGGGTTTAAACCATGACACCATTTTAGAAATGAAAGTGTTAAAAAGCAGCTTTGCCTGTGGAAATGTTTGCTTACTTCCAAGGTTATGCAGTGGACAGCACAAATAGGTGTAAGGGGTAAACCCCTGCTATCTTCAATAGCGTCTTGACAGAAGAGGAGACTTGACACAGACTGGTCTTACCCTCTTATGTCTTTCTTGTACCTAAGGAACACATTCATGTGCAGTGAGAAGACCCAAGCACAGACCTGTAATAGGACACACATTTTTTTCAAGAGATATAATCATCAGGAAGCCCAAATAAGTGGATTATTCATTTTGCCCTTTTCCACACCCATTTCCAAGAAATGGATCTGTCCAGATGAGCAGTGGTGTTAGTTTTGTAAACTACTTTGTTTTTTTTTTCCTAGGAGATGCTCTTACCCACAGTATGAGTACCTGTGAGTGTGAGTACCTGTGGCTGAGCAGCTGCAAAGAGGTAGCAGTATCAGCATGGCACAGCTTTATTCTCATAAAGGCAGAAATGCTTCGTCTTGCTATTCAAAAGGCTATAAAAGGAACACTGCTTAATGTGGAAGTGGCAGTGCTAGGAATTTTAGCTGTGCTTTTATTAATATATGTGGACCTACTTTTGGCAGAGACTACACTGCATTTAAAAACTGCTTGCAGATGCTTTTTGAGGGATCTAAACCTGTCCATGTGGGTGGCTTTTTAAACAGCGGCAGGAGATTTTAATCATGCTGCAGATTTCACACTTGAAAGAATTCACAAAATGTCCCATCTTCAGCTCGCTTGAAAAAGGCTTAACTGGTCTAGTGTTGGGGAATGAATATAAGGTTTTCCACCTAGAAAACAAAGGTACATCAATGAAAAAAGAATTCGCATCTAAGGAAGAACTGGAAAAATTGTAGATTTCATTAAAATTATTTATTTGTTAAAATTATTTCATTATAATTTCATTTAAATTAGATGTTGGATAAGAACATGAAAATTGAGTTTCTAGAAGGATTATGAAGTAAATGTCTTAATTTTTCTGTCTCCCTATTACAAGGTCATATCAGAGTTCATTGTGAGTTGTTAGAGTGATGAAATACCCAAATGTCAAGGCACCAAACTTCTGCTGATGATTATACTTGGTAGTTGTTAATTTAGCTTCTTATAGTGGACTTGGAAAAATCAACTATACTGGCTTAGTCCTTGGAATGACTTGGTCCTTGGACCAGCAGTTCAGAGACTTCTGGGTTGGAATTAAATTATCTTAAGGTCCTTTCCAACCCTAACTATTCTATGATTCTATATGGTACATGCTTACCCTTCTCATTAGCTCAGCATCATCTTTCTGTCTTTTCTTCCCCTCTTTTCTTCCTACATGTCCACTTGTTTGTGACAAAGGCATGAAAAAGAATTAATGCTGTCTCTTCCCACCCCAGTCAGCACAGTTTTACATCTTACTCAACACCAACAACTGTGAAATTTCAAACAGCAGTCTATCAAGTTCATCCTAATGCCTGAGGCTTCAGAGAAAGGCAGCACCCATGTCGCATCTCTGTGCCTTTGGTCAGCAGTTCAGTATTGTGTTTTTTTTGGAACACAGAACTGGAACTCATCCCTGAACTTCGGTGATCTGCTGAAACAATAATGCGTGAGATTTTATTAACCCTCTCTTTATGTGTAGAATTATACAAGCTGGTGGCATGATTGTTTTCTTGCCAGTCCTCACAGTAATCCATTTCCATTGCTTTCCAATATGCGGCTAAGACAAAATACTGAACAATTGGGTATGTTATCTATTGGGAAAAGCTTCTCCTCCCCACCCCTGCTCCCCTCCCTTCAGTATTTCACATGCGCTTTTCAGTAAGGAAGTTTATAAATGAACAGAGAGAAAGGAGTAAAAGATACTGCAAGGTGAGAGCTGTTCTCATTTAGATTTCTTAATAGATGTTGTGCTTTAAGACAACTGCAAAACTCAAGCTCGTAGTGCAATACTAGTGCTCCTGTCCAATTCATCCCCATGTGCCTCAGATTTTGGGGAGAAGGAGGAAAAATGGGGGATAACAAGGCTTTGCATACACTGGTGGTTGCAGTGCCTGGGCAGAGATGTGTGTGGGAGACAGGACATGCCAAAACGAGACCTTCAGTTTTCTCCATCTGAACAGTTGCTTTGGAGACTTGTTCTATCAGGGATCCAATCTGAGGGTGTGACCTTCTTAGGCTGCCTAAGTAGGCCTGGTAGACCTCTTAACCCTTAACATGAAGGCTGTTCCAA
Organism: Pezoporus occidentalis; assembly: GCF_034315485.1. Classification (NCBI taxonomy): domain Eukaryota; kingdom Metazoa; phylum Chordata; class Aves; order Psittaciformes; family Psittacidae; genus Pezoporus; species Pezoporus occidentalis. The sequence continues at coordinate 2,657,816 of NW_026915802.1, read as the reverse complement.
TTTTATGCCCCTTCTCTATATATTTTTTCTTCTATTTTCTGCAAATCAGAGTGTTTTCTGTAATCATATGTGCATTTCACCTGTTTTTAAATCCAAGAAATCTCATGATATGTTATAGCCTTGAGCTCCATAGATGTTATTTAAGCTGAAACAACTTGTTACAGAATTCTTCTCCTACTCTTTGCAAGATGTGAAATTGCACACTCTGATAAAATGCTGATGAGGGAAGTATCTTCTTCACTTTGTGTTAAATTTCTTGAATTCTGTTCCCTTAATGCAACTGGTTTTGATGCAAAGCAGTGCAGGAACAAGAATCAGTACACTTTATCCTTAGTGATCTTAAGGGTGCTAGAGTTACATGCTTGAAAGTTTTCCTGGAAGTTTCTGTCCCTCAGGTATTCTTTCTCCCAGTTTGCCATACATGGCCACAGCATGAAAAGACTGGAGAAAAAGAGTTTTTCCTTTAGGCTTTTTATTTGGGCATATGACTCGGCAAGAGTTGTTAACATGAACTCCAAATAAATATTGTTAATACACTTTTAGAAATGTGCAGCGGTAGCCCAAACTGTATCAGCATTTTGAGCACTTTCTGTGATTCTCCTAATTTTCCTGTTGATTGCAGGAAAGCACTATGGGAGAAAGCGAAGCCAGTGAGAATGTGGTAAAAAAAAGAGCTGTGATACCTATTTCGTAGTAGAAGCAATGGCAAAAGCATGTTTTATGAATTGTTTCATCTTCCTCATTTTTTTCCTTTGTCACATTTGTACTTTTCTTCACATTGTCATGTCCCAAAGAACACACTTTTGCAGGAAAGTTTGCTTTGTTTCTCTCCCAGTCCTTTCATTAAATATATTTAGGGAAGCTGTTTATATCATACACTCTCTGTTGGCATCTCCTTTATGTGCCCAGCCAGATGTAAGATAGGATTAGCCTTCATGAGCTGTAAAGCACTTGTAGAGCTAAAGTTGGGGCTGGGAAGAAATGAAATATTTATGCAATGTAAACAAGCAATAGAAGTCAACAAGGCAGAAAGGATGATTGGGAAGTTGGCCATAGAAGTCTAAACTGAAAGCCTAGGACAGCAAATATCAGCTCCTAAATCCAGTCACATTTAGGGCAAGAGTGAAGTACACAACAGCTGCTGGTTGTGGTAAAGGAAACTTGGATGTGTATAGCTTATAGCTCCTGTGAGGGATACACTGAAAAAACAGTTGTGTTTTTTTTTTTTTGTCAGAGACAAAAATCTAGTACAACAAAAGTCTAGTTACACCGTCACTACAATTTTGTCATGAGGTCTGAACTCACACGAGGTTGATTTCTGTTAGATCAAGCTGCCTATGCCTCACACTACTTTACTGTGAAGGAGGTGGTGTTTTATGGTTTGTTTTGTTTTTTGTTTTGTTTTTTCAGTTTAACAATGCTTGAAATTTACAGTGGTGAGGCAAAATAGTGGTATTTTCAGTAGTGATTTGCCAAACTCCAGTGAAGAACAAAGTATTTTCACAGTATCTGTAGAAGTGGAGCACCATGTTCTCACGTGGTGTGAAGTGGAAAGCTGATGTCAGTGGATCTGTGCTAATCTATGCATCAGCTGAGAGTCTGGCCTACTTTTTATGAAGACCATTTTATAAATGGGTAGAAAGATAACATACAAGACCTCTGCCTTGGCTGTCCTCCTACTGTTGCCATTGAGTCAGTCCTTTCAGCATAGGCTTGCCTTGTTAGAAGTGTCTAGTGCTCCAAGCAACAAATAGGGTGCTGAAATCATGAAAAAACAGCACAATTGGAAGTCTGGCATTTGAGAAGCTGTACTTTTGGGGAACTCTCAGCCAGTCTGTGATAGTGTTTCTGGACTGGCACGCTAACAGTTTTAAATGTGCTTTAATATGCTTATGTAATTTGAGCACCTCTGAGAGCAGTGGGCATTCATTAAAATTATTTGTTATGGTGGGAGTTCTATCGTTTTGCACCAGATGCAGCTTTCCATGAGCTGCATTGTGCCTGGCCCTACGCGGAATAACTCCAGCCAACTCAATTAGGCTATTACCTATAAAATAGGTCTCTGCTATACATTGAAATGCATCAAAGCACATCCTTGGCTCTTCTAAGCACCTGAAAAAGGTTTGCTGAATGTAGTAACTTTATCAACTATGCTACAGCTGACAGTTTTTCCCTTTCCTTTGACATTACTTTTGACTCTTCCTACATCGTTACCATCTTATGTACAAATGCTTATCACAGCTGATCTAGTTAAGAAGGAGAAATACATTGATGTGAAATGGCTCAGAAGTCTCCTTTATTGGTCTTTATTGCAGAAAGGTATCCAAAATAAAACAAACTTGATTTTGAAAGAAACAAAGAAAAATGGTTCATATTATGTATTATTTACTCTCTCACCACTTGGTGAAATAATACAGTTGATAGAAACATAGCCCTGCATATTTTGCAAATGTAGATCCAGTCCTGTGTTTCTCCCATGCCCAGATTGCTCTTGATCTGAACAGGAGTTTGGAATTTGCTAGGAGTGTGAGGACAAACAGTCATATAAGGCATGCGCTGACTTGACATGGGTTACAACTGAGATAAGACCAAACCAGAAACCTCATACATGTAAGCAATGTACACAACTGCAGTACATATTTTTTTTTCAGCTCCTTTTGGAAACATTTTTGCTAAGATCTCTACTTCATTTATTTTTAGTTGAAATTGTCAACATCTATTGGACAGGCCTTGTCTTAATTTCTCTGGTGGCTTCCAAGGAAGGATAGTTGTGTCTATTTGAGAGCACCAAGCACTGTTCCTTTGTGGCTTTGTGCTCTGTAATCTGTGCCTGAACCAGTTCCATTTGATTCTCTTGAACTGACTGTTTAGACTGCAGCCAGATCCAAAACCTCTATTACAACCCAATCTTCAGTGTGGCCTTTTCTTTATCTTTCACTGCTCCATTTTTCAGGACCACCTTGGCATTCTGCTTCCTGCCACATTGCTCAAGTGCTGTATCACTTCTTACAGTCTCTGTGCAGGTGGGAACTCAAACTTTGATACACAGGTTGGGACACTTATATCTCTGTCTCCCAGTTCTTGAAGATTCTGGGTCCTATTCACATCCCTATGCTTTCATGTATTTAAAAACTAAAATACATAAAATACAGCATGCCAAGTCAGAAACCATAAAGCATAATCACTGTTAAATAATGTGCCCTACAAGAGCTGTGTGTTGGTTTCTGTAAGTGTCAGCAGATGCAAGAGAGAAACATTTATGATCTGAGCATGAGCCAAAGCTCCATTCTTTTTTTCTGAATCAAAGAAATAAAAGTATAAGTTCTTATGTCATGTTAGAAGATTATTATTCTCAACTTGCAAACCTTAAGGCATCTTTTGGAACATAAATGATCAAATATTTTTATGGAGTTGGGAGGAAAACAAAAAACCACAAGAAACATGATAACCATGTATATCATCTGTGCAATGAACTGAAAACTAATGAATGGTTTCACTGGAAATTTGGCCAGCTCCAGATTTCTAAGCTGCAACTGTCTGAAATGAAGCTGAGAACTGTCACAGCAACCCTGAGCCTCTTAAAAGCCACCTTTATGTCCAGATAGGTTTAAGAGAAGTGAAGGCCACCATGATGTGGTTGTTTTATGAGGAGCTCTGAGGTCCAACCTTGGCACAGGCACTAGTGGGTCCCACTAACCATGAAGTTCAGCTCTGTGCTGTCATCCTCTGGTTGGTCATACTGAAATCAGCCCTGGTCAGTGCAGTTCAATATTAAATTAATTGGATGCTGTCTGCTCAGTAGCACTTTGCTAGTCTAGTCTGGACCGCTTCTGAGCAATCGCCAAGCAGAGAATAGGGTGGGAATACCCATACCTGGAAGGAACCAAAGCTCCCTGTGACAGTATCCCAGACCCTGAGAGAGAGAGCTCTGCTTTCCCTTTCGGACCTGTCTTCTAACCACAGACCACTGCCTGTAAAAACAGGAACATGCAATTAGTTCAGCACCTATCTTGTGTAGCCACAGTGCCTTTTCTTTGACTGTAGGCACAGCAACACTCTCTTATCATTTAGACTTCTGTAATACAGACAATTGTAAAAGGAGCAGCAAGTATGGTGCATAGAACATATGTCTAAGGAACATATTGCTGTTCTGGCATTATAGACTTCAATGGGCCCCTAAATGTACTGGCCTCATCCATTAGACTCTTCTCCTAAAAGTGAAAAAAATTCATACTGCTGGTGAAGTGAGATGCCACCTCATGGTCTGCGGATGACAATTTAAGCAGCACTCATCTAAGGTAACTATCTTAGATATTGTGTTGAATACATTCGTTTGGAGTCAAACGTTTAAAACTTGAAGAAGTTCAATTAAAATGTTTACACACACACACGGAGTTTTATCACATGCATCTGGAACCAGTCAAACACCTCTCTAATGAAATGTTTAATGGCAATACAAGGACAAGTTTTAGAATACACACACATTTTAGGAAATGTCTGTGATAGCCAGTTTTACAACCACCAGAAAACAACCATTACCACCTTGTTATTCTCAAAGGTGGCACATGATTTTAAGCAATTTTAAATGGGTTTCATCAGCATTGAAAAAAATATTATCAACAGTGCTAACAGATTTAATAAGGGTGGAAAGGAGGGATGTTACTGAAATCATTTAGGACTAAGAACAGTTAATGAGCTCCTGACATGGGAGGTCTTATTCCAAGTAATTTCTCAGAATTTCTGGAGTATATTAGTTCTGGTCTGTACCCACTGGAGAAGAGGTAAATGCCACCAATACTCTGTGTGGCAGCAAGGCTGACCCATTATTTATACCTTATGGTAGCCAAAGACGACATAGTATTTTGGGTTTCTTGTGTTTATTTTGAGATTGCAGATGGAAAGTTACAGCATTTCCTTCTATTTTGCTTTTGTTTCTTCTGTCTGTACCAAAACACAAACATTGGCAAAATGTAACCTCCAAGATTTTATGTATTAAATCTAAAGGCATATAACTTGTCATGGATGCTTTTGGCCCACCTAAAAGGGAAGACATGTTATTTTGGCTTTCCTTAAATGCTTTCATGTTAAAAAATGTTGTGACTTCTAAAAATGTTTTACTATTGATAGATTAATCAAATAGAAAATATGTCAGAAATAGTAGTTACATATTATCAGCAGGAGTCTGGTGGTTTTTGTCCTATGTATTAGGTTCCTTGGGTGACTTGAAGAAACATTGCTTCCCTTGATTCATTATGGACTGTAATGATAGGACAAGAGGTAATGGGTTAAAACTTAAACAGGGGAAGTTTAGATTGGATATAAGGAAGAAATTCTTTACTGTGAGGGTGGTGAGGCACTGGCATGGGTTGCCCAGGGAAGTTGTGAATGCTCCATCCCTGGTGGTGCTCAAGGCCAGGTTGGACAGAGCCTTGGGTGAGATGGTTTAGTGTGAGTGTCCCTGCCCATGGCAGGGGGGTTGGAACTAGATGATCTTAAGGTCCTTTCCAACCCTGACCATTCTATGATTCTGTATCGATATAATCACAACAGGACTATGAAGAGAATGTAATAGACCTCAGGGTAAATCTTGTTTCTTGAAAGGTGTTTTATTCTATTGATGCTTCTCACAATGAATTTCACGGTAGCTACCAGCCACAATTTGATTTCATCTGAACAGAAATTCTCTGCAGCTAGAAAGCTATGGCATAGTAGTAGTAGAGGTAGATTTGTTTTTCTTTGCTGGGTCTTCCCCATTCTCTGTGCATTCAAGTGCTGAATGAAGCACTGGTTTCCACAATGCTATCGTTATTTATCGTATCTGAGGAGTTTCTATCTTGAGGTATCTCAAAAGAACATATTATTTGGGAAAAGTTGAGTCACAATCCCTGATAACCTAAGTCAAAAGTAAATGTCTTTTGAGAAACACCCAAATACATCACTCAAGTCTGCAGATCAGTTCAGCTCCAGAGGTTAGGTAACTCACTCTGATAAAATAGGTAGTATGACAGAAAAATAGGAAGAAAAGAACTGTAAAAACTCCTTTGCTACTATAAACCAGTCTTTCCCACCATAGTTTTGGGTGTTTCATTTGTGTTATTGCAAAGCAGTGCATTAAAAAAAAAAAAAAAAAAAAAAGAAAAGATTACATAAACCAATACAGAATAGAATTATAGCAGAAGAATCCTAATGCAAATTCTGGTGTGTGCCTGAATAGCAGAACGGGTGAGTAGAAGCTGAGAAAGTGATGTATACTGTTACAGAGCCTGACAGGAAAAATACTAATTCTTTGCTAAAGCACATACGTAGTAGGAAAATACTTTCATGAAGAAAATATCAAAGCTATTTATGGAGTTTATAATGCAAAAAAGGAACAGTTGTAATGACAGAATGGAAGAGTAAAAATTACCTGAGACAGCACAGTTCTAGTGCAGAACATAGATGCGGTCATGTAGGAGTGGTCCTAACTTCAGAACTACTCCCAGCATAGGAAGAACAGCTCAAATGGACCAAACCAGTCATAGATGATGAGGTCTGAACGGCAGACACGCCTGCTGACATTTATCTATCTGCCAATTTTTTATAACCTTATAAACAATCAGCAGGTGGGGCAAACAGCACTGTTTCTACTTTCACCACCCACAGAAAAAGTTGCTCTGTAGGAAGCTCTGAGACCTAAGAAACTCTGAGATTCTGGTGAGTTTGGAATGAAATACAAAACTAGAGCTCTGACTGCTTGTGGTTACCAGTGTTTTCATGGCTCTTCTTGTGTGGGTAGGAGTGTTGGCACCAGTGGGCTGGCTGGCGCTGGCAGGGGTCAGCATATTCTGCTGACCTGAAAAGACTCGGTGAGTGCTGTTTAAGTTCAGTATGCCCATCAGAAACCCTTGGCTTGTGCTGCAAAGTTCCACCTTCATGGTGAGTAAAGCAGGGACTGATGTGATTTAAATTTGCTGTTGCTGTGTGCTTACCAGTCAGATATACATCAATGAAATCTATGGAAAAAACCCAGTGTGGATGTGGAGAATCTCAGAACAATATTGTGTCCACAACTTACATAGTCTGCATACTTCTGTATTCTGATGTGGATGCTTTAAGAAGATGGAAAAGGAAAAATGCAATGGAAAGTTGGACTGCCATCCTAGCCCTATTCATGTTAATGGCAAAAAGCCTTATGATAAATAATTTAGGATATTGCCTTTAACTGGTTTTGGTTGCACAATCTCCCGTTAATGTCTTTCTTCCCACGGTTTCTCTGAAGGAATGTACTCTAATGAGGAAATGTTCGGTCCATTTTGTTAAGGACAGAGAGCTAGCCATGAAGACAGTTCCCATAAAAATCACCATGAAGAGGTGAATTAAATCACAAACACCAGGGCCAAGGGTCCCAGCTGCTGGAGTCATGTGGTTATCACAGAATTCGAGCTTCTGACTTTTGCCTGGGGGTAAAAAAAAAAGACTTTAAAAAAGCAACTACTGTGTAAGAAAGGAAGCAGTGTTTGAAAACACAAACAAGCCTAAGAGATACAAACTATCTTAATGGAAAAACAACTCCAGATTCTTACGCTAAGTCAATGCGACAGCCCTCTTCATCTCAAAAAGCGCCCTAAATTGTTTTGCATGCACACATCCTTGCTCCCCCTCCACCCCATCCCCAACCCCCCAAAAAATCTCAGAATTCAACTGAGGGGCTTCAGCTCAGGCCACCTACAGATATTGGCCCAGAGCTCAAAGTCCTCAAACTCTATTTTGTTCTGTAGACACATGAAATAGTCAAAATTTTACTCCTGACCAAGTGTGCCTCCTGATCATGCTTTGTACACCTGGAAGTCAGGCAGGCATGTGGAAGCTGTCACTGCTTGTCCCAGCCAATTAGGCTACCTGCAGAAATGCCTTGCAATGAACTTTGCTCCTTCCACACCCCGGGTTAAAGCCTTGGCTCAGGATGGGCTGTGAATGAAAGTAATTGCAGCCAGCAGTTTTGCAGCTGCTGAAGCCAAGAGGCTTTTTTTTTTTTTTTTTTAAGAGACTTGTTACTTTAGGGAATTTTGTCTTTATTTAATCTTTTCTACTTGTAAAAGGAAGTCCTGTCAGCAATCCACTGTAAAGAGGGATGGGAGGGGTCAAATAGATGGTTACACTAGGTTGTCACTGGCAGCCCATATAGCTTTAAGACACAATAAAATAGGATTAACCAAAAGTATATGTTGCTTCATGTCAGAACATTGTTACATCACTTACGGGCTTGTCTATGGGAAAAGCCTGACTTGAGCTCTGATATAAAAGAGGAAATGACAGTAGGCCATTTTAGGATGGTTGTAAAGATAGGAACAGCACTATTGTCACTCTAGGGAGAGTGGCAAACTGGAAAAGTAGCCTTTACCATTACACCTCACTAGGAAAAGAAGATCATGCTGGCCTAGGGGGGCAGTGACCATTTGCCAATATGACTGCAAAAGAAGAGAACAGAGCTGTCTTCTGTGGCTGTCCTAGAACACCAGGCTGTCATCTTCCAGCCCTGGAGAGCACTGTTGATGAGCAGATCTCTTTTCCTCTCCACAGCAAAGGGTTAAAGCACAAGCATGCTCATTTCTCCAACACGAGGGTGAATCAGTGTACCTGGTTTTTGAATAAAAAGTTTGTTTGTATGCTCACATCTGTGTATGCATGTTTTTTTTTGTGTTCGTATAGGATGGTTGTCATTTTGCTGCAGTGATTGAAAAGTTAAATACCTGTAGAGAATTTTAGGCTACCTATTTTTATGCAGGCTCCTCTGTCTTTTGTGCAAACACTGCATGTATTAGATTATTATTAGATGAACTTCCAGCATGAATAATAATTTTAGCAGTTTGCTTCAGCAAGGTGTAGCCACTTCATCTGCTTAATGGATTTATTGTAAGAGTCCGCCCGTTCCAACCCCCCCCCCCGCCATGCACTCTCTCCCTGGTGCATTTTAGGATATGTCCTCCATCCTCCTTAATGTCAGCCTATTGGCATATATACCCTTAGCATGTTATATATGCAAACAGATATGATTTTACTCCTATATGAAATATTCATTTGTATTTCCTCATGTACATGTGGCCCTACCAAGCGCTATAAAGGCACAGATGGTTTTGTGTTGTTTCAGTTTCAGAGCAGGAGGTTTAATCTTTTGAACATTTCAACAAGTGGACGTTGTTCTCTGATGCTGTTTCTTGAAAACTGGATGTCAGCTCAAATATTTGTGTGTTAAATGCAGGAGTCTTCACTGACACCTGAGTTCCTGAAAACATGTGTCGCAATTTTGCTTTGCACTGCATAAAAATTTGAATACACTTAGTTTCCAGTGAAGTGCAATTCTGATGTAAGTTTTCTAATTTCTTGATGCATAGATCAGGAGAACTCTTATTTCTTCTTGTGAGGAGAAAGAATGAGATCTGATCCCTACAATTACCTGTGGTTAAAGATCAGTGTGTCAGGACTTGCAGCACTGCAGTGATTTTCATTTGGAATGTCTTTGTTTAAGGTGACCATGTCAAATCAGTTGTGGTACTGCACCAGAGGTGCCATGTAGAAGTCTTTGCTGGTGATATGCAAATGCTTTCCTCCTGCTCAGGCTTTCTGTGGTAGATATTTTTTTGTGTGTGTGTGTAAATACAGTGAAAGAATAAATGGTCAGTGGTGCAGAACATGAGTTTTTTATTGATTGGTGTCACTGTTGCATAACATTTGGGGACTCTGTAAGGAGCAGGGTCAAATCAATCTACATGTGTTTAAATACTCAGAAGTAAGGCAGTGGAAAAATTTGGGGAAAAAACTATCAGATCTTACCAGAACATGTTGTCTGTTAAGCATTGAGACAGACCAAGCTTCCCTTGCCTTCAACAAAGCCATGATTTTAAGCAGCTGTTTTATTTCTGAAGCAATGACAGCAGACAGTGAATACTGGAATCAGTACAAATTCAAGGCACTCTACATATCAAAATATACTTTGCAGATTTAATATTCATTTACCAAAATGAATAATGGGGCCAGTAAAAACCCACATGCTCACAGCTTTTTAATCTAAAACTATGTGGAATTCCAGCATTTGTATCAATGGGGAAGGTCTCAGATTCTTAAAAAATATGTAAATTTATAACATTATTTTGAATATGCGCATTGAATATGATGCACAGAGACCATATATGCTTTGACTACATCACCTAGAAAATTAATGAGCAAAGTGAGCTGCAATCAGTCTGCCTTTATTCCCCATCCCAGGCACTAGGAGCAACCACTGTGAGCAGGATGCAGCAGGACGTGAGGCCCTCCTGCCTTGTCATAGAATCATAGAATAGTGAGGGTTGGAAAGGACCTTAAGATCATCTAGTTCCAACCCCCCTGCCATGGGCAGGGACACCTCACACTAAACCATATCACCCAAGGCTTCATCCAACCTGGTCTTGAACACTGCCACGGATGGAGCATTCACAACCTCCCTGGGCAACCTATTCCAGTGCCTCACCACCCTTAACAGGAAAGAATTTCCTCCTTATATCCAATCTAAGCTCCCCCTGTTTAAGTTTTAACCCGTTACCCCTTGTCCTGTCACTACAGTCCCTAATGAAGAGTCCCTCCCCAGCATCCTTATAGGCCCCTTTCAGATACTGGAAGGCTGCTGTGAGATCTCCATGCAGCCTTCTCTTCTCCAGGCTGAACAGCCCCAACTTCCTCAGCCTGTCTTCATACAGGAGGTGCCCCAGTCCCCTGATCACCATGTAAGACTTTCATTGCTACATAACTGTCCCTTTCAGTTTGAAGGCTGTTGCCCCTTCATTTTCACCTGTCTCACCCCAAGAGATAGACTCCTTGACACATTGTTTTTGAAGCTGGTTTTACATGTGAAAGTATATTTTCCCCCTGAGTATATTCTGGAGTGACAATAACTAAAACTTACACATGTACTGGCGATACATATGTTATACAGCTACATCAATAAGTAACATGGGGGAAGGAGGAAGCTGGAGTGGGAGAGTTTTAAAGACTGGTTTGGATTCATAAGTCTTATATCTACTTGTCATGGCTTTCTTAATAAGGATGCTTTTTAATTATGCCTACTAGCATGTGAAACATAAGTTTTCTAAGAGAAAGACATATTTCTGAAATAGTTGAAGTTTAGCTCCTTTAAAATCAGCTTTGAGTCTGGAAAAAGCTGTTTTGTGAGGTTTCCAGAAGTCCTGCCAAAATGCCATGAGACCATTCCTTCACATTTTCTTCCAGATTTATCTGGAATCCAGAAGTGCAGACACAACACAGGAGAGCTGGAAGACACAGGAGTTCATCGACAATTTCTTGACTTTCAAAATGAATTATTTCTGGTTCAGTCTGAGAAAAACTGAGAACTTTGGGGAGAGAAGAAGCTGACTTTATTTCCCAACACTTTTCCATTCTAAAGAAAATCCTCTTCAGACTAAAGATTGGCTTGATTAATTAGAATATAGTTACCATTTACTGACTAAACAATAGTTTCTGTTGTTAAAGTCTATGCATAAAACATGATCCTGTTCAGAGAAATGTCAGAATATTTGCAATTGCCTATATTTATCTCTCACCAACATCAGAAAAATATGCTCCATTTCAGAGAAAACAAAAATAGGAGAAAATACTCATAACTAGTATCCCAGCAAGCAGGACAGACAAGTGGGTTTGTCAGGGTGAGGTTCAAGTGTGTGACAAGTCAGACAGAAAAGCAGCAGAATCTGACTTTCTTATGCTGTCTAAAGGAATTGCCCATCATTCAGGTACTTATTTTGGGCTTATCCTCTTTCTGGTTTTTGAAACTTGATCAAAGTTTCCGTGCTGGAGGGAAGCATTTGTTGAAAGTATTCTGCTTTTAAGAGTTTCAGTTTCAACAAGTAGACATTTTTAAGTTGAAATGCTGCTTAACTGGGAATTTCATAACAAGCTTTACTTGCTTAAAGATTTGCATTTAGGGAGTAGGATATTTTTTTCCTTCTTTTGTATCATCCTTCATTAAAAATAAAAAGGAGTGGTGTTCCTTGGGTCAAAGCCAGCACAGACTTAAACCTATTCATATTTCAGCTGGTTGAATTTTAGCTTAGTCTAGCATTATCCAATGGATGTCCAACATACCTAAGTGAAGCACAGCACAAATTACAGGCCTGACTGAACTGCAAGGGATCATTTTGAAGATAAGTACAAAGTTTCTGTACTGACTACAAAAATTGTTTGTGATCTGGTAAACAAATCCTGGCAAAATGTTGCAACTCATCTGTATAAATTCCTCTTCAGTATGTACATACACGTGTGTGTATATGAGTACATGATATAGAAATAGGATTTTTTTTTGCCAGTAACTTGCTCATCATCTCTCACTTACTGGCAGCAGATCTTAACGTACTTACTGAGAAAAAGATTTGGTCCCTGTGGGAATCTGTGCATGTGGAGGAGAAAAACACACTTCAGTCTTGATGGAGAAGGGTGGTTATAATGCTGTGCACATTATTTCAGGTATGTGCAAGTCAAATACCTAGTGAGCTGAAGCAGTCGTGGTTCAGACTGCCCAGCATGGCTTCCTGCCTGCTGTGACCTAGCATAGCCTAAAACAGTGTGAGGTTTCTTGGTGCATGGCTGGCAGCCACCACTCCCCTAGGAGTGAAAACCTGAAGGCTGGTGACAAATGGAAAGAAAATTCTGCCTTCAGAGTTAGCTTTCTGAAATCACTAAATAGGTAGGTTCATGTCTTCAAATTAATGATTTCAGATAGCAATCATTCTTCCTGTCCCATTCCGCATGTGAATGGGGAGTACTCTCCTAAGTTGGGGTCCAGATTTCTGTGCTTCTTTAAATGCTAGGCAAAGACTATTCTTATTGTGATGCTGGTGCAATGGGGATAGCAGGATGCTACAGAAGAGATGTTTGTTTCTGCCTGCTTCCTTTGGATGTTCTCTGAACTTTCTTCAGGGAGATTTATTGAAAGAAAATTGTTTTGTGTAAGATAAAATACATTTTCATTTCTGAAAGGGAAGTCGGTTTAGACATACCTTCACTTTTTTTCTCAATGTAAGTTAACTTTTCGTTGGTAGCACAGCAGTAGACAAACCTCAAGGAAATTCAAACTCATTTTTGAAGCAGAACAATGGCCTGGTTGCTTTTCCAAACAGCTTGATGATCTTAAAATTAAGGTTTTGGTGTATGCTCAAATATACTACTATGAAAGCATTTCCTGCAGTACTTTAGTGCTCCTGTTTGGCTCCCTCTGGAACTAAGAAATGTAGAAGCCATTACAGACATGAAGAATAGTTGTAATAGTTTGCATGTGTAAAGTGATCCACATGCTAAAAATGTGGTTGGAGTAACTGTGGTAAAATGGCTGTTACAAACACAGTACTTCAAATAAAGTGGTGAAAAGGAGAGAAAGACATCAATTATATTAGGGATGGTATACTTTGACCAGAGGTGTATCTGCCTTTGAAACTGAAAAGGCTGTTGATTCAATCACTGAAACAATTTAGCACAAAATAATGGAAGTGCAGCAATTTAAAAATAAATCTAAGAGTTTTTAATTGCCTGGAACATAGACTTGCTTGGGACTGCAGAAAAGAGGGATGGGTGGTACATCATGCCTTATCCTGTCTTGTATTTTACACACAGATTTAGAGACAAAGGCAAGTAAAGAATTTAGACAAGCTCCTTTAGCTCATGTAGTGATGACTCCTTGACAGTTTAACAACTCCTACTGTACTTAGGCATATTTCACCCTCAACTACAAAAAGTTCTAATTTTCTTTAGCTGGTAAATGTGACGGCTTTTGTCACGAATAGAAAGGGAAGAGGGGAGGCGTGGACATGGCTGGCATGATTTACTCTGTTTAGAAAATGAGCATAGGCCTAAAAGTTCCTGAAGAGGAGCAGATACTTTTACTTTGAGGATCCTTGACATCACTTACTAAATTTTATAGTATCTTGGTCTATACAAATTCTTGGGCTATATACTCAGCAGAATACAATGCATGTCAGTTTGCTGTGCCAGACTCAAAAATTGTGGTTACTACCCGTTCAAAACACATGGTAATCAGACAGTTACTGGAATGAGTCCATTGATAGTATTAAAAATAATACAAATTTCTGATAAAAGCAAGTGGGAACTATCTTTCCAGTAAATTCTGTTGCATAAGCATCTAAGACAACCAAGCCTGGGTACTATTGTATTAGATGCTAAAGAATACCCAGGGATACAGTTTGTGACTTAACAACTCTTGTAGGCTCAGAAAGGAAAATATAAGTTATTGTTGATTTTATAAATGGTAATATTACCCTTGCATCCCAGGAAAACCAAACAACAAATCTCATTCATGCAGTACTCATAAATCAGTAAAACACAAAGCTGAACTGAACAATATTTACATGAAATGAATCACAAACTGTAAAATGCCCAATAAAATTTCACAACATACCTGCGGAACAGGTTTTGCAATGTGCAAATAACACAGACTCCCCATTACCAGGAAAAAAAAAAAAAGCCTTTCAACGTACACAATATGAATTCTAAAGTGTACATGAAAAACAAGTTCTATCCATATGCAAGAGGGTTTGAAGAATAGATAGTATATCTTAATATTCACCTAAACCTGAAATGACCCATTTTTTTCATGTTGAATCAGTATTTGTTTTTTGTGGTCATTCGTTGCCTCAGGGTTTCATTTCTGAAGGTGAATTAATGTGAGAATTGGTCTTTTAAATGAATTGTCATATCTGTGACCTGAAAAGCCATGAGAAGTTTACAGCTTGCCTTTTATTGGCCCTATAAATTGGCACCTGACAGATTCATAAAAGCTTCTGAAAAGCAGAAAAGCAAACAGAAAGGAACATAAGCACAAGGGCATGGATACAAATACTCTGTGCTATGGATGTGTGCAACATACACAGTGCAAACTTATGGCTAAACTCCTTGGCAGCCAGAGGAATGAGCTTCCAGCAAGAGGAAAGTCAAAATGCACCATAAATGTTTACAAAACAAATGATGCGATGAATACCACATATGGGCTTACCCCACATAATTTTTGGCACCTAAATGAGTCATGTCAAGGTCCTTTTAGCCTTTGCTTCCTACTTGTGGGATGGCTAGCTCTGTGGACTACTATCATGCACACAGGGTAACATTTTCTTCATGTAGCCTTTGACTTGGGTCTTCCCTCTCTCTAGCTGTTGGGTTCTCACAAAATGCGTTGAGATCTCCCGTTTCAGAGGGCTGTAATCTGCTTGGTTTTAGCTGTAAAAAGTAAACTATTACAGAAGTTGCAGGGAGAGAGGGGGGCAGACGGGCAGGCAGTGGCATGGTGTTAGAAGGTGATTTTTCTCAGATGACCAGATAAAATAGCACTAAAGCAACGAACAGGGGATAAGATAGGGGTAAAAATCCCTAAATGTAGTGACCTAAACCAACTGAAAAGAAAGAAAAATCTTGAAACACAGCTATAGGGAATAAAAATGTCCATAATTTTATAATACTTTCTAAAAAAATAGAGGGTACATAAAGGAATTAACACTGCTAGTATCAGTCTGTAAGCTAATTACCATTGACTTTGACTTAGAAAGATGCAACTCTTCTTTGTTATCTATTCCCTGTCAAATTTCTTTTAAATTCTTGGCTTCGCAGTTGTAGAGAAACATGAATGTTGCTTTTAGCCATAGGAGCCACTGGTCACAAAGAAGTGTAATGACACAGTTCTAATAACAGTAGAAGTGTGCAAGAGCTCAGATTGAAGAAAGGAGACATATATATTTACTTTTGTCTTTTAACTGAAACAAAAAGGAGTGATGGAAGACTAGAAAGAGAAGGTAAGGCTGGACACAGAGAAAAGAACAGAAAAGAAAATTATATTAATAAAGATGTGGTGAAAGCAGGAACAAATAAGGCTTATCACTCCCCAGCAGTCCCTCAAGGGGAGTGTTGCAACATGAAGAACTTGTTTCTTGTTCAGGAACAAATTATTATGTATACATTGTAATTTCAGTGATGCTTATTAATAAAGTATTTTGAGAAACTTGTAGAAAATGAATATTTGTACCATGCAATTAGGAATCAGAATCTAGTACCTTATTCCTGCCTTATTATTCAGTTTTCCTGTGTGGCCTTGAAGTATCCTCCCATATGTATTTCTTTGTTCCACTCCACAAAGGGATCTCATGTTTAAAGTAGGGCACCTACTTAAGTGTTTAGTTGGATTAGAGTCCTTCAAAAGATTTCCTAATCTCTCAGAAAAAAAGGTATTAATTGTTTAAGTATTAGGCCTTTAATCTTAGTCTTCCAGTTCAGCTCTGAATTCTGGGCAGAGATGACTGAATCCTTTTATGATAGCCAGACCTAAGACTGTGCAGGGTATTGGCTTCTGAGTGTTAAAGAGAGGGTGAAAATAGAAGGTGAGTGTTGAGTGGGTAAAATGGGATTTAGAAACCAAAAGAAACAGTGGAAGAGAAAACGTACCACAGTTAAGTTTAAAACTTTCTTGGGACCTTGTCATGGAAGAGAAGATAGTGCTTGATTTTGTATTATTTGATTTTGTCAGACCAACTTTCAGGATGAGAAAAATCAAAGCTGTGTGATGACACCGGATTTGAGGTGCTGCAGTTCACCATGAAGCATTGATCATATTAGTGGCGGTGATACAATTTCCCAAAAATGCTGTGCCATGTAAAGTAAAATACAAAGTTAACTTCAGAAAAGTAATGTTTGAAGGAGAGTCAATGGTATGGTTAACTTGCAAATGCCCATTTTTTTTGCCCATCTAGAAAGCATCCATATTTAATGTGATGACATTTTGGTAACCTGGTTAGAAGGCTTGAAAACTATCAAATGTTCCCATAATAGTCCTGTATGTTTGAAGGCCTTTTTGCTGTTATTATACATTGTATAAAAACTAAAATTACTTTCCTGCTGGCTTGCACATACTTTGAATAATTTTAGCCAGTGATTGGGTTTCTCATAGCCTACTTCCTTGAAGTGTCTTTTTTTCAGAGTTTGCCAAAGGGTTTACTAGAAATGCTATTTCTTACAAATATCACCTCACTTTGTTCTGACTAAGCCCTCCTGAAATGCTATCTGTTCCGCAGAGCATTCCTTCTGTAGCCGTCACATGCCACTGTGTTTGCTCTGTACTAACTGAACTGCTGTGTACTCAAATTTGCTTCTCCACTGTTTTTTCGAGGGAGAGTTTCTATTCTGCCCTATATTTTTTCACTCAGTTGTTTATAACTATGGTACTGTATAAATGACAGAAAATCGCATAACAATCTTGATTACAAGAGATCAGCCAAGGAAAAAAGTGAATAATACAGCACTTCTCTGAATGTTCATATAAACTGAAATGGTGGTATGAAATAAATAAGTAAATCACCTTAGTGTACATTTCAAATGCTTGCCACACTGAGTCAGCACACTTGCTAGGGTAGGTCAAACCTGGGATAACATGAAATTTTTCTAAGAACTGATATGTACAAGTAGAATCATAGAATCATAGAATAATTAGGGTTGGAAAGGACCTTAAGATCATCTAGTTCCAACCCCCCTGCCATGGGCAGGGACACCTTACGTTAAATCCTATCACCCAAGGCCTCTTCCAACCTGGTCTTGAACACTGCCAGGGATGGAACATTCACAACTTCCCTGGGCAACCTATTCCAGTGCCTCACCACCCTAACAGGAATTTCCTTCTTATATCCAATCTAAACTTCCCCTGTTTAAGTTTTAACCTGTTACCCCTTGTCCTGTCACTACAGTCCCTAATGAAGAGTCCCTCTCCAGCATCCCTGTAGGCCCCCTTCAGATACTGGAAGGCTGCTATGAGGTCTCCACACACCCTTCTCTTCTGCAGGCTGAACAGCCCCAACTTCCTCAGCCTGTCTCTATACGGGAGGTGCTCCAGTTCCCTGATCATCCTCGTGGCCCTCCTCTGGACTTGTTCCAACAGTTCCATGTCCTTTTTATGTTGAGGACACCAGAACTGCACACAATACTCCAGTTGAGGTCTCACAAGAGCAGAGTAGAGGGGCAGGATCACCTCCTTCGACCTGCTGGTCACGCTCCTTTTGATGCAGCCCAGGATACGGTTGGCTTTCTGGGCTGTGAGTGCACACTGCCGGCCCATGTTCATTTTCTCATTGACCAACACCCCCAAGTCCTTCTCCACAGGGCTGCTCTGAATCTCTTCTCTGCCCAACCTGTAGCTGTGCCTGGGATTGCTCCAACCCAGGTGTAGGACCTTGCACTTGGCATGGTTAAACTTCATGAGGTTGGCATCAGCCCACCTCACAAGTGTGTCAAGGTCCCTCTGGATGGCATTCCTTCCCTCCAGCGTATCAACCAAACCACACAGCTTGGTGTCATCAGGAAACTTGCCGAGGGCGCACTCAATCCCACTGTCCATGTCAGCGACAACGATAGTGAACAAGACCAGTCCCAACACTGATCCTTTAGGGACACCACTCGTTACTGGTCTCCAGCTGGACTTTGAGCCATTGACCACAACTCTTTGCATGCAGTCATCCAGCCAGTTCTTTATCCACCGAGTGGTCCATCCATCACATTGGTGTCGCTCCAATTTAGAGACAAGGATGTCATGTGGGACAGTGTTGAATGCTTTACAGAAGTCCAGGTAGATGACATCAACTGCTCTACCCCTGTCCATCAGTTTTGTAGCCCCATCATAGAAGGCCACCAGATTGGTCAGGCAGGATTTCCCCTTAGTGAAGCCATGCTGGCTGTCACCAAGCACCTTGTTGATTTTCTTGTGCCTTAGCATGCGTTCCAGGAGAATCTGCTCCAAGATTCTGCCAGGCACAGAGGTGAGACTGACTGGTCTGTAATTCCCTGGGTCATCCATTTTCCCCTTCTTGAAAATGGGGGTTATATTTCCCTTTTTCCAGTCGTCGGGAACTTCACCTGACTGCCATGATTTCTCAAATATGATGGCCAGAGGCTTCGCAACTTCATTTGCCAGCTCCTTCAGGACCCGCGGATGGATCTCATCAGGACCCATGGACTTGTGCATGTATAACCTTCTATGTCCTCCTTCACCCTTACTACCTGTTTCCCACACCTCTCCACCTTTAAATTGCTTCTTAGCACTGTGCTCATGGAAATGATAGAACACAGATTACAGAGCTCTGACATTTCAGCCAAGGGGAAATTCTGATAATTTTTACCTGGAAAAATGCTTTCCAAAAAGAAAAGATAAGGAATAGTCTTTGTTTTAATCTAGAATTGCACAAATTAATTGGCTACTCTGGGGCATAGTTATTTGGCATAACATGTTGCTTTGGGCGATGTTTCCAGGTAAAGTGTGGGGCAAATCAAGCCCTTTCTTGTTTCTGGGAGTTTCCTGTGCTTGCCATGGAATTGTATTAAGCAGTCAGAATGCTGTGGTCAGCAGCATAATTGGGTCCGGTCCCAGAAATTATGGGAATTGAGCCAAAGTCTCTGAAGGAGAGAGAAAGGGCTCTGTAAACAGTTGGAATTGGGTCTGACTTCGGAAAAAAAAAAGTCAATGGTACTGTGTCGTTTAAACTGCTAAAGGTACTCTTACACAGTAACCCACCCTCTAAACGTCTGCACTGTGTGCCTGTTGGTAACCCTATGTCTGTGTGGAAGATGTGTCCCTTCATTTCCATGTTGAAGAGACAGCTTGGATCCTTACTTTCTTCCCATACTTTTCTATCTTCTTCCTCAAGTATGAGAGACAGAAATGCTGCCAGAGAGCAGAATTTTTGAGGATTCCTACCATCCAGTGAGGCAGCTTGCCACATGTAGCAGGAGAACCATTGCAACTTCCTACTCCTACCATCACTGTTGTAGTAGTGTGTAACTCTACTGATAACCAGTTTCCAATCTGTTGTCTGAACATTCTGCAAATACCTGAATTGTTCTCTGCAGAACCTAAAGGACAGAGATAGCTACAGAGGCAGTCAAGATACCTAAAGGAAATCAGTCATGTCAGATAACTATTGTGAAAGGAGTAAGTGGGAGACAGGAAGAGCAGCTGGATGGGTGGGAAAACAGCTAACCATTGGGAAAAGAATTGGAGCTTTGGTGTCTCTTTTGGTAAGACATGATAAAGAAGTTTTTTATATATCCATATGCCTTAAAGAAATTCTTAGTGTATGAGAAAACAGGATGAGCGAGGTTTATAGTTTTTCATGTGAGTAATTTCTTGCTCAAGACAGTGAAAAATAGTGCTTAGAGCAAGGATGCTGTTACCCCATTCTACAGCTGAGTTTGGGCAGCATTATGCAGGTTGGAGCACTATGTTTTTCCAGTTCTAACATATGGGACTGGGGTCTGCCACATTTTCATCTTTTTGACCCAGTGGATAGCAGTTGCAGCAACAGGGAATGACTTTCTTGAAATGTCTTTTTTTTTTTTTGCCTGTAAGAAATGACTGAGTCAGATGGAGGCGACAATGTAAGAGAGTGAAAAAAAGAGGCTTGAACAAAGAGCCTTTAATATCTGAAAGCTTGCCTGCTAGTTAGTTTGATAAAATCTGTTGACTTTGTCTACATACTCTGTTCGAGATAGAAATAAGTCATAGTGTAAAATCTAATGTCAAGACAGTTTTCTTCACGTGAAAAACACTGACAAAACTGAACTGCAAGAACCAGAGTGTAGCCCTACCCTGTCTGTGCAGCCTTACACCCAGCACCGAAGGCACTCCAGAAAGGGGCTCTATTGATGTGATTTAACAAAAAAAATTTGTGCTAGACTTGGTGTGTAATATATCTGGAAATAATAAGTTGGATATTCTCCCTGTGGGCATGGACCTGACACAGAAAGATAGCTATATCTTTGAAAAGTCAAGATTATTTCTCAGCTTTTATATAATCTGTGCTCATTAAAACTGACACTGTTTTCTAACTATTGAAGAATGGCAAAAAACAGTGGAGGTGGGGAATTGCTGCAATAATATAATACTTTTAAAGCCAGTCCCATCCATATTTGGGAGAAAAAATTCTGGTAGAAGCAATGCAATCTGAGAATTGTTTTGTGTATAACCTCAAGTTGAGTTCTCATTCCAAAATTTAGGGATGGATTTGTCTAGGTTTCTACGCATCTTCCGGGCCTCATCTCAGCAGTAACAACGTTTAACAGTGCTTGGGAATCTTCATGATGCCCGACAGATATGAAAAGTATTCTTGTTTTCCTTTTGGTTTAAGCTAAAAAAGAAAGATGTGAATTGCCAAAGAGTATGCAAATATCTTTGCTGGAGCCAGGAATCAGGTGCAGCTTTTCTGAGTACCAGCTCAATGCCTGAACCAGTTGTATCTATTTATGTATGCATAAGTAAGTAGACATTGTGTAAAGATTTCATGCTACGTGTTTGCTCAAAGCATGGGTGTTTTAATTGATTGCTGAGACACTACTGAAGCATTCATTGGTCAAACACGTGCCAAACTCACTTCCTTGAAGATAGTTTCAGTGCTGTAATGTGCAAGAAGTGGCTCTAATATCTTCCACCTTTTTGGCCCTGATTCAGGCTCAAGAGGATATTTCCAATGCTTGTTTTTTTCAACAAAGAATGTTCTGAAACCCCAGGCTGTGTGAACTGAATAAGTGCTCAGAGTACACACTTGTATAAGAAGCTTGCTTGCCTACTAAGCAATTCCCAGCCATGTCTTTGCCTGCTAACTATTGTTACTTGTTTGTACTGTGGCAATGCCTAGAGGCTCCAGCCATGGATCAGGGCCCCATTGTGCTAGATATTGTAGAGACACAACAAAAAGGTCTTTGTCCTACTCTTAAGGCAAATCTAAGGTGGGTCTGAGAAAAGAACTTTCCTGAATCCAAAATCCCAGGACCAACTTCTAAGCAGTTTACTGCACTCCAGACTTTAGGTTTAACCTTGGTTTTCTCATCTGTATTGTTTATTCAACACAGATAACAAGTGAATTCTGAAAACACAATGGAAAAATGTAGAAAATTTATGTAGTTACTGATATTTTTCTCTGACCTTTTAAATAAATAGCCAGCCAGTGATTGACAGAGGTGTCTTGGGGACTCCGTTGCCATCTTTGGCTTGTTCCACCCCTTGGAGTGTTTTGTTGTGGTGACAGAAATGTATCCCGAGACAGAAATGACACTTGCCAGAAAACAACCTCTCTCTCTGCATATTTCAGATGTGTGTATTTCATTTGCCTCATACATACACCACTGCTGGAGGTAGCTGCATGACAAGAGGATTTGTGCTTTTCAGTCCTTCACCAGCTTCTGGCACTTGGAGTCACATTCCTTTCTGTATCACATCATATTTAGTTGCTGTGGATACTGTTGTGATGCCACAAACAGAGGATTAGGCCTTGCTGTAGCCCTTCCTTTCCTACAACAAAAGGTTCTGAATGTCCTATCTGCAGTACAGGCAAAGGAGCAGTGAGAACTTTTGAAGAGGGGTGGTACTGAAGCTCCATGAAATACCCCACCCTACACATGTGGCAGTGATGTGCTTATCTCCCCAGAGGGCCCTGGATGAACAGAATAAGGAATTAAACTTGTATTGAAACCACTAAAGTGCAAGTACCTACAAAGTCATGTTAGGCCCTTCCATCTCTGTGTCTTACAGGGAAATACTCTAGCATTGGTTCAGCACTTTGGCTTTTTTTCTTTCCTGGAAGTCCTCTTTGTCTCTACCTTCAGACTAAGAAAGAGAATAAGTTTTTCCAGGTTTTGGAGATATTGCTTATCTGGTTTATAGGATAATTGAAGCCACAATCACAGAAAATGAGTTTGGAAAGTCCCACAAGTGGCCTCTTAATCCACTGGGGAAACATTGTGTAATGCAAGGAAAGAGAAGATGGTCTGAGAATGTAGTTCAGATTTTTCTGACCCTCAAAAGCAGTACTGGAGGAAATGATCCTATTTCAAAATCCACATTCAGCTAACAGAAATGAAAAAAATTCCAGCAAAATAATAATGTTGAGGATCATGTTAAATCTCAGAATAATTCAGCATTTGACACTTAGATATTTTCCTTTATATGCTGATTAAACACCTTTATATCTTTTTTTAAATTATTTTTTTTTAATACTCTTATGTCTAAAATAAAAGCAAAGCTAATAATTTTAGCCACTGCTGGTGGGCTTGTTTCATTATCCTTCTCTGCCATGGATTAAAAACTTGAGAGAATAAACATTTATCAGCTGGAATAAAGACTTTTCTTGGTTTCCTTTTTGTCTTCTGAGATGCATTCCAGTGTTTCAAAGAAGCCACAATAAAGCTTTTATTTTCTATTTATATGCTCATGCATTATTTTCATTCATGTATCTATAACCAGATAAACATCCTGCAAATTCACATGGAAGTATAATCACTTTGTTCTCCTTTTGGGATAGTGACTCATAATGAAATACATGCAGCTGAAAGACAAAAATGTGGCATTGAGAGTGCACTGCTGCAGTAAGGGGAAAAGATGGAAACAGAGATTCTAAGATCAGCAAAGCTGATGGAAATGGGAACTCCATAAATCAGGTTAATGTTCTGGTGCATCCACAGACATCCTGTACTAACCATTTAAGTTACAGCTAGTGTTTTATCCTTTGGCTTCAAAATGGGGATAATTATTTTCCTGTGTTGGAGGCTTTTGTGGGGAATATCTATTAGTGACTGTAAAGTCAGACAATGTGATAACACATAAGTATCAAGAGAAAGAAACAGCTTAATTAGCACCACACTGGAGACTGATATTCTGGTTAGAAAGAGTATTAGATGAGAGGTACTGAGAGCAGCCAAAATGGAACCCTTTGCTGTTTACGTAATGAGCTAACTTGCAGTTAGTATTTGTTGTGAATTACGCAGCAAAAGAATTTACTTTAAAAATGCCTTTTAGTTGAGCCTTGACTGTCCTGTCCAAAATGTCTGATTCAACAGACTTTCAGAGAATTTGAACCTGACCTGGTTTCTGAACCTGGCCAGATGTAACGCTGCCAGGCAGTGTCTGCAGCTCTGGGTTAGGTAGCCACAGAAGCCTGTCCAGGGTAGGGCTGCCCACTCCAGGTCTGTAGCCCAGCTTGACTTGGCCACCCTGCTGTAAGGGGTGTCAGGCTTCTACTGTGGAGAAGGCTTAAAGTGCAGGAAAAGGCTTTTTTGGATGTACCACCACTTAAACACAAGCTGTAGAAATGGACTTCCCTGTCCCATTGCAGAGTCCCTTCCCCTCTTCTTGTGGAGCCAGGTGTGTGCACACTAAGAAAGGTGTTAGATTTGCTGTTGTGTAAGTCCCTCACTTAATGCAAAAAACTTAATTTTTGAGGACAAATTTTCCCTTTAAATAAAAATTTTATATTTTTTACAAATTCTGTCAATGCTGCTGAAATGTCAGCAATAACGACTGTAACCAGTGCTTTCAAGGTGTCAGCAATGTGCATGGTCATACTGAAACATAACAGTCTACTTAAAATTGATCACGTAGAAAGTGACAGCGGTGTCTAAAATATTTTAAGTGTCTAAAGTTTTTAGAAATGTCTTTTTTAAAAAATAGGATTTACCCATGTATTTTTAAGCCATTTAAAATCATTACAAATTGGGTCATAACAAAAAAAAATAATATTTTGGTTTTAATCACTTGTCTTTAGGAATAGGATAGGCAATTTCCCTGAGTTCTTTGAAATCTTTCTATTAAGCTCTGAGCTCTCATTTGTTCATGTGATAACTTTCCATGTCAAGTTTTAGTTTTATTAGAAAGGAAAATTTCTGTAACTTGACTCACCTTATCTCTGTTGCACGTTGCACTGCAAAGGAAAAAGCAGTTGTTTTTACAAGAGATATCTCAAGAGAGGTGATCTTCCTTTCCATGTAACTCTTGTGAATACAGTGCTGCCAATTTTATAAAAGATGATATCTTGAAATAGATACATCCTTAAGACATATTTATTGTGATAGGAAATTGAAGTCTTAGCCAAACTAAAGGTGGATTCTTAAAATAACTTGTTGCGTTTATGGCTACCATAACATTTTTGATGTGAAAGATCTGCTGTGAGTATAGTACATGGCCTGTCAAGAACAAAACATATTTGGTCTGAAATTAAAATTTGCTTAGTTTTTCAGATATTCCCCTTTGCTTAGCCTCAAAATTTGCTGTACTGCAAGGAATTTTCATTAAAATTGACCACAATAGGTCTGAAAGTCCTTGATTTCAGATAGCCGGAATTGGGATTGCTGTCTGTAGTAGGATTCCCATGACTTCTGGATTCCCTCCCATGGAGCATCCCTGAAAGTGGTTTCTGGACTATTAGACTTAATAGTAATCCATCTATCTGGATAATCCTATGCCAGTTGATAGCACTGCTCAGAATAGCAATTTCATTCAGCCTCTGCATACTCAGGGGCAACACAAAATTGTGTTTTTTTTGATTCTTGAGCTTGTGAGAAACCTAAGAAGGTGTTAATTTCAGTGTGGCTCAGGCAAATATTATATTTGAAATATATGAGATTTTCACTAATCCAAAGTCTTTCATTCTGGGTAGATATCTGAGTTTGCACACACCATTGCACATGTCTTTGTTATGGTGTGTTACCTTTACATAGAATGGTAATGCTAAAATAATGCTAAAATAAAGTTGGTATCTGAGTAGAGAGGATGGGTATCTTCAACTAGCACATCCTCCAATGATTGTTCTCCAGCCATAGTTGCTGTATTTTCAGCAGGTAAACGGCCATCTTTGTGATTCGTTTCAGCTTCTGCTTTGTGCATCTTCAGTGAGTGAGGACAGAATCAATACCTTCTGCCCTTGGCTCACCCTGCAGGCTGTTTGCACAGGACAGCTGGTGCACAGGATACTGCAGGCAGCCACTGACTTCCCAGGCCATGTGTGCAGAAGGGATCATGCACATACCATTTCTTGCCATAAGGAAACCATGTCTGCATCAGAAAAGATAAATACTGTGATAAACAAATATAGGTAAAACATATGTCTTCTTATTTCCTGAACTTCTACAGAATTAAGAATCCAACTCTGAGAAATTTACACTGGTAAAATGTTCTCTGTTGTCAGACTGGCTTCATTCAAGGAGGAGTTGCATATTCTGGCCCTGGTTTGCGCAGTTAAAAAAGTCTGGACATTTCCTAGAAGTCTGAAGATTTTTGGCTACTAGAAACACTAGAGATTTCCGCATCCTAAGAAAAACCACAGGCTTCTCCAATTACAAATATCATTGAAATTCACAATTAGGAGTTACAATAAAATAACTTTTCCTGAAGATCACTATTCCCACAGAGCAGTTTAAAAATGCAGTCATTTTTTTAGGGGAGGGAGGATGGAATTGAATTGTGACTAGTACCATTTCTGTGGATTATATATTGCCATAAATGAAAGAAACATTATGCCCAACTCGGACACACTCTTGAAATGCAAAGTGAAGTATTTGGAATAAGAAAGACATTCCTCAAATGGCTTTTTCATCTTCTCCATCATTCAGTCCTGAAGTGTTCAAGACACGTCATCTGTCAGACTAAACAGAGAAAGGAAATCATTATTCAATTTGTGAAATATTTCAGTGCCCACACATATTCAGTTCTCATGACTTTTTTTTTGTTCAGCCATTTGTGTCAATGATGTTATCTATTCAGAGCAGTATGAGGCAATAGTATAGAATGTTAAGTTCTATAATGTCTTTTGTTCCACGTATTACCCCAAAAAACAATTTACAAAGTTAAATAACATAGCCACAGAATTAAAATATTCCAGAGGGAAAGAGAGGCAATGAAAAAGACAGTGTTTTCAGCTGGAAGTGAAAAAGTGATGGTGGCTTCTGAAGACTGATTCAAAAATAGATGTTCTTGAAACCTCAGTTTCTGTACTTCTGTGACTTTGTTAAGGGCAGGATGCTCAAGCACAATTTGGAAGAGGATAATTCCAAGGCAGGAAAATGGGGCAGAATGGCATTTCAGTTCTATTTAAACAGTTAGGATCCAATCTGCTTTCATATTTGTTTCTGATTGAATCCAAACCTTAAAGGAATACATTCTTTTCAGACTAGTGTACCTTTATGTGACTCATTAATTTTACAGTATGAATTTGGTTTATATGAATTACAGGTGTGATCAAGAAAATGAAAATATTAGTAATTTGTGAGATGAAACTTTACTAACACAGCCTATGAGATTTTTGTTACTCTTGTGTAAAATACTACTCAGAGCAGAGCTTCCAGCACAAATCTGCATTTCAGTTCCATTCTGAAGCTCAGTGTTAATCCAGATATAAATTCTACTTCTTTAGTGCATTTGTCTCTCTTTTGTCCTGCCCCTGCTTAATGGATACAGTACACAATATCATCTCATTAACTGGTTACTGATGA
The DNA here is from genome assembly GCF_034315485.1 of Pezoporus occidentalis. Lineage (NCBI taxonomy): Eukaryota > Metazoa > Chordata > Aves > Psittaciformes > Psittacidae > Pezoporus > Pezoporus occidentalis. The sequence goes on along the minus strand of NW_026915802.1, from coordinate 2,630,498 downwards.
ATCACTAACTTGATAAAATTGTATACAAAAGTAAATACAAAACCAGAACACAGCATGATTATCTCAAAGTGAAATGTTTGGCAGCTGGCTAATAAGAATAGTCATGAAGGTAATTTTCAAGTCTGCACTGTGCTGTCATAAACATTACTAGTAAGTGCCATAGATTTGTGGTTTCCACAGAAAGTTAAAAATAATTAAAATGACAGTCTCCTTACAAATATAAGATTAGTCATATTACGTGATTTATGGAAGTAGATTTGTCATCTTCATGAGACCTATCAGCTACACCTTTTCTCTTTGACATTTCATAGTCATTAAAAAGGTACCTATTTTTATGCAAAATATATGATTGACTTTGATAGTAACATGAAATTATACTGGGAAATGCCCTTAAGTCTTCATTCCTAAGGAAAGGAAAAAGGTATTTTTAAAGTTATCTGGACATTATGGAGCAGTGCTGATGAGATAAATGGGGTGTAAACTCTTTCCTTCTTATATATTGGAATGTATTTTCAGTTTTATACTACTAGCATCATTCTGTGAGTGAAAAAAATAGGTTGTATGTAAAATAGAAGAATTCCATTTGCAAAAGGCAGGCTACTATTTAACAGTATTTTTAAAACTGAAGAGGCAGTATAGATTAATACATTTATTACATTTATACATTAAATAAATCTTTATATAATGCTTGTAGTAGACATTACCCTCCTCAACAGTGTCTTCCAGTGATTTAATAAAAAAGAAACAGCAGTGTTGATAATGGTATTTTAAAGTTCTTAACTATTGTTTGATGTTCAAAATTCTGCAATTCTACCTCTGAATTTATGAATGCATTTGTTGAACTATTATATACTTTAATAATTTTGATTTTTTTTTTAAATTAACAGTTGCTTTAGAAGCAGAATTGCAATAACTGTAAAAATGTAATGACAGCAGCAGCTGGCATGAGTCTAAATGATAACTTTTAAAAGAAACTTGATGTGAGAATGCCAGCTGGTCAGCAGATTGTATAACCTCACTTGAACTGGCTGCTAGAAGGGTATGCAACAGGAGAGTGAAACGAATATTTCCTGCTGCTTTACCCTGTAGTATTTGCCACAAATACCATTATCACAAGTGTTTTTGTGTTATGTATTCATCCCTGCAAATGTTCTTCAAAGAAAGACCAGAGGGCTATTGAGCTAAGATTAATTCTGTTATTGAAATAGACTATGAAATGCCACCAGAATCCAACATGTGAGATGGTCCAAAAATCTCCATTTATACAAAGATAAACTATCACATTAACTAGTGACTCAAATTAGGTCCAGCCCGACAGCTGGAATCCTTAGGTGAATTAATCATTTTCTAAGGTACAAACCAAAAAGCTATTTCTCTGTCTTCTGAAGTAAGTTGTGAGCACGTAAAGAAATGGTAATAACTGATAGTCTTCCTCATGTATAACCTCATTTATGTTGCTTTTAACATTCTCAGAAAATCAAGATCTGCCACAGCTGTAGCCATTCTCAAAATGTAAGCTAAATACTCTGTGGTAATCTGCTGATGTAGAGAAGTGCAAGGGAAGCCATTCACCTTCTTACATATTATGGTGCATAGGTATACAATGAAAGCATTCTTTAAAAAATAATTTGATTTCTATAGATCCATGTTCTTTTGATATTTTGCTCAACTGGTGTATCCATGTGTAACCAGTGGTACTTTTGCACTGAGCAGCCTAAGAGCACCTCCTATAAGGGTTGGCTTTGTTTTAATACTTGCCATATAGCTTAATTTTTGCAACCTGGTTCATTCATGAGAACTTTTTTTTCTACAGAAAATGTAATTTTATGAAAGTTCATGAGAGGAAAATATTTTGTCATGTCTCTAACAATGGGAAATTATGGCTGCGAAAAGCATTTCAGAATAGGGCCAATGTACAGACACTTTTATATTGTACTTTCCCAACCTTCTAGGATTTCCTAACACAACAATAATATTCCTCTATTAGAAATATAAATTTACCCCCTACTTAGTATGTGGGCATCTGTCGTATAAAAAAATGAATATATCCAGATAAACATGTGCGTAGTTGTTTGTTGCTGGAGTTTTAATATGTAAGTAGACATTTCCCATTCTAATTGCTGAAGTGCATTCTTGATCCACTTAAGCCATGGCAGTACCAAGGCCTATGATACATCAGTGCCTATGTAAAACTTTTACTTATTGTGTATCGAGTATACCCTTTCCAGCTCAAAACATCCAGCCTTCATGCATCAGTCCCCAGAAACTGTGGTCACTTGAGAGAACACATGACTTCATTAAAAAAATTGGAAGGGAGATTTTAGTTGTCTTCTGAGCCTTAGATGTGCATTTGAGAAAGATTTTTTGACCTTTCTTCCCCAGAAGATTTAAAATAAAAATTAGTTTCCATTTCTGGAGGCATTATGTAGCCACATCTTCAAATAACCCGGGCTGTAAAGAAAGTATCAAATATTACTAGCATTGACACATCGAGTCATTTTTAGGTAAAAACCTTGAGTCTGCTTTTACAGCCACTGATACATTCCTTCTTTATGATTCTTTAGAAGTTTCAGACAGAAGAGGAAGTGATGAAATAGTCAGAGAAAGGAGCTTCTCTGTCCCAGGATGGAGTCCTGGCTGGAACCCTGTGTGAACCATTGTGCCACTGAAGGCAGACTGTCCTTGAGTAAAACTGATTTTGGCTTCTGCAAATCTATGGCAGCTGAAGATTTGAGCTAAGATGCAGAGCAATAGACTGACCTTTTGTGCGCATTCTTCCCATAATAATACAACAAAAATGCAGACTGTTATTTCTATCTTGCTAAATAACAACTGTGAGTTTGAAACTGTCCAGGATCCAAACCAACTTTTCCTAACCTAAAAAGCTAAAAGTTTAAAAAGTTGGCAGAGCCCACAATTTGAAGATCAGTTTGTGCTACAGAAAGAGACATGGTATGACAATACTGTTGGGAATTTGTATTTGTGAGTTGGATAGAAAATTGAAATTTTTCAAGACCTTCTAGGAAAAGGCAGTAGGGAATGCTTTTGGGATGTCAGAAAACTTTGACACCCCTCAGGTAGGGCAGCATTTAGGAAGGTCAGAGAATGGGTTGAGGGAAGGATCCAAAGAAGTTGTCATTGCTGACTTTGCAGAACGTGTGAGGTAAGACTGGTGAAGAAATAATGGCAGAATAACAAAAGTCTTTTTACTTACTGAAATTCCATTTGCCAAATGAAATATTGTTATTCAATGAGAACAGGTGACAACAATTCCTGAGGAGACATCATGGGTCTCTTGAAAGTTTAATCCTTGCTTATCTTGTATACTTACAAAATAAGAGTGGGAGGAATGCTCTGGGGTCAGTTCAGCAATTCTTTTTGGCATGAACCTGTGCTTGTCTTTTGGATCATCAGAGAAACTTTTCAAGCAGCGTCTTGCATTCAGTGATAGTGCAGAAGATATCATAGTTCTTTCAGATATTTGGCTGGCACTGTGCCTGCACCAAGCCACAGCTGCTGCTGCTGAGGTAGTTATGCAAAGCTCTATGTCATGTTGACTGAGTTTTTCCTATCCAATAAGAAACACTTGCATAAGGTTAACCCTGAGCAGATTATATACCTTGCAGATTATCTGGAGTTTCAGAAGGGTCTGGAGCAGTTCAGTAGCTAGTTAGTTTGTGGTCACCATGGTCTGTGTGAAGCAGAACTGTAGTCTCTTTCCCTCCATCTGGAATATCCCCTGAAACACTTGTGTACCATTTACCTTTCATGCCATTTCATTAAATTCCTCTGTTTGCTTCTCAAAATATCTTCTGCTTTTAAAAGGTTGTTTCTTAAAAGTTTGAATGGTGAGCTTTGTCTTATGGTCAAGAGTAACCCATATAAGAAAGAAAAGGCATAGAAGACTTAAATGCTTTGGATTAAGGTCAAGTCTGTCAGCAGAGCTGATTGGCACACCAAAAAAGTTGAAGATGTGAGTTATAATGTATCTCCTGTGTACAGTAATTTTTGGAACCTGGAATACTCAAAGAGAAATATTAATGGTGACTTCACTGTATTTTATACTGATGCATTATCTAAAAATCATGTTTTTTAAAAGTTAACAAATTAAGATGTTTTGCTCTGTAATGAAGAAATAAATTGAGAAATTAATATTTGTAATCAAAGCCCTTTTCAGAGTTTTGCTACTTTCAGTTAGAATTTTGTTAGGAAGGTTTTGTAGATCCAGAGTGGAGTTTCTAGTGCAGCTGAAATGCAGTTGCAGAGCAGATGATAGCTCAGTGCCTCATTCTGATGAGAAACCTAAACTTTAACTTCCAACATCCTAGAAACTGTTAGAGCTTGATCTTTTCCATTCTCTCTTACTCTCCTCCACTCTCTCTTTTCCCTTCTCTCCCCCACCCCAATCATCAGAGGTTCCTCTGAGGTTTTATTTTTCTATAGAATCTGGCAATATTTAAATGTATTATGGCCTAAAATGAACATGCACAAAATTGAAATTATTATTTTTCAAATTTTTTTTAAGAAAAAAGAACTTAACCCATAAATTTGGGGATTCACAGTGTGAATGTGAATCTGCGTGTTGTGCCAAGCACTGCAAGATTAATGGAAAGCAGTCCTCTTATTTTTCTTCTTAATTATCCCTCTTAAACGCAAGTCTGAGGTGACTATAGACACACTAAGAAAGAGCCAGCAGAACTATAAGCAAAATTTGCATCTATCCATAAAGTTGATTTTGGCACAAAGGGAAATGACTGGCCAAGTGGGAGAATAGGAAATACTTGAACTTTGTCAGCTCTTTTTTTCAGTTTTCTGCAGAGGCCTGTGAATAAATCAGCTAGAGAAAGAAAACTTCCTGAAGTGTCCATGAAATTACTTCTCATTAGAATGATGTTGAACAGTGGCTCTTCAGGGGAGTGAAGGCTACAGCTGAAGGAAGTCATGCTTTAGGCAGGACCAGAGTGCTTTTTGGAAGTCAGTCTGAGTGTGGAAAACAAGGAGATGGTAGGGAGTGGGGGTAGTAACAACAAAATGGGGAACAGCATCATTGATGTGTTGAACATATTACTCTCCTTATAAACGAACTTGCAAGACACAAGGGCACATTCTCTGGGACTTGTTTACTTTTCAAGCTAGAAATAGACCTCCAGAGTTTATTTCTTGTTGTCTGTAGATTTGAATGACAATACTGTATCTTGTTAAGCAAAGGGCATCTTTTCCTTTTCCCCGACACCTTTTCCATGTCCACCCATGATGACAGGGTAAAAGGCTGATGCAGTCTAGCAGAAATATTTTTTATGTTCTTGTTTTGGTTTCTAGCTTTAAGGTTGTTCCTTTTCTTTACCTTAAAGAAAGCAGACCAATAAAGGCATATGGACTGTAGTGATAGGACAAGGGCTAATGGGTTTAAACTTAAACAGGGGAAGTTCAGGTTAGATATAAAACAGTTCTTTAGTGTGAGGCACTGGAACAGTTTGCCTAAAAGTGGTAAATGTTCTATGCCTCTCTGTGTTCAAGGCCAGGCTGGACAGAGCCTTGGGTGACATGGCATGAGGTGTCCTTGCACATGGCAGGGGGCTTGAAACTAGATCTTAAGGTCCTTTTCAACCCTAACTATGCTATGATTCTATGTAAACAGCCTCCGGATTGCCAACTAATAGGATTCCCTCATAAGTTCATGAGAGCACACAGGTAGGATCAGCTGTGGCTCTGAAACTGTTTGGTTTTTTTTCCATGGATGTGCAGTTTTTCAGGTGTACTGACACACCTCAAAAAACCCCCCAGATTTTTGCTTTGTTTCTTGCATTCACTATTTCAGTATTCTCATTAACAAGGACTCATTATCATTTGAAAATGCTAATTTTAAAAATATTTCAACACTTGTTTATGATCAGTCCTGAAAAAACAGGTGTTTAAAAAACAGTTGTGGGGGAGGGTGGAGACTTGTGGCAACAAGAAAATCTAGAATTGGTTTAGAGATAAAAAAGGACACTTGTACCTTCTGTGAAAATCACATCTTTGAGGGGGAAAAAAACCCAAACAACAGACAAATGTTTTCCAGTTTCCTAAACGTATAATGAGAAATAATAGCTTACTTCTGAAAAATAGCTATGCTTCCTTTCACAGTAAAGTGTATGGAAGTGCTTTGATTTTGGCTAAATAAACTTGTCATGAAATGTGTATCCCATAATACAGAAATAGGAGAGCTGCAAACAGGGCCTTTTTCCCGACACAGAGATACTCGGGCTCAATTCTTGCAGACACGATTCTGCATGTGTTTAACTTCTGATGCATGAATAATTCAGCTGGAGTCAAACTCACATGTGATTCCACAAACCCTTTTTGGGGAAGTAGTCATTACTGCTGTGCATATTCCATGGAACTATGTGTATAAGAGCTACCTATATTCAGAACAAATGTAGACAGTGTTGCTGGGGAACCCCTGGAGTTTTGAGAGCACAGGACTGCAAAAACAGACTGAAAGGGTCTGTCCCGTACTGCTTACACTGCAAAAGTACATGCTGTGGATTACAGTCAGTCCCGTGAGGACTGCCAGTTTATCCCACCTGCATCTTGTTGCAAATCATTCTTCTCTGCTGGGTGTATAGCTGCTATGAAACAACTGAGGTCATTTTACCTGAGCAAAGATGACAGTCATTACAATTTACTACTTCTCTGGCAAAATATTGATGGCTTTATGGCAAAAGTAATTTCTGAGCACCTGGAGTCCAGCACGTCCTTACTTGGTCACAGATGTTTTTAAAGATTTGGCTACACCATCAAAACTTGTCAATCAGTTTGATCATGTTAACCATCTATCTTCCTTTTCTCTGCCACTGTGCTCACACAACTGCGCTTGCATAAGAATCAGAATATTGCTATTTATGTCTTTTTCTCCTAGTGCTTTTAGACCATGTCACCACTTCTTTTTTTCTTTTATCACAGCTTCCTAAAAATCAGGATTCTTGCCTTCACCCTCAGGGCATTTCTTAATTTAAATCTACAAGCGAGGACAGCTGTAGCTGCTATTTAGGTAGATGGCCACAGAGCTCAAAGACTAGCACTGCAAATTATCTACTGTTTGCACTCAACCTCATTGCCATGATGTCACCTCTTCCTGACCTGCCTGTGCATTTCTCTCACAATTTTTTCACTCTTTTCTAACCTAAAATGTGGGATATACCTTCTGAATGAACCAAAAGGACTCTTCTGTATTTTACTTTGCTGTGTACAAGGCTTTGGTCAATGTATACAGTAAAACTTGATAGTATACATAAGAATTTGTGAACTCACTGTAAGTATACTCTGGGAAATGAATTAGCTTTTGACTGTTGTGTAGTTAGCTCTCTGGGCAGACTTGTGCTTTCTTTTGCATGCTGATATTTTAGATAATACAATGCAAATTAAAAAAAAAAGGAGGCAGAAGCATGAATTCACACAGCTTTGGTCTTTTGGTTTTGAAAATTATAGGTACAGTCTTCTTAACAACATAAACAAAAATGAATGTGTGAGTGAAGAAAACAGAGCAACTCCTGTTTTGGTCACTAATTTAAGGACAGGAGTTGGAAGTGAGGGGAAACTATGAGTGCCTTAATAGATTGCTGACACGCTGTCAAGGCTTTGAGCTTCAGTTCGTCTTTGCCAATCTTCACCTACTGCAGAAAGTCAGTACAGCTGCACAGAATATTTTAGAAATTAATTGGCTGTTGTTTGTAGAATTGGTTTCTAACCTCTAATGAAGAACAGTACAATTATCTCAGATCTGGCTGAGATGAGTTTTACACCATGTTTTGATTCCATGTCAGTAAATGTAGTAAACTTCTATTTCAGTCTGACTGTTTGGTGAAAGGGAAGTAGGTGTGAAAAGGAATTTACTGAAAGTGCTTGGTAGGACAAATTCATGGAAGAGACAAGTATGGGAACTAGCCAGGTGTTTTAAATTCTAGAATTATAAACTGGTCCGGTCAGTGAAAGCAGAGACTACAATAACCTTTGATACAGGTGACCTACCCTTAGGCTGCAGTTAAACACTGTTTGACCTGTGCTGTTTAGAAGGAGGGAGGGATGAAAGAAGGAAGGAAGGAAGAAAGGAAAGACAGAGACATATTTTCGTTTCTTTCTTCTATCATGTTTGTTATTTAAGTCTTCTCAAAAAGAAGTATTTTTTTTTATTTAAGTTAATATCTTAATTAAATGAAAACCAGAACTGCCTTGCAAACTTTTTGTTTTCATTCCCATGAGATAAAATAACAAGGTAAATTTGTATATACAGAAAAGCATGTATATTCAGCAATCAGGGGTATGTATCTCATCTTTAGTTCAGAAACTTCAGCAGTGAACTTCCTTAATAGGCACTAATCTGCAATATCAGATATGTGTAATACCCTGAAGTGTTTAGGTAAGTGTAATGATTTTCTTAAATAGGGGATTATGAAATAGGGGATCAGATCATACTATTTTTCTCAGACATCCATTCTTTCACATAGTGGTACAGAAATGAGTTTTGGATGATTTCTTTGAGCCTTGAAATTTTACTCAACCACACAGTATTGTTCCAACTTTAAATGCCACAAGAGGCTTCTAATGTATGAAGCGCTGACAACTGAAGAGTGTGTTTGTGTGTTACAAAATCTTGGGGAGTGTGAGGAGGACAAGGAAGGTACATGTGTGTTTGGCTGTTTTTCATTACATTCCCAAGTTTATTTGGTATTTATGCTCTGATGTCTGAATTACTGTTTTATTTTCTCTCTGTAGAATTTGAAATTTGTTGAAATACTACCACTAGAGAGCTTTTCCAGGTGCCAATATTGTCCCTATTTTCTTAGCAGCTGTGTGTCTCAAAAATGCATAGATCTCCAGTACACAGAGAAGTATTCTCGTTCCCATTCTAAGGACTGAACTTGTGCAACTACTTTCCAACATGATGTAGACTTTGTGTCAGGACCAAATTAAGTCCACAGGTGTTAGATTCAAGTTCAGCTCTGGCATGATTTTCCACTTCATTGAAAAGGGAGAAATTGTACTCTTCCTAATACAGAATTAAATTTATTTTCTAGCCTAGAAGTTCTGGTTAACTTTTAACATATAGGCAACAAATGCATGAGCACAGTGCAGGATAGATACTTGGCTGATATATGTTGACCTGGCTCCATCAAAATCATATGAAAATATGACAGTTAACAGCAGCCGTGGATCTGCTACATTGCACCTGCTCGTATTCATTGCAAGAAATTATTCTCCTTATCACAATGAATGACAAACCAGCTCTGAGAAAGAAATATTCATTCTAAAGACTGAATCTTTGATCTCTCAAATTTTTTTGAGCATTGAACCCTGCGGCCTTTACTTTGGCTCTTTGAGTTCAAACAACAGCCATCATACCTCAACTCGTTCTCCTCTTTAATTTTCTTCTTTCTCTTGAAAAGTGTCACCTTCAGAGCACTCCAGAAATCTGGACTGTTTCTGGTCTTGCCACAGACCTCCTTCATCTAGTACTTCAGATTTTCTGGTTTCAGTGGGTTATAGATTTAACACTCTTGGCCTGGTGAATGTGGGTGAAGAGGCTTTAATTTATCTGTATCTCCAGTACTACTATGATTCAACTATGAATAATCCTGTTAATAATGAGTATGTGTAACATATGCACACACTGAGTCTTCCTCACTCAAGCTTGTGTCATGATTAGGGCACATTAAAAGAAAAATAAATAATAAATAATGATAAAGTGTAATAATTTCAGATTTGGCAGGCTGAGGGATGCTATCTCCTTGCACAATCCCATGAAATCATGATGAAGTGCCTAGGCAAAGAAGGGACAATGCCCTGGAGCTTGTTTCTCACATGTGTTGGGGTGTTTTGTTCTCCTCCTTCCTTTCTTCCCCATGTTTTTCTGTTCTTCTTTCTACCTCTGAAAAAATTCTCTTAATTTTCCTGCCATTAATCAATGCATATGCAAATAATTTATCAAAATAACTTCAGTTTGGCTGAAAACAAGAAATTAATTATGTCTATTGAAATTATCATTGTTTTTCACATAAAGATTTTAGCAGTACTCAGGATACATGGATGAGAACCACATTGGCAACAAAACCTAGTGTATATATGGTGATAATTGAAAAAAGTCAAAATGCTTTTAATCTCACTATGTCATTATTCTGTCAGTCAAATAATTGCTTAAACACTTTTTCTATTGAATCTGAAGAAACAAATTCAGTGAAAATTACAAAAATTAAAGTTATATGACTGATTGCTAAGTCACGTGGGGATAGGCTGCTGCTGCTGTTGTGGTGGTGATGGTTGTACTAGATGAGGGCTCCTTTTTTGTTAGGTGTTGCACAAACAACAGGGTTGGTAGTGAATAAAAAATAGGTTTTAAGATCTCCACTGTGAAACAAAGACAGAAATCTACGTGTGAGTGGTGAAAAGCAATGGCAATTCCTTTGCTTTTGAGGTGAGGGAAGAATAGTGGACAGTTATGGAAAAAGTCTTAGTAGTGTTTTAAAAGAAATCCAACAGTTAATGAAAACTCATGTTTCATTTTTACACATGCTGCATGACACCAGTCACTGTGTGCTTTAGTTATCCATTCTCTGACTGATAAATACTGGGGAAATCAACATAGATTATCTTACATAGATTATCTTAGGTCAGTAGAAACAATACACTTAGTCTACAGGGTTCACTCTCCCCTAAAAGTCTGCTGTTCCTAATTCCCTGAGAAACTGAAAGACCTCCTGTAAACATGATCATTGTATGCTTTTCCATATTTAAGAGGTAGAAAGAAATTCCTTGGTCTGTATGAGCCTGAGTATTAAAAAAAAACAAAAAAAATACTAATGCTTCTGCACAATACAAGAAAACAGACACTGCCTATGGATGGCAATTACCCCAAGTACTTTTTATGGAGTTCAATGGCCCTGCTCTTTCAGAACAGACAATGTCAGCTGCAGGTTGTTTCAACAGGGCTTTTCTTTTTTCCTTTTTTTTTTCCCTTTTTTCTTTTTCCTTTTTTTTCTTTCTTTCTTTTCTCTTTTCTCTTTTCTCTTTTTTTCTCTTTTCTCTTTTCTCTTTTTTTTTTTCTCTTTTCTCTCTTTTCTCTTTTCTCTCTTTTCTCTTTTCTCTTTCTCTTTTTTCTTCTTTTTTTTCTTCTTTCTTTCTTTTTTTCTTTTTTCTTTTTTTTTCTTTTTCCTCTCTAAAACACATTCATTTTATCCTTAATGTCTCAGCCAATTTTGCCAAAAAGGCTTTTTAGTTTTTTTATTCCTCACAATGGGACATAGAATGTTGTTGAAAGGTATTGTAGCTGGCATAGCCTGCAGGCACTGTGATGTTGGGTAGAATACTTTGGCTCTTTGTCACTGCTTAATCTTGGCTTGCTGTCATATTGACTTATTGAAAACAAAGCAAGATGGAAAAATCCCAACCCACCCAAATATACCAGCTTGATTTTTATCGTGAAAGGGCATCTGTGCCAGGAAGACACCTGGCCGGTTTCAAAGAACTGTTTTCCAACATAGCCAGATTTATTTATTTATCTTTCTTTTCAAGGGGCAAGTCAGAATTCTGAGCTCTAAATATCATATGCGTCATATACATCCCCACAAATAAAGCAAATACATAGAAAGGCTTTTACTAATTGCTCCATCCCAAGATTGCAAGGTGCTGACAAGAGGACAGAGTTGTATTAGGTAGCTGAACATTTGGAATCTTCCTGAGTTGTTATGACTTACCTTTTCATCAACACGCTCCAGCATCTTTACTTTCTTCATATTCCCAGTGTGGTTTCGGACTTCTGCCTAATGTTTGCAGATCTCTGTTAGCTTATGACCATGAACATTTGGAGATTAACTCCTGAATTTGCCAGTTCCAATCCCTACGATTAAGGCAACAACGCAAGAAGTCAGGAGCCAACTAGAAATTCAGTTACAAAAGTGAAATTCTGAGCTACAAGCATATCATGAGCCAAAAGAGGTGTTTCTGGCAAAAAAGCTTGGAAGCTGCTCTCCTAGTCTGTTAAGAAATGAAGCTGTGGCTGTTGGTTGCTGTTGTAATTAGCTAAATAATGATAACAGGCTGAATTCTGGAGTGTATATGGCACACATGAGGTCCTTGTGTGATCTTGCAACAGGATGTTTTAGCTGCAACCCTCTGGAGTAAAAGGGATTCAAAAATTGTGCTGAGAGACCTCTATGGCAGAATGAGACTGAAATAACTGCCCTTCGGTGTTATGTTCCTGCAAGAATGCCACTGAGGCTGGCTGTAGGCTCCTTACTTGGTATTCCTAGTGAACTATGGATGTACACCATATTTAGAGCAGCCCTAGTGTCATATCTGCTTGCTCAGGCAGTCTCTACCTTTCCGCTCATCTACTTTGATAGCTTTGGTTGAAAAGGAAAGCCTGAGAGTCTCTCCTACCATGAATTTGATGTTGACTATTGGAGGTGTATTTGGAGTTTGCAGACTGTTTTCAAACAGATTGAGAGCATGTTTTTGAATATCTGGCTTGGCTATGGGATTATCCTGGAATACAGAAAGCTCCTCAAGTGCTCTGTCACATATCGTGATTGTAATCTCTGTAAACAAGGAAAATGCTTTCATAATATGCATTGTAAACAAGGACCTCGGAGTATATGGTTCTTTCTAGCTTTTTATTGCTTGTTGTTTCCATACCATGGAATTTATTTTTGTTTAGTTTTTTTTTGTTTTTTTTTTTTTTGTTTTTTTATTAAATTCTTCCTGACCAGAGTCTGGTATATATTTGCTCCACACCATTTTATCCTATCATTATAATGTATTTTTTCATTATGACATCCTAGATAATATGTTTTTTGATCTCAAAAACTAAGCAAAATTGAATCTGGGTGGTATCTGGATAAATGCCTTCCAAGAAAACATGAATATCGCTCAGGAAATAGCACTAGTGATTCACGACAAAATTACGACTCTTTGATTTTAAGTACTTCAGAAATAATTAATCTTTTGTGTTTTGACATGGTGAAAAAGCTGAGTCATTCTCTTCAGAATAAATCCTGAGGGTTTCAGTTTTATGGTTGGTTTTGGGCTTTTGTGTTTTTTTTTGTTTTTTTTTTTTTGGTGTGTGTGAAGTCTTTCTGTCTTATATGAATTGTACCATGACCCTTAGTAGCACCAAGACTAATATGCAGTGGCTCTCCTTGAGCCTCTCTAGGTTATTAGTTAGGATGTATTCAGTCATAAATCCCTTGGCCTATCACTACTACCCTTGTTGCCAGTGTGCCAATACGCTATGCTTAGGCCGGGGCACAGCGGTGGCACTAGTTATACTATGTGTTGAACTAACTAACTACTTAAGGGAGCTGAGTGGTAAAGCTAGATGTCTTCTTTAGTGTGAATCACTTGTGTTGAAGAAAATGTTGCTGCCAGAAAGAAAAAAAGAAATTGGCATTCACTACTAAGAAAATTACTTGACCCCTTGTAGGAGAAGTAGAGGATATGGACCAGGATGGATGGGATGCTCATGGAATGACATTTTAAGTCTAAATTACAATCAACACTGCACAGTTTTCCATTAAGATTACTGTTTTTCATCAGCTTTCACATTTTCATCAAATGGGAGACATGAAGATGAAAGACTTACCCATAATCACAAAGGGAGCCAATGATCAGTGCACATTATTTTCCTAGTTTCCTGATTTTGCCCTACTTTTGAAAAACAGTTTGGAGTTTTTTCCCCTTTCTGTGCAATTTTAGGAGAGATTTATTATTCTGAATTTAAAAATAAATAACAGGGCACTTATCCCATTATAAGTGTAAAGCGCGCCTACACCATCAGGGCACCTCTCATCACAGGCTTTGCAAGGCCTAGTACAGTTGCCAAAATGTTACTATGATCTTTTTGTGCCAGTAGAGCAATGCAAATTTGGCCAAGCCAAGACTGACCTCAGATGTAATTCAACTCAATTTTGGACTTACATGATCCAATGCATACTCTTTGCCCAAGGGAATATTCAGAAGGACTAATACACCAGATAGTTGGGCTACTGTTCAGAGAGACAAGAGAAATGGGCCTTCAGGAATCTCATGAAATTTGATAACGGGAAGTGCCAAGTCCTGCACCTGGAGTAGAGCAGTAACATGCACCAGTACCTCCTGCGGCTGCATGTCTGGGAAGCAGCTTGACAGAAAGGAACCTGGGGCTTCTGTGGAGTCCAAGTTGAACATGAGCCAATAATCTGGTCTTGCAGCACAGGTAGGTAGCAGCCTCCTGGTCTGCATGAAGGAGAGCATTGCCAGCATGCTCCCCTAAGGCTAAGGGAGGGGATCTTGCCCTCTGCTTAACAATGGTGAGGCCCTATCTGAAGTGCTGTGTGCAGCACTGGTCTCCCCAGTACAAGAGGGGCATGGACATGCTGGAGCAAGTCCAGCAACAGCCGTGAAGCTCATTAACAGGTTCCAGCATCTCTCATCCAAGGAGAGCCTGAAAGAGCTGGAACTGTTCGGTCTGGAGAAGAGAAGGCTTTGTGTGGAGGTTGTGTCATATTGTCACCCATATCCATGAAGATGAAGCCAGGACCTTCCAGTGTTGCCCAGTTACAAGACAAGAGGCAACGGACACAGAGGAAAGTCCACTTTAGCAGAGGAAAGACACCCTTTTATTGTGAAGGTGGTCAAACACTGGAACAGGCTGCCAGGAGAGGTTGTAAAGTGTCTGTCATGGGGATGTTTGAAACCTGACTGCATAAGGCCCTGATCAACCTGCTCTAGTTGACCCTGATAGCAAAGGGGTTGGACTAAACGATCTCTGAAGGTCTCTTTTAATCTCTACCTCTCCTTGATTCTGTGCAGCTGTCTACAGGTAACTGAACTGTGGGGAAAACTAGCTGCCATATTTTACATTCCTCAGAAAAACTAAGGTAAATGGAATTGACATTTTGAGAAGAAAACATAGAGGTTAAAAGGCTTTTAAGCTCTAGAAATTCTTGGTTTGTCATATCCTCTGCCTGAGAGATGCAGCAGAAATCTCACACCTTGAAACTTCTACCAGTTGAGACAATTCTTTCAGAATAATTGTAGAGAAGCTTATTTTGGCAAAGAGGTGGACTGCACAGGTCTCTGCCTGCGCAGGCGAATTTCTGTGTTTCAGATATTGCAACACAAAGGGACACATGTTACTAAAGCAGCATATTATTTGTGTCATGTGGATATACTTGTAGATGATAGTGACTCAAACCATCAGTTTAAATGTACTTAAAAAAGGAAAATCATCATCAAGGAAAGGTGACTCCTTTTTACTGTTGTTACACAAGAGTTTGAGCTGGACTTCTTGTATTCCAGATATTTGAGAGATTTATTTGGGTAATGCAAATGGGCCATAAGAAAGTAAAATGTGTGAAGCCAGGTTCGTTAATCCAGCTGTGCTGTTCCCGGTGCCTGGAATGCTTATCCGTTCTTTACTTTTGCCTATCTGCAGGATCTGAAATTGGAGGTTTTGTTTGTTTGTTGCTGTTCACACCTTCAAACATGCTTTAAACTTTTAGAAAAAGCTGGGTAGCAATGCCATGCCAGCATACTGTGCAAGTTCACTCAGCTATTGTGGGGGAAAGGCAAAAGGCCTCCAAATTTATCCGCAAAGGAGTATTTCTGCTTACTTGCTGCAGCATAATTACTTTTTACTACATAGCCCCTCATTAATTTTTAATTTGTTGCTAAGTCAACTCCTTAACTCAATTCACTCTAACTAATTAACGTGATAAGATACAATACCCTAATACACCTATTAATACAAATGAGTGGAATCAACTTTGCTGCACACCTGTTCTCAGTAATCTGCACAAATTCTAGTGAAATATCATTGTCTCTCAGAAATAACATCCACAGTGACATCTTGTTATTCCATGTTGTTGGCTGATAGAAGCTCATGTTATTGCATTGCACAGGATGCTTTGGAAAATAGTCTCTGTGACTGTGAATTATGGCTGAATTTTATACATCTTGAAGAGACAGCTCTAATTTCCTTGTGACCCTACCTGGTCTTTCTGAATTTATGGCCTGAAATGCTGTAATACAAGAGTGTCTCAGAAATATCAATGTATTAAATATCACTAAGGTCCAAAAGGCAAAATCACAATAGACAAAATAGAAGTGGACTTGAGTCTGATGGCTGTGGTTGATCCTCTGTAAAAGGAATAATTCTCCTGAGGTCTGCTCTGGTTCACTAAAGGTCTTACAGGACATTCATGACTGAGGGGATCCATAACCAGATGCCACTTGTTTTTAACCACAAGACGCCCACAGGAGAGGTGCTAAACTTGTGACATACCTGACTGTCCTGGGTTCAGAGGTTGTGAAAGAGGAAGAATATGCAGGTCATGTAAACTTTCTGTAATGGAAAATGTTAAACATAGCTTCCTAATATGTCCTATCTTCTCAAAACTTAAACAGATTTGTTCCTTTTTCTCCACTTCATGGTAAGAAAAATTAATTCTAATACTTGTATTTTTATTTAGCTCTGATGTGAGTCAGCCACTGTAAGATGGGGATGGTAAGGCATGTAGGCTTCTTAGAAGTCAGTGAGTCCACTGTAGATCATGGACTGGAAAAAAAGGGATTCGTGTTTCTTTTTTGGGAGCATAAATTACAGGAACATTACCCATTTTTCCCCTTTCTCTCTTCCTTTCTCTCGTAAAAATCTTTGGATGTTTAAAATTTGTATTCCAGAGCTTGAGTTTTGGTCCTCTAAAAATACTGGGTTAATGCTCAAGCCCAGAGCCCTGGCATTTTGCAAGTGCTGGAATAGGCAGACCTGAAATCCTGAACAGTAACTTCTTATTTGGACTGTGGTTGCATGAAACCTACTCCTGAAAGTACGTAGACAGGCTATTCCACCAAACATTTTCACCCAATTTTGCCCAACCTTATAAACAGTATATCTTGCCCTCCAAAAGTAATCCAGAATTGCTGATTATTTTTTGTATACTATTCCTCTAATTTTATATGTGCTGACTCTTCTAATTCATACTCTGCTTCTTCTCCTGTACCACCTCCTACAGAGAAGAACATAATATCCCTTTGTGGTACACTTCTCTACCTTTTCCACAGACAAGTTTATAAGGTCTTAGATGCAAGTAGCAATTCCTTGTGTACTTCTCATAAAAACTGATGACCAGAAATCATGACTTCACTGCTCTTGCACACTTGCAGAATGCCTACTGTAGGTATGGTATGTTTCTAGATTCACATGTCACTAGTGACCTCTGAGAGCACTATACTTGAGAAATAAATATACCTCTGAAAAACAGAAAGGGTGTTTTATATAAATTTAGTTAAAATATCTTTCAACAGATTGCTGAAAATGGTTATGAAGAACTATGGACTCCAATACCCAGAGGGATCTTTTCCTGCTTCTCAGTAGAGATAGCAATAACTTGCTGGGCTTATTGTAGCACTGCAAGGATCAATTAAGTACAAAATCGGTTTTGCACCAGAAAAATTGCCTTGGAGAATTTAATGCTTTATGGATTACAATTCGGTATGCTTGGAAAATGAAAAGCAAGATTGAGATATGAATCTCAAATCCATGTAGATCTGTTATGAAAAGGAAAAGTGAGTCAGAAGAGGGAAAGACAAAAAGTCATGGGGAAAGAGACTGAAAATTTATACATCAGGTGGTATAGCTTTTAGTTGTGAGAAGAAGCTGAAGTGTACGCTTGCTTGCTTCATGCAGCCCTGGCATCTTGGCCAGTATAATGGGGAGAATGGCAGTTGGTATGCAACTGTCACCCTGCAGGAGTGGCTTCTAGCAAGGTGTAAAACATAAGTAAAATGAGGCTATGAAAGTCAGTTGGTGAAGTGTACTACCCTTTTACTGGCAACTTCCTTCTTACAAGGTTTGTAATAGGAAGTGCAGCATTGCTCTTGATGGCTGGTGGCAGGAGCACCGAGAGAAAGCTCTGTTCTTAGAATAGAAAGGTGTGGTTTTGCACACACACACGTGCGCGCACACACACACACACACACACACAAATAAACCCCAAACAAAGCCTTCTTCATTTTATAGCTATGAACACCATAGCTAATGTGACACAGAACCTTTCAGAAAACAAAAACACCTTCTTGGAAAGAACATATAAGTTGCTAAGGGACTGCTCCTGGTAAAGTTAGTGGGACTTTTTGCCTTGAAAATAGTCTCACTTGTTGAAAAGCTGAAATTTCTGGAATAAGGAGAAAGAGGAAAAAAGGGAAAAGTATGATGTATAGTTTAGGGTTTGATCTTACAGCTTTTGTGCAAATAGCTTCACTGATTTCCAGAGGGTTATTTCATTTTTTTCCCCTAAGCTTAGTTTGCAGTGTTATTTTCCTACTAATTTTCAAACATAAAGGGCCAAATATTTCCCTCGTTGAGGTAATGAGCAACACTTCTTACTTATTTCAAAGGTGCTTTATTCTTTCCAAGGCCCTTTTAATTAAAATGAATTATTTAGTATCTGTAGAGCACTTTGAAAGTGCACAGATCTACGTAAGTGCTAAACGTTGTTATTATTATTCAACTCATCATTATTATTATCTTTTATGTTTCCCATAAAACTAGCCATGACTTAGCTGCTGTTAAGCTCCTTAGTTTTCAAGGAAAATTAATATTAAAAAATGCTTTGACTTTTTTTTTAACCACAGCAAATTACTACTGCTGTTGATTACAACAGTGATATTGTATAAGCACTAACTGCATTAATGCAGAAACCAATGGTAGCTACAGTTCTTCAAGAAACTGTACACTTACAGGTTGCCATGCTAAACTTGATTGTGATGCTCCTATTTGGATGCACATGGATGCACAAAAATGATTTGTCATTGCTCTGTTCTTTTTACAGTCACCAACACTGATGCACATCATGCATGTAAACAGATATATGGAAGTGTATCTAAGTGGCAAATTATAACTATACATCTAATTTGTACAAATGTCAGTGATCAGAAGAGGTACAAGACAGTGAATAGTGGAAGTGGAAGGTCCTTCCTACAAGACACTTGCATTATGCCCATGTTTCAAGTATGGGACACTTCATCTAACGCTATCACAAGAAACTGGTTTTTGTAACAAGGGCAGGGTACCAGTTGTGTTTGAAAATTCATGCTTTTGAAATTTCTAAGATGGACTGAATAATGCTTAAATTTAGGTGTTGCATGCTTCAGTATTTTGGAGGGTTTTTTAGGAAAATGATCTGATTTTGGTGGGAAAAGATATGATCTTAACTTCTTTTTTGTGAAATGTGAACCTTGTTAGGGTTCTAAAACAGATGCTCTACCACATCTCCCCTTGAACAGGTATAGCAATAAATATAAAAGT
Organism: Pezoporus occidentalis; assembly: GCF_034315485.1. Taxonomy (NCBI): domain Eukaryota; kingdom Metazoa; phylum Chordata; class Aves; order Psittaciformes; family Psittacidae; genus Pezoporus; species Pezoporus occidentalis. Next base: position 2,611,177 of record NW_026915802.1, on the reverse strand, counting down.
ATATTCAATAAAGCTTTTTACTTTTTCTTTTTTTTTGTGTATATACCTTATCCGCATACTCTTTCACTCTTTTGATGCATCCCAGTTTTACCAATAAACAAATATTTTGATTTAACAGAAATAGGATCAGATGATAATGTGGATACCCCTAAGATAAATGTCACATAGCATTATGTAGGCTACAAAAATACTTGTCTAGTTATCTTTTGGTTTGGTTATAAGAGAAGAACCAGAAGAATAGTTTAGGTCTTAGAGTTTTTAAAATAAATAAGTGGCAACAGGTTGGGTATAATCTATATGTTGTATTTCTTAAAGTAATAGGATTAATCCTACCTGTACGTAGTGAAGATGAGGATCATTTATCCACTTGCAATGAGACTTCATAGAGAAAATCATATAAAATCTTGATAAGGTTCTTGGTATATTGAGTATAAGGGAATAACAGGTTACTGCCTAGATAACTCACAGGAAACAGCCCAAGATATAGTTAAAACTTACAGGTGAAAGGCATTAATTTGAGTCTCTGTTGTATTACTCTTATTTCTACTGTTAGCAATATCTGACACTTACAGAACATCTTTCTTCTGAAGATGTAAAAAGGACCTTAAAAAGCTCACTTTTACTGCACAGAGTTTTTTATGAAACTTAACTCTTTAAATAAAAATGGATACATAGGGAAACTATGCATAGTTTTTCAGTGACTTATTTAAATGTGCACAGTGAATTGCTTGCTGACTGGGGAGGAGACGGTTTTTTGACTATCGTCTATCATTCCACCTAAAATAATTACTTCCACCACCAGGATTCTTCTGATGGAATTATATTTATCTTTCTGAATCAGTACATTTCCTTTCAAATGCTTGTTCAAATATTATTAGGAGAAAATGAAGATTAATATTCTTTGGTACATGCTTGCTGCAGTTATTGAAATGGTCTGTCATGCTGAACCTTGGAACAAGAGCTTTCATTGTTCATTATGACTTTACCTTTCCCATGTGGAGGCTAGCTGCTTAGAAAATTTTTTCTTAAGGTTAGGAAAGTGACATAACAGACCCCACAACAGATACTTTAGCAACTATAAACAACAAAATGTACTCAGCAAAGGATGTTGTGAGGGGATAAAAAGCAAAAAAACTTAAATCTTATACCTGTGCAAAATTTTTTTCTTCTTTTTCCTTTTTTTTTTTTTTATGTTTCTTGAATTGTCCTATTTTATAAACTTGCTTTTCGGGGGCACTCTAACATTAAATCATCAACATCTTCTTTCTTAACTTGACCCTCTCTCATTGACCAACATTGTGGCAGCATCAAATGAATAACAAACCTGAGATTAAACCTGCTCTTTTTTTTTTTTATGTTTTTTTTTTTTTTGTTTTTTTTTTCTGGCTGGAATGATTCTAATGATTCTTTGCCTTGATAAAAGAAATAGAGAGATTTATTGAAATAGACTTACAGGACCCTGCAATGCAAGTCCTAGCTTGTGATTGTGCAAATTTCTCAATTTCTTTGGGAATCTACCTGTTTCTCCCCTTTTTTCCTTCAATATTTTCTATTTAAATTGAAGTCCTTCAAGGCAGGGATTGTCTACAATATATACTAATAGAAAGCTTAGCATAGTTACTTATTTAACTTAAATATCATATTACATATGGAAACATACAGACCATAAAGAAATGAGCATGAATCATGACCCTAATACCGGGAACTGTGGTAGGAACAGATGGAGCAAGCCATGGGATTGTACAAGTGTCTCACAATTCTGACACCTTAGAAACTGAAGATCGAAAGAACATGCTTTTACAAGGCTTCCTAGGCCTAAATAATTTATAAACATGGTAATGGGGTTAAAATAAGTTAAAAAACCACCAGTGTGGGAATGGTGAAGTTAAATTTCACTATAATCAAACCAGAAGTTCCAGTAAAGCTGCACTCTGAATAGGCCTGAAGTCAATGCCAGCAGACGCGAAGACAAAGTATTCTTATTTCTTACAGTACACAATATTGAATACTTTCTACTGCTCACTTACTGAATTAGTATCCTGTCTAACATCCCTACCATCTGTGGAAATGCAGCTCAGAAACGCAAGGAGTGCTGTTTTTTATTTAAAACTGAAACACTGTTGAAAAGACTGTGATATTTTTTTGGAGAGGTGACTGCCTTCGAATATTTTCCTCCACTTCGTGTGTCACCAGAGGTCCGGAAAATACCGTCATGGGATTAAAGAAACACATAAATTATGCATATTTAACATCCCACTATAGGAAGCACAGTGAACACTTGCATTTTCATTTAGATTGTTTTAAGATGGTAGAATAAACTTTATAAGCAACAAAATGTTCTGTATGGACAATTTTTCAAACTGAAGGAAACCTTATTTAAAAAAAAGAAGAGCATGAGCAGATGTTCTGAGCAGTTTAGGAAAGAGCTAGATCCCTGGGGCTAGGGCAGTCTTTGAGCAATATTGTACATGTGTCCCATGCACACATGTTTATCAGTTTTTAATGAAGAATCTGGAAAACTGAAGGAGTTAATTAAAGAAATGACAGTCTTTAAATGACCTAAAAGTAAATGTATAAAACCAAGTTGTTTACAAGGAGGTTTTGACCATTACAATATGGTTTCACCCAAGATCTATAATTTCTGTCATAGGTATTCGATACATTGAAATGAAAAAAAAAGCCTTGACTCTGTTCTCTGTCTTTATTTAGGAGAGTAAATTGCCCACAAACTCCATACCACCTCAGCCAAGAAGGCCTAGGTATTTACTTCTTTCCCAAGGATGAAAAGATTAATATTTTGGCTGCAAACTCATGATTTTTAAATGTCATAAAACTAATGGGTATAGAGTATCTGACAAAACCATGAGGAGCAAGGTTCGATTGGAAATTTGAAAAGAAACCAGAATCATCTGATCTGAAACTGAGTGTGACTGGTATTTAGATGAGCTACCGCTGAGAACAAAGACCTGGTTAAACCACTCATAGCTGTCAGCTGGGGTGGTCATTCCACCACATTCTTGCCTGGAAAGATGGAGAAAGGTTGAACTGAGCAGCGAAGTGAGTAAGGGGCACTAGGACGTCAGTTTGTAAGATATTAGATGTATAACAGGATTAAAGAATCTGATTCAAAGATAGAGAAACCTAGGAGACGGGTTGTTGATATTGACTTTAGATTGGCAATGGTATTAAGGAGTATATGAAAATTTATTGCTTACACTTATAGTTTAGACCAGGTCAATCTGAGAATAAGACAGCTTGTTCATATGCTTTTAAAATACCATTTTTTGTTAACTGTTACATTACACTGAACATAAAAGAGGAGGAGTGCAGTACCTCTTTAGTATCAAATGTGAGCAGGATAATGATAAAATAATAGATTTCTAATGACTTTCACAACCACTACTTCCTAGACTTTCACTAATACTTAGAGCATACAGTTTCTAGTCTCATGCATCCAAAAGGCTCCTCTTAAGGAGCACTCCACTCAGAAAGGTAAACCGCTGCATAACTTACTGTCACTGTAAGAGATGCAATTTTTATTTTTTATTTTTTTTTGTTTCAGTGCTTCAGATTGGAAGGGAATTGAATACTTGAGACAAATAACACTAATTTTTATGTTAGACTTTCTATAAGGAAGTATTGTGAGTGCCTTTTTTATCTTCTGATAAAGACTGGTAAACTCAGTACTCAATCCACATAAGATCTGAATTATCTCGTTGTCTTAGTTTGGGAAGAAAAGGTCAGATAATAGGATTCAAGTTGAAGGAAACAGGTTTCTTGGCAACTTGTGTTTCTGATTTAACTGGAAATATAATGATATAAACCTTTTTTATGGTATTTCAGCATTTCTGCCTCCACTCTTTCACAGAAAATTTTACACAGAAGGTAGAACTTTAAAATGTGTCAGGATGTGAAGAAGGGAGATTGAAAGCTTGGGTTGTGTATAGCTAGCTATCCTCAGAAACTGAAATTCATGTACAAACGTGTGACAAGAATAACAAGGACACAAACCTCACTTAATTACATTGAAGCATGCAGGATTAGGAGCTGTAGGAGCTCTATAGATGGATACAATGAAGAAAAAGGTTAGTGTTTTGCCAGGAAAAAAGGAAGTGGCCACTTCTCAGCTGGGAAAGTTGGGCCTGGAAGGCTTTTCTAGAACTTTGAGCCAACTTACTTAGGAACCCCTACAGAGATTTTACTAAAATTTTACACACACACATCTCTGGTGTTTTACATGGGTAGGGATGTATTAACATCATAACTTACTGATGTCTATATAAGAAAGACTCCCTTCACCTGGATAGTCATATGAGTGGAAGACTTTTAAGTCTAGTCCCAGGTTCTGTTAGTATTTTGGGGGGTAATTTACAGAATCTACAAGCAGATGAAGTTGTTCTTATGTTCAATACGTTTAAATCCTTTTTCTTGTTCTAGTACAATATTCAGAATATGTGGGCTGACTCATTTTATTTCTTACGAAGTTTTCTGATTGTCCTTATTCATACATCACCTTTCCTGTGTTTCTTAAGAGAAATTGTCTTACCTTTTAGGGTGGACAGGGTGTTTTGTTCCAAAATTAAGTCTGACTCAGACAGGTGTGTTTTAGCATCAGGTTTGTTCACTGTACTTTATTGAAACGAGGAGCTAATTTTTGTTTTGCATAGAAATTTGTAGCTCATTAGCCAAGGGATGTGGGGAATTTTTCTAGACTCAAATTTGTCACCATTACACACCCACGCCCATGAGTCAATTATTTCATTTTGCTGTCATACAATGAATGCAGACTTTTGGAAGGTGCCAGACTGTCAGCTTTGAAGTCTACAGAACGGGTTTTGCAGAGACATCAGCAGTACCAGTTCTCCTTGTGCACTTCGATCTTTCTGAATCACGGTGTCTTGACTATAAAACAGCCTCCATTATATCCAGAATCAAGGTATAACTTGCCATCTGTTAGGATATTCTGCTTTTTTCCTATACAAAAGTGCCCCGATTATATGGCTTTTTATTTTCTTAGTTCATTTGGATACACTCTCGGGCATCTACTGGATTGAAAGACCTCTAATTGTAGTGCTGCCTTGTGGACTGAGTGAGCAGTAAGTCTGGCTTCCTTTTCTTGCTCCAGGGACTCCTCTCAAAATTTCCATGGAGAACTGTTTCTGCAGGCAGTTTGCATTCTCACTACCTTATCACTGCAGATAAACTTGGAGGATCAGGTCTTCCAGGCTATTAAATCAGCATCTCTCTAAGCTGCTAGTTTCACAGAATAACCAACTCTTGATTATGCAGCATAATGGCAGTAGTAGAATAACACAGATAAAACAAAACCAAGGTTGATACAAAAGGCACATAAATTAGACAGTAAGGATACATTTAGTGTGCTCATCTTTGAAAGGCTAGCAAGTGGATTCCTGTTGAGAACAGGGGCTGCTTTAAGCATGCAGGATGTGTCTGGGTGTCTGCAGGATGAACATTGCTCCGTTCAGACATAGTGCCGTGGCCAGGAATGATGGAGAAGGGCAGGGCCTGGTGAATCTACACTGTGGGTTCCATTCAGGAATCACCAAAGAATCCATCCAGGTATCATCAAAACTTGCGTGAAAAATTTAAGTTTCATTGAAGATATTATTTCTTCAAGAAAACATGTTGCTGATCCTAATCAAAATAGGGAGATAGTCAATGCTCTGTGGTATTTTAAGTGAGGGGACTGCTGCTGAGAGAAGGGGTGATTTTTCTCTTTTGGCAAATAGAAAAAAGTGCTGGTTTATGAGAGGTACAAATTCTTTGGCTGCAATAAACAAATCTTGCCCAGGGCCAGGGAGGCAAAGCTAAGCTAAACTTTCTCCTCCTGATCTCTAGCCATATCGTTCTGCAGCTGTGCAATTCTCCAGGGATTAGCTTGTGGACACACAAGCTAGCTCTCAAACAAAAAGCTTCAGTCTTTGTTTTTGGCAGTGAAAGCAGTGAGAAGCAGCAAGGCAGACACATAGGTTGTGCTGAATCTTTTGGGATGATCTCTCCCATGAACCTCCTGGGGATAGGACCAGAGCAGCAGCATTGCTTGCCTGTCACTGTGAGGTACCCTTTCCCAGCCGTGTTGAAAAGAGTAACTGCGTTTAAAATGGTCTTGCTTAGTCTGTGAAAATTAGGCTGGGTAACCTAAATATTAAGCAGTCTGCTTGTTTTGGGCTCCAGGGTCTTGAATTTAGGTACCTACACACAGTGTGATTGAGTGCCACGGCAGTTTACACAGGTAGTTCAGCCACAAACAAGTAAAGACTTGCACAACCAAGTGAAGGCTGTAAAATGCACTATCGGACTTGCAGAGAGCTAGTATGGATCTACTATATAATAAGATCAGAGAAAGCGGCCTGAGTAGTAGTAAGTCACCTCGAATTTCCTGTGTCTAGGCACAGTTATCAAGAAAGTTGCAGTAAACAAACTTACTAGCTGCCCCTGTCCTAATCTTCGTGATACTGTGGTTGAAACTGAGAAGAAACATGAAGCTATGCATGGATACAGTTTTGATGGCACTGATTTCTATAAACATTACAGAATATGAACATCTATACTGATACTGTTGACTTTAGCCACATACAAGTTCCAGTAACAGTGAATGCTTTAATATTGTTGGCTTTGCTCATTCCACCTTGACAAATTATGGATGATATGTTTAATTTCCCATTACTGAACCTGACTGCTCCTTAGAATATGGGAGGACTTTTATTTTCTTTTGCTGATGGAGAACTGAGGTACATTGTAGGGCTGTGCCCAAATTACATAGGAAGGTATGGCAGAGCAGGTAACTGAATGTGCTTTAGCTGAACCCTATCTCAGTTCTTTCACGCATATCTTCAACCCTGCATAATTTTTCCTCACATATCAAATTCATCCAGTTTTCCTTCACGAGAGTAAAGACTCTCTTAATGCCTCAAGGTCTGAAAGATCTCTTCTTTATTCCTTGCTTCATGAAGGTTCGCAGGGAAATAGCATGAGACTGTATGCTGTTGATATATTTCACAAAAGATGCAAATAGTTGTTTCCCTTGTATTTCTGATATCTGAGAGAAATAAACACAGGGATGAATTGTTTCAATGAAGAAGGAGAGAGGTAGTGTCAACAAGAAGAAGAAGGGATTACGCTTTCTTTCTGTTTGAGGGCTGCTGTACTCTCAAGTGTCAAGGTGAGAAGCAGTGCTCATGTCCTGCAGGGACAGACTGCTTCTGAAGACAGCAATGGCAAAACTTTTTCTATTTAGTCAAAAAGATATTTGTCTTTATGGTTGTATTAGATAGTTATCAGCATCTCTTGACTGAAGCTCTCAAACACATAATCTGAGGTAGTTCTGTTTAACTCGATGCACACAGTCTGCCTTATAAGGCAAGGAAGATGACATAGTGAATATGAAATACCATCTCATACTAGTGTTCCATGGACTTCCTGTTCAGCTTCCAACATACTTCAAAGCTTTGTAGCTGTCTGGTCTCCAGCTGTCCTACAAACAACCTCTTCACCCATGAAGCATGCTGTGGGTAGGGGCAGTTGTTTCACAGGAACCCAGAATACATTGTGTTCCCAGTGTAGGTTCTTGCCTGACTTTACCTCCGGTGGAACAGGAAGAGCTTGAGCTGGACTGTCCTCAGAGCTGTTTGCAAACTATTCTCAGAAACAATGGCTGATGATTCATCTGGCATCGTCATCAACAATCTCCAGGCCTGCCTTTTAACAAACCTTCCCATAGTAAAGAAAGGGGACCTTCCTAGACAGGACCATGTATGTTTCAGTCGTGGATCTACAGAAGAGTAATCTAGTTTTAAGACCACTTGTAATCAAGTGATTACATATGCTTGCCTGAGATCAGACAGTAAGCTAATTTAGCAGCTCTGGGGACCCTTGTTCCAGTGTTGTGCTCACATGACGTGAGCATGCTGACTCATCCATGTGTGGGAATATATAAATGCCTGCTTATAGCATGTTTTTACGAGTTTTAGTAATAAAGTAAAATCTGTGAGGTTGCAATACTTTATATGACAACAAAACTCTTTTGACACCAATATTTTAACTTAAAAAATGTTATAGTTTGAGAATGAAACTGAGTACCTTTTTTCATTCATCCTAGTGACACAGAAGGTCACTGATTTAATGTTCATAAACCTTGAAAGTTATTTCTTTGAGTAAACGTTTGCTGGAAGATAGCCTGTCAGGGTGATATCTCTTGCAAATGCCTGATTTAATGCTACCACAAGAAACTTTTTTTTGGTGAGCCCAAGACAAGACATGGGGTGGCCTACCTAGAGGTATGCATGATAATATAATGACAGCCTAAGTGATATTACAATATATGAAAATGAAAGGCCCCAGAGTAGGGAAGATTGATGGTGTTTACCTTCTGCAGTTGCTAGCAGTGAAAGGATAGCGATGACTGATGAAGACTAAGATACATTAATGAAGGATGTTTGTACTACTCATCAAGAACGTGAGAGGTTAGATATCATGCTGGCATCTCTGGGAATGAAACATATCTGGTGAGGAAAGCCTACGTAAGCACATATGGAAGACATCCACTCAAAAACAAAATTACGGATGTCTGCAACATGAAATACATGAAATATTTATCTAAGGAAGTTAGAACCATGCTAAAAAAATTGTCTACTGAACTAAAAAAAAAATGGGGAAAGATTAAGTATTGGTCTAGAAGGGTGAAACAAAGGGAAGCACAAATGAACAAAGCAAATCTTCAGCATGGGGCTGCAGGGAATTCTTGTGGTTGTTAAAGCAGACATGGCTCTGCCAGAAATAAAAACTTCTTTCAGTTTTTTTTTTCTTTTGGGGCTTGGTTGTTTGGTTGTTTTGGGGGGTTTGTTTGTTTGGTTGTTTGGGGTTTTGGGTTTTATTTTTTTGTGTTTTTTTTTTTGTGTGTGTGGCTTTTTGTTCCCCCCCCCCCCCAATAAGCTTTTAACCGAACTTTAGTTATCCCTATTAGACTGGTGGATATAAATAGTTATCATAGGAGAATATTAAAGTCCTTCAAGCTCAGTTGATTAACAGCATTTAAGGCTGTAGCATTATTCTAAAGCAGGGAACTATAACTTAAAACCCCTAAATCCTTCAAGTCCTTTTTTTTTTACTCTCTTTTTTATCTTCTTCCCTTACACATCAGTAGATGAAGTCAGTTCTGAGCATTTAATTATGTTTCCTTAAATACCAAGAACACGACAAAAGGTATTTAAACAATATACATGTTATACTTCACAGAGCACAACACAGAGATGGCAGAAAAATGTACAGAAAAGTGACCTTTCTTGGGATGCATCAGCTCACACACCTTCCTGGAAAAGACAAAATGGCAAAGATAAAAAACCAGCCATGAGAAAAAAAAACATCAACAGCAGAAACCTGCATTGCTGTATTACCTCCCATGTAATCTGAAAATACTTTTTCCAAAATTTGAAAGCATTTCATAAGAGCAGTCAGAAGCATATTGGTTTTTTTCTTTTTCCTTTTCAAAGCAAAGCAAAGTTCCACCCTTGCTGTCTGTCTCTCTTTTTTTCTTCTCCTTAAGAAAAAAAAAAAAAAGTTTTGAGAATTTCATTTTTCTATTCACTGCAGTCCTGGCCAAAGTAAAGCCCTCTTTTACATTGACGTCAAGATCTTTACTGAGATTAGGGTTTCATTTCTCTATTGCAGCAATTAGCTAGGGAATGTATAAAAGGCTTCAGGGAAGCAAGTTAGGACTCCAGAGGGGAAAGCACTTTACACCATAGGCAGATAGCAAGAGAGAGGAGGACGAGAGGAGGAAGGCAGGAATACAGAGAGGCGGGGGGGGGGGGGGAGGGAGAGAGAGAAGGAGGGAGGAAGGGAGGGAGGAACAGAAAGTTTATGTACATAAACCTTTTCTTTTTTTTTTTTTTAATGTATTGTTGCACCTGGTAGCTAGCTTTACTGACACAGAATTGAGAGCTCTGTTCGGTGCTTAAATAGCTGAGAAACAATGGGATAGTGCAGGGAAGTTAACAATTAACAGTCTCAGCTTAAATTTTGTGACTGCAGGGAACTGGAAACACAGCTGCCTCTCTTTTCAACAAAATCAGGTCTCCTGGTTAAGGGAAGAATTTTTATTAACATCTTAGTTTCTGAAAAATAAGCAGCTCCGAGTTGAATGACTATCGTGCAGTTATGGTTTTAACCAGCCTGCTCATATTTAACTATCTCTGCTCATTTTAAAGAGGGAAGCTGAGAGAAGGGTAATAAGGCTTCAGAAATGTTTTTTACTTTACTTTTTTAAATGAGAGTACAGAGCAAAAAAGGGAGCTGAAGCTATCCAGCTGAAAAGAAGCAGCAAGGAAGATGGGTCTGCTAAGTGTGGATTTGTTGATCACGCTTCAGATCTTGCCTGTCTTTTTCTCCAATTGCCTCTTCCTTGCTCTCTATGACTCTGTGATCCTCCTGAAGCACATGGTGCTATTTCTGAGCCGGTCCAAATCTGGGCGCGGTGAGTGGCGGAGGATGCTGACCTCGGAGGGGCTGCGCTGCGTCTGGAACAGTTTCCTCCTGGATGCCTACAAGCAGGTGGGTGCATGGCGATGGGGACTGGCAGGCTGGGGTGGGTGAGCTGCCATAAACATCCCCATTGTCAACAGAGGAGGGAAGGAATGTCTCTGTGCATTGAAGGCTACCTCCTATTTGACGTGAGACACACAAGCTGAAAGGAGCAGTACTTTTAAGTCAGGGACTAAGGGTTCACCAGATCCAGGAGCTGCTGCCTCTCTGTTCTGCCACTAACTCTCTGTGCAGCCATAGCCATCCCGCTTATTTTAGCCATGCCTCAGTTTCCGCACCAGTAAGAATAATGATTTTCATGTCTATAAAGTACTTCAGGATCTTCATATAAGAACAACTGTAAAGTAGATGTTTTCACAGTTATTTTGTTGTTTAGAATTGTTTGCCATGTGATATCCTCAGACATTAGAGAAAGACTGTATCTTCAGTTAGAGCTCTATATAGGTGGATGTCATCTATGTAACAGACAGAATTGTTTCAATTAGAGTAAAAGACAGAAATGAACCTTTGTCATTACACTGGCATTTTCTGTTGCTCATATGTTAATTTTTACATTGGAGGAAGCATCCAAGTAATAGTAAAATTGGGCATGAACTGAAACAGCCTTTTTTTCTTCATGAATCAGTGACAGAGGGGCATGTCAGAGATTAAAAATGAGCTTCACTAGCCGAGAGACAGCTACCTGGTGATTTAAGCTAATAAAGCCAATAGCAGTTATACAACTGGTACTTTTTTTTTTTCCTTTTTCCTTTTAAGTTTTGTACAGACATTACCCCGTGGTACTGCCCAGGTCTCATAAGGTAGGTATAGTTCCCATTTATAGATTGAGACGGTGGACCCTAAAAGATGAAATTTCTTGCACAGCCTACTCAGTTAGTAAGTAGAAGTACTGATTTCAGAGATTTGCAGCTTCCAAAACAGTGTTTAGTCTGTTAATGTGTTGTCTTATTTAGACTATCTAATTTAACATGCCCTATGATGTATGAGGTCACAGAGGATCTATCCAGATGATAGCTCTGTGTCTTGAAATATTTCATTTTATATTACCTTCCCCCAGTCCCCTTTCACTCCCCTTCAATGGCTTTTGTATTTGCTCTTTACCTAGAGGTGTTAAGAGCTGGTGGTGTTGGTGATAGCTGGCTTTGTGATAGGTAATACAAGCTACTTAGCCTGAAATCCAGCCCATGGGGACATTAATTTTCTGTGTAAGTAACATACTTTTGCCAAATGGGTCAACCTCTTACTGCCACCCTAGGAATCAGCCAGCTGGCTACTCAAGTAAAGTAATGCTGAATGAAGCTTACTATTCTCCTGGCCCTCCCAGTTTCTTTTTTTAGTCTCTTCACAGACATTAAGTAAGTAAATTTTACAGTGGCCTTGTTAAATGGCATGGTGAACACACTTGTTCCCCTTTCACAAATGAGGCATGGTAGGATAGTTGACACATGACTTTGTCAAAGCTCCAGTGGAAGTTGGTAGTATGCCTCTGAAACAGCCAAGCTTCCAGTTTCCATATTTGCAACCTGTATATGGGTCAGGTTCTGGAGAAGGTGTGGAGCTGTAAGGAACCTTTTATCTATGAGATATTTTCAATCTCATTTTGCTTGAATAACACAAAATGATTTAAAATAAAGCTGCCACATGCCTTTCTACACTGTCCAAAGTCATACTTTGCTTTTTCCTCATTACTCTTGATTTCAGCCATGGAAGCTATAGGAGGGTGACTCTATGCTATTTTTGGTTTTGGCATTGAAACTCATACCTTGAACTTTGGTAGTTAAAAGCTCTGCCTTATCACCATTAAATAACCTAGGTTGTTCAGGGCAATCAGGGTTTAAGGACTCTAGAATGAGTTCTGGGTCTCAATGAACTCAGAAGAAAAATGCATATAAACATAACCAACATAACCATATCACCTTTTTCCAAAACGGGAAAAAATTCCATTCATTCTTAAGATGAAACTTATTGACCAACACTTCATTCTTAACAGAATAGAATTTCTTAATAGAATTATGGGCTGTAGAGACAGAATATCATCGGAAGCCTTTGATTGTCACAGAAAGGTGGATAAATGCAAAAATCAAATTGTAAAGGAGACACAATAAACTGAGGAGCAATATTAGGAGAAGAAAAGTCATCACCTCCACAACAGAAAAAAATTTTCTGCTGCTTCTGTAAGGAAGAGAAAAGAAGAAAAGTTTTACCTGCAAAGCTGTACTGGTAGAGTTGAAAAAAATTGAAATATACCTTGTTTTGGCATGTTTAAAAGGCATGAGAAATAGTGCAATATGTTAAAGACTGTCCCACAAAGCATCTTTTCCCTAAAATCATCTTTTTCTAAATCCTGAATAGGAGTCCTGATCGTGGTATCTTAATCTTAGGCAACTAATGAGGGTAGGAAATGAAAATATTAGGAAATCAGGGTGCTAATGTGCATGGCAAAATGCAGTCTGTGATTGTTTTTTGCTTCAATTTGCTAGCTGAAGCCAGGTATTAGCAAAGTACTTAAGCAGGTGCTTAAGCTCATTCCATTGAAAAGTATTTGTAAGATAATCATCATTTTTCAGCTAGAACAGCAGAATTGCAGATGTCTGAGATAAACCAAAGCTAGACTGCCAGTTAATAGAAGACTGGATTAAAGCATTAATTATGCTTGCTTCTACCATGTTTTGTGTTGCTTACACAGAACTCTTTCCCAGTACATTTCAGAACATCTTTCACAAAAGTACTTGATGTAAAATTTTCATTCACATTAAAAATTACTGGAAGCCATTCCAGAAAAACCCAGTGGTTAGATACTAGATTATGGAATAAAGTGAATTTATTACAAGAAAGGAGTTCTGCCTGGAAAGCACATAGCCTGTCTTAGAATTTATTTTGTTTCAAGACTAGTGTGTAAAAGAGATGATCTTGGAATAGAGTGTATTTGAAAATAGCTATTCTGATGCATTTTCTCTCCTAGAAAACCTTTTGAATATCTTACCCAAATTTCAACTTGCTTTTGTTCTTCATGTTGTTGTTATCTTAATAACAACCAAATTACTTCACATGACTTTTTTTTTTTTAATTGTATTATTGCACATGACTTTTTTTGCAGATTTTTAATAGGCAACATTACCTAGCAACAACTGAAGATTTAAAAAAACCTCAGTGGGGAAGCAATGCAGAGTTTGCTGTACTGTATATATTCAGTATTCTTTTTTATTGGAACATTCTATATGATTTATTTTCTCCACATTTTACAGTCCCAATAGAGTCAACATGATTTATCTTTTGTTTATTTTTTATTTTCTTATGTAAATTTTATCAATGATTAATATATATCTTTTTACTTCCTTAGCTCTTAGTTCAGTATCTGTCACACTCAGTGTTGACATTGTCTGCACTGTACCAGATTTCTGATTAATAGAACGTCCTCCTCCTAATCTTTTCCAAGAGGCAAGTGTGTCTTACATTACAAGAAGGAGTCTTTAAGACCAGATTAATTGTCTTAATAGTGATAATTAGAGCTAGTAGCCAATTTTCTTTAACTTCACATAATTGAGAGAGTGCAACTGTTGTATTTTAAATTTTCTAATTTATGTTTGTGTTCTGTTTATCTACAGAAGTGAGTGGATTGCTTCCTGAAGAGCAAGTCATGTATGTATGTGTGTGTAGGTATTTACACGTTCATATGTGTTTGTATGTATACAGATATATATGTGTGTGTATCTGTCTCTCTCTATATGTACATACATATATGCATATGTGTATAAATGCAAAAATACACACATACAAGCATACATAATCTGCTTTTTCAGGAGTCAGTCTTCTCTTTTTTCTGTATATGTATACACATATATATATGTATACAAATAGATAGATATGACTTCAACCACACCTATTGATAACAGAAAAAAACCCCAGAGATTTTTGGGAGGGCGTTAATGTGTCTTCTGCATGATTTATATAGGTCATCTGTACAAATGCCAGTGAGGTGTTTGTTTCAGCCCACAGCATGTGTACTCAATGTTTAATATTGCTTACAGAAATACAGAGGAAAAGCTAGAGAAGTCTTTAAAAATCCACTGTATTTACTTTAAAAATATATTTTTTTTTTTACCTGCTAAGTTCCATGCTCTATTTAGTACTGGAATTAATCTGCTAAGATTCCAAAGGTGAGAAATTGTCATCTTAAAATGCTTTTTAAACAGGTACAAAAAAAGTTGCACCCTTTAGCAGTGCCCAGTGGTGAGGCTTCATGCTCAGAGCTTTACCGCAGCCAGATAAGAGCTGTGTTTCAGTAATGTGGAGCTACTGTTCCTGGCCTCCACTGGAGACCTGTAAGGTTATTCTTGAGCAAAGCTTCCATCTTCTCCACTTCAGTGTAAGGTCCTTAGGAGGAAGACCTTAATATCTCCTTGGAGCAGCCAAGTGCTTAGGAATGTTGTGGTGCAGCTATGGGGGTAACAAGCATGTATACATGTATACACACGTGTGTAAACATATGTTACAGCCCTCAGAAGGATGCCAGTATCTCAAGTGATGGATGGTGATGGATGTGTGTATGTACTTGGAAAGCATTTTACTGTCTTTAGAACAGGCCAGCAGCAAGTTCTTGCATGACAGACCCAACATAGAGGGAATGGTTGTCCCAGGATCCCAACTTCTCTGCTTAGGTCCAACTCTGGATGTAACAGCAAGTAAACTGGTTCAGTAAACACCCAGTGGGATTTTCCTCAGATTTTAGGGAGGCACAATTAACTTACCTCTGGTTACTTATGCCTGCCTGATAGGGACATAATTTATTCATAAAATAAATCAGTATGTGAAGTAGGACAGTCCAAAAACTGTCATGGTAAGAGCATGCTACACAGCACTATCGCAAAGCTAGACATGCAAGTAACATAATGGCATGATTCTTACCCCCTGTTTGGCTGTTTTTTTGCTTTTTGGGAAAATCCTTTAAGGGTTGAAACAAAGACATAACCTCTATAATTATTCGTATTGAATTTGTCTGTTGAGGTAAGGAAGTGTCTCTCTGCATCTGACAGTGATAAAGAGAATTTATGAAAGAGCATGTGGTATCGTTTCAGGGTTTAGAACTAGATATTGTGTGTTATTAAAAATCTTTTATCGGTTTTAAAAAGTTGAGCTTTAGCAGAATTGTTTTCATTGACATTTGCAAATGAAAACAATCTTGAAAGAAGTGAGAAAAACAAAACAAAACCATAATTAAAACGTTTCCTGCTGTGTTTGGAACATAAATTCAACAGGATTTGAGCTTGTCATTGTCATTATTTTAAAATATTGTCATTATTATTAATATATAATCATGTTTGTTATAGTAGTGTCTAAGGAACAACCTAGAGCAGGGACCCATTGTACTAGGCAGTATTGTAAACAAGGGCCAGACAGTTACTTCCATGGAGTTTACAGTTGAAAGACTCAAGACAGACAAAGGGCTGGAAAAGGAACGTTATGACTCCTATCCCCAATAGGGTCTCATTCTATTGGCTTCATTTTGTGGATCTAACTCCACTTCTTCGACACTGACTCTTTGCAGTCTTCCAGTTTCACCCCTATATGTGAAAAACTGACTGAAAGGACTTTCCTTTTCGTTAAACCCTTGTGAAAGCCCTATTCAGCTGTGGTAGACACAGAAAATTCTCTAACAGGTACCACCCATGAAAAGGATTGTACCTGATCCTTGTGCTCAGCTAGATCTGTCTCTGCAACAAAATGCCCACTGTGCATTCATACAGTGCTAAAGCTGAGTTAAAAAAAAATAAAATAAAAAATTCAAATTAACTTCATATGTCCGCCAGGTGCTGATTAACACAGACTCGTGAAAACCTCTGTCACCTGTAGGTAGAGTCCACAGGGGCGCCCAGTGGCCACAATGTTGTAGGCTATGCTCCCATCCTAAGGGAAACATAAGCCCTTAAGTAGCTTGCTGTGTGCTTCCTGATCAGAGGAACTAAAATCATCCATTTTCTTTTAACAGAGTGCAAAGCAAAAGGCTCTTTTACATTTTCGCTCTGCCATGCATGCTTATTTTGGGACTGGCAGTTTTTAAGTAAAGACAGTAGCATTTGACTAGTTATTTTCATGTGGACTGTGCCCTTTTATTTTGTGTCCCACTTCCTTCCTTCAGCTTCACACACCTGATCCTGAATAAAAGACTGGGAGAACTCCAGTCAATTCCAGTATCTGCTCTCCAAGTAATCAAGTCTCTTAAAGCAAGTTGCCACCTCCCCATGAAGAGCTCCCCCTCCCATATGCTACTCCAGACAAGGGCTTCTTGTCATTTTCATCCACTACAAATCTCTGTTATGTAAATAAAGAAAGCAAAAATAATAATTTGTATCATTCTCCAGCCAGAGTCTGATTATGATTTGGATGAAACACTGAGAAATATCAGGCTCAGAGGCTATATTTATCTGGATGGGATCAAATCATATCAAAAGCAGATAATCTGAAAAGGAACAAAAAGCTCCAGGAATTCAGTTTATTACAAATCTCTGGACTCCAGTCCCAAGCACAGCATGTCCATATTTAAATGGCTAATATCACAGACTGCTAATTGTCTGGCAACACGTATTTTCTTTAGGGATTTGACACAGCCTACTGAATCTGCCAAACTCTTTGAAAGTCCCTCATTCAGGGAATGAAAGCCATATTCCTGTGTACAGGATCAATGAAGGATTATGCTAAAGCTAATAAAAGCAAAATGAGAAAAAAGAAAAGGTGAATGATAAAGTGATGTTGTGTCCATGGGACTTTTCCAGTCCTCATGGAGAATGTACAGCAAAGTTAGCAGTATGTGCTGTTTCTAGCCTATAGTTTATAAATAGGGCCTTCTTTCCTGCTCCTAAGTCTCCTTCATTTTGCAGTCTTTGTGCTAAAGCATCAGCAACCTTATTCCCTGTTTACTCTGTGTGTAGGCTTGGAGAAGGAAATGCAGTACCAAGGCTGTTGAGCAAACACTAAATTCACACAAATGATGCAAATCACTACTTTAGTGGCAGGCTGGTTCTTGCTTTTGTCAATGGCCAGGCTGGCTGTCAGAGTTGGTTGGCCTACCTTATGTGTTCCATGCAGGGTGCCTGGGAGTGGGTGCCTTCTTCCTGCCTGGTTTCCACTTCTTCCAGAAATCTGGCACTGAATGCCCAAATATTCAAGCACATAAGTATGTGATCATAGAAATGCTGGTTCGCAAGTGAGGGAAATTCTGCTTGTTTGTTTCTCAGAATTTTTATATTTTGCCTGCCTTTGTGTAAGATTTCAAAAGCGGTTTGGCTGAATACACGGAGTTTTTTGTTTGTTTTCTCATTGCATTGATTTTCTTTTCCAAGAGCTATTTTTCTTTCAATAAATGACAACGAAGAAGAGAGCCAAGGCCTAGAATGTAGATGATCAGCAAGGATGATACTGTCATCCTGTGTCAATCAGGTTCTGAGCCTGGTGAATTAAAGAGTCCCATTGGGAACGTCAGTGTTTCATCAAGACCAATTAGTGGAGATGCTTCTGCTTATGTCTAAGCATTAATGACTGGGCAGGACTGCTTTTTGGAGTGCCTGACAATGGCATGGAACAAGGCACCGACCTAATTACTCCTCTACAAGAGCAGAAAATGCCTTGTGAATGCCTGCTTGGCAAGGAAGTCTCATTAAGGCAAAAAAATCCAACATGAGCATTCCTAGGAACAAAAATTAAATTGATAGGTAACCTGCGGCCATGAGACTTGCTCCACGGCTCTGGGAAATGAAGAGACCTGCTATAGGGTGACATGGGGTATATCTGCACTTTATTTCCTAAATCCGTATTTTTAGTCAGCAAGAAGAGAAAGAATGCATGTATTGTTGGAGAACAGTGAAATTTGTTCCCATCCTTGATTTCATTGTTGAATAGTGCTTGACAGGCTTTCCTGTGCTGGCATTGGATAGTTTTGCTAATCTGTTTCTTCAGGGTTTGCAAACTCACCTAAGAATGAAACGTTTGGTAGACCTAAGTGAAGAGCTGATAATGAGGATCTTACAGTCTGTAGCCTCTCTCTCTGCTTAATATGATCAAGAAGCAGACTGTGTTTTTTCAGTTCAAGAGTGTTAGTGTATTTTCAGTCATAACAGTTTTGTTAAAAGAAAACCAGAAGAGTGAGGGAAAACAGCTGCTCAGATATTTCTTGTTCCCTGAGCAGCTCTGTTCACTGCTCAGTTTTAGTCGCTCCTATCCTTTTTACCTTTATATATCTTCTGCTCTGAAGAGTGCCAGAAAATATTAGAAATACAAAGTATGTTGCTTAATTGTGATTTATGAGATAAATGACATGTTGTTACTTCTTTTCTTTGACTGGATGAGTGCACACTTCTAAATACTGAGGTTCATTATTCATCCAGGGGAGGGATGGGGTGGTGTGGGGTGTGCAGCATAGATATTTACATGTCAGGCTTTCACAAAAGGCACATTTTGGGCAAGCTAGCTCTGAAAAAACACTTGCTTGGTACTGCAAGAACAGGTAGGTACTCTCTAGTTAAAGAAGTGTCTGGTACTTTTGCAGATGTGAAGATGTGTTTCTTGAGATGTGCCTTTTTTGGTGGTTACCAACTTATCACAAAACGCTGAGTTGTGTAGCTGTCTTATGAATTGAGTGCATCCTTCAGGATGATTATGTGGCTGAGACATGATCTTGACCTGTGTTATTTCTTTGCTCAAGTCTGCCCCTTTACCTTACTTACTCTTGCCTTGCCTATCTTACTGCACAGAATGTCAGAGAGAAATGAGGTTTTCAACAGCTGCACAGAAGAGTACCTAATACATGCTAAGGTGTAGGTGGCCTGTAGCAGCACTTAAATGCTGCAAGATGCATAATGCCACTTCTTAAATGCTACAGCTTGAGTCTCTGAGCTTGCCTCTCTCCACATAGGTCCTTTCTTCTCAAAAAATTGGGATACAACTTTTTTCCTTCCTTGAGTTCAACGGACAGCACGCTCACACAGCAGGTCCTAAACTCAGCTATTTCAAACCTCACTTGCTTTCAAAAGTGAATGAGCTTAAGGGGGTTTTTAACTGTTACTTGGGCTCTAGCAGATTTTACAGAGAGGGATACCACAAGCAGATGTGGTTTCTTGGAACATCACTTAATTCTCTTGCCTGCGATGCATCCACAGCTGCACTTGCGCTGCATGATTGCCATGTGCTTGGCCTAGAGAGGTTTGCAGGTCTTGAACAGTGTTTTTTCTGTTGCTCTCTTCCTTTCTGATCTCTGACTGAGAATGGAGGCACAGTTGTGTCCCAATTTACCCCACAGAAAAGAGTCAAAATGAAGTTTATATCGTGCGCTAACATGTTGTGAGGCCATCTAGCAGCTTTAACGGCAGTGTCTTACAAACTTTGCTTTGGTAAGACTCTTGCTTCTGTCTCTGTTTTGGTGAAATAATGCTGAGTAATAATGCATGAATAACTGTAGATTTGTTCAGGTAGTCAGGTTTCTTAGGGAGGATATCCAGGATCCAGCATCTACAACATATTTGCCTCTGGATCTATGCACAGCAGCAATCACATCATTAAAGCATTCAGCCTTTAACTCAGCTTTTTACTGTATCTGACTCACCAGGATATGCTATAATGTAATGTAGCATAGAAGTACACAAAAAATCAGTTGTTTATTCAATTTTCACACAGTTCTTATTCAATGTTGAATTCTATTGACTTCAATTGGAGTGTAGCTTCAGAAATAAATAAATAAAATATGAAAGATTTCAAAATTTGGCCTTAATATATTTCCTTCAAAACAACACTTCTAAGCATAATAAAGTACAGGAGACAGAGATAGAAAGAAGAGGGAAATGCAAAAGGATAATTGCATCACTGTACTAGAGCATGATGATAAAGACAGATACGTAGGAATTGCTGTAGCAGAGCTCATTAAAAACTATTTGTCTTACAATATTTTGTGGTTCTATAGCAGTTATCAGCTAAAGATCTTGGAGCCCTCTGCAGGCTCCACCTCATTCTGGCAGTGTCTTCTGTGAGGTGCTTATTATATTGTCTTTTTTCTATAGGCAGGGAAATAAATAGGTCAGGCAAAATGACTTTTCTGCAATTGCCTGTTTGGCCTGAGTTACATATGGGGCTAGAACTGGGAACAGTTAATTTTCACTTCATCTTACTTCAACCAGCATATAAATTTTCCCCTTTTTCTGCTGCTTTCCCTCCAGTCGTCTTGTAGAGAAATATTTCAGTAGAAGGAAACATGTCATTCAACTCCTGATGAGATTACTGCAAAATGGTTAGAAAACCCTTTGGAGATCACAGTCGTGGATGGTCCACTGTCGAAACAGAATAATATACTGAGTGGGCATTTGCAGAGATCTCTTATATTTGGTACTCTTGATTATTTTTATTCTTTGACTGCAGGATGGAAGAGAATATATATGTGA
The DNA here is from genome assembly GCF_034315485.1 of Pezoporus occidentalis. Classification (NCBI taxonomy): domain Eukaryota; kingdom Metazoa; phylum Chordata; class Aves; order Psittaciformes; family Psittacidae; genus Pezoporus; species Pezoporus occidentalis. The sequence goes on along the minus strand of NW_026915802.1, from coordinate 2,590,196 downwards.
AATCTGTAAACCTCTCAAAATTGGGAGGCACTGCACGTGTTGTGAAGATCAGGAATACAATGCAGACTGATTTTTAATGAATCAGAAGAATAGCTTGAAAGGTAGAATGCAGTTCAACAGAGCCATGTGCAAACAACCAAATTCAGCTTGGACAGATAAGGTACCCAAATCCATGCTGGGGAGCAAACAGAAAGGCAGAAAAGGGGCCTAGAAAAAGGGACCTAGGCACCATAAACAGTTCTCACTATCAAGCTCCTAGTCATCAGTCTACAGTTTTTCCAAAAGAGTAATGATATTTTGTAAAAAGCAAACATCTGGGATGTATAAAACATGTAGCCTGTGAGAAACATGAAGTAATTGTTTGATTATTCTGAGAATTACTAAAAACTCTTTTGAAGTTTTGAACGCTGTTCTTCAAGGAAGACATGAACCAAGTGAAGAGAATTCAGAGGACAGCAGTGAAAAAAAGTCTTGTCTAGACAATTTGTCCCACAGAGAAAAGTTAGAATAAATTGGAGGTAGTCTATCTGAAAGCAAACAAGAATCTACAAATGCATAAAGGTGGACAGTACTATGTGTGTAGTGAACAGGAAAGACAGATCTCAGATCAAATTTTTCAACAATAAAGAAGTAGTATACCTGTCAGGAATGCCACATTTCCCTGTACTGTGAGTGGAGATGGAGTAAATGAGCTTTTTGTAGCTTCTGCTTTTGCTGATTTGAAATATCCCAGTGCTAGTGTCCATGCTTGTAGTTAGGTGTACTCTTTGAGCAGGTGACTATTTATTTAAAGAAAGTGGTCATAAGGATACTGGACAAGCAAGTTATACTAATTTGCTATGTTTTAATTTGTTTTGCCATCAGGTGAAGTTGGGAGGAGAAGCCCCAAACTCCAGTGTAATCCACATAGCCAAGGACAGTGATGGCAGCAGTAGCAGCTGGAAGAGTGTTGGTAGCAAGTGTGGAGCCAAATGCCACCTTCTGGATTTTGCCAACTCTGAGAGGCCACTTGTGGTCAACTTTGGTTCAGCTACCTGACCACCATTCACAAGCCAGCTGTCAGCCTTCAGCAAGCTGGTGGAGGAGTTCTCTGGTGTGGCTGACTTTCTGTTGGTCTACATCGATGAGGCTCATCCATCAGATGGCTGGGCTGCCCCTGGCATCTCTTCCTCTTCATTTGAAGTTAAGAAGCACAGGAACCAGGAAGACCGATGTGCAGCTGCTCATCAGCTCCTAGAGCACTTTTCCTTGCCGCCGCAGTGCCAAGTGGTGGCTGACTGCATGGACAATAATGCCAATGTGGCCTATGGGGTTTCATTCGAGAGAGTATGCATTGTGCAGAGACAAAAAATTGCCTACCTGGGAGGCAAAGGCCCCTTTTTCTACAATCTGCAGGAGGTTCGGCTTTGGCTGGAACAAAACTTCAGCAAAAGATGAAATCCACTCTCTGCAGAAGTTGTGTCAACAGATGTGTCCCTTTAAGATGATGTAAAAGGGAAGAAAACATATGCTGGTTTGAATAAGGCCTTTCAGAAGATTGCAGGAGAACACATTTGATAACAAGGTCAAATGCATGTTAACTAGCAAAATAAAATAAAACGATAACCCAACTACACAGAAACATTATTGTATGAAAAAAAATCCCACTCCTGCGCCCGCTACAGGACAGAAGAGGTAAAGAGGCGTCTGCAAAAAGGTGCTGCTTGTGAGTGGAGATAAAAGACCTGTCTTGCAGTAACCTGTCTTACGAAGCATCGGCTCTAGGGTGAGCCAGAGGTGCTGCTGCTGGGAAGGCAATCCATTGAAAGGCAATGCTGTGCATTTCACCGGAAACTTTTCTTTACCCTCCTGCAAGTGACCTGGGAGGAGCCAGGGGGCTTGAAATTACTTTGCACAGAAATGCAGTGGAGTGTGTCTCTCTCGGTAGAGATTTTATTGTTCAGAGGCTGCAAGAACCACCATACAGTGCATCCTGCAGGCAGATTGTCTGCTGAGATCAAGATGAAACATTGTATGCTGATATTTGTACTCTCTATGGACACATCTGCATATCATATTAATTATGTCATTCTATCTGTATGTTTGTACTCAGTACACAAGCCTGTGCATGTTGAGAAAGATGTTAAAATCTACGGAGTTGGACCAAAAAGACAAAGGTCATCAAACAAGCCCATTACAATTTGAAAACTAAAAGCGCTGGACTATTTGTTACAGAACTGTGAGAACCACCTAAATCATGCATCACAAGACAAAGCTCAGCTAATGCCAACCAACCCTCGGTTCTCAGAGCTGACAACACACATTTATTAATATTCTCTGGTTCTCTTTGTTTCTTTACTCACCTCAACCTCCTGTCTAGCAATAGGCTTAAATGTAATTTCATTTTTATCTTTAAAAAAAATAACTTATTTCTCTCTTTTATTTTTATTTGAGGTAATGACTTTACAGATGTATTTTAGGGAAGGGGGAATTTATGCACAACTTTACCTCATTGAAATGGAAACCTATACTCTCTTTTATCCTGTTAATTGTAGTCACACTGATTTTTGCTATCTTAGTTACCTACAACTAGTTTATAGCTAAATTAGATTGTTTGGAAGTTCAGTTGTTTGCAGCTTTAGAACTGATTAGCTGCAGTTCTGCTATTAGATGGGTTTGTTTCACTCATGTTCTCAAAAGCCTTCCCAGAGACACAGGGAGGACAAATAGTGTGAATTCATGTGAATAAGTGTAAAAGATGGCAGAATTTTGTACAAATGGCTCTGAGGAATTATTAATTATGTTTAAAGAGATACTGTCAACTGAAAGTATGCATTAAGTTTAGGTATTTCTAAAAGTAAAACGATTTACTCAATCCTGGTGAAAAGGCAAGTTTGCAATGTGCTAACCCATTAGAGCTGATAAATGAAAACCTATAAGGAGATGGACTATCCAATTTTTCTCTCAATTTGGGTGGAAACATGAAACAGATAAACAGGATTAAGTAACAAAAATCAAATTAGTTCTTCTAATTTCTTATCCTGCCAGTTGTCAGGAATGTGATATATTAATACTAGCATAGGGAAGAACAGAAAATACATACATAAACATTTTCATTCTCACAATTTCCTTTTAATATTGTGTATTTCTTCTTTTTTGGCTGTTGGTCAACTCAGCCAATGTACATTCGGAAATGTGTTTTCAAGTGCAGAACTCAAATGACAGTGATTTCTCCCATATTCACATTCATGCTTCCCTTCCTGTTCATGTTTTCCTCAACACACAGTTAAACATACACACATACTTCCACAGTTGGTAATGTGTATCAGAGAAAGGTGTAAAGAACAGTCTTCAGACTTTCTGGTGAGCCCCACTTCCCAGAAGGCACGTATGCATGGGTATATGTATGTATGCATTTATGTATGCATAAATATATCTCATAAATTTTTATGTATGTGTATGCATACACATGCACCACAGTGGTGTCCAAGACCAATAATAACAATTATTCTGTCCTCCCATTCATTAATGTTGCTGTAACTTGTTCAATATGGAAGATTATTATACATCTGCATGAGTAACTGGACTGTACAGCTGAAATTTTTAAACCTAATATCAGAGAAACAGTAACATAGTTAAACTACATGCTTTATTTAATCCAGTGTCCTACCTCTGACTGTATCAGATGCTTCAGAGGAAGGTGCAGTAATTCCTTCTGGATTTTTCGTTAGCTTCATCCCCTTTTCTTTTGTCCTGTCTAATGTCATTGTTGGTGTCTCACCATCCCTATGAGAGACTGATCCTAAGTTTTGAGATCTAAATTGAGGTGGAGAATGCCAAAATAAAAACCCACTATATTTAAGAACAAAGAAAACCAAATAAAAACAGATTTTTTTTCAGATTTAAATTGACTGCTCTCCAATGTCACTCTCAGCTCTTGCTCTTATATGCTAAACCAGTATAAATAGGAGTGATCTCAATTTTTCTCCTGTAGGCCAGCGATTATATGCTCTATATGGAAAACTACATATTTTTTTTTGCTTCTTAAGCCAAACAATAATTCGCATCCTTATGCAGGTCTGTATTCTTTGCCTGTCTCTGAATCCCTTCTGGTTTTACTACACTGTCTTTTTACTCAGGTGAGTAAAGATCTAGATGCTACTCCAGGTGAAAATATGCTTTCATACACCCAGCACAATATATTTTTCTTATTATATCCTATTCACCTCAAACCTTACTAATCTGTAGCAATCCATAGCAACTCCATAGTTTTTGTAAAACTTAAACTAGTAAGTCTTTTTCATCCTTTTTTTTCCCCATCACACAGTTGAAGTTTGAACTGTTTGTCTGGAAAATGCTAGCCAAATGTTTAGCACAGCTGTTGAAACATACCGTTAGCTCAGAGGAGTGAGCCGAGTTAGTAATTCAGTTAGTTAATATCCCTTTGCATATCTAAAGTATTTTTAAAGTCCATTTTCTCTTTTTTGAATTTCCATTTTTTTGTGTGTTATTCATAGTTGTCTGTTCATCACATAGGATAAAGGAATTATAAAATTTGCTTCTGCAAATGGGAAGTCCACAGTGATTTTCCACAAGAAAAAATACACAAGAACTTCATTTCTTTCTTGGCAAAATGAATGCCTTACCCTGCCCAAAACGTAAAGATAATTCATTCCAACTGATTATCAAGCAGAAATATATTCTGCAAATCCTTAAATTTCTCCAGAAAATTTATGGTCAAAAGCAGGAAAAGTATTTCAAAGAGAAATGGGTTTTTATAAAATATCTTTAGTAAGTGGCTAATAGAAATAAAAGCTCTTCATTTTTGTTTTTTTTTTTTGTTAACAAATCAGAATATTTTATAGAAAAGGTTTTAAATTAAACTTCATGCACCGTCCTCAGTTAATGATAGAAATAGCCATATGTCACATACCCCAGGTAACAGTGGGTTGGTTTGAGTTCAGGCAGAAATTTTGCTATCTTGCTAGCATTGTACTTAACTCTTGTCCTAGTCTGTTGTGAGGCTGAATTTGCTTTTGTCTGTTATTCTCACTTTTCAGGGCACTAAAATCATATTACTCGAGGTGCTTCAGTATGACATGCATATTGAGCAATAGCTCACAAAATAGCTGCCCTGAAAGCATTCTGGAAGGCCACTGTAATAGAAACTCCAATACTGTGTCTCAGCATTAGTATGGGAAACTTCCAGTACTTTTGCATTTTGAGCAAGGTAAAAAGCTATTGTGTGCTATTATCCTACACTGTTCCATGCTTAGCATCATTATTTAACACTGTATAAAGTGAATGTAAAACATTTTGTACAGATGAAAACGATAACATTTTGCTCTTGCTTGTGTAGACAATGACATAAATTTAAGCCAGCAGGAAAACATGCACTATTAAAAAGAAAGAAATATGTTATAAAATATATTGTTGAACAACTGTCTGAACACTTTGAAAAGAAAAAAAAAATAGCAATCATTTTTATGAAGGTGATCTTGGTGGGGGAGCCCATAAAGCTTCTCAAAAAGCTATCAGTGCTATGTGTTCAGGTGTGTGTGGGGAAAGTGGCTTTTCTGTGATGTGGAGTGTAGCTTTCTGTATGTGTGAAAGTGGCTTTTTTTGTGGTATGGAGTGTAGGTTTAAGAGTTTTAAAGACTTTCATTCAGTGCTATAACCAAAGCAATAAGTGGTATTGGGTAGGGAATATTGGCCAGTTTTGTTCAACTCTACACCAGTCTATGCTGGATCCATATTCAGTGACCTTTCTGCCCAGTTTGGAGGCTTTAGAGAAGAGAGACTGGGGTGAGACAATGAATGCTTGTGTGCTTATGAAGATCACTAACAAAAGAGTAATTAACTCAGTTGGTGTTCAGATGCCCTCACATTGGCATTCTTCTGTGCACCTTAGTGTTTCTGTATTTGAAAGAGGAGTCTCTTTGGGGCTGCTAGTAAGATCACTGGGATGTAGGTGCCTGTGTGTACTGACTATGTGTGTGTATGTTGTTTAAATGTCAAAAATACACTTTGCAGGAGAGCCAGCAAAACTTTGTTACAATATGGTGCTCCATGAAATGTGCTTTCTAGATTTGTTTTTATTGTATTACAATAAATTGTAAAGGAAAATATACCTCTTCTGTGTCTTCTTACTCTAATATTGATTATTAATATGCACTGGAATCTTGACATTAGATCAAGGAAACTTAGAGCTGTATTTAATACAATAGTCTATGCCACCCTGAGTAGATCTTAAACAATATGAGCAAATCCCATTATAAATGGTGGGACTGAAGAGTTAAAGAGTTTGATCACAGAGAAATCAACTTCAGCTAATCTGAATATTATTTCCATGATTTGATAAATTACTTGACTCACTGTATATGCCTGTGTACTTCTAATGTTCATGTTAGTGAATCCACTGGCTTAAATGTATCTTACAGAGGTAATGTGAAGTGGAAACGCATTGAGTGAACATCCAGTTCAAATCCACCTTATTCTGCATGGCTGCCTCACAGGTAGTCTGTTTAATGTGAAAGTCTGTGCATGTGTTTCTAGGGACATGCCAACACACACAGTGCATACAGGGTCTGCATCCTCTAAATAGCATGTTCTGGCTGTACCTGCAATTGTGCTTGTTGGAGCACAAACGTAAAACAGACACATGTGGGCTGCAGTATGGATATTGTATTTTCTGTCCAGAATGCCACGTGTAAATATTTCTTGCAGAAATATGTGAATAACTTGCTTCACTTTCTTCTTCTACAGCAGTGTCAAGATGCCATGTCCTAGCTGTTCCTCTGCTTCCCTTGGCCACACCAAACTAAGTATTAATAAGATATTCTAATCAAGGATCCAAAGACATCAGATTTCCTAGTCCACATAAAACATTCTTCCTTATTCAGTGGGTTGGATGGGAAGGAAGACGGGTTTCAAACACCGTGAGTTTCCAGGGCTGTTGAACAAAGGGACAGATGAGCTCCCAGGACCACCACACCCCCATTCCTGCACACATACGTGACCTGAAAGTTAAAATGGTTAAACTGTAAAAGATAATTTTTCAGAAGAAACTCATCTGACATTCCCCTCTCATAATGATAAAGGTATATCCAAAGAAAGTCTTAAGTTTAAGCAATAAGACTTAAGCAACAATATTTTAATGATTAACCAATAGCACTCACAAGTCTGGTTAGTAAGCTGGCTTTAAACAGTTGAATTTCAGTGTGATGCAAACAACTGAATTATTTTTATTGTTAAGGTTTGCTGCAAAAAAGTTTGGCTGAACCTCTAAACAACTTTTATATTTAATTTAAGGGCTTCAATTCACCATGTGAAGACACCAGGAACTTAGGCACTTGGTGAATCAGATTTAAGCTAAGCATCTGGCACCAGTTTGACTCTGGAGCTAGTGCTCTTACCTGTAAGACCAAGCCCTGTCTGTGTAGTTTTCAACCATGAGGAACCCCAGATTAAAGGCTGTCTGGCAGATGGTTTTCTCAGTGCTATAATACTAGAATAGCTTCTGCATATGTTAGGTAGACCAAATAATATTTTCCATATAGTGAAGCTGTGTGATTGACCTTTGTATTTCTCAAGTAAAAAGGGCTTGCCATGGTATAACATTATGATTACTGACTAAACTCAAAATTTTCTCAAGCAAGGAGCATTAACTTCTTGATGTCCTTATTCCTAAGGTTGTAAATAAAGCCAGGTAAGTGTCTGATAATCCAAACTCAAGGAAAATAAGAAGTATAACTGAAGACTGGTTCACTAATACATGCTTAACATAATCATGCAAACTGGTACACTTTCAGTTGGCTTTCCTTTTTCTGTTTATTTGGCGAGGGAGAGTGTTTTTGGATTTTTTTTTTTTTTACCTGGGAAGATATTACAAAACTGTAAGCACAGGACTAATATTTAGAAAAAAGGTAATTGAAAATCAGAAAACAGATGTGCTCTACCTGCAGCACTTGTCAGAACTTCTCTTGCTTTGTTCTTGACTACAGACCCTTGGAACTTGTGTTGTTCTGCAGTATAAGAAAGGGGTGTGTGTCAGAGAAGATCAAAGAAGAGAGCTAGCCTTGGAATCAGAAGTGGAAGAGTAGAATATATACCAAATTAGCCCTTTCTTCAGCTCAAGCTGTTGGATGTCTTATTCCTGCAGACTTATTAATGAGTCCTTGGAGTGTCTCCTTAAAAAACAAAATGTAATTGCCTTCAAATTGACTTCTTGGGCAGCTCTTCAAGTTTTCTTCAAAAGATCAGACCTTTGACCATACAGACACACATGAAACAACAGCTGAACTTGCCCTAGGTAGGATAATAATTACAAGACATATTAGATCTCATATGTCTTTAGGTCCTATCTCACGTGGAAGAGCAGGTTTGGGAAAACAGCTAAAGAATGGTTTTGACTGTTTCTGCAATACATTAAAAGTATTTTGTTCATTTTTTTCTGATTCATTGGTTGGTATCAGTGAGAGGATAAGAACACTCAGCTGACCACTGGTTGGTTCTTCTTCATGTTGTCCTAACACTTCTGCAGTTACAGGTCCAACCCCTCTAGATGTCCTGTTGCAAACTGGCACCGGATTGTCCCTCACAGTACATTTTCTGGGGCTTTCTCCATTCCCATTTTAAGTGGTAACACTTGACTGCTTTAAAATACTATTTACAAGTTCTGTTACCTTCATATGAAAGTTTCTGTTTTTTTTTTTCTAAATGACAGGATAAAGCTTTATTTCCCTTTTCTGAATTTTCTGAGACACCCAATCTCCCTTGTTACTAACTGAAAATCATGCAAACAAACCACATACATTTATCCAGGCTGTCATCCAGCCCAATTCTCCTAAGTTTGCTGTTTCTCAGCCCTTTGCTTTAAACCTTAGACCACACTGCCTAGTCCAAAATCTATTTAAAATATCACTTATGTATAAATAAGGTTTAGAGCAGTCGTAGGACTTTTAAAATCTCAGGTACGAAAATCAATAGTCAATATTCTGTCTTTGTGTTTTGCAAATCCAGGAGCCATTTGCAAATATCATCCAGGTTTTGCTCATCCAAATTTTGTTTGGGATACAAACAAGCAGGCACTTTGTGCTAGCCTATCCTCTGTTTAAAGTAAGAAAATCCCAGATCTGTTAAAGTTGCCACTGTAAGTTTTTGGAGGAAAATGGTAGTTCAGACAGAATACTGCATAGCAAATACTCACTGAATATCTTATGCTCTGGAAGTTACTTGTAGGGTGTTGGTTGATACTGTTGACATTTACAATAAATATTCAGTTTTTCTGCCTTATTCCCATGAAAGATGAGATTTTTTCCTTTTTACCACTACTTGAATATTACTCAGGGGAGCAAGTGAAGCATGCTCCTTTGGGTGACTTTGTTATTTAATCTGTTTCTTGCAACACTCGATACTTTCTCTTTCAGTACTAATTCTTCCAGGTCTGCCACTATTCCTGGACAATTCATTGTGCATTTATGCCCTTCAGGATCTCTACCTTTCATGCAACAGGCACATGTAGTCCTTGTTGTTTAAGCAGCGTTCAGATCTGTGGGCATTTTTCTGGGAGTTTGGTTTTTCTTTCCAACAAAACTGGGCAGCTGCAGGAAGTCATATGATCAATGGCCCAAAAGTTAGAGCAGTGCTCTTTGAATTGGTATTTCACTAGAGATCCTCTAACACAAGCCTGGAAGCGGCTGCTGCCTGGCAGGCCTCGATGACCCTGGGCACTGCTGAATTTCTGTTAAGCTTGCACAAGAGTAGTGGTATTTCCCCACTCTCTTTCAAAATATTAGTTTGCACAAGTCCCTTGTATTTGACCATCTCTTGCCAGGCTGGGAATTCAGTTCTACTTATTACAAGTTCAGTCCTGACTGGGCTTTCACATGACATTTGGGCACAGGCCAGCTCTCACTGCATTTCTGTAGCAGGTGGTTGGAGGACAACTGCTGCTAAGCTGTTTCTCAGTGTTGTTTTGATAACGCTGTGCTGAGTGCTGCCTGGGTGTCACGCTCACTGCTGAGCTGTACGTGGAGGAAGGGTCAGAGAAAGTGGAATTGGCATAATCCTGACCCAAACCTGGGTAAATAGTGCATCAGAAAGCATTGCCAACCTAGAGAAGACCTAGTGAGTATGTAGTCCATGGCATAAAACCAATCAGTACTATCAGGACCTGTGGTCACATACAGTGACCGAAGTACTGCTGTTTGCCTTGTGGGTTCTCTATTTGTAAGGACTACATATTTTGTTATTTTTATCTGACTCCTGTGAAACTGCCTGACAATGTTTCTTTTTTCTTTAATTTTCTTTTTTCTTTATTTTTTTTTTTTTTTTAATTCTGGGCATAACATTTTCAAATGTTACCTTCCTTTACTCCTCACCGTCACACATGCAACCCCATACATCAAAAGACATCTCATATGTTGAAGGGCTGATTTTCTCAAGAGTTCTGCTCCCATACAGGTAAATTCAAAAATGATCAGATTCCCAGAGGAGCCTGCCTCACCAGTTTTATTAACAGGAAGTAAATGGGAGTGAGATTCTGCCACTGGAGTTTTGGGGGGTTTCTGAGTATGCAAAATTTGAGAGCTTTGCTTATTGCTCCATCAAACAGACACTAAGCCACAATCAAAAATATTGGTAAATCATATAAGAAGAACCTGGACTTCAGGTGACAGGCATTAAAGAAAATTCAGCATGCTTGTCTTTGAATGGCAACAGGCTCTGTGTCCCTTTCCTGGATTATGTACTGCCAGAGCTATCTTGAGTTTCTTCTAATCTGCAGCCCAGAAAATGTGGAAATCTCATCAGACATGTTAAATCCATCCTTTCCTGTGTGGCTGTCTTTCAGTGAATGCCCCCCGTGTTTGAACTGTCTCCATGGCAACTGAATGCCTTGTTCAGGGTAGAAAAGTGTTGTTGGTTTGTTTTTTGGTTTTTGCTTTATTTTTTTACTGAAGAGATAAGGTGAAGCTTACACCTAGCCAATAAAAAGTACTTGTCTGTAGTAACCAGGACCTGATCTGACCGTCTTCAGCTGGTTTTGGTGAGTAGAAAGACATGTGCATGAATTACTTTGAACAAATGAGACATCCTCAGGTGCTAGTGCTATAGGGTTATTTTTGTTAGACTGGACAAAGCTGTGCAGTTCCTTGAGGAGGCACATGCACTTCTTGTTGCTAGTCAACTGTGTATTTAAGCAGGAAAAAGACCTGATCATTGAATATTGCTGGTGGCTGGGCCAATTATGATTTTTCAGGAGAGAAGAAAAATTTTGAAATAATGTGGGTTCGCAGAGCAAAACATCGACATCATTAGCAAAGTTGAAAATGGAAGACACTAACAAACCTTTGTAAATCAAAACCCTAAAACTCTATAAACCTAACCTAGTCTGTTTGGCACGTTGCGAGCATGGAAATAACATGCTCGGTTCACTCAGTGCTCATTTTTTCTCTTGTATAATAATAGCCTTATTTGAGAGAAAACTCTCCTGCCTCCCTTAATATACCAAGTAATTACTAATTGCTAAGTTAAAGCTGAAGCAGGTGCAAATTTACACTGCCCCTGACACAGCAGGCATAAAAGGACTCTGATTCAGGTGGTAGTGTTTCCATTATGGTTTAGTTGAGGTTTTGGCTGTGGAGCTGTCTCTGTGGAGGCATATAGAGGAGTTGTTTGGGATTTTTGTTTTATATATATCTTCTTATGTAAAGGTTCTGGGCACAGTGTGAGGTATGTGCTCTTAGGAAAGGTTTGGCCTATCATTTAGGGGGAAGGGGCAATAGTAAATATCTTTTAGGCTTATGGTTTCTTTCAAAATCAGAAAAAGCATATTGCTTATACCAGATCATTTCCAGAAAAGTCACACACTGCCTGAGACCAAGAAATTTAAAGAGGGTAGGAACTTTTACCTTTCTTTATATGTATGCCCCCTAGCATATTTCTATTGCAATCTGTAGTAGGAGATTTTTTTTCTAGCCTCTGGCTCTAGTATTTTGCTACTTTCAGTGTTGATGATCCCTTCTGTACTGTACAGGGAGCTAAAATAACAGTCTTAGAACATTTGGCATTCAAGCATAAAGAGCCTCAAATATCCCACAACAAAGATGATAGTCACTTATCATTCCTACTTTTCAGATTGCCCTCAGAATTCTGCTTAAAGCTGTGATGGTCAGAGCCTGGGGTATCACAGACTTGTTGGCTTTGCCCTCAGGGTTATTGCAAGAGTTGTAATGTGCTGTGCAGGGAAAATGGGATAGTGGGAAAGGGCTCTCAGGTTTGGGGTATGACTTCTTTGCAGCTGGTACTTAAGTTTGGAAACAGTATCACATGAGGAGACTCAGTAATGTGGCTACAGTTAAATGACTGCTTTACTTCTCGCATAATAATTTGTAAGTGGGGTACTCCGAGACATAGTCTGGTTGTTGGGTTTAGAATGTTCCTGAAAGGCCTTCAAAAATCTGGGTGACTCTTGCTTTGCATTAGCTAATGTTTCACAGGAAAAACTTTGCACAGAATCACTCACCAGGGCCTTTTCAAGGTTAAACAGCAAGTTATTTGTAGCAATTAAATTACATCTCATCTCTTAATTCCTGAGTAATTAGAGAATTGTACTGCTTTGCAAAATAATTTCCATGCCTTCCCTTTATTCCTCCACACTATTTTCCCACAGACCACCTTGAAAACTCAAGGGTGGAGACATGCTGTTTTCCAGCCTGGAGTCAAGACCTGCAAAGAGACAGCTGTGTATTTGACTTCTGTAGGTGCTTTTAGGCGATTGTTTAGCCTGAGGAGTCAAATAGCTCTGGGCCAAAGTAATTGGTCTCTGTGCATAGTTTGTAACTAATTGTAGTACAGAAGCCTGGAGCACTGGATACCTCTTTCCACTACTGTGATACTCAGACAAGTAGGATATGTTTGAGATACGCCAGCTTCTTAACCCGAAGAGTCTATGTGATAAATATGCTATAGCAGGCTAGAACATGCAAAGACACTCCTGCCTTCCCCTTATAGGAAGAGCTGCAGATTTGCAGAGCAGCAAATTTTTGTTGTACTACACATCTCTAACAGAGAAGTGTTTTTCTGTAATAGAAAAGTACTTCTCTATTGCCCAAGAGGAGTAAAAGAAATCAGAGGGTAAAAACGTGTTCAGATTTGTGTGTTCAAATTGAGGCTTCTGCCTTTAACTGGCCAAACTCTGATCTGCCATTTGTAGAGTCTCAGCATCAGTTTATCAATGTATATTTTCATGAGAGAAACAAAGTAGGAAATGCACAGCTGAGAATTCATCACAGTTATTCCACCTGATTTGGGAAGTCCTAGGCTGTGGGTTTTACAACTCAAGTACAGCTGTGAGAAAAGACCCACCTTTAAGAGGTGTATTTGTCTTGTTGTGTTTGGTTTCATTTATGAAAGAAGATTCTAAATCTGGTTTAGTTTAGGAATGCTGATGTGGAAAGATATAACAGTCTGAAAAACTGTGTGATATAAATACCAAGGAGAGAGGGAAAAGGGGAAAGGAAATATCTAAGATGGTAGGCAGGATAAATATAAGCAAAGGAAAACTGAAAAGGGACATTATATGAAAAATCCTGGAATTAAAATGTGTTCAGATGCGTTGCAATATAGTTGTATAATCTTAGCTCTTTAAGACACTCAACATTAGATTAGAAATACACCAGATAAGTAACTATATATCTGTATGTTCCATCAGTAAAATCTATTTAAAGAATCTGCCTACACTCTTGGTGTTTTTTCCCCTCTTTTCTATTGCCTTTTAAAGTTTTTCTCACTGCAGTAGCAGAAAGGGGGCTGGGGAGAAAACCAGCTGAGGCAGGGAAGTGGTCTGCAGGGCCTATGTACCTGCTCTGAATGCAAACTCAGGAGACCAGTCCTCTTTCTTTAGCATATCACTGTGAGTACATTCTCATGTAAATAGGTAGGATTTCCTGAAAACAAATTCTTACAAAACCATTCTATCACCCCCCTCTGCTAAAACAATATTTCCGCATATCCTTATAGCTGTCTGAACCTAAACTAGTTTTTCAGATCCCTGAACCTACCTGACCCTGAATGAAGGTGGCATCACTTCTCCCTCTGTCATGTAGGAAGCAGTCATACATCATTATATTTCAAAGCTAAAAATCCCTTGTGGTTTTCCTATGTGTCTACTAAATCATTTGCATCTTTTATAGTGGCAGTCATTGGACTTTCCTGCACTGTATCTAGGGGGGGCAATAGAACTAAAGTTCGTCAAATACCAGTGTGCTATTTAATATTATTATTTCAGTTGTCTTCAAATACTGGCTTTAAACACAGGGCAGAAGGTAAATTTGGGTCCTTTCCAGCTTTGGATTGCCAGCAGGTTTGCTAGACTTGAGTAATTCACTTTTTATATTTTATTTTTAAATTTAAATTACTAAAGCTGGCAGGCAGGTTTTGGGCATTACCGGGATTTTGTATAATACTTCTATTCCCTTACACACTGCCAGTTACTAACAGAGCTTGTAGAAAATCCTATGTGGCCTAGTTTCTGGAAGCTGCAGGCTGAATTAGTTTAAAAGGACTTTAGACGCACTGCCCAAATGTGACGCTTTTTTTAGATGCTAAGTCATCCAGCAGTTTAAAACTAGAAATGGGTCCGGAAGAACATCCCTGAACTTGAGAAGAAATATGGATACAACTTTGAAACTAATATTTTTCTCTACTGGAAAAGAACCCCCTAATTTTCTATCTACCCCATTCCTCTTTCCCTAACAAAGCAGTATTTTTCTGATCATGTGAACTTTATTTACTGACTACCAAGTAATTACATGGTGAGTAATTGGATGGCTTTGCAGGACTGGAAATGTAATACTTACTTCTTAACCTGTAGGTGAGTATTTCAGCTCTGTGCTACCCCAGCAGTGAGCACAGATTGGTTTTAAGTGTCTGCTTCATGCCACGTGGTGGGATTCAGCTCAGTGGAGTCAAGTGTGTGCATTGCATGTAACCACTAGCTCTATTGGCAGCCTTGGGAAAAGAGCAAGGACAAAATGGATCTCAGGGGGAATGTTCCTTTAGCTTTTACATTACAGTATGGACTGTATCTATGGCTATCTGGAGAACATACAAGTGTTTGTAATCCAAATCTCAATTTGTTCATGTGGAGTACCTGCTGAGCTCTGCTATCTTTCACTGACACTAGATGAAAATTAAATATTTGAATTAGCTTCAGGATTTTAAGTAATTGTCTAAATCACTGCTTGAAAAGGAAATATGATCTTAAAAGAAACCTTTGTAATACAGAAACTGCCAGAAGGAATTAGTACATGGCACTGCTTTAGTTGAAGGAGGGGAAACAATTCTTGCCATTTCATGACAGTAGATCTTTTCTTTCTGACCCAGCAGCAGTTGATTAGTTACCCTGAGCTGTTGTGATCTGCTCCAGGTACCACTAATATCCCTGTTTTTTTGCTTAAGGAGTGGTGAAAATATGCATCCCAGCTGTTACAATAGAAAAACTTACAACATGAGCAAAGCTTGTGAAAAGAAATCCAGCAGAGTCAGGTTTTATTCACATGGATAAGGGGTTTTTTTTTGGCTTTTTTTTTTTTTTTTATGCCATGGAACTTTTTCGTCCTATAGCTTTTGTAAATCTTCTTCCCCTTGTTGCTTGGAGATTTAAAACAAATAGCTAAACAACCAAGAGTATTTAATGAACTCTGTATTGCCTCACTATTAACTGAGAAAATTTCTAGGTTTCCCACTTCCCCAACTGTCCTAAAATAACAAAAATAACCTAATCTTTTTATAATCCTATTTCACAACTCATTTTTCACTGCTTCATTCCACCCTAGACTGGATTTTCTTTCTTCTTAGTTCTCATTTTTCCCCTACCACACATGTATCCACTATTCCTCTCTCACAAACAAGCTTGCTCACACACCCCCACACATCCACTCTCACATGCATCAGGAGTGGTTTACAGCTCAATTTGAAAGATGTTTCTTAATAGAATAAAAAAAAGTTCTCATTGTTTCTGATGTGGAGCACAAGTAACAAAACAATGGAAGCCAGAGTGGGCAGTAAAACCCTTGTGGTCTGCAAGCTCAGTTGTGGGAAATGTGGTGTTAATTTTTCTTATTTTAAAATCTTCTAATGCCTCTCACAGAACTTGAAAGAACATTTTGTTTACTTAAAAAAAATAATAATCTGATGACTTTGTTATATGGGATTTATTTGGGTTCTTTCTGTCTCATAACTACGAAAGCTTGTAGGAAAACAGGATATTTGTCTCTGAAGAGGTTGTCTGCTACTTATTTCCCACATAAACTTCCTGCTGCTGTTTCTTCAGAAACTATCTAATCCACTGGCATCCCAGGCCTTTAACTATTCATTGTGCACCTGGTCTCCAAAACATGGGCTTTCTAAATGAGTTTGCCCTCGCCATATCGCTCCTGCCTCTAATTTCTTTAACATCCACTGACGAGGGCACCTCTCAAGTTTGCCCTCGCTCATCTTTCTTTTAGAACTGTTTTGTTCATCTCTGTCCTGCAAATTTCCCTGTTTCCTCTTATGCCATTCTTCTCAGTACCTTAACCTGAACTATAACCACTTTCTGTTGCAGCTTATGGGAAACAGCTCCTATCTTCTGTGGATGCTTCAGCATTGTCTCACTGCACACAGAAAACACTCGCAGGATTGCTAGTCTCCCTGGAAATTTGATTTCCAGATTTTCTTCAACCCCATATTCACACCTTTCGCCCTTATATTAACACACTTGTTCTGACCTTCCTTTCTTTAGTTTAACTGTTCTCTATGGAATGTGGTAATACCATGACAAAACTGTTTTTTTAATGTGATAAAATGCCATTTTCTTCCATTAGGGCAGATCACACAGCTGCGTGTTAAAAGGTCAATGTACAAAAACCTTATAAAAGTATTGATCAGCCTGGAAGCAGGTGATATTTTTGTAATGCCCTGGTGTCACCATGACTAAACTGATTAAGGTACAAATGATGAGGACATTCAATTTAGTCAGTTCAGCTCCTGGAATAGTCTTCCAGCCCCCAGTCTCCCAGTGTTCTGGATAAATGTGCTTGGAGTTCGTTGTAAAATTCCAGGTCAACGTACGTCCGAGTACTCAAACAAAGCAAAATGTTCTGACCATGTGCAAAGCCAGCCCTCCTGCCTGTGAGGCCACAGGTGAACTTGTGATAGAGAAATGTGAGCAGCTGGCAGGCCTACAGTAGGTGCCATCCAAATTGGTCTTGATGAAGGTGAGCTGTTCCTTCTCACCGGTGACGCTCTTTCCTCTACTGTCTTGCAACTTGACTGGTTGCTTTACAATGCTTGAATTGTCCATATAGTCTTACATCTGATATAATTTGGTTTGGGAAATAGTTTCCAGCTAATTCTTGCTAGAAAATAATAACAGCACAACAGCTTGAATGTGTCCAGCACTAACTACTGGGGCTAGGCTAATAGGTCTAACAAATGAAGCTAAGCCTTGAGACTGGAGAGTGGAACAAGTGGCTTGCTTGTTAAGCATGTCACACCAGGAGCACTGCACAATGGCTTTCTGTGATCTGAGTGGTGTGCCAGGACTCATGGCCAAAACTTGGTCCTAGCTGTTTAAGGCCCTGATTACCTGGGAGATGCTCCTTGTTTGCAGTGTCACATACCCAGAGCTGGTGACGAGGGAGCTAGAGTGGGAATGCGTCAGGACGACGTTTGTGGCAGCACACTCTGTATCGCAGCCTGTGTTGGCTAACTTGCTAGGCAACTTCTGAATGCAAGGTTTCTCAAGTGCTTAGGAGGAGGTGAGCTGATCTCCTTTTGAGAAGGGCTAGAACAGAGCAGCTCTGATTTTGAATCATTATTCTGCCACTGATTAATTAACAATGGGAACAGTTTATTCATTATCTGAACTTGCCTCTCTTCTCTGCTTTAATTTGTGAAAAGCAATTAAATACTAAGGTTGATGAACCAGAGTGTAAATACACAAACATCTAGTCCCAGAGCCCTGTGGCCCTCTTTGTATGAAGAGGGCATTAATACAACCATGATGTAAATTTCTTGCAACTCTCCTGCCAGAGCTTGTAGGGGTGAG
Source organism: Pezoporus occidentalis (assembly GCF_034315485.1). Taxonomy (NCBI): domain Eukaryota; kingdom Metazoa; phylum Chordata; class Aves; order Psittaciformes; family Psittacidae; genus Pezoporus; species Pezoporus occidentalis. The sequence continues at coordinate 2,572,123 of NW_026915802.1, read as the reverse complement.
GCTATGGAGAGTGAGAATTGTGGGTGCAGTGTTGGCACCCACATGCTACGGAAGCTGGGCACTGGGCCAAGATCAGTATGCAGATACAGCTGATGCATCAGGCCCTGTGCGGATTTAGCAGTTGCTATGCATCTTTGCAGCTAGCAGTCGTCCATAGCAATCTTGAATAGAAGGGATTTCCTTCTCATCTTTGACCTTTATAAAAGCCTTTTTTGAAGTGCAGCTACTCATACCTGCAGCAGTAGCAGAGAGGATTTTTTGCTGTGTATGTAAGGATTACTAGATCCATCACTGATGTATGTGTGCCTTCTGGCTAGAAGGCAGCAGCCTTTATTACTGTTTCCTATGCACTTTATAGCGTTGTGGTACCTTGCCCCTCTGCAATTCCTGGCACTCAGTATGGATGAGAGAAACACTGCCAGGTAAACGAGCAACTGGTGTTATCCTGCCCAAGCAGTTTAAAGTTGCATGTGATTGAAATCTGTAATGATTTCCACCCTTCTGGGCATCAATTGGACAGCTATAGACAAAAAATGATTCTAGGTTTAAAAGGTCTTAGGAGATGGAGGGATAAGCTGCTCAATGGTCATTAACTGATACAGGCAGACAGTTGACTCCTACAACCTCTAAAGCAAAAGGCAAAACAACTCAGAGGGGAGAAAGATGTGTGTTTTTCTTTGAATTTAATCTTTAGCTGTTGTGTTTTATCATGGCCCAATGATTCTGTAGTCAACTTGAAAACTTAGGTCTCATTTTTCCAGGAATGAGTTCAATCACTTAGATTTCTTCTGATTCTCATGTGACAGATTAGGCACCTACATTGTAATTATGACCAGACATTTCCCGCCCCCCCCCCCCCCCCCCCCCCCCCCCAAGGACTTTTCTTGGCTCTTTCTTACTGCTGCCAGGAAGAGTTTAGTAACTCTTAGTTACCAACTTAATTTCTTTACCGTTGGTGAGATGAACTTACAAAACTGGAGACTTGTTTCACTTACATATTAATAGCAGAGTGTGGTAGCACCTAGAAGAAAAGAATAGAATACAAGCTAGGCCTCCATCTGTCAAATGCTCTCCTTTCCTGCTGGGCAAGTTATGTGTGACAAAAGGAAAGAAGGCAGAAAGACATGGAGGGAAAGAAGGAGATGGCAACAAAGACGGGGCAGAAACTGAATAACCAGGTCTTCCAGTCTCATTCATGAGCCTGCTTTTTTATTTCAGCCCTTTTAAAGAGGATCTTTCTGGCAATCAAATTAGAAATGGAGGCCAAAGCCTGAGCATGCAGTGGGACAAAATGGCAACTTGATACCTCAAGATGCTCTCCCTTCTTCTGTGAACAGGAACTGTCATGGGATTCTTGACATGAGAGTGGATATAGGTTAGCCTCAGAGAGCCTGTGAAGAAGGTAGCATGAAATGAAGGATCTGAATCTCAGTGGCACTTCTGTCACTGACACAGCTCAGAGAAAGCCAGAGCATTTAATTACGAAGGGTTTCAATTACATGAGTTGCTGGTGCAATGTGTAGTCAAAAACCTATATGGAATAGGTCCTCCAGGTGGTTGAGCATACTTTCAAGATGAGATATTTAGGATGGATGAGACAGGAATCTAAAAAGTGTTTGATGAAGATGTACTGCAGGGCATCTTGCTAAGAGGCAGCTGAAGTTTGTAAATAGGCAAGGGCATATTGACTGCTTTCTCTGAGACCCCCACCACAAATTAGTTTGACTTGTGACAACCACAAGCTGAAATAAAATAAACCTAGCCCTGCATACAGCCTGTGGATGCCTCTCTTCTGCCAGAAAAAAAAGGTTTCAAGTGTCTCTGCTGATGCAGTTTGACATTGAAAGACCTTTTTTTTTTAAAAAAAAAAAAAGCTGATGACATACCACTCACATAGGTGAATAACGTGTTCCCCTTCACTTGGGTTTTATGACTTCTCTTCCTGTCGTCTTTGGTGTTTGTGCAACAGACAGAAGAAAAGCTGCCTGCTCACTCTTACCCTGGAAACCCAACATGTGGAATAAGCAGAGGGAATGAGCAAAGGGAAACTTGAGGTGTAACTGGGCATTTGGACTTGAGGAAAATAAAGAACAAATGTTTGTCGTAGAGCTTGCATGTCAATGTCCAGCCAGAGTACAGAAAATGTCAAGCTTAACAGCCTGATCAAGTGTGACAAAGTCCTCTTTGAGAAGGGAATCTGAAGCCGTACTTTCTCAGGACCAATCCAGAAAAGGATTTAGGTATCATGATATTCAGCACAGCAATTTCCACCCCCACCCCCTCAGAATTCAGGAGCTTGGTTACAGCACAGGAATGCACAGGGCTGACTTCTGATTATTACGTAATGAATTTAGCTAAGAATAGCAGTCACACCAAATGGATGGGATGCGAGAAAGGCTAATCTAGCCAGCTGGCAATGCTGATGAGACCTGGGAATCTTACATTCTCTATACTGCCTAGATTTAGACAGTGATCTCAGAGGTGACATTCTGAAATAGGATTAGGATTCTGAAACTGCTTCTGGCACATAAATGCCTGGTCTGTATTTTTTGTGTAAATGCTGCTATTTTCTCATAACACATCTTTGAAGGAGGAGCAACCACCTTTGTTTCATGGCTAGATTACTCATTCAGGAAGTGTTAAAGATGAGTATAGACCTTCTGCCTGCAGTGACACAATAAATAACTCTCATATGGGAAAACTTTCAGCATTTCTTGAGAGTGGGTCAGTGTGCACAGATTCACTGGAAAGCAAGCAGGAATACCGTACAATTGAGTAGCACAGTGATTGCACCTTGAAACACCAGATTGTTCACAGTTTTCAGTGATATGCTTGTTCCGTTCATTTTGAAGGCAGGAGCTATGCATTCGTACAACTTCGTGCAAAAATATGGATGGGAAGCTATCAAGTGTTGGCATACCAATTGCTAACAAGTTCAAGATTACTTTCTCAGTGACAGATTCCCACTTTGAGTGCTGGAGTGAGGGGTAAGAGTGCTGGTTTGTCAGCATATATAGCATCAATAGGACCCCACTGATGGTTCCAGTGGCCTTAAATAAAACAGATTAAGGAACAGATAACATAAAATATAAAAATGGCATAGTTATGTCTGTCCTTCCAATTGGGCAATGTGACAAAGGAGAATTCAACAGCAGAGCAGTAGACTGGCATACATCTGGGTTGCAACAGCCAAATAGACTGAAAACCACTCTCAAGAGGTGTCATTTTGTTCTAAGTGTGTTGCAGGCCTTTTTCTGTGCTCAGAAGTGGGGACTGCAAAGGCATATTAGATTTCTCTTCCATGCCCTCCCCTCTTCTCATTTTCACCTGAGAAGTGATACAGATCGTTGTGACTTCCAATGGCTCATGCTCAGCAACACAAAGCTAAATTGATTACCAAACCATCCTCCAGGAAATACTGGTGGGTATCCTCAGGAATTTAGGTTAGGTTCAGGTAAACATCTCTCACACTGGTTCTTCTGACGACTGAAGAAATTTTGTCCTTCCTGCTTTCTGTTTCTAACAACAAAGGTCCTCTTTTCAGTTAAATGGAAAAAAAAAAAAAAAAGTATGTACTTGGTAATTAAAAAAAAACCCCAAACCCAACAAAACACCCCAACAAACTTCTCCATCAGAAAATATAATGGTATACCAGAAGAACCATTTATGCATTAAAAGCTCTTCTCAATTTTCCAGAAGGCATCCGAAGCTCATTAAAAGAGGCTTTATTTTAGTGTGGTTGTGGTTTTCATTTTCTCTCTTCTTAAAACAGCTTCTGTCACAGACAAATCACTTTCTCTGGCATTTTCTAGCACATATTTCCTACGAGTCATGTTAATACCATCATAGGAGGAAAGCATTTAACTATTGCTGTTTCACCTCTGCCTAAGCAGTGAGCAATTCTGGCTTGCAATTGCCATCAATTACAATTTCTGCTTTAGGGAAATATAGCCAAAATACACACCTTTACTTAAATAATGGAACAAATGAACTCACCCAATGGCTAATTTCTGCACTATGCATGATTAAATTGTTGGAATATGAAGAGACCTCCAAGTCAAGTACCTAATGATGTACCCAAGATGCAGCACACAAACTTGAGACTTTCTTTCAGGCTATGTTAAGGATTGGATAGGAATGAGGGGTAGAACTATTTCTCATTGATGATGTGCTTGGGCCAAGTTGGTTTGTTTTATCTGCAATCTGCCTCCAGTGTCTGGGTGCCAGTCTGTGGTGGCCTTATCCACAATGTTTGCTATGTAACAGTCTTACCCAAAATGTTTTCAAGTCAATGCAGAACTTCTCATTGCTTTTAACAGGTTTTGCGTAAGGCGCTGATTTGAACACTCATAGGAAACCTCAATTATAGCCTTCATCTGCCCACTTTGAAAACATGGTTGTGGCCACCCAGCATGAAGAAGACTTCCTCGGTGCCAGCAGCTGGATTTTTTTATTGTTACATCCCTTACAGGCAATGTCACTGAGTGAAGTCTGATTGACTTCAAACACATTCTTAATCTTAAGGCAGCATCTGGGGCTGTGTAAATCAGGGGAAGTGCTTGGGTACTTAAAATGAGGCAGGTTCTCACTGGAGTCCTAAAAAGTGCACGAGGTCAGAATAGTCATACCTACACCAAACAGTCCTCCTTGTTACTACCACTACTAACCAATACTGTGTTATTGGGGAATGAAGACAGGATACTTTCCTCTCTGAAACATTCTGTCGAAGTAACTGAACCAAAGTATGTATTCGCTTGGCAGAGGACTGGAAGAAAGAGATGGCTTTGAAGTACGGCGTAAGCAAGGCCATCGATGGGGAAGAAGAAGCTAATGAGGACTATCAGTTCCAGAACTAAATACTAGAAGACAAATCTGTGCCTGAGTTATTGCTATGGATGCAGAAAGTTAATAGGAAAATGGAGCTGTATTCCCTACTGCTGCTATAGTGTGTCTGACCTGTTGTCTACGGTGGCATTACCTTTAGTGCTTTCTTAGTGGGTCTCCAGAACTGAGTAGGTAGCAGTATTGCCAATAGAGTCTACTGGTTTCCATGAATTTGGTGTGCTTTCTAGGCACACCAGGGCGAGGTTTTGTAGGACACTGAAGCTGGCCTGCTATTTCATTGCTTTTTAAAAGGGGTGAGCTTGGTATTTTGTGGGCTTTATTATTAGCTGGGCAAGTTGATCCAGCTCCCAAGTTAGACAGGTGTCTGGATGGGTGCAAAGAAAAGGGCAGCAGCCATCTACAACTGTGGCAGAGGGAGGGATTCTGCATCAGTGATTAAAGTATAGCCACTTCTTGCAAGGTCACCATTTTTCATACCTCTTGCCCCCAGTATTACCACCTCTATTTTCAGAGCTTCATCCCTCCCTATGTAGGGTTATGCAGCAGAAGGACTGTGACACTGAGGATCAGTGTGTGGATGAAGGAAGGTGGTTAGTGCAGCACTGGTGATGGATCCTGAGTATATGCTGAGAAACAAGGAACTTTCATCTACTGTCTTTGTATAGAGCCTATGTCAAGTCACTGACTTTGTGACACCCTGTTTTCCTCTCTTTACAGGAAAACAATAGCTTTCGGCCTTCTAGAAGATTTGCAAGGTTAAATGATTTCTTTTCCAGAAATTTAGTCAGTTTCAGCTTCAGAAGTATCATTCTCATGGTTGCTGTGCATACACTTATTTAAAAAAAAACAACGTATGGGAGATGAGAAGGCTAAGGGTAGTGCTCCAAAACAAATTTTAGTGGTTATTACTGTAGCGAATAGCTGGGTTTGGTAAACATCTGAACAAGACTTTTTTCTTCTCAGCATTTTTTTTTTCCCCACAGAAGAATGTGAGCCTCTCTTTATTAGGTGTAAATTGTGTATTGCTGCATCAAGAGAATGATGTCGATTTACATGGGATCATGGCTTGGCTTATTCAAGCTCTGCTCCACTTTGCTGGACTACTTTGCAGCTGAAAGCAGCATCCTATTGATTTCTTCTGCAACCCTATTGCTCACATCTTCCAGGCCATGGTGTTTGTGTTTCCTGATTTTAAAGCACAATGTCTTAATTATGGTCAGAAAAAAAAAAAAAAAAGACAAAGGGAATGTCCTGATTTGTCTTTTAACTGGAGTTCTTACTGATGTTTATTTCAAAGTGTAATTACAAGGACGGAAATGACTATGCAAAAATGGCCTTTTCCTACTAACAGTCTCTGTTGCTTGTGTGTATTTGGATGAAATCTGCAGACCTTTGTTGACACAAGTTTTATTGCAAGTTATATTTATTTTCCAGTCTCTATTACAAAATAGCTTTGCCCCAAGGGCTGTTTCCAGGGAGAAGGATAAAGAAAGAACCAGAGGGACCAGCAGTGAAAATCTCCGTTGTCTGTTGCTTCTCTTGTCACAGGCAGCTTTTGCTGCCGAAACGGTTAGCTTCTCCTGCCCCCTCGTGCAGGCGTATGAGCACTGCCAGCAATTTTCTTGCAAAAAATCTGCCCAGAGAAAAGGCAAAATAGAATAGACAAGTGAAAGAGCCTTGAGATACAGCAGTTACATTGAACAGTGTTTTGTAACGGATTTTCTTTGATAGCCATGGGAAGATAGCTATCTAGTCCTACACTGAAGTCTCCTAAGCCATTAGAAAAGAGAAGTTATTTCTCAAAAACTTTGTTCTCTGGGCTGTAGAACACAGAAGCATCTGAGGATGGTAGATCTGGTGAAAATCTCAGTTTATGTGTCACGTTTGGCTTTGAAGATAAAATATTTAATCTGAAGAATGATATTTCCAAGAATTAAGTGTGGAAAGATCAGCTGGGCCTGTCTGTTTTACTACTTCCCTCTGCAGGACAGCTTTTGCTGCCACGTCGCTGGGTCCTTCTGTCAGCTGGTGCTCCTTATCCCATCATCTTGAATTCAGATGTCTCATGCTAGACATCTATTCTCCTGGACTATGTCTCTCACTACACTGAGATTTTAAATATTTTTTGAGTGCCCTTAATTGAGAAAAATATCAGGAAATTTATCAAACAGTTCCTCAGAAAAAGCATGGTAGTCAGAGGGTGACAGACCCTGAAATATCCCAATACTGGGCCATGTTTAGAAGATTTTTTGGTTTGTTTTTCTCAGTGTTAACTTAGGCAAAATTTCCCTGAGGTTAATGGGAGTTTAGCTGGCCAGAGAATGAATAAAAATTGAATCAGGACTGTGATAGTTGGTCCTTGGTTTTGTTTTGTTTTTTTTTTTTAGCACAGATTGATCTGTATTCCAAGACCTGCACAGCAGAAGGTATTGAATAACAGCAACGGCTTCCTCACCTTATTTTTGAGGACCAAACAGTTCTAGGATGCAGACCAGGTTAGATAACTAGTGCTATTGAGCAAACACATCAACATAGGCTTATATTTTGGATGCAGCTGAACTGCCTTAGGAAAAAGAGCAAGCGGTAATACAGGACTGATCAAGAGCAGAGAGAGAGGATAAAAGGAATGGTCAGGAATACAAATTCTATAGTTCTTTTCGTAGGGGTCTTGCTTGTAGTGTTTGGGCCTTTTTCGTCATCTTTCTTTGCATAAAAGAAGTTCTGTGAAGCTCCTGTCTCAATTCACAAAAATATGGAGGAAATTATTTCTGTGATTACTGTGAATGAACCCTTAAGGGCAGACTTGTAGGGTCTCCTATTCTCAAACCTGGCTTTGCTTACTGGAAAATCTTCCTGTAAGCAGCAGGCTACCATCATGTTGTACAGTCTCAGGAGAGTGTGGGAGTGGGAAGGTGGGGTGAGCACTCAAATAAACAAAGTCACAGAAGAAAAATCTGCTAACAGTTGTTAAATACAAGGATATAACCTCTGTGTCAAGAAGTCCCTAAGCTATGGATTGATAAAGCCCATACAGCTTTCCCAGGGGAAGTTTAACAGTAAGCTTGCTATGCTGCTCTACCTAACTACTTATAGCCATTGTCAGAAAAAATAATCAGCTAGATGGACCTTCAGTCTGATCCTGTGGTATTATTCTTATGGGGTCTCTTAATCTGAAACCCAATGAGAACAAATATGTTGTGAACTACAGGGAAAGAAATTAGAAAGCAATTTACACACTCTTTCCAACACCAGGCAGACCTGGCTGCACGTGTACAAGTAGCTATGAAAGCAGATGGATACAACAAATGGATTCACCAGATCCAAATTTTAAATAATTCAACCTAGAACGAGTGTTCTTGTTATTGAAATATTTTTTTTAAGGCCTCAATTAAGCCTTGAGAAAGGGAGCCAATGCACCTTTAAAACTTTCTGCTTAATCAACTATAGCAAATGCTCATTTAATGATTGTCTTTCTGTACCAACAAGAAGTAACAACGCTTTTAGCAAAAGAAATGGAATGAGAGAGAAATTGCCTAATCAGCCCTACTCATGCAGTGCTTTGTGAGAGAGATTATTGAATTTTCAGTCTCTACAGAATTTTAATGAAGCTCCATCTTGCTGGAAAATACAGCCCTTTGTCAATAAAGTTCAATAACTCGACCACCCATGTAATAAGATGTACTGCCTGAAATCTTTCACTTGCCAGTTCCCTGCTGGAATCTCCCTGAACGTTAGAAGTACTCATTTGTGTTCTGTATTTTCCTACAGTCTGCATGCAGTGGAATTCGTATTTACTGTAGTGAAAGTCTGTTTACAGTGAGGTAGAGAAGAAATTCGCATTTGTCTCAGCGTGCGGTTGCCATTCTGATCAGAATGTTGCCCCCCTGAAAGGGAATACAATCTGTGTTTAGGACTGCATCTGTCACACAAAGAGAACAACAAAACTTTTCACTGAGTTAAGAAATAAGAAACAAGGCACTGAGAAAGACAGAACTATAAGCAAGGGAAGTAAAAAAATGTTTCAATGAGATCTGAGCACATAAGATTTAAAAAAATCAGAAAGTGCAAGGGTTTAAACAGTTTTTTTTAATTGAATGACAGGCCACACTGATGTCCTCTGTGCAGCTAGTTTTAAACAGAAATTCCATTCTGGATCTGCAAGACCTATTTCTTTGTGGAAGTTTCATTGTGGCACTGATTGATAGCCGTGAGAAGTTGCTTTTTATTAATTGTCTTTTTTTTTTTCAGTGGAAAAAACTTTTGCTGAAACAATTTCTATGTTGATTCCATTCTGACTCTGGACTGGACTCCAAGATGAGCAAGAAAGGAATTAAAACTTCTGAAGATGAATTTGTATAAAGGAAAATCCTCACACAGCAGTGAGGAGCTGGTATTTGATGAAGCCAAAAGAGGACTCAGTGGTTCAGATAAGGGGACACAAAGTTAATAAAGAGAATGTTATCAGAAACCAATGGGATGATATTCAAAGGATATCACAGTGACAGATTTGCAACAGCAGCATAAAATTTCAGAATCAACCCTTACATCAATCATGTGATGGAAGTGAAGAAACCTGTAGAATACATGTCATGGAGAGCAGCAGGGAATGTGAAGATCTTGTCCAAGTGCCCATAAATGCCTTCCAACTGCTATTTAAATGCAACAAAGCTAATACCGCAAAGTTAGTTGGACAGAATAAACAGGGAAGTAATTAGAGATACCCAGAGGCTGGAGAACAGGCAGTCAAAGAATAATAATGCAATGGATAATGTCCGCTTTATGCAGACAGTAGAAGACCAGAAAAGCTTAATGAAGGTCCTTATAAACTATGGAAATCTGTCAACTAAAATAGTGTGACTACCTGGAAATATTGCAGGCTGCTTTGGAGAAGAATATTTGTCTACAGCTTAATGCAAAACTTTGCAGAGGGATGCCAAAATTACATTAAAAGTTTCACAGCAATTGCCCTGATGGAAAAACAAGTAAAGACTGGTGAACCCTAGTTTTGGCTATCAGACAATGCTTTTAAATTGGGTATGTGTTTGAAATTCTTACTATCCTGACCAATATGACGAACCAAGTCATCCAGACAAAAGGAGATGTGGGTAACAAAGGACTCCTGTTTCAAACTGATCACAGGTTAGCATTACAATACTCTGGGATTTTTATGACATTCAATAGTAAAAAAGGAAAGAAATGAGAAAGGGTGAATGGGTTGCCCAAGGAAGTTGTGAATGCTCCATCCCTGGCAGTGTTCAAGGCCAGGTTGGACAGAGCCTTGAGTGACATGGTTTAGTGTGAGGTGTCCCTGCCCATGGCAGGGGGCTTGGAACTAGACGATCTTAAGGTCCTTTCCAATCCTAACTATTCTACGATTCTATGATAATAAGTATTAAGGAACAGTGCTAAAGCTGTAGGAACTTGAACCAATGAAAGAATTAACATGCAGATGGAGTAAAGCAGAGGGAGAGAGAGATACTGGCTAAGAATAAGGGAAAGAGAATTACTCTGGAATGAAGTGGAGATGATGGCACTGCTGAAGAGAGATTTAACAGAATAGAACTGTCCATTATGTTGAAAGCTAATCTAAGTAGAAAGACAGATTATTAAATACTTGAAGAAGAACTATTTTCATGTTCAGCCAGAATGAAACCCAGAGAGACATAAAAAGAACTTGATCTGAATTTTTAAAAGTGGGGAGACTTCTTTCTTGAGGATTTGTTGGGAAAGAGGTTGGAGTTAGAGTAGCAGATACTGTACTGGAGAAACAAAATTTATAAATAAGGTGGTAAAGAGTAGACTTGTGAGGCCTCATCAATAGGCTGGTAAAGCAGTGTGGAGGAAGCACAATTTTATTGGATGTGTGTACCTGGAAAGATCTAAGTGAACAAAGCCTAGAAAGGAAAAAAGGGAGAAAAGAGGAAGACATACATGAAAGTTAATGTTTGAGGCATTGTCGTGGTTTAAACCCAGTCAGGTAGCTTGTTCACTCACTCCCAGTGAGTGGTGCCGAGCTGACAACAATCGAGGTCCGTGTCCGTCTCCCCCCCCTGCCTCCCCGCACCGGGGCTCTCCCCTTCCCCGCTCCCGGAGGAACGGGGAGGAGGATCGAGAGAGTGCAACTCCTACGGGTTGAGACAAAAACAGTCCAGCAACAAATCACCACCGCTACTATCAGCTACAACAATGATAAGGGAAAATAACAAGGGAAGAGAATACGATACCACCGGCCAAGAGAAACGAGCTCCACCCGGAAAACCCCTGTCCTTCCGGGTCACTCCCAGTTACCCCTCACCCCGGGCATGACGTGCTGTGGTATGGAATACCTCCCCGGCTAGCCCGGGTCAGGCGCCCCGTCTCTGCTTCCTCACAGCCTCCCCTCCTCCCTGGCAGAGCATGAGCCTCACAGAGTCCTTGGTCAGGGTAAACATCACTTAGCAACAACCGAGAACATCGGCTTCACCAACACTGTTCTCAAACTGGAAGTCAAAACACAGCACTGTACCAGTTAACACAAAGGAAAAACATGACTGCTACTGCGGAACCCAGAACAGGCATAGTAAGACATGTTCTAATAACAATAAAGAAAGAAGAAAAAATTGCCAGCAGAACAAGGAATTGGAGAGGGTGTGGAGAACAGCAGATTTGCATGTACCAGTGTTTGCTGGAGTCAGAGCATTTGTAGTTTATGTTTTAGAACAAATGTCTGGGAAGTGTCCAGGCTTAGTCTTACTGAATGTACAAACCAACTGAGATTAGCTGGTTATTAATGAATACAAGGTAATAAACTCTTTCTCTGTACTTGACAAATGAGACTCTCCCATAGGTGGGTGTAGGTTAGCCAAACCTTTTAAAAGTCATTTATTTTCTGTATCTTAAAGTTGTTCAGATGATAAAAAGTGTTGTTGAATGATATATCCTAGGTCAATCGCAAGACATGTTGCTCCATGTTGGGGTTAATGGGTAAGATTTTGTCCTTTTTTTGTGGAAGGGAGTCTGAAAAGTCTATCTTAATGGTCCCTTTTAGTTTTACACTATATTGACACAAAATATTACATCTCATCCTCTTCAGATAGAGACATCATTCTTTATAAAATGGTGTATTCAGAGTACATAGTATTTTCTTATTATTTCTTACTGCATCCCTTTCTATTAGTGTGAAACCTTAATGAAATGACATCACGTTAAGCAGGTACATGATTAATCTCCAGGTGCTACAAAGTGAAAATGCTTTAAGGGAACTGACTACCAAACTGAGAGGATACCCAGAGGTGCCCAGACCTATCTTATTCATTTCTTTAATGCACAGCAGTTCCATACCATAAGAAGTAGAAATCAAAGGACAGCTAAGTACAAGTAAAGCCAGTTACATGTGGAATGTATGGGTTTCTATGAAGCAGCAATCCCTACTATGGGATGCTAACACTTCCAAGACAGATTCAGTCACAGCTTTGCAGGGGACATCTGTGTAGGGCATCATGGCTAATTATATATCTGAGATGTTATTTTCTTTCCTGAAAAGGTACAAATAAGCTGTGAATAGCTGGATACCTTGAAATTGCAGGAGATAACAAGATTTAATTATACTAAATGTAAGTTATTGCAACCTTGTTAACAGCCTACATGAAAGGTAAGAAATGTAAGTTTTATTCCTAGCTTTGCTTCAGCATTCCCTTCATTAAGAACAGTTGTTGAATTTACTCTTGCTAACTAATATGCACTCAAGTTATTTTGCACAAACTGAGACACTACTGTATGGGTTAAAGGCTTATTCTTTCTTTTCCTGTAGGCATCGTCTGATATCTGAAAAATGTGATTTATGTGCCTAATGTAAGATACTAAAAAAGCATAAAGGTTAGTGACACAATAAAAAATTATGTGAGTATACAAAAGTCAGTCCTGCTATGAAAATAAGCATATTTGATAATCCATGCTAACTGCAGTTGTAAAAATATATCTTCAGTATCAAACTAGGCAAAGCAGCATCCATGTCAAATATAATATACACCAGGCCAGTACAGGAAGATAAGATTTGCACAAGTATAATTTTATCAAAGAAGCAGCACTACTGGAAATATAATGTTGCAGATATGAGCCTGGGAATATAGTTGAATTTTATGAACTGGTAATTTTTTGTTCTGGGTTAATTTTGTTTCAGCTCTAAAACAAAACTCTTTTAATTTAATGCAGCTTAAGTTTTACAATTAGAAAATGCTGATAATTGTGTTACTCTTCTTAGTTGTTGTAATTTTAATTTTCATTACCTACCATGAAAGACTATTTTGGGGTTTTATGGAAAAAATACTGAGAGGTACCTCTCTCATGACATCTTCATGCCCTCCATACAAGCAGACATTTCAACATGCTAGCTAGCTCACTTTCTGTGTGCAGAACAAGAGTCAAATGAGTGAGGGAGGCTGAAATAAAACTTGGTTTTGAAGGTGGTAGGGGTGGTTTCCAATACCAGCTAAGGACTTGGATTATGTAAGAGCTGCTGGCAAACGTCATCACTGATATTTCACATTTTTCAGTAATGTGAGCATCAAAGATTTCAGAGTATACAAAGTGATGTGAGCTCTGTTATGCTGACAGAAGTCCAGACTGCAAACCTGGTTTTCTCTCTGAATGCCCATCCCCATCTTCAGCACATTATGTGAAAATCTTTGTCTTCAAGACACAATATAAAAGAGTGCTTAAAAAGTTAGAGGCTATAACAATGACAAAAATCCTACTTGTGAACCTACTCCTTTAAAGTTTGCTCTTTTCTCCTTTATATTTAGCATATAGGTATTTCCAATGTTTAATGTCTGCCTTTGCGATTACCCTTCTCAAAGAAAGTGTGGGAGTGTTAGTTGCCTGGTGAAAGCAGAGGCAAGGGAACTCAGGGTAGAATCCTGTTATCTTTTTTTTCGTATTATATCCTAACTTTTCTTGGTTAATCCTGTGCTAAAACTAGAGGAGGGTCTTTTATTTGCTTGGACTGACTTACTCATCCTAAAAGGCACTTTGATTTGCATGGAAGGAATTGCATTGGGAAGATTACACAGAAAGGGGCTTATATGAGGAAAGCTGATCAAGAAGGCTCCTTTTAAAAAGTCTGGCCCTTTTAGTTTTGTATTATACATTAAATTAGTTTCTTGCCCTTTTCTGTTATATTTCTGTGGTTTTGGTATGGGGAAAAAAAAAAAAAGAGATAGCATTTTAATATACCATAAAATCTCAAACGCATCTCCTCCAAGAATCTGCAGCTTTAAAGCTGAGGATAGATCCAAGGAGGAGTTAGATGTCTCTGGCACTGTTGGGAGCTGGGAAAAGGTTAGCAAACCTGACCTTATTCCTGTTCCTTTCCTGGGTGTTAGCAAAGGACAGAAGGGGTGGAGTGCACAGAGAAGTCTGCTCTCAGCTGGATTCTTCTTGCTTTAGAAGTGAGGTCTTGCTGGGGTTCTGAGCCATCCCGATCCCCAGGGGAACAACATGAATTAGTAGAAGTAGATTGACCCAATTTTTATAAAAAGTAATCATAGACACTAATAGTGAAATGAGATAAATCATCTTCAGATGGAAGCATTAAAGGTCATTTGTGATTTAGTAGTCCGAGAAGCTTTGGGAAGACAATCCTAACCTCTTCATTAATCATTGAAAATCCTGTTAGATTATTTCTTTGTCTGAAAAAATTGGAAGATGTAGAAATTTTTCTGTTTTCCCTCGATGTTTTTAATGTAGTTTTTACGTGTAACACTTAAAGGCATAGCTTGTCCTACTACTAATTCTTTCTCCAAAGTCTGTTATTTCTGATGCTGTTATAGAATGATACTCTTCTCTCCTTCAACCTTTCATTGTAGAAATGGCAGAGAAAAGGATCGGGAAGGTGAGAAAAGGAGAAGGAAACAGTTTGTACCATAGTTTCGCAGAGCACTGAATCTGGCTTGAGTCTAGCAGCAAGTCTTGTCTTGCTGCTAATGAAAAACCACTTGCCACAGAAGACATTTTTGCTGCTTCCGTGGGCCAGTGGCTCACCTCCAAATCCAGACACTTGGTGCAGGACCCTTTTCCAGTCTGTCCCTACCTGAGTAAAGTATATTTTACTCCAAGAGTATGTAACCTATATATTTACACATTGATATGCTTTCTGCCCCTGTGGGCAAATGAGATACTCATATCTGTCCCACTGAATTTCTACTTAATACTGGATATAATTGAGTGGCACAGTAAAAAAAAAAACAAACAAAACCACACTAAAAAACCCATAGAATTATAGAATAATTAGGGTTGGAAAGGACCTTAAGATCATCTAGTTCCAACCCGCCTGCCGTGGGCAGGGACACCTTAACGCTAAATCATATCACCTCGTCCAATCTGGTCTTGAACAGTGACAGGGATGGAGCATTCACAACCTCCCTGGACAACCCATTCCAGTGCCTCAGCACCCCAACAGGAAAGAATTTCCTTCTTATATCCAATCTAAACTTCCCCTGTTTAAGTTTTAACCCGTTACCCCTTGTCCTATCACTACAGTCACTAATGAAGAGTCCCTCTCCAGCATCCCTATAGGCCCCCTTCAGATACTGGAAGGCTGCTATGAGGTCTCCACGCAGCCTTCTCTTCTCCAACAGCCCCAACTTCCTCAGCCTGTCTTCATACGGGAGGTGCTCCAGTCCCCTGATCATCCTCGTGGCCCTTCTCTGCAGTTGTTCCAACAGTTCCAGGTCCTTTTTATGTTGAGGACACCAGAACTGCACACAATACTCCAGGTGAGGTCTCACAAGAGCAGAGTAGAGGGGCAGGATCACCTCCTTCGACCTGCTGGTCACACTCCTTTTGATGCAGCCCAGGATACGGTTGGCTTTCTGGGCTGCAAGCGCACACTGCCGGCTCATGTTCATTTTCTCATCAACCAACACCCCCAAGTCCTTCTTGGCAGGGCTGCTCTGAATCTTTTCTCTGCCCAACCTGTAGCTGTGCCTGGGATTGCTCCGGCCCAGGTGTAGGACCTTGCACTTGGCATGGTTAAACTTCATGAGGTTGGCATCAGCCCACCTCACAAGCGTGTCGAGGTCCCTCTGGATGGCATTCCTTCCCTCCAGCGTATCAAGCGAACCACACAGCTTGGTGTCATCGGCAAACTTACTATGAAAACTTTGCCATGAAAAACCTGCAAACCAAAAAACAAAACCATCAACAAATCCCCTCCCCCAGCCACCCTACCCCCCAAAAAACAAACCAAAACAAAAGTTGAGTGAAATGTAAGGAAAAAAAATAAGCTACTGGATGAAAAAAAAAAACGACAAGAATGCATAAATTTCCTAATTATCTGAGACTTAAGATGAGCTTTAGGTTTTCTCTAGGAAGTTCATTTGGCAGAGAGCAAAACCTAATTTTTACAACTTGTGAGAAGAGTGGCCAGTTTCTTTCCAAAAGTGAACCTGTGTCTAGAGCTTTGGGTAACCCTTTTTTTCACTAGTGATAAATATACTCCCAAAGATTTCCTAAAATTCACCTAACTTTGATGAGCATTTCAGTGAAGATACGTAGTTATAACATGACTTTAAATGAATTAGAGCATTTTTTTTCTTGGGAGGTGTCTTTTCCTTTAAAGTGGTTAGAGAGAATAAGCATTTCTAAATTGTCACAACAGTTTCATCTCAGCCTGTAAGCTGTTATAGCCTACAATCTGAGAACAGCTTAATTATGTGAACATTGCAATGGTAATAAGGAAGACTGCTTATTCCTAGCTCACAGCAGAGATTATACATGATAGGTAATGAGACAAAGGTGGCAGACAATAGGAAGCTTGGTCTCAGCAGTTCCTCAGTCAGAAACTACTGGATTTGGAACACTGTGGACATGTAATGTTTTCATGGCCCTGTGGGCGCTTATAGATGGAAGCCATTCTGGGAAGTGCCAGACTGTGCAGTGAAGTCAGTGGATATACAGTATGCTTTGTGTCTCTCTGGGGTAAGATCCCAAGGACATAACACCTTAAACGAGTATTTTCATAGAGGGATGTTTTACTTAGTCACTAAATCTGTACATACAGTCTCAAAGTGATACAGGATTAAACAATGAATCAGCAGTAGTACCCACACAGGGTAATGGAATTATACAGGCTTCCTGTCAGAGAGAAACGCATTTGTGTTACTTTGTGTTTTTCTGGATTATTTCTCTTGTTATGCAGGGCCTTCTACTACCTTGAGAAGTAAAAGACTCAACTTTCTTACTTTCTTCCAAGTGGGCAGGATTAGTGTTTAACACTCACCACCTGTTGTGGTTTAAACCCAGCCAGCAACTCCTCACCCTGCCACTTCCTCTGGGGTGGGATGGGGAGAAGAATTGAAAGAACGTAAATCCTGCGAGCTGAGATAAGAACAGTTGAATAACTAAAGTACAATATACTACTAGTGCTACTAGTAATAAGGGAAATAACAAGGAGACAGTTATACAGCTAAAATGAGAAAAGGAATAAATCTCCAATAAGCAGCAGTGATGTACAACACAGTTGCTCCCCACCCAGTGACTGATATCCAGTCTGTCCCTGAGCAGCAGTCACTTCCGGGTAAATTCCCCAGTTCTGAGTCCCCATTCACTGAGAATGATGTGCTGTGGTATGGAATACCCCTTTGGCTAGTTCAGGTCAGGTGTCCTGTCTTTGCTCCCTCCTGGCTTTTTGTGCCCCTGTTCGCTGGCAGAGCACGAGAGACTAAAAAGTCCTTGATCGGGGTAAGCACTACTGAGCAACAACTAAAACATGGGTGTGTTATCAGCATTGTTCTCAGACTAAAGCCAAAACACAGCACTGTACCAGCTACTAGGAAGAAAATTAACTCTATCCCAGCTGAATCCAGGATACCACCCCAACAACAGGTGAGCAAGGGAAGCTGGAAGGGTGCTGATTCCAGTCTACATTGCCCTCTGATCTGATCCATTATTCACATTTACGCCATTCAGGATCATGAAGAGCCTAGTTTTATCTTGTGGAAAAAGTGATTGGTGTGCATGTGTTGTAAGGCTCAGTAGTGATAATTTTATTTGCATTTCTCTGCCCAGCTGCTGGTTCTGTTCTCCAGGGTGGATTGCCAGTACACAGGCATTTGAATACATATTTCAGTGGTTGTGTCTCAAAGTGGCCCTTTCTGACTGTATTGTCATCAAATACCCCTTGAGCTTTGTGCTCCTGGAGCGTGACGTTGCCAGCCGCTTCATAAGGTAACAGCTGTGCTTCAGTGCCTGCTGGCTTCATGTGCAATTTCTGTACCAATAGGTGGCTCTGCTTCAGTAGTGTGTTTGAGAATTGGGTCTGACTGCCCTTATTTCATTCTGTTATTGCCTATTGAACTTTGGAAGGTATACAGGGCATACAGAGACTACGTGTCTAGCATGGCACTGTGCCTCAGTTTCCATTTTTGTACTGTCTGATGTCAACTTTTCATCAGTTGTTTTGGAGAAAAGTATGTGCAGTGAAAGAAGGTTTTCTGTTTGCGGTGTGATATTCTTGTTCAGAATCCAAATGAGAGCTTTGCCTGTTACACTGGCTTACATGTTAACTGGAAGAGAATACGCTTTTTCACATCTTCCACATCTTCAGCCTCTTTCCATTTTCTTATTTTTTTTTATTCCCCCCCCCCCCCCCCCCCGATGTTTTGACGATTTGCAGATTAGGTTGTAAGTCAGCAGAGAACTCCACTATGCCATAAAGACCATCATTCAAGACGGGTAATTTTAGGCCTCAGCACTCTGACTTAGCAGAACCAGGTGGATTTAGCTGCTGTCCACAGAAATGGTAAGCATCTTGAAAAGCTGCACACAAAGCCAAGCAAGAAGGCAATACAACATACTATTCATGCAAATGCCTGGACTTGTTTCATGGTTTAAGCAAAGATGGTAACTCAGAACCATGAAGCTGCTCTCTCACTCACCCCAGCACCCTTCTTCCTCTCCCCTGCTCCTGTAGGGATGGGGAGGAAAATGAAAAGAATGTAAGCCCCATGGGTTGAGATAAGAACAGTCCAGTAACTAAGGTATAACACAAACCACTACTGCTGCCACCAATAATAATAATGATAAGAGAAATAGCAAGGGGAGAGAATACAGCTGCTCACCACCTGCCGACCAATACCCAGCCTGACTGAGCAGTGATCTAGCCGTTCCAGGTAACTGCCCCCAGTTTACATACTGGGCATGACGTGCTGTGGTGTGGAATACCCCTTTGGTTAGTTTGGGTCAGGTATCCTGTCTCTGCTTCTTCCCAGCTCCCCCTCCTCCCCAGCAGAGCATGAGACTCAGAAAGTCCTTGGTCAGAGTAAACTTTACTGAGCAACAGCTAAAAACATCGGTGTTATCGGTGCTGTTCCCAGGCTGAAAGTCAAACCCACAGCACTGCCCCAGCTACTAAGAAGGAAAAAATGACTGCTACTGCTGAACCCAGGACAACTTGACAGAACAGTGATTGTGAAAGTATGCAGTGTGCTGATTGAACCTGCCTGAATGTGTGCAATATCACCCATTGCTCATTCAGCCATAATGATGAAAATGGGTCCAACTTTTTTCCTCCCTCCTTTTCTTTCCCTTTGCAGTGTGACTTTCTGTACCTTCCTTTGTGCAACCCCTTTGCCATTGGTCTTTGCCAAATGAAAATGCCACCTATGATGGTTACACTCAGAAATAAGGTTGTATGCTATAAAAGCTTTCTATGCAGAAGTAAGCTGTTATTTTTGAAAATGTGTATTCTGTGCAAGATTAGGTAATATGTCAAAGCCTTTTGCTTTGTTGAATGTGGAACTCTGCTTCTATGTTATCTCCACGATGAAGAAGCAACGTGTTGCCACTGTCTATCAAATTCCCTATATTTCTTTCATAGTGATCTTCTGATTTCTTTTTTTTTTTTGTGAAAATGGTGCTTCTTCCTGTTTATGTCAAACAGATTGTCCAGAGCTGTAAAATGACTGTACATGTGTTGCTGTTGTTGGGGAGGAGTTTGGTTTCACCTTCCACTCTGCTTCTAATTTTTAAGCTCCTTTCAGTGCTTCCTTACAGAGTTGCATTATCTCTGAATTTTATAGATGTATCATTAAGACTTACTTGTTTAGATGGCTTTCTGATCAGGCAGAGCCTCAAACAGAAACCATCAGCTATATTGTTCAAATCTTTGCTCAGAAAGCTCCTCCTCATAACTAACTGTATCAAAGGATTAATTAGCCTGAACTGGGTCACATTTTGCAAAATATGCCAAACAGTGGGCATCCAAATTGAGCTTCTGTAAGTAGTTTATATGAACTGTGCTCTGGGATCCTTTCCCCACCAAGTCACTGAGTTACTCAGCCATTCTTCCTAAATTTTATGCTGTTCATAGTGTTATTTGCTTTGGTGGGAATTTCAACCACTTCCCAAAATTCCAGATGGGATCATGGTACCTCTGTTCTTTGTCTGATGCTTATCAGATCTGGCTCAAGACCCAAGTGAATCAGGTTATTGGGTTAGGGAACCAGCACAGACCCATTGCCTCCTTTTCCTATTCAGAGCCCTGTAAAGTCAGATTTCTTTCTCCTGATGCCATTGGGGAATGGCTGTAATCTGTGGCATAGCAGGAGGAATGCAGTCTCCCTAGGGAACCAAAATTACCCTTCCTGATTGTCTCACTACTTAGCAGGAGGAGAAAGTGTGCTCCTTCAACAGTGCTCAGCCTTAGTACTCTGTCCTTAAAACCCTGTTTCTGTTATCTCTCTTGCCTGCCAAGCAGTGACTGCCCAGCCCTACTCCTTCACCGTGTGATTGCAGAGCTCAGTGTCAGTTGTGCTGCCGGACACCAGGAAATTATCCCTGTGATAGTCTGCAATTCTGTAAATTACTTGCTTTTTGACTGAAGGCAAGTTACATCCATTGTCTGTGCCTCAGTTTCCCACACATAAAACTTGAAACACAGACCTTGCCTTTTTGAAGTGGTAGTGAAGGCTGGTTAATATTTAATTAATGCTTTCAGAAACAGTGCTAATTATAACCTTTGTTCACCCCTTCCCTATTGTGACAGCACCATGGAGTGTAATCAGTAATAATCAATCATCTAGAACTAAATAAACAAGCCTTAAAAGATAAAATGTA
Organism: Pezoporus occidentalis; assembly: GCF_034315485.1. Classification (NCBI taxonomy): domain Eukaryota; kingdom Metazoa; phylum Chordata; class Aves; order Psittaciformes; family Psittacidae; genus Pezoporus; species Pezoporus occidentalis. Next base: position 2,551,186 of record NW_026915802.1, on the reverse strand, counting down.
ACTACTGTGGATGCTAAACGCTAAAAACCTTAAGAAGGGGTGGAAGTAACCTGGTTTTGGTGGGTTTTTTTTGGTAATTTTAGTAGAAAAATCATGTACTACATGAATGTAAATGGTGAATATAGCCCTGGAAAAAATAATTCAGGAAAAAAGTTCACAAATGTCTATCTTCAGTAGTCCTAAGAAGACAACAGTATGAGACCAATGATGTAGGAAGGAGCTGAAAGGGAGACTCTTGCTCCTGGAATCAGGGCTGTTTCTGGAGATGCAAACAGCATGCTGTTAGCTGAGGTTTGATGCCATATTTTATCTTCAAGATAAATCTTGACTCTGAATGGTGACTTATTTTCCACTTTGGTAAAAATCATATAAACTTATGCAAATAAGTCTTAATTTAAGGTCTCACAAAAGGAATTAGTTCTTTACAATCTCTTTTTTAGTTCTTTATTATCTTTCTTAGTTCTCTCTTATTTAGTTCTTTACAATATCTCACTGTGTATGCACATGTGCGTGTGCGAATGTAAACACTTTGTCCCTGAAATTAATTTGGTGTAAATAGCAAGCTTATGGGAAGTCAGAAGACATTTGCTTATACAGTGAGATAGGTGACAAGAAAATACTTCTGATTTGGTGGAAAGAATGTGAAAACCATTTGTCAACTACTCAGTAAGGTGAGAGTTGGAGATACTTAATTTGCTTTGATGGTGATGTGCATTTTCTAATTATGGGATGCTTGCTTCTTTCATAAAGTAAATTATGTATCATTAATCTTCCGTTGAGGCTGGTGTGTTCACATTAATTTAGTGATTATTTTATTAGGTAATCTACCTGCTAGGAAAGTATGATGTGATCAATATAGGAAAGTAATCTGGCTACTAATGATTTATCTATGTACATGCACCATATACACCCACTATACTTGACCTCTCCTCTCAAAGGCATTCACATTTGTTTTTGGGGGTGAAATATTTTATTTCACATCTTTCGGCACTCCATGTTGATAGCATCCAAGATTTACAATGGCAAATGAAGTACACTGATTAATTCCCACACTCATTTACCTAAACAGTTCTAAAAAGTGGGAAATTAGCACCTGTTCTTTAATAAATTTTGCGAAGCCAAAGTCATGAATCAGTGTGTGCTACAAGACCATGGCTGTAACCAGTGCTGGGGTAGTGGTTTACCCAGCCAGTTAACTCAGAGCCATGCATCCACTTGCTCACTTCCCCTCTTCTTCCTCCCCCCCGGCTCCTGTAGGGATGGGGAGGAAAATGAAAAGAATGTAACCCCCACGGGCTGAGATAAGAACAGTCCAGTAACTAAGGTATAACACAAACCACTACTGCTGCCACCAATAATAATAATGATAAGGGAAATAAGGGAACACAATACAACCGCTCACCACCCACTGACACCCAGCCTGACCCGAGCAGTGATCTAGCCCTTCTGGTTAACTCCCCCCTAGTTTACGTACTGGACATGACGTGCTGTGGTATGGAATACCTCTTTGGCTAGTTTGGATCAGGTGTCCTGTCTCTGCTTCTTCCTGGCTTCCCCTTCTCCCTGGCAAAGCATGAGACTGAGAAAGTCCTTGGTCAGAGTAAACATTACAGAGCAACAGCTAAAAACATCAGTGTTATCGGTGCTGTTCCCAGGCTGAAAGTCAAACCCACAGCACTGCCCCAGCTACTAAGAAGGAAAAAATGACTGCTACTGCTGAACCCAGGACAGTTGGAAAGACCAACTGATTCTTGATTCAAGAAAGTGATTAAGCATATGCTTAACTTTGAGCACATTTTATGCCTATGCTAATCAGCTGCCACAAAACTCATGTGCCCATGTGCCTGTATAGCAGAACACTGAAGCCCTGAGAGGACAGTCCAGACCTGTCTACTCACCTGTAAATCACATGAGGTTGCTACAAGGAAGGCTGAAATAGGAGGAAGGTAGTGAGTTGAGCAGAGAGAGCTGGTACTCGTTTACCTGCTAGATAACTTGTCCGCATGTGCTCTTGGAGTGCACAGAAGACTGACCTGGAGCTTTGCTGGAGACTGCTAAGTAGGATGCTCCACTGTGTTGAGCCAGTGAACTTGTTCTCAGCCACAGCCTAACTAATCTTCCCGCAAACACTACAGGGCCAGATATTATGGTCTAATATCTAATATGGCAAAGATGAGATTCGGTGCTTTCCTGAAGGTAAAAACTATTGAATCAGACTCTGTTCAGCTGACCCTCAGTCAGCTTCAGGCATTAGTAATAGAGTAGTAATGTTATAGTAATAAAAAAGAGAGACAGGATCTATATGAGTTTGGTGGAAACTGTAGCTTAGTATGGTTCTGCCTGCATCATCTCCCCAGCTGTGAGGTTTTAAAAAATGCTGGATAAATAAATGGGCCTCTGATAAAGTCCATTTTCACTGCCTGTTGTGAATTGGCTGGTAACAACTGGAGCTGGAAAAAAAAATCAGTAATACTTTCCAGTGACAGATATTTCTATCATGTTTTCAAACCAAAGGGATATTTTGATTGAAAGTCTATTCAGAGGAGATATGCTTCTTGATGAGATAGATAAAATCAACTGTGTAATGCTACTGGAATTAAAAGACCAATACCTTCCAGCAGGTCGAAGGAGTTGATCCTGCCCCTCTACTCTGCTCTTGTGAGACCTCACCTGGAGTATTGTGTGCAGTTCTGGTGTCCTCAACATAAAAAGGACATGGAACTGTTGGAACAAGTGCAGAGAAGGGCCACGAGGATGATCAGGGGACTGGAGCACCTCCCGTATGAAGACAGGCTGAGAATGTTGGGGCTGTTCAGCCTGCAGAAGACAAGGCTGCGTGGAGACCTCATAGCAGCCTTCCAGTATCTGAAGGGGGCCTATAGGGATGCCGGGGAGGGACTCTTCGTTAGAGACTGTAGTGACAGGACAAGGGGTAACGGGTTAAAACTTAAACAGGGGAAGTCTAGGTTGGATATAAGAAGGAAATTCTTTCCTGTTAGGGTGATGAGGCACTGGAATAGGTTGCTCAGGGAGGTTGTGAATGCTTCATCCGTGGCAGTGTTCAAGGCCAGGTTGGAGGAGGCCTTGGGTGATATGATTTAGCGTAAGGTGTCCCTGCCCACGGCAGGGGGGTTGGAACTTGATGATCTTAAGGTCCTTTCCAACCCTAACTATTCTATGATTCTATGATTCTCTGTATTACCCTAATTTATACCATGTAAAATGACAGCGGAGCATGCTCTGTTTTTGTATTCCATGGAAAAATATAGTCCAAAAATTTAGAGAAATAACTGAACTTGGAATTGTCCATTTGCAGTTGAGTTTTGTAATTCTGTGCTTTACTTATCACTGAAGATAATGTGTTCCAGAAAAAGCTGCTTCCATTTGTGACCTTCTAATGCCTAACTATTCTGCTCTATTCTATTTTTTATTTCACACCTCTCACCTCTGTATTGGGTACCATTGAGATGAGCACCTTGAAAAGTGATTGAACTCAAAAGACCCCAACTTTCTCCCTAACTTTAGATTTATAGAAACCTATTTTTTTGCTCCAGCTAGCTGGCCTCTTGGAGATTTCTTTCTGACAGTAACTTGGGAACACTGGAACCTATTATCCTACAGGACCAGAGAACATAATTTTGTTCTTTTTTGCAGCAGGGTCTTTTCTAATCTCATAGCAACCATAGTGGCAGAGAATCTGCACACACAGAGATGAACTCATTGGGGCTTTATGTTGTAAAGGTTTATTTATTTCATTATTTTTTCACCTCAGGATGTGTATCTTGAAAGATGGCTTGGGTAATTTCACAAGACATAACTGGGTATAAAAATGTGTACATCACTTTGAGATACGTAGACAACATACAATTATAGAATCACTTAGGTTGGAAAAGACTTTTAAAATCATTGAGTTCAACCATTAACCTAACACCACTAAGTCCACCACTAAACCATGCCTCTAAGCACCACATCTACATGTCTTTTAAATACCTTCAGGGATGGTGACTCAGTCACTTCACTGAGCAACCTGTTCCAGTGTTTGACAACCTTTTTGGTGAAGAATTTTTTCCTAATATCCAATCTAAACCTCCATTCCCTCTTGTTCTATCACTTGTTACTTGCCAGAAGAGTCCAACACTCATGTTGCTACAACCTCCCTTCAGGTAGGTGTAGAGAGCGATAAGGTCTCCACTGAGCTTCCTTTTCTCCAGACTAAACAACCCCAGTTCCCTCAAGTGCTCCTCATCAGACTTGTGCTCCACACCCTTCACCAGCTTTGCAGCCCTTCTCTGGACCCTCTCCAGCAGCTTAATGTATTGTAGTGAGAGGCCCAAGAATAAACACAGTGTTTGAGGTGTGGTCTCACCAGTGCCAATTACAGGAAAACAATTACTTCCCTAGTCCTGCTGGCCACTCTATTCCTGATAGAGGCCAGGATGCCACTGGCCTTCTTGGCTGCCTGGGCACATGCTGGCTCATGTTCAGTGGCCATCAATCAGCAGCCCCAGGTCCTTTTCCACCAAGAAGCTTTCCAGCCACTCTTCTCCCAGCCTGTAGTGTTGCATGGGGTTGTGTGACCCAGCACTTTGACTTGTTGAACCATATAAAATTTGCCTTGGGCATATAACAGACAAATGTTGCATAACAGATGTTATATGAACTCCTGCTGCCTATTGTAAGAAGCATGGAGTAAGGTCTCATATTCCAAAAAAAACGGTCTATTTATATACGTGCTTATAGGATCAGCTGGTGTTCACCTAGATCCTCACAACTCCTGTTCATTTACTTTAGGTCCTTAATTTTTTCATAATGAAGTTTTCTTGGAGATTCATATCTCCTGTTGGTCATGCCTTAGCTGTGCATTGAGTAGTAGGTCAACAGTGCTGGAATCTGAAGTATAGCTTCTCCTTCACATATCTGTTCTGTAACGTCTAATGCAAGACATACCCCTGGAACACAGCAAGCACATGGATCACTGCACCAAGGCAGATGTTTTGCTCTACTTCTTTTTATCCAGTGACCTAGTCATAAGAGTTGTCACTTTAGACATGGGAGACTGAGATTAATTTTCTCTCTGCCTGAGAAGGTTTGAAGTTGCATCTCCCACACTAATGGTCTGAATATCAGTCAATCAAAAATTGTGGGATGAATAATGTCTTTTTTCCCCTTGAAATTATACCAGTTCATATAGAAAAATAATTGACCATGAAAATCTGGACAGGGAGAAGACAAGGACATTACTGCTTCACAATTACAAAGCTGCAGGGGAAATAGGAGAAATATTTTGCTTCAGTTAACCTCACAGTATATTCACTGAAATTAAACAGGCACTGGAACTCACGTATACCCTTTGCCAGGTGGGTGGCACAACCATCTGTGTTTCTGTGGATTTCATAAGAAAGCAAAGGTCTTAAAATGTTGGTGTTGTACAATGGTTGATTCTGGTTACAAGGACCAACTACCTTTGAGAATCTAGCGCTGACTTTTTGCAATAGCTGGTTGTTTTATAGTTAGTAATTATGGAAATTATCTATTATGATTTGCATTTTGATACACTCTATTCTCTTAGGTGAGTAATGACAGTTTAGGATTTAATTATCACAAATGCTTAGCCTTCTTGCCTCTAATTTTAGTCTGTTCTGCTACACCTGCCTCTCATCTGTTCTGCTCGTCTCAGTCATGATATGAACAGAATGTATTTGTTTTCTATACCTTTCCATTCCTAAGATATCTGTCCTATGTGTCAGTGGCTATTTTGTTCTCTGTGCTGTTTCAATTTGTGTATCACTCTGCCAAACTTCTTGGATGCTCCACATTTTTTTTCTGCTTGATGTTGTTTTACCCTAATTTAGTATGTTTTCAAAGTATAAATAAACCTATATTTTAGCTTTATTAATTTTAAGCAATAACCCTTCCTTCCTGAGATCCTTATTTTTATAAACATTTTCAGAATCCAAAGCAAGTGGAAAAGTCACCCTAGAGGAGAAGCTGCCAAAAATGCAGAACAGAAATTTTGAGATTGTTCACTTGCAACTAGGCCAAATCTGTGGCTGAAAAAAAGAGTGCTTAAAATTTTTCTGGTGACAGGCTGTCATTAGATTTTCTTGTATCCTTAATTTTCTTATCAAAGTGGCATTCCTACAAAGCCAGTGTTTTGATTCTCTCCTGTTTGATTCTCTTGTGCTTGGCTTAATAGTGCTGATTGATGCACAGTTTATGAAACTATTTTAGAAAGCGGCATCTCCCGCTCAAAATAGGCAGATGTTTCCAAATCTCCAAAGTATATTGAATTTTGCTATGTTGTCGGTTCTTGCTGAATGTCAGTAGAATAACACACCTCTGGCACTATGTTACAGTGGAAAGTAACATTCTTGAGACCTGAAGGTAAACAAAAGCTGGTTGCAACTGTTAAGCAATGTGTGCAGCATTAAGAGCACAAAAGAAGACAGCAGCAACAGTTATATTATTTACTTTATATTCTTTACCTAAAGCAGAATATACATAAGGAACTTTATTGCAAGTTGTGTCCATAACGGCTGCCACAGAATAAAATTATGAAGGTAAACCTTTTGCTGAAATTATGCCCAAGACTAATTCATCTCTCACATGGCATCCTACATCTGGACATGCAACAGCGTGTTTATGGGAGATTCCCCATGGGTAGGATCACTGCAAGTGGCTGGTATATAACAAAAAAAGTTTTCTGGCATACGAAAGTTAGGGAATACAATCTCTGTATAGAAGTTCTTGCTGGGAGGTATATGACTCATTCAAACCTGCTGGGCTATATATTGTTAAATCAGGATAGGAACAGGAGTATGATTATGAAAATGAAGCTAGATACCTAGGAACAAACAAGCCTCAATTTTCCTGGGATATGACGCTTTAAGTCGGGTGGAAGGTTGTAGTAGCTGTTTAAAATCAACCGGGTTTAATCAGCCAAGCTGCACATTTGTGAGAAATGTGATTTTCTTCTCAAACTAGGTTGGGCAGCAGCTTCCTCTGTAATGAATTCCTCAGCATTGCCAGCCTCCAGCCATTAGTGCTGGCTGATGGATTTACCCTGCATTACCATGGTGAGCCTGAGGTTCATATTCCAGCCTTCTGTATTTATTGTGAATAATACTTAAAGATTTCAGAGTCTGGGAAAATTTGGAGCTGCCTTACACTGCGTGTGAGGGCACTGGTAATTTAAGTTAGTGTATGAGTGCAAGCTATAATATTACTGCATGGAGGACAAGGAGTAGAAGGAATGAAAAAGTTCTTGGGGTGGTACTGGAGCATTATGATCTTCCTCTACCCCTGTGCCCCTGTAAGTTGTTAATATCGATAAACTAAGAATATGGGCATCACACTGCTGGTATAAATGCAGCAACCTGTCTTTTCAGCACTACTGGGAGGAGTAGGCTACTATGAGCACAGGTGAATTTCCACTCTACATTAGATGCCCTTAAATACTAACCACCTTCACAGTTCCAGTTTTTGATTTCATGATGTTCAGTGGTCTGAGCCCAAGATATCTCAAAAGTCACCTAAAACTTCGGGATTAGAGTAGTCAAACACTTCTTTCCTCTGCTACAGATAAATGTTCCACAGCAGGAGTGAATCTTGCATGTGTTGGAAGCTGAACTGTTTCTGGAACAGACTCTGACCATGGCAGACCTCAAAACCATCGCAAATATCACTACAATTAATAATGGCATGCTGTTTAACTGCCTTGGGTAAGACAGCTGAAATACAGAAAACACACAATAAGTAGCTGAAAAATAAAACAACATGAAAACCTCATCTTCTCTGAGTAGTAAAACACAAAGTAGAGATCATTTTGTGATGAGTATCAGTCATGTTACTTTATGTGCTTCTAGAATATGTGGCAAATCTATGGTAGAAGAGCAAATTTAAGAATCTGAACAATACAAACTCCTACGTTTCCCCTCTATTTTCCTTTCCAGTTTTTATAATTCACGTAAGTTCTGATGTGAAAAGTTTTCGAGCAAGACCACTTACTCACTTTCCTAAAATAAGGTATCCTTTTCTAAGATAAGTCACTCCAATATTATTTCATCTTCAGTACTGTCTGGACTCTTTACTATAAGGCTAGCTGGCAGCAGGTCTTTTCAGCAGGTGACACAATAAAGAGTTCATGACTTTCAGTTCAGAAAATCCTTTTTTCTAAACCAGAAATGGTGCAGGGAAAATATCCGTCAAGAAAGGAGAATTCCCAAATATGAAATATTTGCATTCAAAGAATGAAGAAAGCATCTCTTCCCGCAGCCTCAGATGTGGAAACACTGTGGTCTTACAGAAGACTGTGACAGAAGACAGAAGCCTAAGCTGCTGCACAACAAAGTGTATGTGCAGAGACTAGGAAAGCCTGAGAAAAATGGTAATTAATAAATGCATCCCAGGATATAAGAATTAACTTGTGTTAGTTTCTTTTCAGCTTGTAATAGAGAATATAATCAAATATTTTCAGGAGATCTCTAATCCTTAAGATCAGGGCTAGTTTAGACAAGATCCAAGCACAATGGAGACAGAATTAAAAGGCAATTGAAATGAGAACTGAAGAAGCTGAAGCCAAAGCCTCAGCAGAAACTGCTTTTGTTCTCATAGCTGGGGGCTGAGTCAATGCTCTTTCCTGATAATAAAAAGTAAACAAAACAAAATATGACGAGACATTCCTCTTGACAGATGGTTGAAATTTTAATACATTCTAGTGATGTTGCCATTTTAAAGAGGCTAGAAGTCCTTTTCCTGTTTCAGCCATAAAATCAGTGTGAACTCTGAAGCATATAACTTTTAAATTTTCATTTTTCCCACTCATACAATATAGACAATTAAACCATCTTTTTACACTTTTTTTGGTCACTTTGGTCTGGTACAAGAACTGAGAAAGTTCATCTTCCAGTCAGTGTTCAAACTGTCTCCAAATGCTTTGTGGCATGGCAGAGCTTCCTGACAGACACACATATTCTGGATCTGTCTAATTTTAATGTATTAAAAAATTTTCAGCATTTCTACCCCATCAAAAAAGAAGTCTGTATCAAGAGCCATGCACACTGACCCAATTTTTAAGCTAGGCAAGCAGAGGGGAAGATACAGAAACAAACCTCAATATATGTTTATTTAATTATACAGCTGTAGAAAAGAAACCAAGGTCTCTGCAGCCTCTTCAGTCTGGACCTCCTGATTTTGCTTTCTTCCTCATACTGGAACTGGCATTGTTCAGCTTAGACTGAGCTCACAGGCAGGCTTCGGAACTTTCAAAATGTTATTTGCAGCAACTGCAGAAGTGCATTTAATAACAGCTGTTTCTGTAGTTATGTTAAACTTTTGGTGTCCTGTATTAGTTTCAGAATAACAACACTGCATTCATCTAGGACATTTTCTTCTTAACTAATGTCCAGCTATCATCTAACATGTCCTGATAAGAATACTTCCCTGAAAAATCTTGAAGAGCTTTACCTCCATGAAAAATGAGAGTTCACATTCAAGACATCAGGCAACTTGTTTTGCTTTTGAGTTTTAACATAGCTGATGTCTAACTCAAAAAAGTTCATACAGTTTGGTTTTGCTGTCATCAGTTGCTGTAACACATCAAAACAGGATTTCAGTCCTCTCCTATGCTGCTAAGACTTAAGTTCTGCCAGTTAGTGAAAAATGCTTTCTTGTGTATCTATGGCTGGTGAAATAAATATGTAATCTCGGGTTTTTCTCAGGACATACAGTATGGTATGAATCTAATTTTCCCTGTCTTTTTTCAAGCTGCATCCATTTGTTTTACTTTGCCATTAGCAAATGTCACTTCAGAATTTGTAGGTATTGATTCAGTTTTTATTATAGCAGTATACGAGCTCAGTCGGCACAAAAGGTATTTAGATCCATTGTGGAGTTTATTGTAGATCCAAGACGAATTGAGACTGCCAGGCGGTGTGACCTCAGCAGAGCATGGATGGACAGAATGGATTTGAACCTTCTGCACCACAGCAGTTGTTTTTTCATACCAAAATCTGCTGCAGTTTCATGTCAGTATTGTGCATAGTCAGCCATAAGGATTATTGCTTTTCCCTCAGAGTCTCACTATGTAGCTTGTGGCAGATCCTTTCTCCCCAGAGAAAATCCAATTTTCTTCTAATCCTACTGACAGATGGGGCTTTGTGTTTTCTAGCATTAACAAGCATACCATCTCAGTGGCACAATTTTTTATTTAAATACACTTCAGTGTATTAGAGTATAAAGAGTTCAGTTTAACTATCTCTTCTAGTGGAATGTACCCCTGGTCTTCTGAATTCTAGGTGTCCAGTTATAGATGGGAAATGCTCCTGCAAATATTTTTATAACTGCTCACGAAAGTGATAAACTAAGGGCTGAGGTTCTGAAGTAAAGCCTATCAAAGTATGGGGGGAAAGTTTTTACTTATGAAGACTGAATGAAAATGTGTATATATGAAAATATAAGAAAAAACAATCAGATGAAAAGAATAGAATTAATTGTTAACCAAGGAAACAACTATTTCAGAATAAAATAAATTCTGCAAAGTGTGATGAATATGTTATTTCCATCAACATGAGAAGCCTGTTCTGATAAACCCACAGCACAGATGACTTCCCAGAAGAAGGTGTGTGCACTGATAGCAGGAGAAAGGCAACAAAAGGCACACAGTATGCCATTTCTCTCTCTACTTGTTATGCCAACAAGAACTTTGTCTAAGATTCATGGAGGATGAAGCAAGAAAATAGCTTGGGGTAAAAGATCATGATACCTGGAGCTGCTCCAGTTGAGTCTGAAACGACCCTGGATGATGAGGCTTCTATATTTATTCCTTGGGGAAACCAACTGGTATTTAGTAACCTTTGTTAGGAATTTTTTCCTACTTGCTAGCCTACATTTCCCTGAAATGTAGTATGGTGTTCACACATCAGGAAGACTGGGGAAGAAGGCTCCATAGAAACCCTTTTCTTTCAGAATAGTAAAGATCAGGTTAAGATCAAAATTATTTCTAGGTAAGCATCTCATGATTTTACACTGTATTGTGTTTACCTGGCAAGGGTTTGCTAGTGAGGTGGCTACAGGTGTGGCTTCTGGGAGAAGCTGCTATAAGCTTCCCCATGTCCAGCAAAGCCAACGCCAGCCGGCTCCAAACTGGACCTGCCACTGTCCAGGACCAAGCCCATCAGTGACAGTGGTAGTGCCTCTGGGATAGCATAGTTAAAGAAGGGGAAAAACTTACTGCATGGGTGCAATTGCAGCTGGAGAGAGGAATATGTGAGAGAGACAGCTCTGCAGACACCAAGGTCAGTGAAGAAGAGGGTAGGAGGTGCTTCAGGCACTGGAGCAGATTCTGCTGCAACCTGTGGTGTAGACTGTGGTGAGGCAGGCTGTGTCCCTGCAGCCCATGGGGGCCCATGGCGTAGCAGATATCCACCTGCAGCCTGTGGAGTACCTAAGGCCAGAGCAGGGTGACGCCTAAAGGGGGCTGTGACCCCACGGGAAGCATGTGCTGAAGCAGGCTCCTGGCAGGACTTGTGACCTTGCGAAATCTGAGTAGTCCAAACTGGAGCAGGTTTGCTGGCGGGACTTATGATCTGGTGGGGGACCCACGCTGGAGCAGTCTGTTAGGACTGTTTTCATTCTTCATCTCCCATGGACATGACTGCCAACATATTATGAGTGGGTGATCTGCAGGGAAAATATTTCATGGGCATTTTGCAGGAACAATGTTTGATTTCCTCTTCCAAAAATGAGGTGATGCCTCTGTCTGCAAGACTGAATGCTTATTTCCACCAGGAATTACTTTAAGGGATAAGTGGCCATTCGAGTGTCTTTTAACATTGTTAACCAATTTAAAGTGCTTGTGCAATAGAGTCTGACAATAACGGCTAACCCATTTGAAAGCCACCCATCATTGTCAGGATCTGGCAAAACACTGCCTCAAACTCTCACTCATGCTCTAGAGCCTGACATGTCTTCTTACCTTAAAACTCCATTTCTCCACATCTTTCTGACTTGGTTTATTTTATCATGTCATGTAATATCATGGCTGTGACAGTTTCAGCACCCACCCCTGACCAATTTTTCCTAGAAAAACCCTCTGCTTCCCTTTCAACCACTTATTAACTAGAGCTAGTGTCTACAAAAGCCCTTGTACCACAGTGTTTAATTTTTGTAGCCATGTTATTAAGCCCATAAGCTCCATGACCAAGAATCATGTGCTGGGAATGATTTTCTGATAGAAAATTCAGTTTCTGCATAACCCAAAGGTTCTGAAGAAAAAGCTGATTAAAGGATTTTGTTCTGGCTTTGCTCATCTCCAAACATATTAATTACTGTAATATATAAGTAAATGATGTAATTATTGTAATGTGTAATGGATATTATATGCATGTGTCGTGGTTTAAACCCAGTCAGGCAGCTTGTTCACTCACTCCCAGTGAGTGGTGCCGAGCTGACAACAATCGAGGTCCGTGTCCGTCTCCCCCCCCTGCCTCCCCGCACCGGGGCTCTCCCCTTCCCCGCTCCCGGAGGAACGGGGAGGAGGATCGAGAGAGTGCAACTCCTACGGGTTGAGACAAAAACAGTCCAGCAACAAATCACCACCGCTACTATCAGCTACAACAATGATAAGGGAAAATAACAAGGGAAGAGAATACGATACCACCGGCCAAGAGAAACGAACTCCACCCGGAAGCCCCTGTCCTTCCGGGTAACTCCCAGTTACCCCTCACCCCGGGCATGACGTGCTGTGGTATGGAATACCTCCCCGGCTAGCCCGGGTCAGGCGCCCCGTCTCTGCTTCCTCACAGCCTCCCCTCCTCCCTGGCAGAGCATGAGCCTCACAGAGTCCTTGGTCAGGGTAAACATCACTTAGCAACAACCGAGAACATCGGCTTCACCAACACTGTTCTCAAACTGGAAGTCAAAACACAGCACTGTACCAGTTAACACAAAGGAAAAACATGACTGCTACTGCGGAACCCAGGACATTATCCACCCCTTATTCCATACCATTCACGTCGTGCTCAGATCCCACATTTTCAATACACCATTGCTCTCCCATGTATATACATCCATATACATACAGACCAAGAGGAAAAATCATTTTCTTAGTGCATGGACCAATCCCTATAATGCTGCCGAGTCCATTCGGTCCATGATGTTCAAAGTTCATTCTCTGTTGGGATGATGGCTGGAGGGAAGTCAGGGCCAGTCGCTGGTGACCTGGAGACATCTAGTTGATGGGCTATAAAAGCATTACACAGCAGGCAACAGCATACAATTGAGTTCACTGGCTGTTTTCCCCTAAAATCAAATCCCCTTGAGGTATACATCGGACTTCCCCATCTTCCCGCATTACCCACCAAGTATATCCAGGTCCCTGAGCAAAAGCAATCCCACGAGTGGGTTTGCCTTTACCTGAAGCAGGAATTACCCAGACTGTCTTCCCCAGCAAATTCTTCATATGCACCACGGGAACTTTGTCCCCCTCTACAATATGTAACAGTTCTGACTGGGCTGGGCCAGCCCTGTTGGCAGATCCTCTGGTGTTGACCAACCAGGTGGCCTTTGGTAAGTGTGTATCCCAATGCTTGAAAGTTCCCCCACCCATTGCTCTCAGTGTAGTTTTTAACAGCCCATTGTACTCCATGTAGCATCGGTTGCATGATGTGTAGAGGAGACCCTGCCTTTGAACATCCAGCCCAGCACGGGCAGCCGGGGTGCCAGAAGGAGCTGTGCTTCAGTGCCAATCACTTCCGAAGCAGCTCGAACCCCTTCATAGGCTGCCAGTATCTCTTTCTCAGTTGGGGTATAGCTGGCCTCAGATCCTTTATATCCCCGACTCCAAAAGCCGAGGGGTCGACCTCGAGTCTCCCCTGGAGCTTTCTGCCAGAGGCTCCAGGTAGGACCGTTCTCCCCAGCTGCAGTGTACAGTACATTTTTTACATCTGGTCCGGTCCGGACTGGTCCAAGGGCTACTGCATGAACTATCTCGCGTTTAATTTGCTCAAAGGCTTGTTGCTGCTCAGGGCCCCATTTAAAATCATTCTTCTTCCGGGTCACATGATAGAGAGGGCTTACAATCGAACTGTAATTTGGGATGTGCATTCTCCAGAACCCCACTGCACCCAAGAAAGCTTGCGTTTCTTTCTTATTAGTTGGTGGAGACATTGCTGTTATCTTGTTGATCACATCTGTGGGGATCTGTCTACGTCCATCTTGCCATTTTATTCCCAAAAATTGAATCTCCTGTGCAGGTCCCTTGACCTTACTCCGTTTTATGGCAAAACCGGCTTTCAGCAGGATTTGGATTATTTTCCTCCCTTTCTCAAAGACTTCTTCCGCTGTATCGCCCCACACAATAATGTCATCAATGTATTGCAGATGTTCTGGAGCTTGCCCCTGTTCCAGCGCATTCTGGATCAGTCCATGGCAAATGGTAGGGCTGTGTTTCCACCCCTGGGGCAGTCGGTTCCAAGTGAACTGGACACCCCTCCAAGTAAAAGCAAACTGTGGCCTGCACTCTGCTGCCAAAGGGATTGAGAAAAATGCATTGGCAATATCAATCGTGGCATACCACTTGGCTGCCTTTGACTCTAGTTCATACTGAAGTTCTAGCATGTCCGGTACGGCAGCACTCAATGGTGGTGTGACTTCATTCAGGCCACGATAGTCTACTGTTAGTCTCCATTCTCCATTAGACTTTCGCACTGGCCATATGGGGCTATTGAAGGGTGAGCGGGTCCTGCTGATCACCCCCTGACTCTCCAGTCTACGGATCAGCTGATGGATGGGAATCAGGGAGTCTCGGTTGGTGCGATATTGCCGCCGGTGCACTGTTGTGGTCGCAATTGGCACTTGTTGTTCTTCAACTTTCAGCAACCCCACAGCAGAGGGATCTTCTGAGAGACCAGGCAAGGTGGACAGCTGCTCAATTTCCTCAGTCTCCAAAGCAGCAATACCAAAAGCCCACCGGTACCCTTTTGGGTCTTTGAAGTACCCTCTCTTGAGGTAGTCTATGCCGAGAATGCATGGAGCCTCTGGACCAGTCACAATAGGGTGCTTTTGCCATTCCCTCCCAGTCAGGCTGATTTCAGCCTCCAGCACAGTCAACTCTTGGGATCCTCCTGTTACTCCAGAAATATAGATGGGTTCCACCCCTTGACAGCTTGATGGCATCAGGGTACACTGTGCACCGGTATCTACTAGAGCCTTATACTTCTGTGGGACTGATGTGCCAGGCCATCTGATCCACACAGTCCAGTAAATCCGATTGTCCCCTACCTCCACCTGGCTGGAGGCAGGGCCCCTCTAACAGTCGTCACAGCATTGGACACTTAAGTCGTGTTGAAAGGGATTATTCTTCTTTATCACAGGAGCTGGAGTAAAATCAGCTCTTCCACTCCATCTGGGAAACTGATCACCAGAGACTGAAGCCGTAGCTCTCATGGGACGATCAGTCTTGGCCCTTGCTCCCCTCTTCAGTTCACTCACCCGTTCCTCCAAAGCTGAAGTAGGTTTTCCATCCCACTTTGTCATGTCTTCTCCGTGATCCAGCAGGTAAAACCATAGGGTACCCCGTGGCGTATACCTCCTGTATCTCCTCTCTTGAACAATAGGACGCCTTTTGTTAATAGCTGAGACGTGTGTTGGTACACGTGAGGAGCCGGATAAATCAGATAGATTGTCCTTCAATTGTTCGATGTCCTGGGACAGTTTTTTCACAGCTGAGATGATGGAAGGGGTGAGATTGTCTTCGAACTCTCGGAGTTTATGAACCATTTCATCCACTGTTAGTGGTACTATGTCATTCCAGGTTACTGTTGCCAATGAATGGGCATATGATGACGGTGCATTCCGTGTAAGTTTTCGCCACATGGGTCGTGTACATTCAACTTCATCTGGATCTATAGGTGTATCCCCGTTATTCGGCTTGATGTGATAGATCATCTCTACGATGGCCGATTCCCTCAGAGACTGGATGCCTTTGTCTATAGTATTCCACTTGGCCGAACGACTCGTAACATCGTCCTTGTACGGAAACCTTTCTTTCACAGCTGCCAAGAGCCTCCTCCAAAGGCTGAGGGACTTTTTCTCTCTTGCAATTGCTTTGTCAATTCCCCCTTCTCTAGCAAGTGATCCCAGCTGCTTGGCTTCTGTACCTTCTAGTTCGTGACCATCAGCCCCATTGTCCCAGCATCGGAGTAACCAGGTGATGATGTGCTCCCCTGGTTGACGGGTAAAATCTTTTCGCATATTCCGCAGCTCGGTTGAGGTCCGAGGTCGAGAAGTTACCTCTTCTTCTTCTTCTTCGTCATGTGATGATGACTCCTGATCAGATTCTGGACCGGGTGGTGAATTCATCGGTTCTTCATCTCGCTTCACCCTTTTTGCCTCCTTTTTGCTTGTTCTCTTGCGTACAGGGGCAACTGATATTGGTACGAATTGGTCCTCTGGTTTGGCTGCAGTGATTATCACTGTGGTTTGAGTAGCAACTGTACTTGTTACTGGGGGTGGTGTAGCTACTGTGCTTGGAGCTGGGGTAACCGCGCTGTCTGTTGCAGTTGAAGTTTGAGCACCTGCTGTACTTGCCACTGGGACAGCTGTGCTGTTCATTGCAGCCAAAGTTTGAGTAGCGACTGTTGCTTTGCCCTCAGATCCGCCGACATTCTTTTCCTTTTGAAGGTGCTGGATAGTGTTGAACAAGGCCCTGTAAGCATAGGCCAAGCCCCAGCACGTTTCCGTGATTTGTCCATCTCTGGTATGGCCAGAATGACAACACACCTCATTTAAGTGTTTTACTAATTCTTCTGGATTTTGCAGTTGTTCGGTAGTGAAATTCCAAAGTACTGGAGGGGCCCACTGACCTAGATACTTGCCCATACTATCCCACACACCCTGCCACTCACGGCTGTCCAGCCTCAGGGAAAATCTCTCGGTCCTCCTACATCGTCGTTTGACCCCAGACAAGACCCAAACCTGAATCTGCTTAACTCTTGAAATCAGTAGTGGGTAAAACACACTCTGTATGCGTGTTAGCATGGTGATTCCCATCACCATCAGCAAACAAGTCTCAACAGCATTAAAAGGCCATTCAAAAAATTCAAAACTCTCAAATGTAAATGGTCTGGGGGGACGACTAGGAGGGTAAAAGGATGTCTCCTTCCCAGGTTGAGCACCTGAGAAGGAGAAAAAAGATGTGTAATTGCTAAGCACCTCCATCATATACCTCCCAAAGTATAAAGGTGGTGACCACACTGGGAACATAAGCCAGATCAGTTTCATGATCAATGATTCTATTGTATTACAAGTCATTACCATAAGGTACAATGGGATAAAAACCTTAGCCCAAGCCCCACACTTGAAAAACACTAACACAGCAAGTACCGGATGGACGTAAGATATCATATACTGAAACTGTGAGATCAAGAGGAACAACCTTGAGAGCCAATAAATCAGCATTGTGACGAGTGACTATCAATCCAGTCAGATCTGTTCTTATCTCAACCCTTCGTGCCCCACGTTGGGCGCCAAAAAATAACTGTCGTGGTTTAAACCCAGTCAGGCAGCTTGTTCACTCACTCCCAGTGAGTGGTGCCGAGCTGACAACAATCGAGGTCCGTGTCCGTCTCCCCCCCCCCCGCCTCCCCGCACCGGGGCTCTCCCCTTCCCCGCTCCCGGAGGAACGGGGAGGAGGATCGAGAGAGTGCAACTCCTACGGGTTGAGACAAAAACAGTCCAGCAACAAATCACCACCGCTACTATCAGCTACAACAATGATAAGGGAAAATAACAAGGGAAGAGAATACGATACCACCGGCCAAGAGAAACGAGCTCCACCCGGAAGCCCCTGTCCTTCCGGGTAACTCCCAGTTACCCCTCACCCCGGGCATGACGTGCTGTGGTATGGAATACCTCCCCGGCTAGCCCGGGTCAGGCGCCCCGTCTCTGCTTCCTCACAGCCTCCCCTCCTCCCTGGCAGAGCATGAGCCTCACAGAGTCCTTGGTCAGGGTAAACATCACTTAGCAACAACCGAGAACATCGGCTTCACCAACACTGTTCTCAAACTGGAAGTCAAAACACAGCACTGTACCAGTTAACACAAAGGAAAAACATGACTGCTACTGCGGAACCCAGGACAGCATGAAGCATATTTTAATTTTATTCAGCAGACCTAAACTGAATCAATTGTACTTTTGACTGCACTTTTTATTGCCTCTTGATTGTTGTGTCTCGAGTTGGACCCGTTATTGCTGGAAATTATATATGTTGTACAAATGTATAAACAAAGCCTTTAAATGAATTTGATAACATTTCTTTTCATATACCCAGCTGCAGCTTAGTAATTGGCACAGTCTCTGCACTTCACACCTCTGGTCTGCTGAGGTAGATGTAACTGATTAGGAGACTCTGCTGGTCAAGCTAAGACTATGAAACAGGCCTCTGGAAGAAGGTTTCCTCAATCATGTTTTTGGATGTTAAGTGTATAATATCTGCCTAAGCTTCATGTTGCAGTACTGGTGTCTTGGCAACCATTTGCGTATTGCAAATTTGTTTACAGCCTAGCTGCTTAAAGTGGTGTCTTATGTAAATGCTGTTGGTTGCTATCAATATGTTTGGATGGGTAAGTAAAATGCAGACAGCTGCATGTTAAAGAGGCACTGTTATGAGCTAGTTGGAAGGGATTACAGTTTTACGGAAGTGCATATTTTGCTCTACAAAACTGAGAGGGAAACTGGACATTGAATAAAAAAGACCTGCTAGAATTCTTGGCTCTTGTGGTTACTGAACAATGTACCCAAACCAAAATACCCCAGGTCAGGAACAAGAGATAGTATTCATAAATTCAAGTATCTAGAGGGTGGGCTTCCATAACTGAGCTAGTTATATAAAATTCTATAAACATGGATATGTGGTCTAGATTTCCAGTGACTACATAGTGGTTCAGACAACAAATTTAGAGATGCTAACGTATGGTCAGCTGAACCTAAACCCATTTGTTTCTTGGCAAATATATTTTGAATATGCCAGATCATAAAATCCAGAACTATGTAGATCCTTCAAAATTTTCTTGAAGCTTACTGCTTATATTCATTGAAAGATTTCAAAGAAATTTACAGACACATATTATGGCAAAAAGTAATACCAATGCCATATGACTGAGAGTAGTGTCTATAGTATCTCCAAAAGGCTAATGTTATAAGTATTTACATTAAAGCTGTTGTTGGAAATGCATATGTAAATGGTTGTAATTTTTAATATAAAGCAAAAAATTTAGAACAGCCAAGATACCGAATGGAAGTCAGAGCTCACATCAATGAAAACTAAGCATTATGGCTGTTGCATAGCTTATGCTTGGCAGCTGGAATAAGATATTATATGGGGTGTACAAGGCTAAAAATTGGTAGGGTCAAATTCAGTACAGAATACATCAGGCAATCCTTCTGTGGCTTTGAAAGAACAGGAGCACATGTGCAGTTTGTTGGAGTTTCATAGATGCTCAAGGCAATGGATACATATTACACTTGGCTTTTCTTTGTACACAAGTGTATTTGCTAATTGCAATGCTCCTCCGTCAGCTTTTCTTTCCTTGGTATGCACGATTTGCTCAAAGGCACAAAAGCAAATGGTGACAAAGCTGAAAAAGGACTGGGTATCCAGGCCCTTGAACTGCTTTGCAATAACTTTTTGATAGCATTCCTTTCCAGAAGCATCTCCAGCACCACACATTCTCCTGTATTTTTAGGAGATGAGCTGTCTGCTAGACTGAAAGAAGTTCAATTAAAAAATAAAGACAATCAGCTCCTTATGATTTCTTTCAGGAAAGCTAGCGACATATCTCAAATTTTCATACTTCTGTAGCTGAAACTGGTTAATTTTGCCCTGCATAAAACAAGAAATCAAGAGCTTGACAGTAATGAAACATTCATTTTATTTATCTTTTTACAAGGCAGACAATTACTAATTTTATGGTCGAAAAAGCTCATTTTTAAACCTTGTATGAGGACATTATTGCTAGACTCATTCTGATGTTGCCTTTATTAAAAAAAATGAGTGCAACTTGTTCTGTTCTGTTCCCTTCTGAAGGTGGAAAAAGTCTTCAAAACAAACCAGGAGACTTGTTTCAGATGATTTGCAAGTTTTGTGAGCTTGCTTTTTCTTTTTTTTTTTTTTTTGTTAGGAAAAGGATCTGTGAACTTTCACATGATGTGAGTCCTTTCTCTGAAAGCTTGTATGTGTTTTCCTCTGAGAGAAAAATCTCCTTTCTTAACCATTCTCTCCAGTAGTACCTCTTCTAGGACTGTGTTGTACTATAAGTAAGTTCTTCACTTCTGGTTTGAATAGACTTGTTTGCAAAGGATATCAAGCTATTACACAAAAATATAGAAATGGGTGTTCAGTTTAAATACTTTTTTCCCCAGATTCAGCTTAAAAGTTGTCATGTCCTGTTTGACATCAAGTACTAGATTCAAGCTCTGTGAGTCTTTACTGAACAAGCTTAAATAACTTCTACTTGGGACCCTCTGTCCTAAAATTCTTCCCCTATTAAGTGAGAAAAAATGTCCTTCAGGACTTCATGATAAGCCTTAATTTTCTCCCCTTTCTATGCCAAGAAAATAAGTCTAAGGAGATGCAACATAACACCTAATCAGAGGGGAAAAAAAGGAATCACAGAAAATAATCACAATAGGAAAATACAAATAGCAAGGTTAAATTCCTTCAGAGCTTCCTAAACTACAAAGAGATGATGAGGTATCTGGCTATTACTTTTCTCTGCTTGTGAGTCATATTTTAGACCTGATGGCTTCAGCTTGGAGAACACCAACCTCTAAGCAAATCTTAATGTACATACCATACCCAGAGCCCAGTACTTTTTGATATTTGAACGGTGGTCTGCTCACTGGGAATCCAAGCTGCTTTGGAGCTGCTTGTTTTGTCTCCCAGCAGATGGTTGTGTTCTCCTTCTTAAACCAAACAGGCACTCCAGATTTTTTGAAAAGACAAATATTTATAGAAATTACATTTGCAAACTGGATGTAATTTAATAGCTTTTCAGATTTTGTCAACCTGTGCAACATGGTTCCTCTTCATGGAAAAATGAGGGTTTGCTAGTATGCATACTGCCTGAATAGCCGTCAGATCTCTCTATATTTGAAACGCAGGATTATTCACATTGATAGAGATTTCCTGTGACTCTATATAAATGAAAGCAAATCTCACTTCTGAAGTTTATACTGAGAACTCTTTAATCTCAAAGTAGTAGTCAGATGCTTAAACTGAAGGAGACTATCCCTTAACTGCTTGCAGCCAGTAGTTTGAAGGCTAAATTTTGATCTCAATTATGCCTGTACACCTGCAGTCTGTTAGCAGAATTACCTCATGAAAAACAGCTCTTCCTCATTCTTCATTTTCACAAGATACCTAATCCTGAGCTCACTGACATCAAGAGATGTTTGAGGACTGTGCTTTTAAATTTGTCTCCTCCATGGTGTGCCTGCTCAAAGGCACCGACCCAACAGATGTTGTTACAGCAGGCTGTAAAGCACAAGCAGCATTAAGATAAGTAGATGCCTTATTTTTATTAAGGTACCGAACTACTCACTGCTGCTAATTTAACTTGGAGGGTGTGTACTTGAAACTTTGTAGAGCTGGGATTTGTGGACCTGTAATGATCAATGCTGCAAGTCCCAAAACAAGTGCAAAGGAGTTAAATAATATTTGTGTCCAGCAACTTCTAATGCAGCTGTGCAGCTATATCACAAACCATAGCACACCGTGCTTGGTCAAGCAGTTTCTAGTTCACAAGGCTCATTTCTGTGATGACCTCCATTAAACTGATTCAAGGAATGTTTCATCTTTTCACAGCTTGGACATATCTTATAAACTACAGGAGTCAGGACCTGTTACATCATCATAACAGCTTCCCTGCAGGAGGAGGTTTAAAACAAATCTTTCCAACGCAGTGGAGGTCATTTTATGATCAAGACCATCAACATGTAGTAGACTCCTTAAAATAACATTGACTTTCAAGATTTTTCCTTTGTTGTTGCCTTGTAGTATTTCTCCTGAGTTGTTTGCCCAGTGCCAAACTGTTATGCTTTACAAAGGACCCATGCTGCCCCCTGAGAGGGGAATTATGGTGCTCCTGCTGTATATGCAACTAACCTGTGTTGAGAAATCTCCGGTTTTGAGTATAAAACAACCCCTACTGTCTCTATAAACAACTATAAAAATCTCTCTCCCTCTTGCATCACTCCTCAGAGGAAAAAAATACTTCAGAGTTTTCCCATACAAAACTCCCTATAATTAAATGAATTGGACCAAGATGGTTAGGAATCCTTTTTAGTATTTTGGATATGTTATTTGTTTTCTTTGTTTAAAAGCTGTTTTGTGAGAAAAAATATAACTATGACAAGGAATACCAAGACCCAGCAATGCTGGCATTTGCAAGTAATTTTTTCTATACCGATTGGATGAGGACGGTTTTTCTGGTTGTATTTAACATAATGTCAAGGAAGCCTAAATTGGATGTAGAGAACTCTGTCATTTTCTGAAATTAGATATCATCTTTAAATAAAGTTTGTAATTATATCCAATAAGATCTATTTTAAACAAAGCTTTGATGACATGTCATCAAAAGTTAAAGAACCAGCAGCATAGCTGCTCATATGTGGGAAATGGAAACTAAAGCTGACTAGAAATTTGGGGTGTTTACTGAGCAACATTCACCATCACAGTAAGGAATAAAAAATTGTAATGGGATAAGAGAAAAAATGGAAATTAGATTAGAAAATCTGCCTGTTATATTTCGTGTTTCTATGCTGTCATCCGCCATGACATTCAGGTGCTACATCAGTATTATGACAGATGTGAAAGGTTGTAATTTCAGCAAAGACTGGTATTTTAAATATTTGAAGCCTTTTCTAGTCTGCCATGGTGACGTAAATTTTGAATACCCACGCTGATTTTTCTAGATTTACTTCAAATTCACATCTGCATTTCCCCATAAGCAGTTGCGAATGCTTCTTTTGAAGAGGGCTAATTTAAAGTCCAGTCTTTGGCTACACCTTGTGCAAAGAAGCTCTCATAAGAAAGGACATAGCATGTAAATGAAAAACTGAATGTTTGTTGTACAGCCTGGTGCATGCAGAAGATCCCTGCTCTCAGAATAACAGCCTGTCGCAACCTTGTTAAGTGACTGCCATTGCCAAGGATTGTGACAGGTCTGTGGAATGCAAACTAATTATCTCCTACAATTGTGTCTGCTTATTTCTCGCATGAATGGATAACATCTTCAGTGGAGCTGGTCACTGGAGCTCAGGTTTAAGGGCTGTTGATTGGACAGTGGATGTTTTGTAGCTATTCATAAAGAGTATGAGTAAAAATATGGCCAGTTTCACATTTTATAACTGCACCTGCAGTTCCAGGATAATTACCTACTAAATACACTCTGAAGTCTCTTCTAGATGCAGAAGGTGAAAAGTGCAAAATGTGGAGGGTACAGAATAAAGAAATGTCTCGATGTTTACACATGATTTAGGCACCTGTTCCCATAATAAAAGCAGCAATCTGTCAGCCACTATAAGGGTCTAGTCATACAAAATGCTGAGTAACTCCTATAATTAATTTTGCACCTTCTATTTCCAGACAGTTCAATAGAGCCTGAAAAGTACTGCACTATCTTGGGACAAGCTGACTCCACACAGACTCAAATGAGCCTTCTAGAAATAAGTTTATGAAGTTTCTGGGCAGTGAGCATGGTTCAGATCCCCAAATATAGACAGGCACACACTGAGCATGGGAAAATGGGCAGGAACAGCAACAGTGTTTTTTTGCCTTTCAAAAGGGAGGGTTTGATATAGAACTAGATAAGAATTAGTCACCCTGTGTCTTAAAGAAAAGGTACCTGGTACCTGTGGACTACAGGAGTGTCATGGTTTAAACCCAGCCAGGTAACTCATTCACTCACTCCCCTCCTTTCCCTCCCCCTACTCCTGGAGGGATGGAGAGGAGAATCGAAAAGAATGTAACTCCCACGGGTTGAGATAAGAACAGTTTAGTAACTAAGGTATAACACAGATTAGTGTGATCAGCAGTAGTGCTGCTACCACCAATAATAACTATGATAAAGGAAATAACAAGGGAAGAGAATACATCACCTCACCACGAGCCAACCGATAACTCACCCCCCCCAGCCCGACCAAGCCCCGACCCATACCTCCTCCAACCCCACAGTCCTAGCCCCTCCGGGTAACTCTCCGTTACATCCTGGGCATGACGTGCTGTGGTATGGAATACCTCTTTGGTCAGTTTGGGCCAGGTGTCCTGTCTCTGCTTCCTCCTGGCTTTCCCTCCTCCCTGGCAGAGCATGAGGCTCACAAAGTCCTCGGCCAAACCAAAACATCCTTGTTATCAGCTCTGTTCCCGAGCCGAAAGTCAAAACACAGCACTGCACCAGCTACCAAGAAGGAGAAAAATGACTGCTACTGCTGAACCCAGGACAGGGAGTTATGAAAGGACAGTTAAGTGGTTATCTTTGTGGCAAGAAGGGAACTCTGCAGTACAGGAAATCTGGGAAATAAGGAGCTTTGCATAACCACATACATTTGTGTGTTTACTGAGGCACTCCCTTTAGAGTGCTAGAAGAGAGAAACAGAGTGACTTGGGTGAAAAAAGCACTGGTGTTAACGAGGTATCACATCTAAAAAGCCAAAACAAAGCAGAGAGATGGAAGGTTTTTTTATCTGGCAGAAACTCCCACTGGGAAAATATGGGCTAATTGACTTTTGTTTCATTTTTTAATTTATACATCCAAGAACTATTTCATAGCTTCCCTAGGCTTCCCAAAGACACTATCCTTGAGATCATCAAGACTAGGCCCAGAAGGCTGGTGATAGCAGAAAATAACTCAGCTGAGTTATTTGGGAAATAGGGGTAAAAAAAGAAAAAAGCTTCTGTCACTGCTGACTTCATTTTAAAAGAGTAAAGCACTTTAGTGAGCATTTCAGCACTGTAATAAACCTCCCTGTTTCAAACAACCATTTCTGTCATCTCTCCCTCCTGCCTGTGTTTTTGCATGACAGCTCCCAAGAGCATCATCCCTACACTAAATCATGTGAAGGACATTTCTAAGACCATCTGTCTGTCTTTCCTTCTTTCATAGTCAAGTAATTCTTTTTTGGAGCTGCTGTTCTCCTGGAAGGAGAAACTAGATTGTCTGAACTAAGAACTCTTGATTGTGCTGGAGCCTGAGGTCTTCTGTGAACACCAAGACGCTCTGAACTTGACAAACTTTTGGATACTGGGACATGGCTGCTCCTGACTGCTACGTGATTTGGAGCTCCCCTGCACTTTTTATGCATTCTGCTTTCTCCCTCTTCCCTTGCATGTCTGGAAAATTATGCCTGAGCATAAACTACT
This sequence comes from Pezoporus occidentalis, assembly GCF_034315485.1. Lineage (NCBI taxonomy): Eukaryota > Metazoa > Chordata > Aves > Psittaciformes > Psittacidae > Pezoporus > Pezoporus occidentalis. Next base: position 2,525,769 of record NW_026915802.1, on the reverse strand, counting down.
GTTTTTCCCTTGCACAGGTTGTTGATTTGTTGGTTCTGTGAGTGTCATTGATGGACAGTGCTGCCTGCTCTCCTAGCTGGAGGACTCTCATGATGACAATGAATGAAGAAAGGAGAGCGCTGAAAGCCCTGAAGCTTTGGAGGCCAGTGAAAAAATAAAAAGAATAGAGAGGAAAAGTATTTTCTCTGTCTTATAGAACAAACTGCTTATCAGAGCACCATTATTTTACTGGGCCTTTCCTACCACCTCTGAAAGTGATCTTTCCAGTTCAGGCTCACAGCTGATTCATCTGTATCTAAAGCTGCTCTTCATGTCAGACCTTGGAAATAGAAGGGAGGCAATGCAGAGAGGCAGGTAGACAACTCCCTGGAGGAACTCTTGGGACTTCCTGCTGCTTTGATACAGTTTGGTAAGTGGCATTGTGCAGGTCTTGCTTTCTCTCTTCATCTCTCTTCCACCTGGCAGCTTTAGTGCTGCCTTTCACCTTGAAGCTGATGGTCAATGGCAGTGCAATAAATGGACTCTGTGCAGTGCATGATCCCTTGTGCATATTAAGGAGGAGCCTGGCTGCAAAAAGGTGGCTGCTCAAATACAATAGTGACCTTGCCTCATGGGGCAGGCACTCAAACCCAAGGCAGCTTGAAAACCAGACTATTAGAAGTAATTAATCTGAAAAGAATATCACTTCTTTGAAAATCTTTCTATATGAGAAACTGCCAAGAGCAAAGTTGTAAAATGACTAAAATATTGTCAAGTTGTGAGTTGAACTGAAAGAGATATTGAAGAAAGGTGATGCTAAATGTTGAGTACAATTTGTAAATGCACAATAGTTAAAATATGTTGTAACTATGCCAAAAATATGTAATACAAAATACACAAATGTATATGGGGGCCCAAGCTGCCTGTTTCAGAACCTTATGACAGTTGTGACAATCAGTGCTGTTACTGCTGAGAAGCTGCAGGAATTATTTATTCTAACGTTTGCACCTCTGTCAAAGCTTGTATTGTTTCAATGACCATATGATTTTCACTCACAGAGAAGTGAGATTCAGAGGCTTAATTACACCAAAAAGACATAGCTATTTTAGGAGCTTAAGATTTCTAATTTTTCATCAGGAGGGAAGTTAATTATTGGACCGTGTCAAAGAAATAATCTGAGTCAAGGCTGGCAACTCAAACTCTTGTCATTTTGCATAGTGTGTGTCAGGAAAATATAAATATTACTAGGAAAATTAATCAGATAAAGTTTTCCAGATTGAGATTTACTGCTCTCTCCCAGTGTCCTCTTACGTGACTTGTGGGAAATCAGTCACTGTGCTTCGGTTATCCTATCTGTATGGTGTGTACGGTGAGCAGAACAATACAGAGTCTGAGCTTAGGTGCAATAAATTATCTTGACTCTTATCTCTTACTTGGATTCTTAATTTCCAACTGAAATAAATCTTCAGCATTTCAGCCAGAAATTTCCCATATTCAGAATGAGCTGTCCTCCTGTCTTCTAACTATGGAGGGTTTCTTTTAAAGATATATCCAGCTGGGTACTTAATTCCACTCATTCTGAAAACTATGGTCAGTATTTTAATTATACAAAATGACAAACTGAAGTTGAGTGGCTGGCTGACTTGTCAAAGGCCACACATAAAGTAAGCAGTGGAGTCAGAAGCCTGATTTTGAGTCCCTGATTGTAAACACAAGATAAAAATACTTGTCTCAGGTATGATTTAATAGCAGCTTGGAAAACGAGCTTTACTAGGAATAACAATAAAAAAGAAGTCCAGGTATAGCACATGCACTTGCGATCCCAGGTCCTCTAAATGCCTTATTGAAGGGTGAAATGTGAAAGATATTTATGTAGCTTACTAAGGGTACAACAAAGAACAAAAAAGAGGTGAAAAAAGATTGATCAGGTAAGTCGGTGAGCTTGACATAAGGGTTAGGACTTGTGAAATGGATTAAAGATTAGCTTGAAGGCTGATAGGACACAGGGGATGTCAGTGAAAGATAACAAGAGTTAGGAAAAAGCAGCAAGCTGAGGACCACGCTTATCTTTACTTTGGCCATAAGAGATCAAAAGAAGCATGCCATTTTAATCTGCTGAAATTTGCAGATGACTGGCAAGTATGAGGATAGCAGGGGAAACTTGAGAAATACTGGAGAGAATGCAGGCCCAGATTTCTAATTCTTCAGACTGTTTGGGTTTACTGTAGCACGCAGAATCAGGGCCACCTGAGATAATGCACCCATGTTCAAGAGAAAGAAGAAGAAGAACACAGAGAAATTCATTGTGTGTTTGTAGCAGTTCTGTAATATAAAAAGCAGTTCTGTATTTTTGTAACAATTCTCTTGTAAATAGATAAAAAAAATGTTTCTTAATTTTTTCTGAACTGCATTACTTCCCTCCAGGGTGAGGTATAGTGACTGTCTGCAACAGGGAGCAGGAAAATTCTTATAAAGATTGTCTGTATCTGACCAGAAAAGAGATTTTAGGTTTTATAATTGCACATATTGGAATTATTACACTAGGAATCATATGTTTTATGGAAAGCACTTCAGGTCAGCTAGTAATTAAGCCATCAAAGGTATAACCCATCTGAAAATAATGGAGACTCCTTCTCAGTTTATCCTTTTTGGGGTAGTAGTAACACAGTTAAAATCATGTAATTCACAAGTAGGGCTGCACCCGGACCAGGCTGTCTAGGAACGGCAGGTTTTGGTCACTAGTGTTACACTGAGAAACTGGACTAGGGTGGAAAGAAAGGGGACAGCAGTGCCACATCGTTTTTCCTGGCTCTCTTCTTTAGTATATGCAGTCCACCAGGGCTGTGCTTCTGCACTTTGCTGTATGCACAGGACGACAGAGTAGCTCCATCCAAGTGTTCGATGTAATTTTGTAAGCGCTTTCTTATGTGTGTGTTTGTTCTCAGCAGTGTAGCTCTTTTATTCAGTGCCACCACTGTCTTGGTATTCTGTGCACATTCAAAAGCCAGTCCAATTTAAATGTACCCCTGTTGTGATACCTTTATTTCTCGAATTCATCTTGAGTGTGTGGGAAGGAATCATTGCAGCTTTTTGTTTTTAAATGGAATCTGATCTCTGTCAAGATCACTTCTCAGGGTTTTCCATTAACAGCTTTTAGTTTACTAATTGCTTCTCTTGAGCTTTAAGCATTAACCATTTATGTAATCAGCCCTAATACCTGGATAGGATCTTTTACATGTTAGATTGCTATTGTTTGCAAAGAGTGAATTTTAAGTGAATGTCTGATGAAAGGATAAATAGTTAGCAGATGAGGTAAAACCAGCCATGCTGTAACATAACCACAGCCCATTTAGACTCTGACAGCAGCTGGAGATGAATGCTTCATCAGAAGGTGTAAAATTTCCCTAGTATAAATAATTGTATCTCTTTATGCCAAAAGATTTCTTCCTTATCCAAACTTCTACTCATTTTATGCCAGGAAGCTTGAATATTAATAAAGTTAATGTTCTTTGCAGTAACATTAATTAGGCTAACATTTTCCATCTACAAAATCAACACAGTACAGAATTTAAAAATTTAATAAGAAAATCAAGCAGCCAGTGGGACACTGAGTCACACTCCAGTGAAAAATCCAATTGGGAGAATTTTTATGATTACCGCACAGCCAGCTCTCAATGAGCAGTTTTGATTTATTTAGACAGTAGAGTAACAATTTCTGCAGAAAAGTTGGGGGGACTCCTTTGCCTAAGCTGCTTGTGGCTACAATGGGTAGTTAGGTCAGGGTGTTTGAACTTTGCCAGACACATCATTTCCCTGTTGAATCAATGTGTTTGTCCCTGTACCAACTATTACACTCTAAAGCTGGGGTGGGCACACCAAAATGGCTGTTCCTGGGATGTCTGCAGCTTGCTTCTCCTTGATAGAGAGACTGGGAACACTTAACCATCTCAGGAATGATCCATAGATATTTGGAAGATGTTAAACCTGAGCTTAAATGCCTGCCTGCACTTCAGACACCACTGTGTTTAGGGCCAATGCTGAGGCAGTACTAACATGTCTGCTTAGACTAATGCTTCCTTGGTGTGGAAACTGGTATTTCTGTATTGTGCCATGGGACATGTTTCCTAGAACTGTGATTTTCCTGTTGCCCAGAAAATGGAGAGCTGCAGAGCCAAATGGGGTGCTTTACAGGTAAGGAAAAAACAGAGGCTAGAAGTAACTTTAAGACTTCTATAGTTATCTTCAAGTCTTTGGGTTGTATTCTCCTCAGACTTGCTGCCTACCTCTAGAGGTTCCTGAGGGCCCTCTGTGCAGCATTTCAGCCTCCTGCATTGGCTCCTAAGAGACTCAGAGAACGGCTCATTGCTTCTGGCCTAACGTTTTGCAACACAGTATACTCTTGGTACTTAAAAAAATGTTTAGAATGATGGTTTTACATCAGGTTTACAAGAAACTAGTGAAAGTTTCCAACCAGGACATCTAGACTAAGCTTCACTGGAACTTGGACAGGGAGAAACATCTAAACAGAGGCATGGATGCTTTCAAATGTTTTCTGTTGTGACTGAAACACTCTGACATCGTATAAAAGGATGGTATACACTGTTTAGCACAGACCACTAGGTGCAAAGTCTTTTGTAAATCAGAAACAGGGTGACAGCAATTACAATGCACCGTACTTTACAGAGGCTAGAATAATCCAATACTGATGTCTAGGCTGACCTAGTGAAAAAAATCCTAAAGTAGGGATTTTAAAATTGACAAATTTTCAACATATAAATAACTTTGATTAAAGGATGGAATGGAATGCAGTGCATGCTTACATGTAAAGAGTGTTTTTTGGCCTGGGACCTAATATTTAGAAATTCCAGATATCTAGCTCTTCAGTGTGAGATCAGTGTGCTGCTGAAGCCTGGCATCTTTAATTATGTAACTAAATGAAATTAATTTAATCTAACATGGCTTTAATCCTCCTCTCTTTGAAATCAGCAATAAAACTTCTATTAGCATCATGAACTAATAATCAAGTAAATGTATCCTGTTTTATCAGTCAGTACCTGAGACATTATTTTCCAAGCGATGAGAGCTCACCCAACTTTTCACCTTATAAGATGTCTGAGAATTTTACTGCTGCATTGTCAGTGCCAAAATACTTTTGAAACCATCCTGTGCTAACTTAAATGCACTTAGTAGGTGCAGAGCACCATGAATATTGTGTTTGTGTCCTCTGCTTGACCTGGGCATGTTCTCTGTCTCAGAGCACACACCCCTTTGGGTCATATGATGTCAAATACATTTTAAAGGATATAGATAAAACAGTCTTTTCTAAACAGATTAAATCCCCTTTGCTTCACTCTTTTACGACTTCCAAAAATTTAGAGTGGGAAACAGCAATGAGAAAGGCTTTAGACAGACTTTCAGGGGAATTTTTTTGTTGTGTGCAAAATAAGACAAAATAGATATTGGATAGATTTTGAGGAGAGGTCACTGAAAAATAGTGGCAGTGAACTAAGAAATGAAATTATTAATTAAATGAGTAAGATATAAGGAAAGTGAGGCAAGAATTGTTTAATAAAGCACATATGTGCTGATGCTGTGCTTTATCCAGTAGAAAAAAAAGTCTTTTTTGGAAACATAGCTATCCATGGCAGAGAAACATATACTTCAAGAATTTAAAAATATGTTATTTTTTACATAGAGAAGTAACAGACAATAAAAAATATAGAACCATGTAGCTGGGGGGGGAGGGGGGAGGGAATGGATCTGTGGGTGCATCAAAAGTGAGCTCGTGCTCCAGTGTGCTCAGTCTGCAAAGCTGAAGACACTGTTTTCCTGTGGAATACAATTGCTGCTGGCACTCCCTCAGGACTTTTGCATTTTGTCACATATTCCCAGCCAAACAAGGCAAAATTTCATCAATATTTAGGTGAACTGAAAGGTAACAGAACAGAGGAGGTTAATATAGCGTATTTTATCCTGACATATCTGGAGACTGGTGGAGCAGAGCTCAGGCTATCTACTTCCCAGGAACTGCTCAGGAACAGCAGTCTTTTCCAGCTTTACTTGCCCCATGTTCTTCATGCATTTCAGAATTGTAATAGGGATACCTGAGCTAGCTTGAATCATTGAGCAGTGCTGCTGGAAGCCAGACAGAATCCTGAATTCAGAATTCAGGACTGTACAACTCAAAGCCTTCCTGCTTCATGAGAAGACAGCATATGTTGTTCCACTGGATGTTTGCTTCCATTCTGAATTGAAACTTGGTCTTTGAAAGTCATGTCATTGGAAAACATCATCAAGCCTGTGATTAGCAATACCTACTGGATCTATTCTTTTAATGCAAAGCGCTAGACTGTATGTTATATGCCTTGGCCTCAGCTGCAGAGGAGAAGGTTGGTGTTTGCCTTAATCTTGCTGTCTCTTGTGGGACGTGCTGGAAGAATGGAAGGGATGTGATGCCTTCTCTGACTGCACCCAGAGGAAATGTCCCAAAGTGCACATGGGGAAGGGAGGTGGGAGAGGCAAGAACAGGGAAGGAGAAAGCATGCAGACATTTAATAAAAAAATCAGTGCTTTTCCAGCATATCAATGGCTGAAATATTGCTGAGAAGGCTAGGGAGCAGAAGCATAGCCACAAAGAGATCAAAGCCTTAGTTGGCTTGGAGTTCTGCCCTGTTCCTTGACTAAAATATGAAAGATTTGTACAGAAGACCACTGAAGCAAAACTCTTTGGGCTGTAAAACAGCCCATCACCTCCCCATGGCCACCTGGCTCTCAAATTTGGTAAAAAGTACTGTAGAGTAGACCCAGTGATCCAGCCAAACCAGAAATATCCCTTTCCTTGGTGACTTCACCAAGAATATTGAAATTACTGCCACTGGCAGCATGATTCTGACAACAACAATTCAAACTGGTGGAAGAGTGGGAGCTCTTTGGGGTGCCACTTCCTTCCAGTGCAGAGGTGGGAGGTGAGAGCTTGCTCCTGTGAAACAGCTGGAAGGGTGATTGAAGGATTTTATCTCACAGAACTTCATGAAGCAAAACCTGTTAATGCTTTGCAGCCATCAATCCTTATGATCAGTCAATGAAACGTCAAACACTTCATGGCCCTAGTGATAACAAAAGCAGAAACAGGGAAATATGATTTTATATTTTTGTGGTCCTTATCCCAGATTATTGAATTTGCTGGTATGATACTCTTAACCTAACAAAGCTTTAAACCAGGCCAGGGATTTGCATTCTAATTTGTCGCATACTTTTTGCAGAGTTTATTCAATTATTTTCCTCATCAATTAAGAAGATTTATGAATGTGTTTTCTAGTATGTGATCATGTTTTTCAAGTTAATTACCCATTCTTTTTCTCTCAGTTAGCAAATTATTTGTGAACCATCATTTTCCCTTTTGTTTTTCCACCTGTTTAGACTTCTAAAATAGTGACAGAGTTTATGTTTGATGAATGTGGATTGGTTTTCCTTATAAATCTGTAAATATCCCCAAATACGCTTTTTAAAGGCTACAGATCTATAGTTAAGTCCAGTTGAATGTAGTAATGGATGCATCCAAGGCCTCAGCTTTTCTCTAAATTATCAGCAGGTATTATGTTCTGTAAAGTTGTAACATGCTTTGATGTTAGGTGGAATACGATAGTTCTGAGTGATAGTCTGTCCTTAAACACAAAAATTTGAAATACTGTTGAAGAAGGAGTGGATCTTAACTCTCACATTTGCATAATATCACCCTAATACTAGGCCACCGACCCAATTTTCGTTTGAGAGCTCCCTTAAGGCATTGACTGACAGATACTTAAAGATAAGGTTCACCTGCAATAGTGTGGTAGTTAAGGTGATCTTGATAATTTTCTGTGTCCTGGTTTAAGTTGCTGCCTCAGAGAAATTGTGGAAGATCTATCTTGTTGACGAATATCTACAAGATACATGAGTATCAACAAGATGCAGCTACAAGACAAATACCATTGGGCTGTGAGCAGCAATGAACCAAAATGTCCATCTCTAGGATGCCTTTAATACTTTTACTGATCTACTTTGCAGAATTTAGCAGTGGAAGATAAGAGTGTCAATCACTTGGTCAATAATTCAGCCAGGGTTTGGGTGAAGCATACAGGAACTTAAAAAATAGGTGATGTTATTTATCTGCAGTCACCCATGTAATATTAGGAACTGGTCTCCTGTCAGGTCCTCAGGGACAAGTGTTTGGCTTGCACAGAATATGGTCACCATCAGTGCTTAATTGTTTGCTGGTTAAATGGAGGGGCCACATGGGGCAATGATGGTTAGTCTGATTTGCCCTTGACTTTGATGTAGAATCATAGAATAGAATCATAGAATCGTTAGGGTTGGAAAGGACCTTAAGATCATCTAGTTCCAACCCCCCTGCCGTGGGCAGGGACACCTTACGCTAAATCATATCACCCAAGGCCTCGTCCAACCTGGTCTTGAACACTGCCACGGATGGAGCATTCACAACCTCCCTGAGCAACCTATTCCAGTGCCTCACCACCCCAACAGGAAAGAATTTCCTCCTTATATCCAACCTAAACTTCCCCTGTTTAAGTTTTAACCCGTTACCCCTTGTCCTTTCACTACAGTCCCTAATGAAGAGTCCCTCTCCAGCATCCCTATAGGCCCCCTTCAGATACTGGAAGGCTGCTATGAGGTCTCCACGCAGCCTTCTCTTCTGCAGGCTGAACAGCCCCAACTTTCTCAGCCTGTCTTCATACGGGAGGTGCTCCAGTCCCCTGATCATCCTTGTGGCCCTTCTCTGGACTTGTTCCAACAGTTCCATGTCCTTTTTATGTTGAGGACACCAGAACTGCACACAATACTCCAGGTGAGGTCTCACAAGAGCAGAGTAGAGGGGCAGGATCACCTCCTTCAACCTGCTGGTCACGCTCCTTTTGATGCAGCCCAGGATACGGTTGGCTTTCTGGGCTGCAAGCGCACACTGCCTGCTCATGTTCATTTTCTCATCAACCAACACCCCCAAGTCCTTCTCTGCAGGACTGCTCTGAATCTCTTCTTTGCCCAACCTGTAGCTGTGCCTGGGATTGCTCCTACCCAGGTGTAGGACCTTGCACTTGGCATGGTTAAACTTCATGAGGTTGGCATCAGCCCACCTCACAACTGTGTCAAGGTCCCTCTGGATGGCATTCCTTCCCTCCAGGGTATCAACCAAACCACACAGCTTGGTGTCATCGGCAAACTTGCTGAGGGCGCACTCAATCCCACTGTCCATGTCACCAACAAAGGTGTTAAACAAGACCAGTCCCAACACCGATCCCTGAGGGACACCACTCGTTACTGGTCTCCAGCTGGACATTGAGCCATTGACCACAACCCTTTGTGTGCGGCCATCCAGCCAGTTCTTTATCCACCGAGTGGTCCATCCATCACATTGATGTCTCTCCAATTTAGATACAAGGATTTCATGTGGGACAGTGTCGAACGCTTTGCACAAGTCCAGGTAGATGACATCAACTGCTCTACCCCTGTCCATCAGTTCTGTAGCCCCATCATAGAAGGCCACCAAATTGGTCAGGCAGGATTTCCCCTTAGTGAAGCCATGCTGGCTGTCACCAAGCACCTTGTTGTTTTTCATGTGCCTTAGCATGCCTTCCAGGAGAATCTGCTCCAGGATTTTGCCAGGCACAGAGGTGAGACTGACTGGTCTGTAATTCCCTGGGTCATCCATTTCCCCTTCTTAAAAATGGGGGTTATATTTCCCTTTTTCCAGTTGTCAGGAACTTCACCTGACTGCCATGATTTCTCAAATATGATGGCCAGCGGATGGATCTCATCAGCACCCATGGACTTGTGCACGTTCAGATTTTTAAGATGGTCTCCGACCAGATCCTCTCCTACAGTGGACCCAAGGTCTTCATTCTCACAGTCCCTGCATCTGCCTTCCAAGACTTGGATGGTTTGGTCAGAGCCTTTGCCAGTGAAGACCGAGGCAAAGAAGTCATTCAGAACCTCAGCCTTCTCCAAATCCCGTGTAGCCAGTTCTCCCGTGAGCTTCCTGAGGGGGCCTACATTCTCCCTAGTCTGTTTTTTTACTTGCTATGTACCTGTAGAATCCCTTCCTCTTATCTTTAATACCTCTAGCTAAGTTTAATTCTAACTGAGCCTTAGCTTTCCTAACCTGGTCCCTAGCTTCCCGGACAGCATCCCTGTACTCTTCCCATGCCACTTGTCCTTGCTTCCACTTATTATAAGCCTCTTTTTTCAATTGAATTTTCCTCAGCAGCTCCTTATCCATCCAAGGAGGTCTCCCGGCCCTCCTGCTGCACTTCCTTCTAGTTGGGATGCAACACTCCTGAGCTTGTAGCAGGTGATCCTTGAATATCAACCAACAGTCTTGGGCCCTGTCGTGGGTTCAGCAGTAGCAGTCATGTTTCTCCTTCTTGGTAGCTGGTGCAGTGCAGTGTTTTGACTTTCAGCTTGGGAACAGAGCTGATAACAAGCGATGTTTTGGTTTGGCCAAGGACTTTGTGAGCCTCATGCTCTGCCAGGGAGGAGGGGAAGCCAGGAGGAAGCAGAGACAGGACACCTGACCCAAACTGTCCAAAGAGGTATTCCATACCACAGCACGTCATGCCCAGGATGCAACTGGGAGTTAGCCGGAAGGGCTGGGAGACTGCGGGGTTGGAGGAGGTATCGGTCAGAACTTGGTCGGGCTGGGGGGCAAGTTATCGGTCGGCTGGTGGTGAGGTGTTGTATTCTCTTCCCTTGTTATTTCCTTTATCGTTATTATTGGTGGTAGCAGTAGTGATCTGTGTTATACCTTAGTTACTAAACTGTTCTTATCTCAGCCTGTGGGAGTTGCATTCGTTTCGATTCTCCTCTCCATCCCTCTGGGAGTAGGGGGAGGGAATGAAGTGGGGAAGTGAGTGAACGAATTGCCTGACTGGGTTTAAACCACGACAGGCCCCTCTGCCCTCCAGGGCTGTATCCCATGGAACCTTCCGAAGCAGGTTCCTGAAGAAGCCAAAGTTGCTCTCTTTAAGTCCAGGGCAGTGAGCTTGCTGCACGCTCTTCTCACTGTCCTGAGGATCTCAAACTCAAGCATCTCATGATCACTGCATCCAAGGCTGCCCTGGCACGTCACATTTCCAACGAGCCCTTCCCTGTTGGTGAGCATGAGGTCAAGCATGGCACCTCTCCTTGTCGGCTCCTCTATTACTTGCAGAAGGAAGTTGTCTTAAAAACTGTAAACTGCGCTGAGCCCTTGGGTGGTGTTAACCTGCTGACAACAGAGAGAAAAAGTGGCCTGGTACAAATAAGTCAGAAGTGAAGCAGAAGGAAAATGGCTGGAATAATTTGTGCCTGTTCTGCATGTGATGTATGCATAAAACCAGTCCCAAGCCCCAAATGTTGTAATAATTTAGCTGTTTCTATTGTTCTTGCTGCAGCTATTGTTCTTCTGTTCCTTCACAGTAATATTTTACAGTAGGCTGAATCTGGTTTTAACCTCCACTGCTATGAAGTTTATCTACAGTTCTCATATGAGAATGTTAGAGTATGACAAGGGTGTGCATGAGGAAATGATCTGTAAGCTTTAGCCTGCAGTGGCAGGACTCTCTTATCTCAGGATGAGGGAGGAGGGAATGAAATTGGATTTCTTGGTCCTCATGACAGTTTCTTTAGCTGCACTGTGGTAGCCCCATTGGCTACGATACAGCACAGCTAACCTAAGCTGCTTTTGTAATTGGGGGTAGCTGCCAGTTTCTCTTCAAAACTGAACGATGTGAAAACATTATGTATAAAATATGCACTTTCCTTTTTCATTTATCATTTTCCAACTCTCCTTATGTAAAGTTTTCTCAATATTAGTGCCTCAAAAGAGCAAGCGCCTAGCAATTAAGAACACCCCCCCCCTTTTTTTTTTCAGGAACTACACAAAGAGGTTTACTGCAATTGTGACCTTAGATTTTGGCTGGAGAGATAGACAAAGGACAGATGATATGTCTGAAGATGACCGAGAGTGAATTAACAGTGTACAGTGTGTCTTCAAAGTACTGCAATCCATAACAGAGACTGTGTTAACCCAAACTCTAATAACACACACAGGGCATTGGCATAATAGGAGCAATCAGGTCATAGTAGGAGCAATCTCAAATTGTGGAGGTGGAGCATGAGACAGAGGCTGCAGCCTGCTTGCTGGAGGCAGCCCTCAGTCCAGTGCAATCCACGGGGTTATTCTCTTTTCAGTTTCTTGAAGCAGTGTATTTTGGGGCTTGTAAATGTGAGGAATGAAGAAAGTGCAGCTCAGTCTAGACATGCGTCCTAAATTAATCTATTCCCTCCCTCGCTTTTCCTGTCTTCTCAAAACATCCCTGCTTTCACTTGTGTAAGGAGATAGTGAATCCTTCGTCTTAGCCCTTCTGTCTCATGCTATTTATTGAGAGCTAGAGCCTTTCACCTTTTTTAATGCTCTTCTGTGTTGCTATAGCAATGGTGGGGTCCATCTTTTTTGTCTGTTTAAATGTACTTATAATTGCTTTGATAAATGTGCTTTAAAAATACACAGTGAATGTTTAATGCTATAGTTATGTTACATCACATGTCATAAGGGAGATAAAAATAAATGTTAATGAAATCTGATCTTCAACTGGTTTTAAAGCTGGTGAATTAGCTTCCAGCCCACTTTTTGGACTGTGGCAGGGCTAGTTGCTTGGTGTAAACAACTGTGTTCAGCCAAAACCATGGGTAAATAGGCACATAGGATTGGAAAGGTCTGCCTGTACCATTGAATTCAGTGCCTTAAGATTACAGGTGACTGTATAATAGACATTTAGCCTACAGTGATGCACAAAGCATCTGGATCACAGGACAGTTTAGAAAAACACTCTGAAACCCCCAAAAAAGTTAAAACCTTCTTGTGCAGAGTGCTATTAGGTAGGAAAAGAGCAAGGATAGGGACATAGGTAATGTTCTGTATTTTCACAATTAGCCTACCATACAGAGCACAAAGCAACCATATGGCATGCCAGTGAAACGTATTGTTAAAAGCTTCTGCAAGAACATTTTAGTGGCAACTGTTTTTGTTCTTTTTCACATATGAAGAGTGAAATATGAGTTGGAATAGTGGGGGTAGTTTCATATTCCAACAAGACACTGAAAATACTGGACCTGTACACTCAGGACTTTTTCCTAACACTGAATTGTGGAAAGCGACAGAAAAAAGCTGCAAGATTGGTTTGAAAGTAGGCGAAAACATCCTACATTGAAAAAGCTACAGAGTCAGCATATTCAGATTATTAAAAAAGCTTTAAAGAAAGCTTGGGAAGAGTGACTAAATTTCTTCCTCAGGATAAAATACCAGATGCTAAAAGGTCCTTTTATTTAGCAGCGAGAGGACTTAAGACCAGGCATATTCAAATTGAAAATAAAACAGATTATTAAGCTTGAAAAAAGACTACACAAAGACAGTGTCTATCAAGTTGTCAGAGAAGGAGTGGCACCTTTCTAGAAAAGTTGTTCTAGTCTTGCACAAGCTGATGGGCAAAAAGTGACAACAGAAGGAGAAATTCTGCAACATTTTATATACAGATATACCCACACATGCACAGCTGCATGCACACACATATAAGGCAGAAGTGATGACTTATTTGGTCTTTCTGGCTTTATATTCTATGTACACAAGGCAGTAGTCTGTAAGGTAGTATTGAGGTTATTGTTGTTTATGAACTTCTTACAGAAAACTTCTTAAAATAAGAAGGGTAGAAACCAATTATAAATTTTGTTACTGAAGGTCTGTTAGATTCAATTATAAGAGGATTTGAACATAAGTGTATAATGGTTTACTGGGATATGTGAAGGAAACATGGTTTCCAGTAATGGAGCAATGACATCAATTAAACTTTGCAGCGCATAAAATGTTTGTAAATGAGATAAAGGATGTGTTTTGGTTGCAAGGGTCTTTATATGCCATTAGTGAAACTGCTTTAATTTTGAAAAGTTTAACATAACCACTTTTTCTTGGAGGACATGTGAAATACAATTTTTAACAAATCGATTGAAGCATGCTAAGTAGAGAGAATAACTAATCAGTGGATATAATGTACAAATGTGTATGTAAGTCTCATATTCTGGAGACAAAAATGCGCAAAGAAATGTTTTCTAACAAAAAGAAATTTTACATCTTTTTCATCTTGTTTCTGATGCTTGTAGCTAGAAGTATGAGAATTATGCAAAGTTTGGCTTTGTGAGAAGTTATATTTGATGTATTATATGTTATCAGTAGATAAAAAAAATCACATTTTAAAAAGTGATAGACTTCATTTCTGCAAAGTGTTATTTCTCTGGCTTAGCCATGTCCAAGTTTATTAATTGAAATGAAGTAAAAATGTTAAACTTTCTTTTTCTTCTGCAGAACTACGGTGTTTCCTATGACAATTTAATAATTTCTGTGCTTTCCAAGGCTTTAGCAGTGTTAACCTTGAATAATTCTTAGGGTGTGGTGATATCATAATGTAAAAGCAAAGTTAACGTGAAAGCGCACAGCATCTGTTATAATAATTTAGAAAGTTTTATATTGCCAGTTAGAGGAAGCAACCTAATTAATCAACCATTTTAGGTGGCTTGCCAGCCCACAGCCTGATTGCGCTTTTCTGTGGTAATGGCTGCAGCCTTGGCAGTGATGCAGAAGACGGTGTGGCTCCATGCTCTGCTCCTGCAGGAAGTGTAACACCCTGGTCAGTGCAGCACTTGCAGTAAGGGTAGGGATTGCCAAAGAAGAAGAGCCATTTGTGGCCCCCAGGATCCCTACCATAAAAAATATATGTGAAGATGCAGAGAGTACCTATGTTAATATGAGCTAACACGGTGGCTGCAAGTAGTTAACGTTGTATTGAACTGTGCTAATTTGATGAGTGTGACATGAACTATTTAATTTGCATTGAATCATCGACTTGCAGCTGCATTCAAACTCCTGAAAACAATGGGTGTCTAATAAATCACAGGAACCAAAGTGTCAGGTAAATCCAATAGCTACTTTAGAATTTGCAGTACACCCTAATCCTGGCAAAACAATTCTGAAGCAGGATGAATAATTAAAGGTGAGCAATTATTTTGAGATACATTTATCTGTCTTTCAGTTCATAAATAGTATAGCAGAAGAGCCTTTTAGACTTGTCTTTTATTACCAGTTACTTCCTGAATCTTTTCAGTAATACTTGATCTGTCACATGATAGGCAAAGATGAAATTATAGACCCTTTGGTGATCAATTCAGGAGTAATAAAATTATATGTATATTCAAATAAAGTATACCTTTAATAATGAACAGATCTTCCAGTTTAAATCTCTGCTCTCCTCTGAATTATGTTACTCCATGTTAATTATGGAATAACTGCATCTGCGTAATAAAAACTAATAAAAAATAATATGGTTTATTTATCTAAGGGTTAAACTTATGAAAAAAATCTGTGCATCGTAGATTTGGGTCTAGACCTGCTTCTGATGTTATCTAACTGTAAGAATGCATGAACCCCCATTTTATTTTTTGTAATGCCACTACTTCCTCTTTTGTCAGATGAGAACAGTGATATTACTGACCTTTTTTTCTGAAACACCCTCAAATCTTAAAGTGGATTTAATCCTTTGTATAGCTGATGCTCCATATCATAATCTCTGGGACTGAACTAAGTGAACTGGATCCATTCTTTTTTGATGGTAGACATTCATTGCAACTATTGTTTGTTACCATGTCTTGGTGTGGTAAACTGAAATTTGGACACTGATATCAAGCTTGTCTGTTCCAACAGATTTCTATTTTATGAATTTCATGAAAATGTGAAGGACTGACTTGGATATTAGTGTTTACTGGTTTTTGGAAGTGCTTTTTAAGTATTCCAAGAGGACAATGACAGCAAAATTACATTTATGACAAAATTATTATTAAGCAAAATGGGCTTTTGGCTGAGGTTTGAGATGTATTCCACGTCAACATAAAAAAGAACATGGAACTGTTGAAACAGCTGACAACTGCCATGGCACAGGGGTTAGAACTAGATGATCTTAAGGTCCTTTGCAACCCTAACTATTCTATGATTCTATGATTCTGTAAGTCCAGAGGAGGGCCACGAGGATGATCAGGGGACTGGAGCACCTCCCATATGAAGACAGGCTGAGAAAGTTGGGGCTGGTCATCCTGGAGAAGGGTGTGTGGAGACCTCATAGCAGCCTTCCAGTATCTGAAGGGGGCCTATAGGGATGCTGGAGGTGGACTCTTCATTAGTGACTATAATGATAGAACAAGGGGTAACAGGTTAAAACTTAAACAGGGGAAGTTTAGATTGGATATAAGGAAGAAGTTCTTTACTGTTAGGGTGGTGAGGCACTGGAATGGGTTGCCCAGGGAGGTTGTGAATGCTCCATCCCTGGCAGTGTTCAAGGCCAGGTTGGAGAAAGCCTTGGGTGACATGGTTTAGTGTGAGGTGTCCCTGCCCATGGCAGGGGGGTTGGAACTTAATGATCTTAAGGTCCTTTGCAACCCTAACGATTCTATGATTCTATGTGTACCTTGAAAGCAGAAAACAGGACTTGAGCATCTGGGTCCAGTTTCCACAAAAGGCACTGGAAAAGATTGCTCTTTCTATGGGTTGTTAAGTGTTATCAGATCAGACAATCTGATGTATAGTTGCTTGGGAATACTTTTATAGAGCTGTTATCTTACTGAAAAATATTTGCTCATCAAACTGTTCTGTAAGAAAAGACTCAGAAAATCTTCAAAAGCCTTTATTTATTTAGGAGATGTGACTCAGCTCACATGCAATAAACAGTGTCCTGTGTCACAAACATAATACCTGCAAACATTTGTTGACTGCTTCACTGAGGGCCCTACTGTAGTTGATGAGGACCCTCTGGGGTGGGGAAATTGAAAGTTATGCTCCCCTCTCTACTGGCTGCAGAGGTGAGGGGAAAAGGAGCCTGGAACCAGTGCAGCTGTGCTCATATTAAGAGTAAACAGAAGATCTGAGTCTCCAGGGTTATTACTCTGATATGATTCACTGACATTAAATTCACTTAAATAGGAAAAAAAAAACCAAATTATATTAAACTTTCACTGCATTAGTACAATTTTTCTTGACCATTTTCATGTATTTTAATATAGTTCTGCTACACTTACTCTTCTGCTTTTTCATTATAAATGGTCACAGTTCAGCAATAACCTCACACTTACCTCTCTCCCATCACACATTGTACCTGGAAAACAAGCAGCTTGTCTTTCCTATTTTCTCCTGCCATCCCATTTTAATAACTATACCAGCAGACAAAATGTTGTTTATCTTGGACTAGATGTTAAGATGCAGATTAGCACTTCTGAATGTCTCTGTGTAAGTCACTCCAGCCCAGCATCAAACTGGGCTGTGGAGACTCTTCTTGTTAAGCAGTGCTGTTGGTAGGTGTTACACAGTGCAAGGTACCACGCTCGAGGCAGGTGAGATGGCTCTTGGTGTGAGTGTACAGGCATATCTGTGCACTTAGGGCTGTGGACCTGGTGTATCTCTATGGCTTATAACCATAAGCCTGGGTGTCTCTGTACATGTCCACAGCTTAGCTGCATGGCCAAATTTTGGGTCCCAGTTCACTCTCTATGCTATGCAAGAGAAACACATGATTCGACCGAGATGAATACTAATAGCCTGGCAAGGCTGAGCAATCCTGAAAATGAGCTGTGATTTCACTTAATCACAAAAGTTTTATCCCATCCAGACCTGATGTTCCTCATCTTTTCACCAGTCCTGAGAAATTTAATATTAGATAGTGTCATGTGCTGATTATAGCTGCAGTGTCTATACTTGAAAGCAAAGAAAAAAAAATCCCCCTCAAAACACTTCTCTATTACAATGCTAAAGTATCTTTGTCTGAGTCATGAGACTTGAGATCCAGACATCTATTAACATTCTGAAGGCACATTTGTTAACTTCAGAACTATTTAACGAGTGACTTGACTAAATTCTCTTCTTACAAATTACATTATTTCTCTAATAACCTCAGGTACTTCACTTGGAAGATTTCCTACTTTTCTTCATCAAAGTGTCAGGTCTTAGAAAAACTTCACACCAAAGTTACTTGCCTTTGTTAGATGTTTAGAGTAAAAGGCTTCTATTTAAACCTGTGGGCTTTATGGTGCCAGGACCCTTGTTTCTTTCTTAGATCATATTTGATATGGTGGAAAACTTAGGAGAATAGTTTGCATTTTTCTAGCACTTGTACGTTCAGACTGGATTTACTGATTAACCTGACCCCCGTTGCCTATATCTAATATGGAGGTACAGATATATAGCTCATTCCAACATTCATAGGCCTATTATGTTAAACAGATGCTGACATACTAGAGTGTCAGGGGGTGAAGGCAGATAACTTTATACAGCTTGCAGTATGCATCATTCTCTCTTCCTTGGGCCCCTTGGCTTCAGGCAGGGCAAGGTGTTTCCTCAGCTTCAGGCAGGGATGACATATTCTCTTCCTGCTTGTATCTGTTGACCTAAACAAACTTAACTAAGATTCTTGAATTAACTGCAACGCAAATGTCCTGATTTCTAGGTAAGAAACTCAAGCACCACTGCAGATCCTGAAGCAATTAGCTGATGATTTAGAAGAATTCTGAAGTCTCTCTTGACTGAGGAATATCCAAACCCAGACTCTCAGCACTTGAACCACTGAACTGCAGACTACATAGGGGGAGATGTTTTCTATCCTTCATTTTGAAACAGAACTACTGTGGAGCAGAGTGCAAAAAAACCCCAAACCAAACAACATAGGGTTAGAAGGCCAATTTCTTTGAGGCCACTGAGATAGCACTGAGAAGACCTAATTTTCAATTACTGTCCTAGGGGGGCCTCTTATACCACATAGTTGCTGGATAAAATACAGAGCAATCCAAAGTGTAAAGAAGAGATAATAGAAGAGGTCAGCAACAAAATCACACCAACAACTCCCCAAACATGGGAATCATCATATATCAGCACAAAAGTCAGGCACCGTGAGTGACGTTTTTTCATTTAAAGCAAGTTTTGAAGTATGGGCTAGATGAGAGGTAGATTGAAAACCAGTTAAATGGCTGGGCCCAAAGGGTGGTGATCAGTGGCATGAAGTCTAGCTGTAGGCCAGAGACTAGCAGTGAACCCTAGAGGATCCATACTGGGTCCAGTCCTGCTCAAAATCTTCATTAATGATGTTGGTCATGTGGAAGTGTACCCTCAGCAAGTTTGCGTGTGACACAACACTAGAATTCGCATCTGATGAAACAGAGGGTGGTGCTACCATCCACAGGGACCTCAAAAGGCTGGAAAAATGGGCCAACAGGACCCTCATGAAACTCAACATGGAGAAGTGCAAAGTTGTGCAGCCTGCAGGAAGAACTCCATGCACGAGTAACGCTGGGGGCCAACCAGCTGCAGAGCAGCGTTGCAGAAAAGGACCTGGTGGACACCAAGCTGAACTTCAGCCAGAAATATGCCTTTGCTGAAAGAAGTCTAATGGTATCCCAGCTGCATAAGCAGGAGTGTTGTCTGCAGGCTGAGTAGTGATCCTGCTTCCCCTCAGCATTAGTAAAGGGACACCTGGAATACTGGGTCCACCTCTATGTTCCCCAGACATGAGACAATCCAGAAAATGCCCATGAAAATAATAAAGGGATTGAAGCATCTCTCTTAGGAGAAAAGGAGGAGGAAAGGCCACAATAGCTGGGACTTTTCAGCCTGGAGAAGAGAAGGCTCAGGGGGAATCTTATCAATGAACATAAGTACCTGAAACTACAGTGCAAAGGAGATGGAGACAGGCTCTTTTCAGTGAGGACAAAACAGTGGCAATTCAGACCTTATTTGTCAGATTGGGCTCTGTAAGGTGTTTAGCTATGTGAGATCCTAGGCTATGCATGTCAGGCTCAGGAAGAGCTTATAGGTATGGTGATGCTGAGGACAGCCAAGGTTGCAGAACCTCAGCTCTGTTGTGAAGGGAATTTTAACTGTTGACAGCAAGCAAGAGGCTAGCTTGGCTTTTTGGGTATATGTTTGGATATATGGTATATACCAGACAACTTTAAAAAATTCTGTGCTAAATGAACTCAAAAGTCATACCTCTAAGGGCACAGTTGACATTCCTGCGGAAATGTATGTTCTAGGCTAACACCCCAGATTTCTTTCCCTCCTTAACCCTCAGCTACTTAACTATAAGATAATTCAGGCTCTAACACATTTGTCAGTATCTATTCCTGCCTAAACAACCCTATAGCAAAGTTTTGCGTTAATCGCTGGCAGTAAGTGCTGAGATCTGAATGCTGACAGTGTTTTTAAGGGACAGATCAGCTACACAGGCGTAGCTGTCCTTAGAGACAGCAAGATGTCTTCAGAGATTTATCTTGAATATGGAAAATAGGATAGGCTGGGGATCTGGGCTGGTCTGTTTAGGAAATGGAACAGAATTTGTGATTGAGAGGTGCACATACAGGGATATAAGCATAATTCTTCATTTTAATGTGAATGAGTAAACAGCCAGAACTATAATAATCTATAAGGCATTTGATCCCAATAAACCATCTTAATCCTTTGGGCTATTCTGGCAGTAAGAGATAACTGCACAGAAGCAGAAATGTTCTTAGCATAAAACTCACTTATCTATGTTTACTCTGTGTGTTAGATGGTTTCAGATTCTTCTCCCTTCCCTTCCAACACTGATGAGCACTTCAACTTTACAGTCTGTTAGCTGCCAACTTCACTAATAAGAGCTTTTTAATTTGGATTTTTACTTTACCATCAAGGGCCAAGACAAAAGAAAAAACCATAGAGAAATGCTTGGGACTGATGTTTCTCTGGTGGCAGGATGTCTGCTTCAATAATGCTTTGCTACAGATAGTACTATGTATTTTTAGTAGCGATATATATAGTCCTGTGGGAGGATGCATTTCCATATCTCTACATTTAAAAAATCTTCTGATCTGAATGCTTTGTGGCTGTTGTCTCCTAGTTGCTGCATTGTCTTCATTGTTGTCTGCATTGCAGACAAAGGGCTGTGTCTCAGAAATGCAGAGGAGGTGAATGCTTAGGCACTGAAGTGCTAAAAGCTATTTGATTTGTTGTCGTGACTAAAGACTGAATAGTGCTTATGAATGGGTGAGAGCAAGAGCACATCCTACCTCCAAAAATGTAGTGCTGCTGCAGGTTATATCTCTACACAATGTTCCCACCTCCCAGCCAAAGACTTTAGTTGAAGCAGACAACCGCTGAACTGCAGCCCACCTGCCATTCAAGGCACAGGGCTGTGATTATTTTGCGTTTTGTTCATTTTTTTAATTTTATAATCTTCAGCACTTAGTTCTCTACCACTGGAGTCCTGGCGTATAAAGACACTTCAGCCCTGCCTTGTATCTCCTGAGGATGCAGGCCTTGTTGTCAGTGCAGAAATGTAGTACCTACTGCTGCTGATGTAGTTTCTGGTGTTCTTCTGGCTCAAACTGTGAGGCAGAAATGAATCTGAGACTATATAGCTCAGAAATCTCCTGAATAAAGTGGATTGTTCCATAATGCTTTTTGTTGATCAGTTGGTTTGCAAAGTATTTCTTGTTTATATGGGTGAATGGCAATCAGGTACCAGGCTTTGACTCAGCTCAAGGTTGCTTGCTACGTAAGTTGAGGCCAATTTCTTTTTTATCAAGTAAGTTTTTAGAGTGCTAGATCATCCTTTCCTTTTTTTTTTTTTAATGACCACAGTGTGGGTAACATTTAAAAAAAATTGTGAACACCATGAGGTAAAGTGGGTAAAAAAAAAGCCCCAAATGTTTTAAAAGCAAAACTTGCTGAGATTTATGGAATGGGAGCACTCTGTTTACTGTAAGAGAAGCTTTGCCATCAGCTTCAAAAGAAGTCGTTGTACATTCTGAATGTTTGTGATAGTTATAACCCAATTTATCCAGATAACAAGATCTTTGTTAGCTAAAATCTTGGCAACACCATGCACTTCAGTGAAGACTGTGAAAGACTGATAACAATCAACTTGACTGTTGATTGACCAGTAACACTGACCTAGGAGTTGAAGAGCTGTAATATGGCATTTAGTCTCCTTTCCTATAATTAGTTGTAATAAAATCGTGTTGTCATCAGTGTTACCATAATGGTATAACAAGTTGTTTATATCAAAATATTACAGATGCGGGTAGTGATTTTCTGCAGGCATTTGCAGACAGTAAAGCTAGACTGGCAGACTAGAAGTTGCTCTGAGTGCTCCAATGCCTGCATATGCCTCTGTCATGTATAAAACTGGGCCATTTTAAATAAAGAGTTGAAAACCTAACACTTTCCAATTTAAAATGGTTTTCTTAGTTTAAAAGGGTCTTACTCTCTTTTTAGAAGTTCCTGTATTTCCACCATTTGCTCTAAGTCTTTGAAATCTGACAGCCAGTTCATGATTTGGAGAAGCTGAAGTGAACGGGAGGAGTGGATGTACTCTTCCTCAGGCAGTACCACAGTGTTCTTTGGAGTGTGAGAGTCCAGAAGCTTTGGGAGGCTAATCTTGTTACAACCATGGTTTTTCTATATAACCACAGGCAAGTCTATTTTAATTTCCATCCATGCACAGTGGCGATACTTGTATCAGCTCATAATGTTACTATGGATGTAAATTAACATTTGTGACTCAGAGAACAGACAGAAATGAATAATTGTCAAACATGATACAGAAGAAGTGGTAGAGATCAAATGCTCAGAGAGTTCAAATAGACATACTGAAAGTAAGTGTCCTGCTCCTCATGCCTGGATAAGGTTGGAATTCTGGGGGAGAAACAGTGATGCAAATAAACTCTGGTTCATAATGCATGTGGAGAAAAGGGTTTGATTCAAGGTACATAAACCTGAATGTGCCCTGGCACAGCTAAGCTCGCACATTCTTGGCATTGGAAATCAAAATCCTGTTCCTCACCTGCTGCTTTACTGGGTACCTGGCTGTGCACTGCATGCAGACTCTGTCTGTCCCTTTTAATTTGCTCTTAGAAATAGCTCTTGTAATCTGTTTCTCAGAAAGGGGTTCCTCATCACCCTGTGAATGATTTTTCCATTTACTTCTTACACCACTCTACTAAGGAAAGACCTGCTGTTACCACCATTGGTAGTACTGACTGAATTATGGGGCCAAGCTATAAGACTGAGAACTGTGAAGAACTATCTGAACCAAGAAAGGCATTCAGATACCATTACTGATGGTTTTCAGAGCCTTCACTTTTCCCATTTCCACTTTTGTTTCGTGATGTGATTCAGTCCTGTTTTGTGGTCCAGTGTTTTAACTCTTTATGTAACTACTCTTGAAATCCAAATGCTCTCTGAGTGAATTCTTCATAGCGTTCTAAAGGCTTTGCCAGTATTATTAAATATATCTCTGTTTTTTAAATTGCTGAGTAGCCTTAAATTGTGCTTTGTGGCAGGTGTACAGGCTTGTGCTTCTGTACAAGGTATGGAACCATGTGCAAATTTGTTTTTTTGATTCTGCTTTAACTGAATTTAGGGAAAAACCACACTCATACAGTCTCTATCCTAGCATGCTGAAATGGATTCCTTTCCGAGCTATCTCTTGACTCCCGCACTGAAGGCAGGTGGGTTCTGTAAAGCTTATGTAAGGGAGAGAGAGTGGAACCTTGTCCACCACTTGCCTACACCATTTGGTGCTGCGAAAGCCCAGCAATTAGCACTAGCTAATTAACTTTATGTCACTACTGCACTGAAATGGTCTCAATTTTTAAAGGTATTTATGTAGTTGATTTCCCATTTTCAATAAGAATTAGCTACCTCATACCTTTAAAATTTAAGCCCTTATCCAGTCTTATGCTTTCCAACATAATCTGTCTGTTGCATGCGTATGTTCTGTTCCTCTCCATACAATCTATGTGCCCAAATTATAAATATCAAACCCCTGCAGGTCAACCATTTATTGAAAATTTACCTTGAGAAGCACCGTATTTGCTGGTCTGTGAAAGACAACATGAACAGGCCCTCCAGACAAAGGGGGTTATCAATCAGGAACATGTGGGGAGAGACACGAGATATCACCCTGTACAACATGTATGGTCTGTATTCAATTACCAAATTGAATGAGATTCTAATTTTGTTTCTTTAACCCAACAAATATTTTTACTACAGGGAAACTTTCTCCAATAAGGAGTAAGAATCAGCCAAGACCTCACATCCCAATCTCCTGCATTTATCATGACACCCTTGGTTGCAATAGTCTGCCCTCCTTCCAGAAATATCAGGAAAAAGAGCCAGCATTTAAGCTATTCCTCACAAGTATTTTCCTGCAATAGCAGACATGGAAGCCTAGTGCTTTTATCTTTCTGACTTGTCTCAGAACTTGTAAAGAAATTACTCCTCACTGGAACTGTGCAGTAAGAAGAGATGTACTGAACAGTTTTGGGAAGAGTAGAACTAGGCATCTAAGACAGGGATCTTCAAAAGTGAAACAGTAAGTGGGATGTTGCTTACCAGTAGAAAATGATGAGAAGAGGAGCAACTGTCAAGTGCTCGTCCTTGAAAAGAGTTATATCCCTACCTTAGTGAGGTGATGAGGCAATTTTGTCTATTCCAGATTTTGTAGATACTGAAGTGAGTCCAGCAAGAGGCTTTGAAGATGAGTATAAGGAGAGGCTGAGAGAGCTGCGACTGTTCAGCCTAGAGAACAGAAGGCTTATAGGGAATCTTATTAATATGTATAAACACCTGAAAGGAGATTGCAAAGAAGAGGGAGCCACGCTCTTCTCAGTGGTAGCCAGAAAAAGGACAAAAGGGAACATGAACAAATTAAGAAATTATAAACGCCATCTAACCACAACAAAAATTGTTTTTAGTGAGGGTGGTCACACTAGAAGAGGTTGCCAGGTTGCCCAGAGACGCTGTGGAGTTTAATATGCAGATATTAAAAACCTGACTGGACAGCTACTTGCTGTAGCTGACCCTGCTTTGGGAAGGTAGTGCCTGGAGTAGATGACCTCCAGAGGTCCCTTTCAACCTCAACAATTCTATGTTGAGATAAACCAGACACACAAGAATCCCAAGCCTTTTAGGCAACAATGAAATCCCTTTTCTGACACTTTCACTCAGCTTAAGTAATAAAATGGTCATTAAGTGACAGGGAAAATGAAAAGAAGAGTGACTATAGCTAGAGGGTTACAGTAAATCAGGTTGAAATTTCTTGCTTCACATATTATTTCATAATGATATGAAGTATAACAGGTTTTGAGAAAAGCACTGAGAAAAGAAAAATGCTTTTCTCAGAACACCAACTGCTTGTGATAAGGAAATTTTCTGCAATCTTAGAAAAAGCAATTAAGTTCAGACCTAGGTCTCCCACATGCCAGCTGACTGTTCCAGTACTGGGAATATTAGGACAGTAGTAGTAGAAATATTAGGAATATTAGTTGGGAATATCATCCAGGAATTTCATAACATTGAGAGGGAAACAAGAGTGGAGTTTAGACAAGAACCTGTGGGTTTCATACTTGTGAGGATCTGTAAATTGTTAGGACATGACTCAGAAGAGAACTGAAATCAGTAAAATTAAATAACTTCACATGTACATACACATACATGTTCTTATGCACGCAAACGTGAGCAAAAACAATGTGGAAAATCAAATGCAATACCTGAACAAATTAAAATACCTGAAAAAAAGTATTGTTTATCCTGAGTCTTATTTGGTTGTAAGTGAAACCTGTGGAAAGCACCACCCAAAAGAGTGGTGGATTGTGCATTATCTTTGGTGGAAAATGAAAGGGCTGCGAAACACTCATTTGGCTGACCTCCAGATGCCTCTAAAAAGTCAAATCTTGCAGGTAGCTTGGGAACATACAGTTTGAAAAAAACCTACTACCATGAACTGAAGTTCAACTGCTAAAGACAACAGGGTGCTGGCAATTATGCATGCTGGCCAGAATCATAATGGACTGTAATGCTCAGGAGGACAACAAGGGGCAGGCAGCAGCTGTGATGGGGGTTTTTGGGAGACTCAGAGCCTGGAATGACATAAAGGCTCAGACCATTTACTTTAATTAACTAAGTCTGATCCATAGCACACAAAGTAAAAGAAGTTCCTTAGGTAGTGTGTGGAAAATCATAGATAAATTCAGAGGAACTTAGGTCCTCATATAAAATGATGAGAAGGCATTTTTGTATCAAGTGGCAAACCAAACCCTCAAAGGATTCAGCTGCTGCAGTATATCAAACATCATAGACTGCTGTCCACAGAAGAGGGTCATGGTAAGAGCTACACACTTCAAAGGGAGGCTGACATCAGGCAACACATTAGAAAGGACATATAAGTCAATGTCTTAGGTATGCTTTTATCTGAGGTCACTGAAATCCATATTCCAGGGAAATACTGTGTACACCACTGAGGTAATGGTGGGGACAAGGAGTTAGGAGTGGTGTGAGGTAGACCCCACAGTCAAGTTGAATTTATGACCCTGAAAAAGACAGAATTAAGATTCATTGGACTAATGAAAGCACATGAACAAAAGCATGAAAAAAGCACATGAAAGCAAACATGAACACGATTCTGTAATTTGATGGCTAAATACTCTTGTGGGATAGAGGATCGCTTGATAAAAGGTATCCTCCTACTACTTTTCACAGACTACTTTTCACCTGGAAAAGGGTCTGGAATTTCCCTGAAGCATTTCAGAAATAAAAACCCAGTAACATCCAAGGCTTTGGGAAGAACATTTTATTGCTAAGCATATCTTTAAACAAAATGCTAATAAGAAAAGAAGAAGAATCAAAAAGGAAGAAAAAGAAAGGGAAAAAAAGCAATAACATCACAACAACTCAAATAAAAATTCTAAAGGTTGTCCATAAAGCAACAGGGATATGGCAGAAGCCCACATACAGAAATGCACATGTTCCCAAAAACTGTCCAATAGGAACTTACACAAAGAAAGGAAAGTGTAAATCTTTGTCCCTTAACTTAAAAAAGGAAAGCAAAAAGGAAAGGAAGAAAGAAAGCTGGAAATCATTTCACAAGACTCCAAGACTCCAAGAACAGCAATCTTTTACAGACATCAAGATATAACCAACTTTGTGTAGTTTCGGCCAGTTAAATCATCTAAAATCGTGCTTTCATACCTTTTTAAAACCTGTCTTTTTTTTTTTTCTTTTTAGTATAAAAAATAAAAAAGGAAAAAAAAGCTCAACCTCACACACACACCACACACACGCACACATACTCGCACTGAAAATATTGTTAACATGAAAGCGTCTTCTCTAAATGTTTGAGAAGGCTGTTTCTTTGAATTTAAGTTCCCATGTGCGTGTGTGCATTTGATGACACTTCTTCAAAGTCAAATATTCATGCGATTTATAAACACCAGCAAGAGTAGATTTCTAAACCTAAACAGCTGATTAGTTTTCATCCATATACAGAAAAATTGTACATTTCTGATATTCCAGAGTCTCCATCCTGGTTTTTGTTTTTTACTCTCTGTCTCTCTCTCCCTCATTTGCTTATTTGCACATTATAGGCATGGCCGTCAAACTGCCTGGCTATTGTTCTGTACAGTAAGATAATCCTTTTCACAATAACTGGGAAAATTTAGAAACCAAACAAGCAAATTAAATAATAAGTTAAATAAAAACAGAAGACATTGCCAATTTAAACATAAAACAGTATATACACCATCAGGGTATCCATAAAGAAATTATACTAGCAAAAAAAAAAAAATAGTAGTAAAATATGTAAACAAAATTTCAGATTTTTGTGGTTTTTTTTTGACACAGGTAACTGTGACAAAGC
This sequence comes from Pezoporus occidentalis, assembly GCF_034315485.1. NCBI lineage: Eukaryota > Metazoa > Chordata > Aves > Psittaciformes > Psittacidae > Pezoporus > Pezoporus occidentalis. Next base: position 2,498,002 of record NW_026915802.1, on the reverse strand, counting down.
TAAAACACACACTCTTCACATTTTAAGGTTTGATTTTGTTGTCTGTTTTGTTTCTACTTTGTTCTTCAAGAACATTCTCATTCCACATTAAAACCATAACAGAACTTCTATTCCAGTCGTCCCGTCAAACATACCGTGATAAATATATCTGTGTGTATATATATATTATATTATTAAATTACTTTGTCTTTATTATTTTTGTGTGTCACAGCAGCTTCATTTATTTTCTTTTATATAAAAGAGAAGGAAAAGGGAGAATAGGGCAAATGGAAAGACAGAGATGATCTGAAATGTCAAGCTACAAAATTAAAATATTACATACGAAAAACAGTTTTATGTCAAAAAAACTATGTATTTTTAATTTTTAACAAGTATTTAGCTTTTCTGACATTTATGGGTCTTGTCACAAGTTGAACTCCAGTGGTGTCTTTCTGATCTCTTTATTAAACAGATTTATTATTATTTTTTGCATGCATTGCAATCAGTCACAGAACTAGAACCCAGAGGAAGGCTCCTTTATTTTAGCAAGGTATATTCAGCTCTGAATGGTTAACCGTTTTTTAAGCATTCTATTTTGAATCTTCAAATCCCTTAACCGTAGTTTGGCTGTGCTAATGCATACTAAGTGATATTCTCAAATAAAGTCAATGGCTGATCAGAACAGACCCAAACCCATCTACTCTTCAGTTCAATTGCAAATACTGGAGCCAGATCCAAGGGAACCAGCTTTCCATGATAATTTTCTTTAGCACCACCCATCAGACACTTTCACTGTGTTGTTAACAAACAACTTACTGCAAGACAACGGATTCTAGAGACAACACAACCAGATATGCAGAGTAAACACCATGGGTAGCTTTTGAGTTCATATATGGCAATAGTCTCTCTTTATTTATTATGGATTATTTTTTGTTCTGAGATTTCTTCTCAGGTCATGTCCTGGTTCACCCTCACACTGTTCCTCTCCACCCTTCCCTCCCACAACCCTAAGAACCAAAAAACACCAAACAAAAAACAACCAAGAAACAAAACAAAACCAAAACAAAAAACCAACAGTCTCCAAAATCATTTATTCCCCTCCTCCAAACTCGAAAATTTATATGTATTCTGGACGTGGCCAGATAAGTTTGTTCAACATTTTTCTGTTGTTTAATAATCGCATTTTTTCTTTTCCCTTCTTTTTCTTTTTTTTTTTTTTTAAATAAGTAAACTGAAAAATTATCGATACAGTCAGGGATCACGAACATTGTTAGACTCACTTGGAGATATGAAACAAGTAAGCCATGAAGTCTTCTACCTTTGCAGAAAGTTCAGCGGAGGAGGAGATTTGGAGACGTCCAAGTTCACTAACAGGGCAGAGCTGTGTGTGCCACCTCCAGAATGCTAAGTGTGCTTTATAATACATTAGGGCAGAGTTTGCTGACTCCAAGCGATGACTGAGACATTAACAGTCACTGCTGAAATTTTTTTTCCCAATACTTTTTCCCACAAACGATATCTCCCAATCATCTCGTTCGCTGCAATGGTTCTGATATTTCAGTTAAATCTCATTAAGTATTTATATATTTATATATAAATAAGTATTCTTTTTTACACATAATACTCTTTGTCCTTGTTTTTCTGTTTCTTGTGGCCACTCTTTGAGCTCTGCTGCTTCTCCTTCATGATCGTGCCGTTGCTCTGGGCTGAGTTGCTGATGTAGTTCCGCGTCTCATCCACCTGATAGGACCCCTCGTCCCTGTTCCTGTACTTGTACATGGCATACAGGAGGATGAGGATGCAGAGGGCGGCAGCAGCCACTATGCCGACGACCATCCCCGTTGTGCTGCTTGACTCACGGACCACCTCTGAGGCCCCCGGAACCCGTCTGATTCCTGGCTCTGTGGGGTTTGCTGTGGGCACATTACGGAACATGGGGGAAGTGATTAGCGGGCTCTTCAGCTTTGTGCTGTCTAGCTCATAGGCAGTGGGCAACGGAAGCAAGACTATGTCAGGCTGGGGTTTGAGCTCACGGTTATTCATTTTGCCGGCTGGCAATTTGGGAACCATCCCAGTCGAGGACGAAGTTGTGGAGCGGATCAGCTCAGGGGACAAAGACGTGGTAGTAGTCCTACCAATTTCGGAGACTTTGTTAGGTCTAAAGTCCTTGGATTCCCACTTGGGTGCGTGTGCTTTGTAGCCACCTTCGAAGATTGAAGTGGAAAGACTCTTATCTGTTACCAAGGAGAAGGTGGTGTAAAAATCTTCATCATCAGTAGGGGGTAGGTTAGAGTCAAAGGTTTCCCCTGAGCCATACCCAGATATCACCAAGCCATCATCATCACAACCATCGCTGCCTTGGTCCGACAAGCAAGGTAACCCCGCCTCAGAGGTCATGGACAGGGAATCTTTGGTGGTCTCAATAATGGTGAGGAGGGGGCGAAAGGTAGGGGGAAGTGTAATGAAAGGTGCACGAGTAGCAATAGGAGGGATATCTAAAGGGTCTTCTACAAGTAGAGGGATAATTAATTCACCTCCTGGGATAGAAAAGAGAAATAAAAGAAGATTAATACATTTTAATGACAAACCACACCATTTTCAATTCATTTAACTCAAGGGCAAGACAGGATTTGGGCACTAAGGGATTTGGTTTCTTGCCCTAACTACACTACTGACACACTTTCTTGGGGATGCCCTTCATTCTTCTCTCCCACCCTGCTTTTACATCGGTAAACTGCATGTTCCATTTCCTCCCTCTTTTAGCCTATGCCATGTATGCACAATGAAATACTCTGAATTTCTTGGGACTCAAATGTTTTGTTTTTTGAAGATACTCTCAAGTGACTCTGGGAACATCAATGCTTAGTAGTGATCTTTCTTAAGCATTTGGTTAAAAGACTGTTTAATGAATCTTATTAGACTTCCATAGAGCAATGTTCTCCTACATGGTTTTTACCATACATCTTGCCAGTTTTTCTCCTCTGATTTCTTTAATTTACAATAACATTGGTATTCTTCTCTGCCATTCAAGTCTGCTCACCTTCTGTAGCAGTTTGTAAGGCCCTTCCCATTCATCCATTTCTTCTTGATTGTTTCCTTGCGTTTGAATTGTGGGAAAATTCATGCAAGACAGGGATGGAATAAGAACCAAGTACTTACTGGGGTCCATGAAGGTACAGAGCTCTACTCAATGCTTGTTCATCTCTTTTTAATCTTTCTTTACCATTCCATTCAACATTAGGGGTGTCACTTCCCTTAGATCTTTTGGGGCTACTAATGTCATATTATCTTCATCTTCAGATCTTCTTGATATTCTTTTACTATGATTCAATTAAAAATTGAGATATACTTCATTGTGATTGATGATACAACTGAATAAGGACTTGACCTAAATTAGCACTTTCCAGGACGATACAGCAGAAGTTGTCTTCATGCCTACTGTTACTTCTAGATATGCAGATAGCTGTGATCCATGCTAATTTTTCCTAAAATGATGGCTATCTGCCTACAGAGGACTAAAAATGAAGTGGACTTATGGTCTACTCTTGAAGTAGAACACAAAACTATAGCTGTAACATTTGTACATTACCACTGTATAAACTGCAACTGAAACCAGAAAATCAGTGCATCATTTCTAAGATTTGGTTTCTGAGCAGCAATATTTCTGCTTTTTGGGTAGTAGTCCTGTTTTGTCTACATACTGTAATATGACTGTACTTCTACTTTTGAGCTTATGGCTAATTAACACTTCACTGTTTCGTTCTGATGTGGAGGCATAATTAATTTATCTAATTAATTTAGTTCAGATTATACAGTTGTCCGCTGACATACAGGTGGCCAACACTTTTTTAGAATGAGTCATATTGCTTTTGAAAATTTGTGCATGAATTCTCCCTTGTAGTTTTTCTTTGGGTATCCACTTAAGTTAGCTGCTTGAAATATAAGTTGAAGAGTTCATCTGACACCATGAGTAGTCATCTAGATTTGTTGGAAGGAGTGCAACTCAGTAAGAACTATTTTTAATGCATGGGAAATTTTTATTTATACTCACCATTGCGTAAGGAAAAATATGCAAAAGGTATTTTAGCTTCTAAAGAAATCATCCTGGCTTTTTCTTATGTATTAATAACTGCTAATGAACAGTTCAGTATTGTTATAATGCTGAATGGCATCAGGGTCTAAATTTTGCTCTCTCCTATGTACACTACATATTGCATGCACTGTTCCCCATTGGATACTGTCAGTAATATCCGTGGAAGTTCTATAAAGAATATGGTCTAAAATCATAATCCCTTCTAAATATATTTGGAGAGCAGTATATTTGAACAAATTACATATTGAATTTAGCTATATACTGAAAAAGATACTTTTCAGTTCGATTAAATCTGAATAGCTGAACTAGTAATATGGCTTATACTTATCCTTAATGAGAAACTAAGTGGTGACACAATTTAATCAAGTGAAACAGTCAGATTCCTCTCAGAGGTACCAGGGTAGAAATTAGGCCACAATAAGAATGTGGTACTTTGCATATTTTCATGCAAAGCCAGTTGTAAGCCAAGACATAAAGTGCCAATTTTAATATGTTGTTTAGTTTTCCAAGCTTCCTCAGCATGTTCATACTACTTTTTTGTTACTGGATAGAGGATGAAGAAATAACTACCACATGTGTAAAATAATGCCAATCTCTTAAAACTAAGTATCTTAAAAAAAAATGAAATATGTAAAAAGCAGAAAATGTAGTCTGTCAAATGGCTACATGGCATTTTGTGCTTTTGCCTCTGAACTCCATGCAATGCAGAAACTAGAGCATGTAATATGATTTATACATAACCAAAAGCCCCATCTATAGCTAGAGGAGGGCATCTGTAATCTATTCAAACAGGTGGTCTCAGGATAAACTTGGAGTATGCCTCAGAGGGAAAGATAATCTGTTAGTTTGGTTAAAAATGACTAAAAATATAACATTTAAGCGTTGCATTACATCAAATTGCCTGAGTGGGGAATTTAAGTGCCAGAAAATCAGGGATATACAGCCCCTTTAATGATTTTTTAAGATCAGTGCTGTGCTATTAAAAAGTAGTATTCATCTGTAATTTTCATTCACCATCTGTGACACCCAATTAGAAAAAAAATCAGTTTGGCAGCTTTTAATTGCTTATCTAGAGCTTTGAAGTGCCTTTGTTCTTAAAATCTATAATATTGGCACATAGCATCAGTATGCAGTTGATCTGCCAAACAGTGGGACAATATTTTGGGCAGTTTTCATCCAAAGATAAATTCTTTTGGTCATATAAATAATTAATTTTCTTGAAGGAATCAGAAGTATCTTGTGTTTAATATGAAGATCCTTCTTTTGCCCCATGAACTCTTGCCTTTAAAACAAGATCATAGTTCTACAGTTTCTGTTACACTTCAGGAGTTGAGCCAAGGATCAAGACTACTGCAGCTATAAAAATGATCATGGTCTTCCCGAAATTTTAATAGAAGTTGATAGAGTTGCTATGGTAAGTGAGGTTTCACATAAATGATGGACAGTGGGTTGGGTGCTTTTTGATTCCAGCAAGTCTGTTGGATGGAAGACAACAGGACAGAATCAGGAATGAGTTTTACAAAGCTTTAATCTCATAATGCATGTGAGAAGAGAAATAACTTTCACACCAGGAAGATGGGATTAACCTTGATTCCCTATATGATTATTTAATCTCATCTCTAGCTTTATTCAAATTGTTCAATGATCCATATTATGTTATTCAGATGAGACTTACATTTTATTTGTGGAAGATATGGGCTGTTTCCTGGTAGTTACAGGTTTCTTCCTGCCTTTCTTATGCTGGCTGTTAAACATCAGTTAACGGCTTTCACTGGTACGCTGCAAGTTCAGGATTACTTTAGCAATCCAAAGATTTCACAAGGATTTTCCAGGTTGATTTTTCACCTACTCGATGCTTTCTCTTCTAGGTAGCAAATAGATGTTTCCCAAACAGAAATATGGTTTTTAAAAAGCTTCTGCTGACAACACAATGCCAAAGAATTAAACAAAAGGGAAACAGTTAAATGGTTTCCTCTGCAATTGCAAAATTAGTTTGCCCATCAATGGGTACTTGCAAAAAAATTACTGAACAGCAAACTGGAACTAGCACTGAGAGAATGGAGTTTTGTGAGGTGTGAAACCTTGTACAGAGCAGGCCAGTGCTCTGCTTGGCCTTCTCATTCCATGAAGTAAACGCAGGGCACATATATTCCTTAAAAGTTAGCCTTTAAATCTAGCACATATACTATTTTCAAGAAGTTGCGCTTTTCTATAAACTACAAGATCATTGGGGATATAAAAGGTCTACTGTAGCCTTGGAGCTGCCCTGCTTTTTGCTTTATGAGCTTATTTATAGCTATATAAGTCATACCTCTGGGTCTGATCTCCGGTAGGAGTTCTCTGCCACTAGAAAAAACAGCATGTTAAAAATTTAATAAAAGCCTTATGAACTGTGAGGACGTTGTCGGTGACTCATCAATTCAGAGGGCAACAAAAAAAAAAGAAAACAAAAAAGATTAACACCCCCCCCCCCCCCAGTCCAAACAACCTGAAAAGCTAGCAGCTGTTGGCTTTCATCTTTGGAGCCACAACTACTTCATTGGAGTCTCAGGCATCAAACTGATACAGGACAAAAGGCACACAACAGTGAAGCCTGAAAGTTCTACTGATGATTATAAGGGACACTCCCTTATCGTGTCTCTCTTCTCCAGCTGTAGTTGAAAAGCTTTTAAATGCCAACCACAAAGTCTGCAGGACACATCCATTTCTGTAGGCATGTGAAATTCTGCATCCAAAGTTTGTCACTTTTGTTTTATTCTTATGTTGTTCCTCTGAAGTTTGACTCTACTTCCAGTATGAAATACTTGCCACAGAAAATTCCTTACCTTTTTCCCCTCTGTACCAACTCAATAATTCCTTATTAAATGACTGAGTTCATAAATTTCAGTCTAATGGTGTTTTAGTTAATTCTCCTTTAGTCCTCTGAGGATAAAAAGGGGAAATTATTCAGAACATAGTCCCAGATTCACAGGGAAGTTGATGATATCATGAAACCTAGTAGATGAACATTCTTAATATTCTTTTACTCTTTGCACTCTGCTTTAACTGCAATTGACAGTCAGTACTATGGAGGAAAAATTATTTCCACAATGGAATAGTGCAACTTTTCTTCTCAAATACTTCCTTTTCCTTTCAGAGAATATAAAGTTCTCAAAGTGATTATATAAAACTGTATGTCTTCTGGTGGAGTTGGTTGCAAAGCATTTCGTAAGCCCCACAGACTGTATTAAAAGATATTATTTATTGCAGTCCTCCCTAATACATGGCTCATGAACAACAGGAAGGTACAGAGTTTGATAGGTCATGAATCCCATGTTAATGCTGGACTGTGTTTTACTGATGCAAATTCTTGATCATCATCTTCATGCAGTTTCAGTGAAACGGACATGAATAGCTTCCAGAGAGGACCTAACATCTTGTCTGCAGTCAGGATGCTAGAGCAAACCCAAGTATTTCGGTGCCTAGACACTAAGCTTTTCTAAATCAATTGAAATATGCCCTCGTCCACCTTCCATCATTATCTTAAACTTACTGCTTCCTACTCAGCACAATTTTTTGTTCTGCTTCCAGAATCAGTTTTTCAAAGGACCTGAGCACAGCACAGCACTACCATGTAGGAATACCTACTGAGCACAGCACTGCTATGTAGGAATAGTGAAAAAATATGTGCTTGTAAGGAAGTACAGCTTTTTCTTACTTTTAGTTATTGCTTTTTAAAGAATTTAATCCAAATCTCTTTTGAAGCAAGGAAATTTTAGCTGTTCAGGATGTGAGTTTCAGTAGGAAAGTGTCTGACAAATATACCATTTGTGGATGATTTTACCAAGTCTGATGCTAGTCATAACATGATAGGTGCATTTACCTGGCAAGAGTACACTTGAGAGTATCATTTAGACTGGACATCAGGCAGATAGTCAGCAATGAAGAAAACTGATAGAAATAAAATACTTTTATGGGAATAAAGTCAGACTGATGTAGAGCTGCAGTAGGAAGACCCTGAAAGCTACCAAAATGCTAAAGAAGTCTAATTGTTTTTTATTTAACATGAAGGCTACACCACCAGGCTACATACAATTTAAGTAGCTTGAAAGAAAGTAGCATTGCTGGTGACTCATTTTGGGAAGCGGAAAGAGGAAAGAAAGCTCTACAGAGGGACCAAGAAAGAGTAGGAGCAAACACCACAGGTTTCTTCACCCCCTCCTGTGCACATTACAATTTGGTAATCGACAATATACAAAGAGCGCATAACATAAAGGCAAATACAAACTGATTAAAAATAAATAAATGAACTTCTACGTTTTTCTTAAAACAAAACCATATACTAGAAAAGAAAAATGCCACAGCAACAAGGTCAGAAAAAGGAAAAAACATAACAAGTCATTCACTTTATCAGCAAAAGAAAGATAAAAACTTATAAGAACTGAAAAAAAAGATGAAAAAAACATTATTTCCATTTTTTAAAAAAGTAATCAAAAATACATAAAAATATTTAGAAAGCATACCACATTGATTTCATAACAGTCAACTTACATCAACAAATTGCCCGCATGTTTTTTGGCATGAAAGGAAAAATTTACAAAAGAAAGTTGTGTAAGAATGCTCTTGGACAAGTAGCATTGCCACATTCTTGTAACTTGCTTTTTTTCATTGTTGTTTCTTAAAAACTTTTTTAGCAAAATGTCTATTATTTCTTTTTTAATATAATTGTTTTACAACAAAGGGTGATACAGGGAGGCAACAACACATACATCCACACCACATAACATGAAAAGAAAAAAATCTTGCACCTTAACAAATTTGAACTTTTTTTTTTCTGCTGTTTTTGGTTGTATTTTTTTTTTATCTTATGTAAAGTTATTAGCATATTACAGTTGAAAAATCCTGTACATTTTATAGAATTTACTTTTGCTTGTTTGCATATCTACATATATAATGTTTTTTGAAAAGCAAAGTTTGTTGCTTTTTTGCCTTTTTGGTCAATTTGATATATATTTTTTTAAACATTTTCTTTTTTTCTACAATTTTTGTGTGTGTGTGTTTTAAGGAATGGATGACTGCACATAACATTTTAACAATGCTAAAGAAAGGGGTGGTGGAGGGGAACTTACTGGAAGAAAAAATGTCTAGGGTGGATGGAGTGGGATTGTAAAAATCTATGAGTGTACTACACAGGAGATGAAGATGATGGGAGTGAATGTGTAAGTCAGTTGCCATGTCCATGTAAGGGCGGTACGGAGTGATCTAGCAGCATTAGAGCTTCTGGCTGTAAGGAAGGGATGGGCAATATACAAAAACAAATGAGCATATTCATGCCCATCAACAAAAAGAAAGAACAGAACTCTAACATTGACAATCTCACAAACCCTAAGCTGCAACTTCTTCAACATGCAAGTTACAAAAAATTAATAATTATAGTATTAATATGTACATTTTCATTAAAGGTTCTCAAATTATAAAAACAGTTAAAACTTTTCCCTACTAAAAATAGCAATAAAATACATAAATGAATAATAATAATAATAATAATAGAGTAAAACAAAAAACAAGGAAACTAGTTTTATGCATTGGAACAAGAACAACTTCATCTGTAGCTACCCACAGCCTCCTTCTTCTAATCATTTTTCTGAAGTCCATCAAATTGATATCAGTACGCTCAATAATTTGAGACAATCATTCCTTGAGCAAATCACTCTTTTGAATGTAATGACTGTGTGGCACACCCCTTCGCCACTCTCAAATTAGATAGCTTTTATATTCAGACTCTCTGGAGAATCTAAAAAACACAGCTGTAGGATTCTGCCAGTGAAGTAGTTCCTTATTTAAAGAGGGAAATAGAGGGAGAAATTGCAGAAAACAATTCATAACTCTTTTGTTTTGTTTGTCTTTTTTCATTATTAGATTGGAACAAACCAAATTTCTAAGATATAAATTCAACCATTGAAAATAAATACACCAAAATATAACTATGTAGAGATATACTAAAAAAAAAAGCAAAAAATGAAAAAGAGCACATAGTTCCCAGGAGGAAGGGAGGTAAATAACAATTGTGGGGTTTTAAAATTTTATTTTAAAAGAAAAAAATTATTCCACACACTTTTAAAGATGAACAAACCAGATGCACACAGTGAAAGGAGCAGACAAAGCAGTCCAGGGACACTTTCACAATTTGGATATTTTTTTTGTTAAAAATCAGATTCTCTTCCCTTCCCTCCCACTCCCATTTAAATGCGTGTTCAATTGTTGGCCAAAAATCCCACCACCCTCCAGTGTTGCTTTTTTTTTTAATAGATCTTTTTTTCAAATCACTTATTTTTAAAATAAACATGGAGAGTTAAAAAAAAAAAGGACATGAAGTCTGGATGTACGTCATAAATAGACATAGAAAAAGATAGAAGAAATTGGCTGAGATCGACAAATGGGTTATATAATAGCTTAATTTTACTGTAGGATGTTAATAATAATGCATGCTTAAAGTAAGTTGCATTTAGGGAAAGTAGAAAAACAAAACAGCAAGCAAGGGCTTGGGGGGTGGGCAGGCGGGGCAGGGGAGAGAGGGAGAAGGGAGCAGGGGTGTAACATCCATGCCTTTCCAAAAAGGGCAAAGCACATTCCAGCAGGTTCTCTGCATTTCTGGGAGAGGTCAGAAAGGGAAAAGGGTGAGGAGAAATAGTAAGCTATACTAGGACACCCTGACTATGACATTGTGTACGGATGAAACACTCAGAACTCCAGACTCCAGCCCTTATTCTGGCTCTAACTCACCAGGCTATTCATGAAATAAGTGGCATTTATTTTTCTGCATAGTCAGACTGGACTAACTCCTGCAAGCGCTTAACTGAATATTTTTTTTAAGTTGCGAGCAGTTATTCAGGTGTGCTATCCATGATTAGTGCTGGGGGTTCCCCCCAGTATTTGGTACTAAGGCTGTATGATCTTGAATAGGCAAACCTGCCACTGCTAGCATTAAGACTGAGACTAGTTTATTCTATGCTACAAAAGGATTTAAAGTTCAAGAAGATATTACTAATCAATTCTATGTGACTCTTTAGTAAAACTGGATCCCAAACACTTTATTTTCTAGAGGGGTCATTGGTTTCCTCTGAATTCCCTAGGCAACACATATGATGTCCATATTTTTATTGTATAAAGACCGTCACCCCGACACCAGGATCCTTCTAGAAGGAACTTGGGACCTTGGCAAAACAGTCTATTCTGTCTGATGTTTTAGGAGAGGGTAAATAATACATATAAAGCTTTGGACCCTGTCCATGACGAATCTCTCCAGGAGATGGCAAAAGTAGGATGTAAGAGCTTTATGTACCCTAGCTTTCCAGCAAGATCATTTAATAAACCATTATAAAGGTCATGCTATCACCAATTAGTGAAAGTGGCTATCTAGAGCTTGAATTTCTAGGAAGAATGGGGCTATCCACCCTGTAGATGTAGCCAGGGATACGTTTGTATAACTACAATAACAGATAAAATGTTTTGGTACTTACTAACATGAGGAACAGTAGCACCTCTAAAGCCACTCAGAGATCAGTATTAGTTCTAGGGAATGTCAAATAAGCATAAACCCCACAAAAAATAAAGTAGCCCATACTTTTTTTAGATGCTTTTCCTGGAAAGTAGTTCTGAGAGGAGTTAGATGAGAAGACTCAACTCCTGTCTCAGAAGTGATTAGGTTGCACTGAATACCAGTACAGTCCATCTGTAGCTGGAATGTACCATGCCTTTGCTGGAAGACTGCGTTGTACCTATCTCCTACAACTGTTTGGAAAACATGTTAGGAAAGGAGGAGGTCCAACCAAAGAAGCGGAAACCTGGTCAGGGTAATCTCAGGGACAGAACATGCAGGTTGCAGGAAGGAAAACATTGGAAATACGTAATGCTGAACACAGGAAATTTTGGGGATTCATTTGTGGATCAGAAAAAAATTGCTAGGAATACAAAAAAAAAAAAGACAGAAATGATGCCTTTGTAGTCCTCTGTGGAGGGTTTTATTCAGCAAGGTTTCAAGGCTAGTGTCCCTGGACACCACACCCTACCAGGATTCTGAGCCTCTGGTTTAATTGTACTTAGGGAGTTTCACAAAGAGGCATTTAAGCTTTGAATTTTAATCAGTATTTGTCATGACTTGCAGCTGGATTTTCAGAGTAGTGAAATATTCCCCTTCAGCACATTAGAATTGAGCGCCTTCCCTTTGATGCAGAACAGTCTGTAAGGCATGGGTCAGGTTGCCAACTGCGCAGTCTATGTCAGGCCACTCCAGCAAAATACTTAACACCCTATTTGATGGTAAATGCCTCACTCATTGCATGAGGGTCTGGAACAGTCTTTTGCTGCCTGAAAGACCAAAAAAACTAAAAAACCACAGCTGGAGCCAGGGACACTTAAAGAGATGACAACATTTTGTAAAGGAAGTTAGAGTTACAAGAGGATTTGAAGGGCGCTAAGCAACTTCATTTACTTGGTCAGTACAGAGGTGCTTGAACAGAAGCAGAGTTCCTTGGAAAATATGAGTCCAGCAATTTCTGCTAAGGCTAGAAAATCTTCTGCAGTTTTTTTAAAAAAATCTGTTAATAGACAAAACTAGATGTCCTAATTTGAAAATTGGATCCAAAGTGTTTCCCCATGAAGCTACAAAGACAGTGTTTTATTACTTAACATTTAGGAAATTATTCCTCAGAAGAGCAAAAATAACCATTAGTAAAACCATACCAAAGTATAACCATTGCACCCTTTTATTTTTATTTTCAAAAACTTCAATTAGATAGAAGAACTGGGAATAGAAGCTTACAAGATTCAAACAAGATTCTTGTTTGAAGGATTAATAGCCAACTTTTTCAAATTAAAAAAAAACACATTTTAAAAGGGAGCCAAAAAGCCACCTGCTCAGCAGCTAAAATTATGAAGTTGTATTTTCTCATTTTTTGTTTTCAACTTGCATTTTATAATGTTGTTGGTGAAGATAATGCATATTTCTGCATGTGTTAAAGAGCAAGATGATAGATGGCAACTTCTGATCTAGGCCTACATTACTGTCCCCACATTCATGCTAACCTCTGGAACTTCCATGTCTTCTACCACTCTAGTCCTCAGGCTCCATTAACCTGACAATTTCTTTCTTCCCTAACACACTGAACCCCACATTATTTGAGTTCTCTGCACTCCAACACAACTCTAGCAATGTATCTCATTATTAACCAGCTGTACCAGCTGCTTCTTCTGACTTAGTGGTCCAGCTATACACTTGATGCACTTCAGATGTCCAAGATTCCCTGCTGGCCTGATCCTGCATTCCTACTTATTTATTTTTCTTTCTGTATTTCTTTGCGCCATAGTTGCGAAACAAGAATGAAGTCAGGAAAATTTCTTTTTTTTGTTGTGTTAGTTTTTTTTTCCCCTATTTTATTGCACTTTGATGTAATTAGAATGGGACCCAAGACTTTCAGTGCTAAAAGGAAGCATGCGTTTTACCATTGCACAATCTGGGTTCCCTAACTGCTGTTACTTTTCTAAGTTTACTTTATATATCAGGCAGCACCCTTTTAGAGTCATTTAAGGCCATACGCATTGGACAAGGATACTACTGGCACATAACTTCTAAGCAGCTGATACTACCAAAATGCCAGTGAAAAGAAACAAATGGAGAATTTCCAGTGGACTGGAAAGTGCTCATTTTTCTGTAAAAAGTTTACCTACAAATAGGGAAAAAAGGTATTGTTAGCTATGCATCTGCTTTTAGCTTCAAGATGTGTTGGCAGCATTTTTTCCTCTGGCTAGAATATTTTAGTAGCAGAAATATATGTTAAATAGATAAAAGAGGAAAAACGTCCTGCAAAAATCTCCACTTCAGGCATATACCTGTACACCAAGAAAGAGAAGAATCTTCCCAATCCTTCCCAGTGATTTCACCATTAAATACAGACACAAACACAGACTTAGAGACTTTGCTCTCTCCCTCCCTCTAAAACTGGCTAAGTTAACTTCATGGCTGTTAAAAAGTTAGTCAATTTACCTTTTCTTGATATAAATGCTATATGCTAGAAATGCTAGATCCAGGAAGAAATCCTCCTAAGAACTATCAATGCAGCATGGCTTTTGTGACTGTCCACAACTTAATCATTTTCTGGAATATGGAGAAAATGGGAGAAAATTAGCAGAAGGAAGGGGAGATTGTTCCAGAGGATGGAGTCCCCAGAAAGAGAAGGCAGGTGATGGATTCTGACAAGAATGTGGGAAACTTAGTATTTCTAGATGGTCTTTCCTGCTTGTAGTAGCTCCCAAGACAACCTGTTCATTCTTGCATGCTTTCAACCTTTCTCAGCAGTATTTTTCAGACATCCAGCCAAATGAATGCTTAGCAGAGCACAAATAACAAATAGCTTATAGATTAATAGGAGTAAAATACTAATCTTCAAGGAACTCCCCCCATTCCTACCCCCAAGTCAGAATAAAAATCTGTTCTATTTGGTTAGCTGGTCCACTACAAAAAACAGAGAGAAAGCAATAGCCGAAGAAGATATTTTTTTTTTTATATTACTTTTCTTGCACCAGCTGTTTGTACTGGGAAAAAGCTCTTTCATTCTAAGCCTACAGGCACATTTGAAGCTCAGAAATAGAAAAGCTAATCTATAGCAAGAATGTCTACATGAGGACCACTGACAAAGTCCCATATGCCATCCTGTTTGTTTTTGTGTGTAAGAATTAATTAATTGGACTTCCTTATAGCGATGAACTAGAAAATTATCAAATATAAAAGCACATTTACAGATTTCAGAGCTAAGGAAATCATAGGGGTAAACCACGATGGCTCTCTGAAGCAAAGAATTTTTCAGGTGTTTGCCATATGCTATTATCATTTCACATTCCTCCAAATCAAAGAGTATTTTGATGCTTCCAGTGCTAAGCAACCCATTCAATATCATTGGCCTAAAAGTACTTCTCATGCATCTCTGCTCAACCATCTCTCTCCTAGGAGAAGGATCTGATATGTTTTTTTTGAGAGTGAAGACTGACATTTGCAGTCAGCCCAGCACAGGCTTTTTTTATGTAAAGCTTAAACTTAATCCTAAAAGTCAGTCACATGGGAAGAAGTCTTTCTGAATCCTGAGGGATTTTACAACCACAAATCAGATCTTCATACTGACAAACTCAGTAGCAGAACTCCATCCAATAATTTGAATGGGAGCAGGGATAGTTTACTGCCCTCAGTCTAAACCCATGTAGCAAATGCTTCCTGCCAACTTATGGTATACTAAAATGCACTTGAATTTTTGCTTATCCTCAAACAAAGAACAGCAAGGGTATCTGAAGTGTCTCCGAGTTTTTTCAGTGTATACTGCTATGAAGCAGCCAGGGAAAAATACGTGTCATCAGCTTGTCCAAATGCTAGTGAATACCTCATGACTACCAAATCCATTCTTTGTAGTTGTATTTGAAGAAAACTTATACTGTCATACTGTTTAATATTAATTTTTTAGACTGCACCCAGGAAACACATCAAGGTAACCCTCAAATATGCTGTCTAAGGGATCACAAGCCACTTACGTATATGAAACTTATGTCTTAGAAAACTTACTGAGGGTAAGTTCATGGGAAAATTGAAGAATTTAGGAAATACTTAGACTCAAGACTGATTTGAATGTCCAGATCCTAACAGACACCTGCAATGTGTGTCTAAATAAGGAGGGTATGCCATACTGAGATACTTGATAGAAATACTGCCTACTTGGCTGGCATATAAGGTGCAGCTAAATCATAACCACATGAAAATCTGGATACTTCACAAATGCTGTTTTGTACCTAACCTTACTGTTAACTCCACGTTATCCTCTGTGGGAGTTGTACACCCAAGTTAATATGCATAACAGTTATTCCTATGATCTCTTCCACTCATATGTAATTACTCATAAATATATTTTCATATTGGATTCTTCAAGAGTTCAATTCTGGTG
The DNA here is from genome assembly GCF_034315485.1 of Pezoporus occidentalis. NCBI lineage: Eukaryota > Metazoa > Chordata > Aves > Psittaciformes > Psittacidae > Pezoporus > Pezoporus occidentalis. The sequence goes on along the minus strand of NW_026915802.1, from coordinate 2,481,970 downwards.
AACTTCAGAAGTAGATGGGACCCATTTGCAGTGCAGATTTTTAATCACTTGCATGCTAGGCTACACTTGCCATTTTTTAAAGATCCTACAAAGTAATTTAATTCATCCCTCAGCTAGCATAAGCACATTACATTCTCAAAGCCTGTAGCTAGTCCAGCTGCAGGTGACTCAGTGAATGGAACTTCCTCCCTTGCTTTGTGAGAGCAGAATCCAAAGCATAGTAGATTCACTGTCAAAAGGTTTCTTTTGCAAAGAACTTAAACTTTTCTGATGGCATAGTGATCCTAGTTCTGCCCTCAATAATCCGTAGTATTTTCTGTTCCTCTTCCAGACATAAATCAGTGCTGGGAAGAACCTGCATTGGCAGATGGTGTCAAGAGGGGGCTGCTGTGTTTTTATCTTGGAACTGTAAACAGAAAAAAAGCAAATCAAAACCACACAAACAAATTTGTTGTCCACTTCTTGGATGGCTGAATAATACAGGATCATCCCAGGCATTATTTATCTTTCTGGAAGACATTCAAGATCTAAAGCATTCCACTTTATGATTTTATCGTAATGTTACTCTTCTTTGGGTTTTGAATGTCAAAGTATGTGCTAGGTGCTATGGATTAATTTGGAATAATGTTATTCCCATATCAAAACCGAAAGAAAACAAGCTAAAAAAAAAAGAAAGTTTCCACAGTGAAGTTAAATGCTGACAGTGCAAAATGCTACTTGGGATTTAACTAGCCTGGACAGAACCCTGAAGAATGCAGAGAAAAATACCTCAGTACCAGCAGCAGCAGTTAAAATGAATTAGACAGGAGTTAATAGAAATTTTTTGTCTGCATCTTTCCTCATGCTACAAGTCTTTGGGATTTCAGAATTGAGGACAAGCCCTTCAGACTCCTTCTCAGCCAAGAACAAGTCAAAATATTCCTCAGAATCAATACAAGGGTTGTCTCACAACCATACTGAAAAGTATAGGCCAAGTTCCCCACCAGCAAACTGAGCTGTTGTTTGGCATTCTAGGGCTTTGTTTAATACCTGGTTAACTGTAGAGGGAAAATGTTATATAAGAGGCTTACTAATGAGAAGATCACTACCATGCAGACTGCTAATAAGTTCTACCACATCACCATTGGGAAGTGGCAGAAAGTCTTCAGTAGAAATCCTGATATTGAGTAAACGTAAATAAATGTAGCCACAACTCTTCCTCTGAAAAGGAAAAAAAGGAATGCCAATTTTTTTTCAGCAGTATGTTAGGTGGTGTTCTGTCACACCAGTTCAGAGAATATGATATGCTCTTTCATTTTGAGTGTACTAATGTTTAAATGCACCAGATTCCCCTTGAGACCTCAAACAGAGATATTTGGAGACAGAATGGTAATGACTATTAATCCGTGCTTTGATGTTAATTCTCCTACGAGGCAGCACTTGTAACTGCATCAGAAATACAATAGAACCACTAATGTATGATCTAGCTCTGAAGCACTGTGGGGGAGCCCTTTGTATAGGAGCTTTCAACGTGTGAGCTTGTTCTTGTCTATCATTTGGAAAAGGCAAGAGAGGATAGTGCCATGATTCAAGCATTTTGGGATGGATTTTTGGCAGGACTTTTTGTTTGCTTGTTTTTATGGGCAAATTTAATACTAGCTGGGAAGTGCAGAAGCATAGAGAGAGGAGACTGTTTTTTGTAGATTTCCTTTTGAAAGTTCAGGATTACAGCTGTGAAAGGCTGCTGCAGGCAAGTTTGAATCCTCTTTTTCAACATACTGAATGACTGGAATAAACTCTACTGTGATTCAGAAGCCAAAGCTTTGAGCTGTTTATCAGAGGTTGCATTATAGCAAGAAAGTGGCTGGAAAGGGTATTTGCTCTGTTTTCATAACAGATTGGATTAGAAGAGGAATACATCTCATTCCAAAACTTAACCTACTTTAATATCAACGATACTAATATCTGGTGCCCTCAACATAAGAAGGAGCTGTTAAAGCAGGTCCAGAGAAGGGCCACCAAGACGATCAGAGAGCTGGAGCACCTCTTCTATGTAGACAGTCTAAGAGTGTTGGGCTTGTTCAGCCTAGAGAAGAGAAGTCTCAGGGGAAATCTTACAGCAGACTTCCAGTACCTAAAGGAGGCCTACCAGAAAGCTGGAGGGGCTTTTGACAAGGGCATTTAGTGATAGGACAAGGGGGAATGGCTTTAGAAGTAGAGGAGACTTAGATTAGATGTTAGGAAGAAAATCACTACGAGAGTGATGAGGCACTGGAAATTTTGCCCAGAGAAGTTGTGGATGCTCCATTCCTGGCAGTGTTCAAGGCCAGGCTGTATGGGGCTTTGGGCAACCTGGTCTAGTGGAAGATGTCTCTGCCCATGGCAGAGGTGTTGAAATGGTCTTTAGATGATCTTTAATGTCCCTTCCAAACCATACGATGGTTCTACAAGTCTATAATAATAATACTTGGGTGTATTTCAGAAGCACAGGTAAAGAGAGTATGTCCTTGAACAAAGGTGATGAGCTGGAAACGAGAATTCTTCAGGTCATTCAGATTTAGGGACTTTCTGAAGAAAAATTCAGGATGACTGACATCTGCTACTAATTAATGCTGTTTATCTAATTGGTAAACTAGGTGGCCTTGGTATCCTTTTGCCCTTATCTTCACACCATGATAAGATAATATATATCTCACTATCACAAATGCTTTTCTTTTTTTTTTTAAACACAGTTAATATTCATAGACCAGGGCAGGTCAGATTGCTGCGGAATCACTGAAAAGATATATAGTCATGCATATGTTTTCCATATGACTTCTTACTGTATTACCTGAAATATTTGTATTTACATTTTAGGGTTATTGTTAGAAAATTAGCTAAAAGATGACTCTGCAAAGCTATTACCCACCATATCTGAGTTTATGGTTTATTAATTTACAGGAGCACAACAATCATGAATACCTGTGAAATGGCAGTTAACTGCAGATCAAGTCTAATAGGATGGAAAGTTAATTAAAAAAAGCTTAAAAAAAATCTTATCATATTAGGCTTTCCTCTGCTATGAAGTAAGATTTTATATGGTTAGATTTTAATAGGAAAGTCTATTACTTTCTCATAGACTTTAGTTTCCTTTATCTGTATGAGCCAAAAAATTTTCTCATGCAGAATTTTTTTTAATGAATTCATTATTTCTATTCATATTCTTATTCTAATTGATGGTCTTACACATAATCAAAACAGCGACAGAACTGGAATTATGTTAAAGAACAAACACTTTATTTGGGTAATTCTGCTACTGGCAAAAATTGCAGCTTTATAATTTGTGAATGAATTAAAAAGGTGTTCAAATTTTAAATTTAGTGCTCTGGGATTTACTGGTTTATGAGGGTATTAATGAACAGCACTGTTCTGAAGCTAGAAGAAAAGGTTCATCTTCAAAAGACTCATAAACACTTGAGCCAATCTGCATACTTCCTTGCCTTTTGCAAAAGGACACTAAACATAGACAGACACATAGACCAACATTAAGCGGGAGAAGAACTGGTAGATTTTCTTGTTATTCCCAGTACTTAAACAATCCATGCTAGTCTTTCATGATAAATTTAAGTGTGTAATGAAAAGTGGCTTCTTTTCACAGCCTTCCTTGGCACTGAGTTATCTGTCAAAATGGAAGCATGTCAGAAGCCAGATTATCAACTCTTGATTTCTACTACATGTTACACAGGTAAATGCAAAGGACACTCTCCTCCCCAACTTCTAATCATTTCAGGTGCCTCACTCTTGGATATGGGAGTGCTCTGTTTTCAGAAGTTTGTCTTTTCTTATTTATTGATTAGTGAATCCATAGAAGACATTTGAATAATTACATTAGATGTAAGCTGCCATTGCTGCATTATAGATCCATCACAATTCCTAATTATTATCTTATTTCACTGTCTGATAATTTAGTAGTGGTAACCTCAGCTGAAAAATACATAAAAAGGGAACCAAGCTGCAATTCAAACATATAACTAGAAAGAGAATAATTCATTACAGAACCAACAGGATACAAAACTATTAAGGCCAGTGGACTGGATTCTAAAAGCAAACATATATATCAGTGAGGATGAGGAGAAACTGTTTGCTCATTTACAGCTTTCAGGCATAGCTAAGGGTGAAACTGTTCCTTTTGCTTTAAGAAATGTGATTTTCAAACTGAAAAAATAATTTAATTCAGAAACATTTCCTCCCCTTTATTAATGAAATTCTTTTAACCTCAGGAGCAATTTTTCCTCCTCCCACCTCTGCAACTGTTGCGTACCCTACAGATCCTTTTCTCCATGCATCTCTGAAATCTTCCCCATGTTTCTCTCAACTGAAGTTTGTAAGTGAGTCACCTAAGGAAGCATCCTTCTAACCTCATTGATTACGATATTTATAAAGTGGAGACAACAGTATTCATCTTACTAAAGACAGACCTCTTACTAAAGGTCTGAAAAGCTTCTTTTTAATGCTTCCAAAACATTTTTGAAGTCTGAGATAAACAATACTATCAAAGTACTAACAGTACATTTTTGGTCAAACAGTACCTGACGTATGGGGCTCTGTGTTTTGTCAGATAAGACCAAGAAGATCCAGAACACTATCAAGTGCAGAAATAAAAATGGAAACTGCAATGACTTACTTGGAAGACAGAACATATTTTCTAAGCAAAAGGAAGGTTCATCTCTGCTCTCTTCAATAATACTAATGTGCAGAGTACCGATGCACCAACTGGGCACAAAAAATTAAGTGAAAGTCAGAACTGCCTGAGGTCAGAAAGCCAAGAGGCATTTCTCACGTATTCAACCACACAGAATAAAGTAGAGCACTGTAATGAAATACAGCAAAAAAAAAAAAAAATGTAGGTGATATACACCTTGTAAAAGCAAACTGTTGTAGTCTACAGCTGAGCTTTGAAATGCTCCGGCTGAAATCTTTTCTCTGTGTTAAACTACTTAGACTTTTTTTTTTTTTTTCTTTTTTCCACTCAGACTGTGACTTAAGGTCTAGCTAATTCTACATAGTGATTCTTTTTTTCTCATATATTACTATACAAACTCAGCTTTAATCCTACAAACTGCTAAATGCCTTCTACTTTCATTAATCTCAATGAAAAATGAACACACTGAACATCTCATCAGGCTGCCAGTTTTTCCAGCCATGTGGTTAATGTAATTAGCGATTATGCATGCACACGCATATATACAGGAATCTCCACACAATTTTTTGAATTTTTTGACCGTGAAAGTATTTAATTTGCATCCAAATTCCAAACTGCTATGGAGTGCTGACTGCTTCCTTTTCCAAAAGAAAAATCAACATCCCATTCATAAATGCTTTGGACAAAAGGCTTGGAAAAGAGCTATAAACAAGTGAGGAATGTGGTGAAAAAGCTCTGCTGTTGGTATTTTCAGCCTACTATCAAGTGTAGTCTCACAGGAATTCCTTGTGCATTTAATTTCTTTTTTTTTTTTTCACGCATGCAATGAATTTCCTATTTCACTGTTTCAGATCTGATGTTCAGTCCTGGCAAATTGTCCTACATCTGAAACTGAAGAGCATGATTTGCTACTCTCCTGCAGCAGTTTTACACTGATAATAACGCTTATATGCATTCTTGCTAAGTTACATTAGCACTGAGAGGTAGAACGTGGGCATCATTTCTTACAGTAGAATCCCAGAGACCTGAAATGTGACATTTCCTGGGGACCAGTACAGGAAATTACCAGCACTCTGTTTTCAGAACTAAGATATTTTCTAGAACTATCTGAAATCTGTCATCATATTATGCAACTGAATAACACATTTTTTTACATATCTATACTTACACACATATATATGTACTTTATATTACATACATATAGATATGTTTATATACACACATATATACATATATATGTATGATACATATATATACATATTTCCCTTAATTTCTATTTCCAGCACTTTTCCCAGTACTCCAGTCAGAAACGCAGAGCTCAAATGTCTTGGATTTGATAAAAGGAAATTGCATTTGTCATCCCTTAATCCTCTGTTGCAGAGAATCTCTTTCTACCCCACCAGTTCCCTATACTTATTAAGCTTTCAAACTATTTTCAGAACTCAGGCTGTGTATAAGCAGAGCCTTCACTGTAATGGAGCAGAGAGATAACAGTGCCTCTGTACATGGCTTTGTCACTGCTTCCCCTGAAATGATATGTAATGTTCTATGCATTTCATTACCAGAAATGAACAGCACAAGACAAAACAAAAGAGAAAACTGATAAAGAACTGCTGTTCAACAAGGAACAATGATCACTGCTCTAAGCTAATGCCTAAAATATTTAAATTCACTGTAAATAGCTCAGTCATCTTGTTTTGCATTTGTTGAAATCTATCTTGATTAAAGAAAATTAATGTAATATGACACACTGCAGTAAAAGCTGTCATTAGCCTAACATGACTGGATCCCTAGAAAAATGACCTCCTGGAGTATGTATCTGTCAGAAAGTTTAAGAAATCTGTAGGATCAAAATACAACCTGTGTTTAAAAGTGAAGGAGAGATTAACTGAGGTTCGAAAGTGAAAAAAGAATTAAGACTCCAAGGCCTTATTTCAAGTCCTGCCATTCAGACAGTCCTTAAGGGCCTGTCCACAAAATGATTAACTATGCCTTTTCTGCCTACAAATCTAAAATTTAGACCTTTGAAGCAAATGCTCAGCTGCACTAAGAACCACAAAGCTCCTCTCAACCTCTGAAAAAATTATGGCAATATAGCCATAAAATGTTGGTGAAGCTATTGGACATTCACACATGCAGCGATCTCTAGGATCCAAATGCTAAATTAATTTTAATAAGCATGTTGAATATGTAGCTGGCATCAGAGATTAAATCCCAGTAAAATACAAGAGACAATATTGCTCTTATAGGGATTTTAAGGCAAAAGCAGTAGGTATCAATACCAATTGATTGCCCAAATATCATTGTAAAGCTGGGCCTTCACAAGAATTCTGTTTTTAAAAGTACATCAATGAGTTGTTACCTCATTTAGTACTCAGACTCCTAATGAATTAGCTTTAATGGAAGCTAAGCAAATTAGGTATGGAAAAAGAAACAAAACTGCTGAAGTTTGTCAGGATACTTTTCCATGTGAATATAGTGTTCTTACAGGAAGAGCGACAAGATTGGCAGCTCTTAAATAGTTTCTTAAACTATATCTGAACTGGGAGCTCATGTTTGGACACTTGCCACCCATGACAGTCCAGCAGAAAACTTGCAGCTTGTCACCAGGAAAGAAAGGTGAACTGGGAGACAAAAAAAATCCCCAGAACAACAGATCTACTAATTCAATAGTAAATGAGGTATAGATGACTGGGATTCATTTTTTCCTGTGCTCTGGGTTCTTTGCATTTGCTCTAGAAAACACTACCAGACACTCATTCTTCAGCAGAGAACTGTGCAAATACCTTTCAAAGGAGGTAATATAGGGAATCAAATACTGAGCCAGGTTTCCTTACTCTTCCCACAGGGAGGAAGAATTACTATTAACAGGGAGAGCTAGACACACAAATGGCTGTTGTCATCTTTAAACAATCTTGTTATTAGAATAGAGGTGCTTCAGGCACAGTTTTACCAGCTGTTTCTGAAACTATCGCCTTAGTGAAGGAGACCTTTTTTCCCTCTCTCTCCAAATTAATTTTCTTTGCTTTTCCTTTCCAAGGGAAAAGCAATATATATGGAAAACAACATATGTGGGAAAGATCACACAGCTTCAGGAAAGGAGTTTTACCATTGTTATTCAAAATATAATGAAAAGCTACGAATGAAACAACCAAAGATGCTGAAATATACTGGCCTAACTCTTTGAAAATGTAATCAAAGGTTTTATTTCTCTAACACAGTTGGTACAGGGCTAGTGACAGATGTTTCCTATGGAGAAAAGGATAGATTAATATACTGGAGTACCTAACAGGGAAGAAAGAATGTTGAAAAAATGAAAAGGAGTGGTAAAGAACTCCCGCATTAGTTAAAGGTAAAGGTTACTAGTCATATTTTCAGAGATGAAAAGAAGGGACAAGTGTAGTGGAATCCCCACACAATGCTTACAACTATAAAGCTTTACTTTGTTTCATAATAAGATACTTTGTCAGCAGGTGAACTCTTTTTTTTTTATTATTTTTATTCTTAAAGCATCAATTTCAACATGAAAAGACACTTTTAGACAGAAGTTGAAATTTGCATTTTAAGAGTCATAAAACATTTTCTTGTGTTGGATTTGACACACGCAGTTCAGAGAAGACTACGTGGACTTCCCACAGTATTTTGCCAACACCGAATCTTCACTTTTACCAACGGAAGAACTAGGGTATGGACATTTTCAACTACCTTCCAGTCTTTGTATTCCCCTAGGGCTTATATGGCATGTTTAAGCATGCGAAGGAAAGGGTTTCAGGCAAACCTGAAAACCTCTCAGTTCTATTATAAGAAAACAAAGCTTAAAAGTCATTCATCACTTCATGCTCAGAGGTTGGTCATTCTACCATTGTGTGGGACATGTCACAGCATTTTCTCCAGGAGAAGGCTATCCATCAGTCACTGGAATATGAGCAGATCTGGTTGTATGTCCAGTCTGCTGCACAAAAAAGTCCCTTGACTTCCCCTCCATCTGTCAAACCCTCCTTAATCCTCTCCACAGCTCTCTGAGAGTCCCCAAATCCCTGGCAGAGATAAGTGATTCAGAACTTTGCCAAAGGCACCTCCCTGCTGCAAGTTCAGATGTGTGCAGGAGGTCCTCTATTTCAGACTATGCCCAGATCTCAAACCTGAAAGTCACACTTGCCTGCACTCACAAAACTCCTGCCCCAAAATGTGGGGATGTACTAGCTGCTCTCTGAGTTATACAAAAGCTGAAGACTTGAATCAACAGAACAGGAGTTTGAGAAAGGTGATAAGGCAAGATTCAATCTATTTGTTCCACATTTGCTTGTAAATATCCTAACCAAGTTTATTCTACTCCTCTATTTCAGTTTGTCCAAATGTTCCTTTTAATCAGAACACAAACACAACATTAACAGATATGTAAATATACACACGTCTACACAGAGAGAGACCACGTGCATACACAAGCTCTACAATATATTAATGATCTAATTAGCATATAAGGAATTAGAATATAGGAGAACCAACGATTCTAGGGGAAATACAGATCCCCAGCAACTCCACAGTAGACATGTTGTTTCATGAAGAGAAATCAGAGGAAATTAAAATTATATTTTGATAAACTAGAAAATAGTCTGAAGTAATAACGGGGCTATTTTTGCTCTTTTTATCTGTCAAATATTTAATTTATGAAGTCCCCAAGATTTCAGCAATGAAAATCAGTACTTTTAAAACTAGTATCTGAAAACATTCATACTAATTTCAGTACCAGGGGGAAAATAAATAAATGAACATAGAAATAAAAATTATTGACATCCATAAAAAAAAAAGTTCATAATTACTTTGCACTTCTGCTGTCCCACAAAGACAGAATAACCTTTTTTTCCCCTTTTTGATGTCTCTGATAGTTTATGTTCTGATACCGAGACAGTAAAAACAGTGAAAAGTGTTGGAATTTTGGTTTTGCTCTGAAAGAAGTAATTTTGAGATTTTGTATGTTTTTCCCCAAAATAGATGTAGTTCTTGAATGCCAGAAGAGGAGCTGGTGATCCTTCTAACACCACCCCATGGGACCAAACAACTTCAGTTTTTATAAGACTCAGCAGAAGCAGAGAAGTCATCAAGTGTGGCTCTTTTGTAAGGTTTGAATAATGTATTTATTTGTGCAATGAAAAGGCAGAATAAAATAAGTTGTCAAATTAGTGGACATTTGTGATTTCAAATCAAGTCAGTCTAATCATTTTTGCTTCTATCCCTCATTTCAAAATTGGCATCATCTTTGTCTCCTGTTCCTCACATAGTATTTAAGGTATTAACACTTCACATTGCTCAGGAACTGGGACTCTCCGCTGCTTACATTTGGGATAAAGCACTGATTTCTAGCTTTTGTGATTAATAAATGGGAATTGAAATAGAGAGGTAGAATGAAGGCAAGGTAATAACCCCTTCGACATAATTATAAGCCTTTAGTATCATGATTTCCTTGGGTTGAAAATGGAAGTAGAATAGGTTTTCCTGCTCTATGGAGGTATCATTCCAGGTGTTACAGTTCATGTGAACATTAGTATCTTTTGGCTTCTAATACATAAGTCACCTTCATGTCTAGGCATGATGACCCAAAGAAATACATAATAAAACCCTTCAGAGGCAAAAGTGCATCTCTGTTCCTAGTAGCTTCAAACGCTCGACGTGTTTTCTCTCTAACAGATATCACTTATCTTTCAGAAATCAAATAGTTTCTTCTTGTTTAAAGCTAACTAATCAGTTGCTATAGACATTTAAGGGTCTAATATACATACATTTGCTTTTGATGCAAAATCTGTTCCTGAGTCATGTGCTAGCTCTTCCACCAAATGTGTCACTGGCTATTTTTAATTTCTTTCCCATATATTTTATGAAGCTGAAAATCAAAGCTAACAGGGACAAAAAGCAAGTCCCAGCAGGTTGAAAATATCATGTCTTAGTATTTTAGACATGTGTCAGCTTGATAACAAAGGCACAGCGCTGGAGGGATTGCCAGAATGTGACAGTGCACATGGCTTAGAGTTTAGAGAACATGATTTAAAAAAAGACTGGAAGGCAACAAGGGCAAGGCAGCCAGACTGTGGGTCTGATCCTGATCTCCTCCTGGTCTTAGATGCAAAACCAGGGAAACTTACACCAGCTAAGTCAGGCTAGAGAAACTTAAAGTTTTTGAAGCAAAAATCTGATCAGGATGCAAATTCAAGTGATGGAAACGCTGATATAAAAGATATATATATTGCAGTCATTTCATAACATTCATTTATGGAGCCTGAGCACGGCTTATTCCATTGCTTATGTTAACTCTAGGGGAAAAAGTGCAATTTAATGAAAATGATGTCACACCAATATTTCCTGACATGAAAATATTTGGCTTTCTTATCCCTCTCTTGCTTCTTTCTGTATTAAGAGATTAGGAGTTGTATCTACTTTATAAAAATATGCAATATTGTTACTTGTCATAGCAAGCGAAGATAGCACTTAGTACTAAAACCTTAACAATATCATAGTTGCTTGTATGTTTTGGTAGTTAGCAGTAGAGTATCATTTTGGTGTATTGCACAGCAATTTGCACCTGAATATCAAAGTCCATTAAAATATTCATTAAGTCTCCTTCTTTCCCTTCATCTCAACCTCATTTAGCTAAGAAGTATTTAATTTACCCTGCATTACAGGTAGGCAAATGAGCAATATAGATGCACAGTCACAGAAGGAATCAACAGCAGAGCTGGGAGTGGCACACTGGAATTCAGGCTTTTTGTCCTTCCTTGGCTTTCACATCTCAACCTTCAGGCTCCTCTTGCTCATGTGACAAATGACAAAATGACAATGACAAATGTCACAAGAGCTGAAGCCAGCAGCCTGCCTCAAGACAGAAAACAGAAGTATGAACTAACTGCTTCAAGTGCCAGAAATTCATATATATACTTAGTGCGATAAAATGGAGCACAATGGGATCTTCTACTGCATCTCCTGTGCTTGAGTGAGCCTCCCATTCCCTGTAGCAGAGGGTCAGTCACAGGCATCACACAGGCTACATAAGGCAAACAAAAGCAACCATTCAGCAGGACACAGCAGCTTTATCACAGCCTGGAGGTTACTGTCCTGACGCCTGGACACTTGATTTACTCATCACAGTACTCCAACATGAAGGTTACCCTGAACTTCATGATTAAGGGGGCTACAACTCTGATTGTTCTGCTCCAATAATCTGCAATTTGAGCTAAAAAAAATGTTTCTTCCTCAGCCTTGTAACAGGACTGACCTGGTCTATCTGACAGAGGGCAGTATTACACAAAACCATGAGCTTGTTGATTATAATATAATTTTATAAGCAGTTGATTTATTTAAGCAATTGCCAAGAAAAAGCTTTAGAATCAGTTGTAATTACTCGTTGTGAAATACACAGAGATCTAAAATCTAAATGGAGCAAGCTTTAAATACTGGTTGATTCATTTTCACTGTAAGTAATAGTACTCGATAATGTTTGTCAGATCATATATGAATTAAGAAAACTGAACTAAGCATAATATTGGTTCATATTGATGAAAGAAAAGCTAACTTCTTTTTATCCTTCTGTAAATACAGGAGATAGATCTTGGGTAAGTTAAATGAAATAATTAAATAAAGTAATTCTGTGTTGGAGGTCTGAACATATCCCATCGCTTCCCTCTTCTGGTAACTCTTAGCTTATACAGGTAAGCCTTATGCTTGTGAGAAAAGTTCACAGATTTCATCATCTCATCTTCCCTGCAGAAGAATCTAATATCTGTAAAAAATCTGGGATTTTAGCTAGGCTAAATGTATGTGTAAGCAAGCTTTTTGTGATGCTGTGAACATTTGCAAGAAAACTGGCTACCTCTTCCTCTGCTAACTTCAGTTGATCCACTGATTCCAGCTGGTGTATCCTAATGCACTGAGACCTTCCATGCCACTAACATGGCTAGCACGTTCACCAGGAAGAGAATTAAAAATACCAGGAAATGCACCACTGTATGAGCCAACGGACGTTTTTTCTAACTAGTGTTTGAAGTATAAGCAGACACCTGAAAACTCAACTGTCTTTCTGCTGCCTTATGCATTATTGCACAGATGGCAGAAGACACTCCAGATGTGTTCCCAGAATTGTGTTCAAGTTATACAAGCAAACATCTGCAAGACAGTTTTCACCAGTATTAGTAAAGAGGCAGACATCACAAAGAGACAAACTGAAGACTGACCCCACAAAATGGAGGTGACTTACTCTTAGGAATCTTAAGCATGTCCTACATTTTTGTCTCCTAACTGCAAATGAATGATGAACTGTGGATTTTATAAATACATTCACATAGATGTCATTCCAGTTGCATGTACACAGTGCCATTGCTTTCCCAAGTTTGTCTTTTATAAAAAGGTCTAGGTACTTTCCATTTAACACACAACCTCCACCCTGTGTAGCATTTTCTGGTGCCTAAAGCACAGACAACAGCAGTCCTTAGTCTAAGACATCAGCATGCACACACAAATCCCCTAAAATGCTGTATAAGAAATCGCTTTAGCATAATGCCAGTAAACCATTTCTGAGAGTGAAATGATAACACAGTTTGAAAACTTGAAAACTGATCTGCTGCAAACTTTGTCTTTCTTAAGAAGCAGTGTGAACATCTTGCAACTTCCAGCCTGAAGCCTTGGGGTGTCACTCAGAACGTCATTCAAAGCTTAGTGCCCCTTTGTGGACCGCACTTGGGAAGGTGGGGAGGGAGGGAGGAAAAGGGAAGGGGGAGAGGGATGATAGAGCTGCAGGGAGCTAAACACCAGCTTACAAACAGAGAACAGAATCACATAACAACACTAGACCAATGGACTCCAAGACGCACTGACAAGACAGATGGACACAGACAAGACATAAGATTGCTACTGAGAAATAAAATAAAATAAAAGCAAAAAACCCCATAAAATAAAGTAGATATCTAACACTGGGACTGCAAGAAGCAGCCGACAGTACTAGCACAAGTCTTCCAAAAAGAAGAAATTATAATACAATTAAAAACTGAAATTGAAACGATATCCCCCCAAATCATACACTACGGACTTGCTCGATTAGCCTGAATGCGTAGCTCTGATGAAACACAAGATGGCGTCATCACAGCCCATGCACCGGTTAATGAAGGCCATGGTTAGTTAAATCAGCTAAACTACAGCATGCCATAACAATGATCTTGCACCGACCCAGAAACAAAAGATACGACAGATATTCTGCATCGCAATAAAATTCTTTTTATGCCATCTGTGGTTTGTAGGGCTTTCTTTGTTGGAAGAATTTTTCCTGGGAGAATGCAGGGGTGTAGGGGAGCCTTTTTGTTCCTTCTGGGTTTTTTTTTTCTCTGAACTCATTAAAAAAAAAAAAAGAAAACAAGGAAAAGGGGAAAGACAGGATAGAGACTTTGCAGAAGTTTAAAAAAGGGTAGGGAGAAGAGTAAATAAAAGGAAAGGAGGGTAAGAATTTTCATTCTTATGCACACAACTTTCTTGGGATGTCTGAAAACGTGGATTTCTCAAGGATGGCAAGAAAAGATTTTGTTGCCTTTATTGGTTTGCAGATCTATATCTCTTTCTTGAGATGACTGAACCATTATTTTGTTGGAAGAACTCCAAAAATATAAATTGAAAAGGATGGCAATGATTTTAAAAAAATAGCGGTATGGCACCATTACGAACCCCTCCCCCCCCAAAAAAAAAAAAAAATAAATGAAAGAAATATAAAAGAAACCAAAATATCAATCACCAAAAATTCATGCGGCACAAGATGAGGTGAAACGACAGAAAATGTTCTTCAAATATATACAACGTATATATCTATCTATATATACACAGACCATGTGTGTATATACCGATGGATATACCTGTATAATTTTTTTGTTCTCCTTGCCCCACCCTACCCCAAAGCTAATTGGTAGATGAAACTATCAATTAAAAGTAAAGAAATAAATAAAAGGAAGAAAGAAAAAACTGTAACAAAAAAGAAATTAACGTGCTTTTTTCACCAGGAAATAACAATATCATGCATCTGTCCACGCCAGCGGATGCCAGGGTTAGGTGAAGCATGAATTTCTGTGTAAACATGTGACTGGATGATAGGGGCTACTGCTGATATTGGTCTTTTATTACTATAGCATATGCACACATAGATATATATGCACACTTTATATATAGTGCATATATAGATAATATCTGCATGGGTGGGGCCCTTGGAGCTTACATAGGAAAAAATAAGCTGAAAACCAAAATCAGTATAAATTCCTAATATAAAATAAGAAAACAAAAATTCCTGTAAGTCATCTGCATGATTGATTAGTAAAACTTGATTGTTTGGAGTTGTTTTGGCTGTAAGACCGTAGCTAGGAAATTCCATCAAACAAGTGTCACAACCATTTTACCCTGGGAAGTGCCCTGTATGAATTCTCCTCTGTTGTGGATTAAGCACTAAAGTCAGGACATGCTCGTACAGGTCTGCATTGTATTCAGCCTGTGAGATGGGAAGCCTACTTCTCTATGTGCTCTGAGGTATGTACCCAAGGCCATTTCTTGTTCACAGTGGGAGAAACAGAGCAGAACTTCTGGACAAAGGGAGAGACTGAGGGTAACTGGGCACTGGATGTGTGGGAGATGTTTCTCTGAGGAGAGCAATGAAAATTCCCTGTCTGCTTCAAGAAGGCCAATGCAGTTTTATTCAGGACAAGAGCCAAATTAGCACTTCTCTTTGTTTCTTCAGTTAAGGTTCCTTCACTTCCAGCAGTGATTTTTTGTATTGTGCTGGCTGCTTGTAGACTCTTGGAAGAGAGATCCTGCTTATTTTACACAAATAAGTCTCTGACCTAGGCAGCCTGCAGGTACCTTGTTCTGCAACTTGCCTGGGTGGAAGCTTGACTGACCTAGCTATAAATGAGGAGGCTGAAGTGGATGGATACAGGCCAATAAATTATATATACAGACAGCATATCTATAGCATATGCATCTCCTGTGTATGGGTATATGCTACAAAATACTGTGTAACTTCCAGTGCAAAGATCTGTAGTTGGCATCTCTATTGCTGTCGCCAGTCACTCATGGGAAAGGCTTACCAATAATGCCAACCTTATCATGTATGAAGCCTCTTGGGAAACACAGAATAAATTTCTTAGGCAAAAATCACCTAGGAAATTGTTAGGTTAATAGAAACCTGGTGAGACCGCATCTGGAATATTGTGTCCAGTTCTGGGCCCCTCAGTTCAAGAAGGAGCTGCTGGAGAGAGTCCCGCGCAGGGCAACGAAGATGATTAAGGGAGTGGAGCACCTCCCTTATGAGGAAAGGACCACTCGGCAACCCAGCCGCAGTCCAGGAGGTTCCTCCAGTGTGTGGATGATAACTTCCTCCTGCAAATGGTGGATGAGCCAACCAGGAGAGGAGCGCTGCTGGATCTCATCCTCACTAACAAGGAGGGTCTGGTTGAAGCAGTAAGGGTTGAGGGCTGCCTTGGTTGCAGCGACCACGAGATGGTGAAGTTCAGGATCTTGTGTGGTAGGACTAGTAGAATACCAAGTAGAATTGCAACCCTGGACTTTAGCAGGGCAAACTTTGGCCTTTTCAAGCAATTGCTAGGGGAAATCCCATGGGCAAGGCTGCTTGAAGGTAAAGGGGCCCAAGATAGTTGGTTGACATTCAAGGACTTTTTCCGTGCTCAAGATCGGAGCATTCCGACACGTAGGAAGTCAAGGAAGAGGGCCAGGAGACCTGCGTAGCTAAATAGGGAATTGCTGGGTATGCTCAAGTGGAAGAGGAGAGTTTACAGGTCATGGAAGGAGGGGCTGGCCACTTGGGAGGAATATAAGGCTGCTGCTAGGGGATGTAGGAAGGCAGCTAGGAGGTCTAAGGCATCCTTAGAATTAAACCTAGCAAGAAGGGTCAAGGACAGCAAAAAGAGCTTTTTCAAGTACATGGCAGACAAAACTAACACCAGAGGCAATGTAGGCCCACTGATGAACGGGATGGGTGCCCTGGTGACAGAAGATGCAGAGATGGCAGAGTTACTGAATGCCTTCTTTGTCTCTGTCTACTCTGCTGCAGGCAGTCCTGAAGAGCCCTATACCCCGGAGACCTTAGATGAAGTCAGGTCGACGGAACGGTTTGCCTTAGTCGATGAGGAATGGGTTAGAGATCAGTTGAGCAATCTGGACATCCGTAAATCCATGGGTCCAGATGGGATGCACCCGCGGGTGCTGAGGGAACTGGCGGAAGTCATTGCTAGACCACTCGCCATCATCTTTACCAAGTCTTGGGAAACGGGAGAGGTGCCTGAGGACTGGAGGAAGGCAAATGTCACTCCGGTCTTCAAAAAGGGCAAGAAGGAGGACCCGGGTAACTATAGACCGGTCAGCCTCACCTCCATCCCTGGGAAAGTGATGGAACACCTTGTCCTTGGTGCCATCTTAAGGCATATCAAGGATGAGAGGGTTATGAGGGGCAGTCAACATGGCTTCACCAGGGGGAAATCATGTTTGACCAATCTCTTAGCCTTTTATGAGGAAATAACACGGTGGATGGATGATGGCAGAGCGGTGGATGTGGTCTACCTTGACTTCAGCAAAGCATTTGACACAGTCTCCCACAGCATCCTCACAGCTAAATTGAGGAAGTGTGGTCTGGATAATCAGGTAGTGAGGTGGACTGCGAACTGGCTGAAGGAGAGAAGCCAGAGAGTTGTGGTCTATGGGGCTGAGTCTAGTTGGAGGCCTGTAACTAGTGGAGTGCCTCAAGGGTCAGTACTGGGACCAGTATTATTTAATATATTCATCAACGATTTAGATGAGGGAATTGAGTGTACTATCAGCAAGTTTGCTGATGACACTAAGCTGGGAGGAGTGGCTGACACGCCAGAAGGCTGTGCTGCCATCCAGCGAGACCTGGACAGGCTGGAGAGTTGGGCAGGGAATAACGGGATGAAATATAACAAGGGAAAGTGTAGAGTCCTGCATCTGGGCAGGAACAACCCCAGGTTCCAGTATAGGTTGGGGAACGACCTGCTAGAGAGCAGTGTAAGGGAGAGGGACCTGGGGGTCCTAGTGGACGACAGGATGACCATGAGCCAACACTGTGCCCTTGTGGCTAAGAAGGCCAATGGCATCCTGGGGTGTATTAGAAGGGGGGTGGTTAGTAGGTCGAGAGAGGTCCTCCTTCCCCTCTACTCTGCCCTGGTGAGACCCCATCTGGAATATTGTGTCCAGTTCTGGGCCCCTCAGTTCAAGAAGGACAGGGAGCTGCTGGAGAGAGTCCAGCGCAGGGCAACCAAGATGATTAAGGGAGTGGAGCATCTCCCTTATGAGGACAGACTGAGGGAGCTGGGTCTCTATAGTCTGGAGAAGAGGAGACTGAGGGGTGACCTTATTAGTGTCTATAAATATATAAAGGGGGAGTGTCACGAGGATGGAGCCAGGCTCTACTCAGTGGCAAACAATGATAGGACAAGGGGTAATGGGTACAAACTGGAACACAAGAGGTTCCACTTAAACTTGAGAAGAAACTTCTTCTCAGTGAGGGTGACGGAACACTGGAACAGGCTGCCCAGGGAGGTTGTGGAGTCTCCTTCCCTGGAGACATTCAAAGCCCGCCTGGACACATTCCTGTGTAACATTATCTAGGTGTTTCTGCTCTGGCAGGGGGATTGGACTAGATGATCTTTTGAGGTCCCTTCCAATCTCTAGCATACTGTGATACTGTGAAAGGAAAGCTAACAACTGCACCAGGTGAAAATGTAGGCTGTGTCAGCCGGGGAGCTAGGATTAGGGCCCTACAGTCCATTTCAAGAGATCGCATTATGGGCTTCAGGCTAAGAAGTGAGTGTTTGCATCTTACTGTTTTGAGTAGTGCAATGAGCAGCTTGGGCTATGACCCAGATCAGTAGCCCAGCCACCAGCAACCAACCTGCTTTGTGCCAAAGCACTGCACTAATGGACATGCTTAACAGGAACAAGGGCAGTGGCATGAGGAGACAGCAGCTGTTAAGAAAGCATAACTATAATCCTCAGGGTTTTGAAGTCCCAGTAGAATCATAGAATTATAGAATCAATTAGGTTGGAAAAGACCTTTAAGATCATCAAGTCCAATCATTACCTTAGGACTGCCAAGACAACCAATAAGATCAGATTGTTGGGGTGCTCCTCATTTGACTGGAAACAGGTAAGTGCTTTCTTTCTTCATGATGGGAGTTAGGAGTAAAGATATTTCCCTTACAAACCTTTCACTCTGTGAGAGCTGCTGGGTGACCAAAATGCTACCACATGGCTGTGTTCAAAAGCACAGGCCCAGGACCCTGGCCTCAGCTTTTAAGAACTTGAATATTTGAGCCTTAGATCTCCCCAGAACAGGCCAGAAGAAAGGCCTGTACTCATACCAGAGAAAAGCATCATGTTTCTGGTGCAGAAACCAGATTTTTGAACATGTACTGGGACAAGAGACATTTCCATAGAGATAAGAGAGTGACTGCTCTCATCTGTAAGTAAATGTTTCTTCAGGGCAGATGAGCAGTTTCATGCTCTCTGTATCATTTACAGTAAGCCATTCCAGGAGTTCTAGATATCTAAGTGTATCTAGGCTTGTCTGCAGTAAGATGAATAGCAATAATTTTTATCCCAAACCTGCAATGGCTTCTTTTTCATTATGTAAAATACAGATGGGGTTTGGATTCACAGCTGTCACTACCATGTTTTAGAATAATTCCTTATGTATACATATGCATCCACAAGGGATGTCTGTAAGCTACTTCAGTCAGGACAGGTCCTGTGACAGCTTGTGGCTTCTAAACAACGGGATCTACAGAAATCCCAACAGAAATCAGTTTTGGAAAAGGGCACAGAGTGGTAGCCAGACTGATACAGTGAGTGTCACAAGCTAGCCAGGAAAATCCTGAGGGTAGCACAGTGAGGAAATAGCCTTTACACCACCTTCTTTTAAGGAGATGCAAGTGTCCAGATAGAGATCATCTGATTATTGAGATTCAGGTCTTGGTTTCAACAGAGTTAAGAGGCAATAAGACCATGCAATTGGCTCTCGTACGATATTTAGCCTTCAAGAGGACAGGATTTTCTGTCTTTTGAAATATCTTTGAGTACACCAAAACCAAAGTCTTCAAAAGGACTCTGTAGGGTACTGCATCTGATCCAGGACCGAGACCAAAGCAATATATTCAGATCTTGGGATTTGATTCTGACCCATATGAAATCTGAAAGCTTTTTACTTGCCAAGCTACATTATCTGCTCCCCTTGTCTCGGTTTTCACAGCAGATTCATAGTGATGTATATCATATCTCACATCTGCAGCAGTGAGTTCAGTAACCTTTGCATTACTGGACCATGGCACTGAGGGTGATGGAAGACCAAGCCCTGGCACTTGGCAGAAACTCAAGAGCTTTAAAAGCTACACATTATCAGAGCAACAAAAAGGAGGTTGTGCTGGGTTATGTCACTTAATTTTCAATTTGCTGAAAAAGGGATCAGGCAAGTCAGAAGGCAGCGTAAAATACATTGATCTGCCAACAGAACAGGATGAAGCAACTTCAAGCGGGTCCAATTAAAAAAAATAAAATAAATCTACCCCCCCCCCCCCCCCCCCGAAAATACCAGCAAGATAATCAGAATCTTTTCTTTCCATGATGTATACATTTATGTACCAGATCTTGGCATATGGATAGAATCCTGAGTTGGCTGGTGAAGTTAAAGGCTCTGTTCAGCCAAGCCAGCTCAACTGAATTTTGATAAGCTGGCTCAGATGGGTTTAATGCTCCAGAGTGGAATGGGCTGCATGAGTGCTTTGATACTGGCTGTATTGCAGATGCCATTCTAAGTTTCCTGGATGCACTGGGGATGGAAATAGTAAGATAGACAAAGAAACCCAAATGAGGAGCACCATAAACCAACTACTTTCCCTTCTAACTATGTTGGAAGCAAGGTCAGGTGGCCTGGGAAGAATACAGGGATGTTGTTCGGGAAGCTAGGGACCAGGTTAGGAAAGCTAAGGATCAGTTAGAATTAAACTTGGCTAGGGATGTTAAGGATAACAGCATGGGATTCTATAGGTACATAGCAAATAAAAAACAGACTAGGGACAACGTAGGCTCCCTCTGGAAGCTATCAGAAGAAGTGGCTACCCTGGGTTTGGAGAAGGCTGAGGTTCTGAATGACTTCTTTGCCTCGGTCTTCACTGGCAAAGGCTCTGACCAAACCACCCAAGTCTTGGAAGGCAGATGCAGGGACTGTGAGAATGAAGACCTTGCACCCACTGTAGGAGAGGATCTGGTTCGAGACCATCTTAAAAATCTGAACGTGCACAAGTCCATGGGTCCTGATGAGATCCATCCGCGGGTCCTGAAGGAGCTGGCAAATGAAGTTGCGAAGCCGCTGGCCATCAGATTTGAGAAATCATGGCAGTCAGGTGAAGTTCCTGATTGACTGGAAAAAGGGAAATATAACCCCCATTTTCAAGAAGGGGAAAATGGATGCCCTGGGGAATTACAGACCAGTCAGTCTCACCTCTGTGCCTGGCAAAATCTTGGAGCAGATTCTCCTGGATGGCATGCTAAGGCACATGAAAAACCAGCATGGCTTCACTAAGGGGAAATCCTGCCTGACCAATTTGGTGGCCTTCTATGATGGGGCTACAAAACTGAGGGACAGGGGTAGAGCAGTTGATGTCATCTACGTGGACTTGTGCAAAGCGTTCGACACTGTCCCACACGAAATCCTTGTCTCTAAACTGGGGAGACATCAATTTGATAGGTGGACCACTCGGTGGATAAAGAACTGGCTGGATGGCCGCACACAAAGAGCTGTGGTCAATGGCTCAATGTCCCACTGGAGACCAGTAACGAGTAGTGTCCCTCAGGGATCGGTGTTGGGACCGGTCTTGTTTAACATCTTTGTTGCTGACATGGACAGTGGGATTGAGTGCACCCTCAGCGAGTTTGCCGATGACACCAAGCTGTGTGGTTTGGTTGATACCCTGGAGGGAAGGAATGCCATCCAGAGGGACCTTGACATTCTTGTGAGGTGGGCTGATGCCAACCTCAAGAAGTTTAACCATGACAAGTGCAAGGTCCTACACCTGGGTCGGAGCAATCCCAGGCACAGCTACAGGTTGGGCAGAGAAGAGATTCAGAGCAGCCCTGCAGAGAAGGACTTGGGGATGTTGGTTGATGAGAAAATGAACATGAGCCAGCTTCACTGTGCGCTTGCAGCCCAGAAAGCCAACCGTATCCTGGGCTGCATCAAAAGGAGCGTGACCAGCAGGTCGAAGGAGGTGATCCTGCCCCTCTACTCTGCTCTTATGAGACCTCACCTGAATATTGTGTGCAGTTCTGGTGTCCTCAACATAAAAAGGACATGGAACTGTTGGAATAAGTCCAGAGAAGGGCCACACGGATGATCAGGGGACTGGAGCACCTCCTGTATGAGGACAGGCTGAGAAAGTTGGGGCTGTTCAGCCTGGAGAAGAGAAGGCTGTGTGGAGACCTCATAGCAGCCTTCCAGTATCTGAAGGGGGCCTATAGGGATGCTGGAGAGGGACTCTTCATTAGAGACTGTAGTGACAGGACAAGGGGTAATGGGTTAAAATGTAAACAGGGGAAGTTTAGATTGGATATAAGGAAGAAATTCTTTCCTGTTAGGGTGGTGAGGCACTGGAATGGGTTGTCCAGGAAGTTGTGAATGCTCCATCCCTGGCGGTGTTCAAGGCCAGGTTGGACAGAGCCTTGGGTGAGATATTTTAGTGTGAGTTGTCCCTGCCCATGGTGGAAGGGTTAGAACTAGATTATCTTAAGGTCCTTTCCAACTCTAACTGTTCTATAGTTCTATGATTCTATGAATTAGATAAGTTTATGCTTTTGGAGGCAAAAAGGACCTGCATATCCATCTTCATTCTGGTGACCTTGTACACCAGCACCTCTGAGAGCAGAAAACCTCAAAATCTGGAAGTGCAAATTTCATCAGAAAGGACCATCTAGGAAACCTTTTTAGTTTATAATCAGGCTAACATTTATTCTCAATGACACAGTAATTACCAAGAAGAGATTCAGATTTCAGTGCCTTATGTGAACCAGCATCCTATGAAGGAGGAGTGGGTGCGATAAAAGATACTGGATGAAATTTTCAAGAATGTGTAGTGGTTTAGAAAAGCACCTTCAGCAGATTTTCAGCAAATCATATTATTTTACACAGTAGATATTCAACTATCTGTAGGCATGTACAGCTGCTAACTGTAATCTTTAGCAGGATTTTTAAAGGTAAGTCATCTTTACAAATTCAGCATGTACTTATTTGAAGCATTAAATTTCTAATTCTGTCAAGAAAGAGGCCTTTTTAGTCTGGAAATATTTCTCTAAAGCACTCTGAAATTTCATGCTAAACATCTGTTTTATCAAACTTCTCCTCAAACTCTGATTTTTCTACTGGAAGCACAAGCTGAAAACATTGCTATTACCATTTCTAGCCATTGAAGTAATTGTTATTTCTGTGTTGAAACATAAATGACAATAATGTACATGATCTCATTTCCTCCTTCAGTTGAAATACTTGGCAATCAGAATAATAATAATAAAAAGTCTTGAAATGTTAGTGAAGCTTTAACGAAATGATTCCTATCCATTCACTTGCATACCAGTGGTGGTATGTTAGCCTTTTAGCATAGTCCTATTAAT
This sequence comes from Pezoporus occidentalis, assembly GCF_034315485.1. Classification (NCBI taxonomy): domain Eukaryota; kingdom Metazoa; phylum Chordata; class Aves; order Psittaciformes; family Psittacidae; genus Pezoporus; species Pezoporus occidentalis. The sequence continues at coordinate 2,458,608 of NW_026915802.1, read as the reverse complement.
ATCATGCCTCACTTTCATGATAATCACTGTGCTGGTATTTACTTAATTACTACTTTTATTTAAATTCCAAGTACCCACACTATTTATGCTTCACAATCAAGTATTATTTGGATTACTTTTCTGCCATATGGGGAGATGAAAAACTCATAGAGATCTGTGAAAAAAGAGATGGGAGTAGGCTGAGTTATCTGTTAGTATTAGTTGTTGTGTCGCTGTCTTTCGTGCCATCACAGGGGAGTCAAAAATACGAGTGGAAGTTCCCAGCTACAGGGCAATGCCAATGTCAGGTTACTGCAGGACCAAGTTCTATCAAAAATGCAGGTACAGCATGAGAAATTGAAAGAAATATGAAAGCACTAGCCTTGGGTGAATTTTAGTATTATTATTGTATTAACCAAATAGCTTCAGGAAACTAGAAACAGAAGATTGTAATGCTTTTTGGGGATTTTTTTTTTAAATGTAATCAGCCCAAATAAACCAAAGCAAAATCAAACAAAACAAAGCAAAACAAAAAATCTCCCAACCCTAAACTATTTATACATTTCATGTTTAACAAAAAAATTCTAACCAAATTCCTTCTTTTTCTTTTAAATGTACACAGAAATTCGATGATGTCTGTTCTCTATTATAGAAATGCTTAACTCATGGCAAGCCTCAAAAAAGACGACTTGAAAAAGCCTGTAAGAAATAAAATTGACTGCAGTTGCCTGCTGGATATCACATCATATATCTCACCAGAAAGAAAAACCATCAATTTATCAAAATGTATCTGAAAGGGAGAAGTTGAGTCAGTTCCACATGGCCAGTCCTTCTGACTCTTTAATGGATACATTTTGAAGCATCACTGCAGGTAACAGGGCAAGAATTGCTACTAATTTTGTTATGCTTGAGCTACGTTTTGGTGCTCCCCAATTTCTTTGGGATCACACAAAACAAAATTAGTACAAATACACTACCATGTTAACTGTAATCAAAATCCCATGGACAAATATATCCTTTTATAGTCCATCTTCAGAGCAATTAACAAAGATTAAAAAATGCTAATAACTCAGTATTGCTTCACATTTGTTTCTCTTCTGTTTTTCAAACATTCACCCTCCCCACTTCATAAATCTTTATTATTTGTCACATGTCACATTGGTATTTTTTGTTTCCCACTGTGTCAGTGAAGTAACTAGTACAAACATGTGAACTATTAATTAGATGGGATCACTTTCAGGAAGTTTGGCTTTCCATGCAAACAACTTCATATTAACAACATAGTGACCACATATCTGTGTTTTGCTGTTGCCAAGTCCATGGGATCTGATGCTTGGCTGTATAATTTTTATTTTATATACAGTGTATATATACATACATGTATATATATACACATATACACACATATATATACATATATAGTTATATATGTATACATTCACACACATATAAATATATGTATCCATTGTTTCTTGCAAATTAAATCAGAAAGCAAGCAAAACAAGACTGACCTGACTTACCTGTACTGGGCTCACAGTCGATGAAATCCTCATCATCACTGGAACACTCAGCCGATGAAACAATGTCATCTGTTGTCTGGCATGTGAAGGAAAGGAATGGAGGAAACAGAACAGAGAGAAAAAATATGAGATACTTGCAAGTCAAGAGGCTGGTACAGAGAAAGCTAAGTACCCTAGAAAAAAAAAAATCAGAATTTTCAGAATTTCAGAACTTTAAAAATATTTGTACAAAGCATTCTAGATATGCCTGTGTAAATGTGCCCTCCACAGAGCTGGAATCTCCTGTTGGAGCAATAGTACTTATCCTGTTGAGTATTTCAGGTGTGCTAGGGTGTGGTGTGCCCTGCCAGGCTGTTTAGTTTAGCAGGTGGACCATGCTGTGCTGTTGAACACAGTAAGTACAGCAGGCTATGACACCTGCTTGGCTGGCAAACTGTCCTCCCACAGCCAAAGTATATGAGTCTGGATGGAACATGCTGGGCTCCTCGACAAACACCAGTACCACGTAGGGCCAGCCAGAAGGCACTTACTGAGAGACTTACCATATGAGGCATGCTCAAGCTGAACATGCTTTCTGCAAAGAAAAACAGACTCAGATAATATGCATCATGCAGGCAGCTAGAAGTACTCTTTGCTGTGTTGCTAGATGCATCATTCTGGGGCAGAGATAGTTCCTGCTCTCCTAATGCACCTCTTCTTGGGCTGTGAATCCTTTATGTTTACCCACATAGTAAATATCTGTGCAACCAATTTGTTGCACGATGAAGAACTGCTGCATGTGTCAGGTATGCCCAACATGCAACCTTGACAAGTGAACAGGGAAGTGGCTATGACAGGGCTGACAGGCTGGAAAACCTGATTTGGCAGCTGGTGATATTTTACTACATTTTTTTTTTCTTTTTTTTTAATTTTTATTTTTCCTGCTGGTCTAATTAATGAGCAGCATGTACTGCAGCATGTTAGAGAGAAGTGCACCGGCATCTCTTCCCAGCAGCATGTCCTGCTTTTAATTGCTGCAATTAGCTGAATTAGTAATGCAGACCATTAGGGACAGTCTATGGCAGCCTCTGGACACAGGTTGTAATGCTCCTGCAAACAATACAAAATTAGCCCAGCTCAGCAGCCTGGGCTCAAGCCATGGCTTCTGCCGAAATTGTCTCCCTTAACAACTTTTCCTTGCAGAGAGCTGCCTATTCTGCTGAGCAGTAGGATCAGAGGGATGACTCCTGAAACAAAGCAACTAAAATGTTCCTCAGCATGCAGGAAGCACTGCTGAAATCTCCTCAGGAGCAGGGCAGCTGTACCTCTGTACACTGTACTTTAGCACTCTAAAAAGACTTTCCAGCCTTAAATAAGGTCTCCTTTACATCCCTATGTCTGATATGGCTGTCTCCAACATGCTCCCTCTTCTCTTCGTGTAAGTGTTCTGAGGTCTCAGCCTTTTCTTCCTGTGGACCTAGTGATATCAAGTCCCTCTGTCCCCTGCCAGAAGTTCCTTGCTCTCCCCTCTCTGTATTCTGAAGAAAACCAGAATGGAACAGTCAGCCAGAAAGATCAGATTGAACCTAGCATTCCTTCACTCCTGGTTCAGTGGCTTAGAATGAACCAAGAAAGAAAAACAAGATCAGCAAACTGGCTTTAAAAGTTTATCTGTTCAGTGAGAGGTAAAGAAAGGAGGAATGCATAAAATAGAAGTTTATTTTCTACAATTCTTCTGGACCTGTAATGTATATTTTATAAAGCCTTATTTATTCCAAAGGACACCAAATCACTTTATAATTTATACAAACAGTGATCACATCCTCCAACAGTGAAATGCAGCTGCCCCTGGGTAGAAAGATACTAGTTTTTAATTGCAGCACTGTAATTTAGCCCAATAAGTCAACAAAACTATACTGCAAGAAGCATTTTAAGCAGGTGAAATGTAGCTAGTAAAACCAGACATTTATATTACAGTTGTCTAAAGTACTTGTAAAAGGGTAATTGGTTTTGATTTCCATGTTGAATTTAGAACATATGAATTTTGCTCCTAATTGAAGATCTGACAATTCACATGTAAGGTCTCATAGAATAGTGATGATTTGCTTCAGGCAGGAAATAAAAATTGTAACAATGTGTGGTTGTCACTTATCAACTGCTATACTTATCCACTTCCACATTTGCTTACAAAATGATAGAATCATAGTTTCACAGAATAATTTGGGGTGGAAGGGACCTTAAAGATCATCTAGTTCCAACCCCCCTGCCATGGGAAGGGACACATTCCAGTAGAACAGGTTGCTCAAAGCCCTATCCAACCTGATCTTGAACACTGCCAGGGGTGGGGCAGCCACAGCTGCTTCTCTGGGCAACTGCTTCCAGTGCCTTACCACTCTCACAGGGCTTTAGGCAATATTAACCTGGAATCAGCTCTAATAGAATTGATAATGTGATTCAGCATTTGTAAAGAATACGGAATTCCTTTATGAGTCTTTCTTTTTGTTTTTTTCTCCTCTTGCTCATTAGGGGCATCATAAGAAACCAGCGAGGTAGCATGCCCACAAAAAAAAAAAAAAACAACAGAAAACAAAGGTTTAGGTGTATTTTGGAAATGATCAGCCAAATTAAAGGTAAAAACATTCATCCAGAACTATTAAATACGCTATATCTAGCTTGGGAAGTCTCTGTCCCACAGACACTGAAGAAAAAGTTATCACGATTTCCATTGTCTTGATCAGGACTCTCTCCCTGATGTTCTGCGCATAGCAAGGGCTAGCTGCAGGGTGCTGGTTTTGGTGAGCTTCTGTGGCCTTCCAGCTGCTCTCACAGATCCTGAACATGGGGGATGAAGAATTTTGAAGCCAAAATTAATTCTGAGCAGGAGCTGAAAAGTCATGAAGTCTGGTCCTTGTTTATCTTCTTGATCAGTTTCCCATCTAATTATATTCCCATCTAATTCCATTTTAGGACAGCACATGCAACATGTTTATGCTGCATTCTTAGATATATGTTCTAAATTTCCTTCTGTAAAGTCCTCATGCAGCTTGTGTTGGTTCTGAACAAAGGAGGACACATTGGACAAAATGCAAATGCGTGATGTGCGATACTCATCAACCCTGCCAACTCTGACCCTTATCTGCACTTTTTCGTGACTAGTTCCAACCCGATTCTATCAATTAATCTCTGACCTTTTCTCCCATCACCATTGCATGCTATTTTTCCTGATATTCCAGTTTCTCTTGATCTGTGATTGCTGTTTATCCCATGCTGCTGATTTCAGATGTATAAAAATGAGGGTTCAAAAAGAGAAAAACCTCCAGAAGTGGTGGTAGACTTAAGACAAGGTCATTAACGAGATCTCTAGAAACCACAGAAAAGATAAATACACTAATCTGTCTTGCCACTTCCTATCTTGTATTTTTGATCTCAGTACTTTCCATCACAATTCATCACTAACTGATTTTCTACTCCCATCACGTACTGGTTTTCCATGCACCTTATGCTCAGAATCAACATCTGAATCATCCTGGAGGAATAAAGCTATTTCAGTGAGAAACAGCAGCAAATTCCTGACCACAGAAACCTCCAAAAGACCATAACTTCTTGTAACTGGAATCTGTACCTTTCAAAACCCTCCTGGAGCTAAGAATTTTCAACAGATGATTATTGACCTTGCTGCTTCCACAAGACAGGAGAGGCTACTGAGCAGAGATGCTAGAAATCTCTCCACTAAGACCATTTCTTCTCATCAGAAATGGCTCACCCTGTGAGGCAGCAAGCAAAACCAGCTATTCTGTTTCTGGTTCCCTTTCCCCATTTTTGAAATGGGGTTGATTATACTCACCGGTTGCCCCCAGGGGATGTAAACAGATTAATTCTTTAATGTCTGCCCAGTGATCTAGAAACGGTAAATGCTAAACAGGCACCATGACAATAAAAAAAACTTCTCCATATACTATGATGGAAATGATGTTTGTGTTTCCATTGGAAAGAACTTGAGAGAGAAAATATTTTTCTATTCCATGTATTAGCTAAACTCTATATTAAAAATAATAATTCATACCATACTATTTTAAAATATGTATTTCATTTTTAAAGAATCCCAGCTTTGAAATTACTTGGCCCTGTATTAAAGGACATAAAACTAAAGATAGGTATTATAATAACTTCCAATAAAATCTCTCTCTGGCAGGAACCCTTTTTATTCCTTCCTCTGAAAGATTTCTTATGGCATTTATATTATTTTTTTTTTTCTCTCCCTCTCTCCAGTGTTTAATGAAATTGCCTTGGAACAAAACCAGGGTAGGAGAAAGTGCTAAACTCTGAGTCCACCCTGGAGGATTTATGGGCATATTTACCTCCAAATTCTTTCAATTTCACTGAATTGGCTCCCTATTCCTTTCCATGAATTATTAGCTCTGTAATCGCCTCCTCCCAATTATTCACTCTAGGAGCCTCTTCAATCTTGCCACGGTGATGGTTCTACATCTTTGTTCATTATACTGTACATACTGGTGTGGGATATAAAGCACAAGGAAAGTTGGGATGGCATGGCAAGACCTGCTCAAGATGACTCCATTTCTGTCCAATCTTCCAAGTGCTCAAACCCCTAATTTATGTGTCAGATCCACAGCCTTTGCCCCTTTGTTATACACATAGTGGCAGGTGCTGAATCTTCCTTTTCCCAAATGCAAAGCTTTTTTTTTGACACCTTGCTCTTTGGGTTTACCATTATTTAAAGATACAAGGTCATTAATGAGATCTCTAGAAACCACGGAAAAGATAAGTGCACTGATCTGTCTTGCCACTTCCTATCTTGTATTTTTGATCTCAGTGCTTTCCATCACAATTTATCACTAACTGATTTTCTAATCCCATCAAGCACACAGGGTAAAATAAGTCCAGTCACAGAAAAGCTTTATGAAATTATAAATAATGCACCCAAGAATGATGGAGTTCTCATTTCTAGTGGGAGAGAAAAGACACGGATGCATAAATTCAAACCCCAGACAAATTCCTTCAAAAGTACATACTTGGTAGTTGCTTCACTTGGTAAAGTAGGATAGCCTTTTGCTTGAAACTCATCTTCACACTGTATACATTACTTTCAATTCAACACTATTATTTGAAAAGTAAATTTAAATGCTTTGTTGCAAAAGAAGTTTAAATCTCTTTGCCACCAAGGAACCACAATTTACAATCTTTCTTGAAATATGACCACCACAAAATGCCAGGCACAAATAACTTCCCAACAGTGGAGAAATATATTTGTATTAATTTAGGCAGTACCTTTGCCTTTCACACCTCAGATGTTCAGAGCTGAAACTCAACAAACTTTTTCTAAACCCAACCGCATGACTCCCTCCACTGTTCCCATAATGCTATATTTTTTGATTATCTCAAATTTATTATGGGATATGGACAATGTACTTGTCTTCCATGCGTAACAGCATACAGTATGGATGCTATCCCAGAATGGCAAAATGTTTGTGATGCTTCCAGAAACCCTGATGTTTCTTGGCAAAGAACAGGCTCAAGGCAGTTGCTGCCTTCCCAAAAGAAGATAGCAGAGGAAATGTCTGTCTCATTAGGTGTCATTTCTAGCTTGACTACCTCAACCTTTTGTACTTTGATAACCAAGCTTTTTAAAGAACTTGCATTCTGTTCACACTACTCTAATTACATGGGAATCCTTCACCAGTCCTTTCTATACCTTATATTTTTTTCTCACTTTCTATTTAATCTTTATTTGCAAAATACCCTGGAGTTCATTACATTTTAGTAGACCTGAGAGACTCAGCCTAGACAAATTTGAGCTACTACATACAGATAGAAAGAATCTGCATACAAACAGGAAAATATTAGGAATGTTGTGAAAATCATAATGAGGTATTATAAAAGAAGCTGCAATTTGGGATGGCATAAAATTTTAAGGAGAGTCCTGGATCTACTGCTAAAAGGTATTAATCCTCTCCAACTCATTAGCACTGGACAGTACAACATGTATTTTCTTATCATGGTGCAGACACAAAGATGCGCAAGCCCTTTTCACCCACACACACTGGTGCTAACGTTGTGTCTGCCTCTGCAGAAGCAAGGCATCAAAGAACATGAAACTTGTAATTTTTCTTCATATAGCTCATTTGGGGTGACTGCAAAAACCAGAGGACCTAATCCTCTGTTGGTTTAAATTGGCATTGATTTCAACCAGGCTACACAATTTACAGCAGGAGAACATAGGTTATTATGTTTAGTTTTGGACAATTCAGTGCCAAAAGATTTAGGGTAATTGAAGGCAATTCAGAGAAGAGCCACAGAAAAGATGAAAGAACTGGAGAGATATATGAATGAGACAGGCTTAGAAAAACTAAATATCAGAGCTTATTTTATCAAGGACTAAAATGTATACAAGTGTCAAAAGGGTATAATAAACATCAAGAAGGTAGATGAGCTATTTAGGGTGCTTCAAAAAAGTACTGGATAAAATGAAAACAAAATAAAAATTAGGATTACTTCCAGCAAGAAAGATCTTAATAGTAATCTTTAATAACTATGGAGAAGTCTCCCAAGAAAGTGCCAGAAACCACCAGTACTGAAATGAAGCCATTCAGGTATTTTTATCATTAGTTTATACACTTGAGTGGGGAAGAACTCACCTCATAAAGCTTCAATACAAACTAATTAATTCTAAAACAATTCAGTGTTTGCATCCTCTCTATCACTATATAATAGAAACACATCATATGCATTCTCCTCTGTCATTCCACAGCAGGCAGTAAAGCAATCCAGCACAGCCTTTTAGCTAGTTAGAGCAAGAAGGTATCATTGCTGTAGACCTGTTCAGCCCATGGGAAGAAATCCAGGTTATGTTCCCAGGGCAATGACTTAAGTAACCGGCAGGCATATACCCTTCAACAGTAGCCCAGCAAAAGCGCATTTCCGGGTTGTGTGTTCCTGGCTGGACATAAAAGCTGATTTGCTGTCAAACTGTATCATTTAGTAGGGATCATGAGAGAGCTACCCCTTAACAAAATCAGCCATTTGTTCATTACTGTGGCAGACAAGAGATTAAGTTACTAGCCAGTTAAGTAAGAGAAGGCAAATAATAATCCCCCCAATTGTATGTCAAACTAGTGTCATGGGCAGTCATGTTTAAAAAGAGCCTTGAAAGCTGAATTAGTCTTTTGAAAACCAAAAGCCTGTCTCAATAGACTCAATAGTGCATCAAGACTGTAAAGTCTGCCTATTCTTGACCAGGTTTGATGCCAAATTTCAGGGACTTTTTTTCTGTCCCTAAACTGTGCAAAGATTATGGGGAAAAAAATCATGTTTCTGCCTTTTTTCTCCATCTGCTGGCAGTGGCAAAGGTGATGATGTTGTGAGGGAGTGTGAGAAGAGAAAGAGAAGGGAGGGCAAAGAAAGAAGGGAGGGAAAAAGGGGAAAAAAGGAAGTAGGGAGGATTAATCTGCCTGTTGTTCAAGACATCCTGACAGGGGAAAGAGGAGTATTGAACCACAGCAGCTTAACCTAACTTCAATGTACCTTCCCAAAAGCAGAAGGAATGTAATGGTACGTGGTGGTTTGCTGATAAGCAAATCCTTCTAAATCCTTTCAATTTATTTCTTGGCCTGAAGAAATTACATACTATTTAGGAGCTAAAAAAAAAAAAAAAAAATTAATTTCCAGGAACCTAGATTGGTTGTTTATTGATTATATAAGCACACAGCCACTTGCTTTGCTGTTTGTTTCCCAGTATAACAGTGCTCCTTTCATCTTCATCTGGCAAAGGATCAACCAGCAAGTCCTTCTCCAAATTACTCAGTGCAACCCTCAAGATCTGCAAAAGTTCTGAACTGGACTGTAAAATATAATTTCTTGGCTTAAACACAAAAGATGCAGCTTTGGCATGAGAGGAGACTCTTTTCTGTCCCTTATCAATCTATTGCTCCTTTCCACATGCATTTGCTTGCTTCCAAAGAAGTACCTTGAAGATGAAAGTTGTGTCTCTATACACTGAAGTAATTATCTGATTATACTGCCTCTTGGAGTTTCAGAGGGGTAGAATTTTCACACTGAATGTCCTTTTTCATCATTTGATAGAGCTTCTTCCTCTTCCTTATTATATTTTTATTTCTCATTGAAACAAACCTGTCACTTGAAACAGAAACCATCAGCCTTATTTAAGCATAACCCCAGTTATGCAGATGGTAGTGATGCAGCTGAAAACTCATTAAGAAAGGTACACTAGGTGTACTTGTCATGAACTAAATTAATGACATCGCTTAATCCTAAAAATTAAGCCATTACAACAGAACCCACAAGAACTCCCACCCTAAAATCAGTGAGAGCTGCAGGAAGGATAAGACTTCTGAAATTCAGGCTCTGCTCAGGGATCTGATTTTCTGAAAATCACATCAATCTACACAGTGCTGTTTTCCAATGCATTTCCAAGAATCTTCAAATGGGAGATATTTCTTTTAGGAAATGCTCTGAAAATAGTTTCAGAGTGGTCTCCCCTATGTCACGATCCCCCTTCAGAAGAACTGAAAACCAGACAAATGCACTGGGCAGCAGAGTCGTCAACCTATCCCATTTATCAGCATCCGCTTAAAAGTAGCACTCAGGAAGCAAAAGCTGAATAAAGATTCCCAGAGATATGTAGAAAAAAGCCATCTTATTGCCAGAATTTAGAATCCTGATGGTATGTATCCTAGCCCTACGACCGCAGTCTGATGTGTTAAAGTGCCACAGAGATAATTTCATTAATATGCTGGGCTTTGAATGACACTTGCTGGAGAACACCTGCTTCACCAACAGAAGGGCAGGACAGACCACTGAGGAACAGTAACTTCTTAAATTGCCCCACGCCAAATTGCCAAGGACATTGAATCACAGCCCTCATGTTACTTGATTTTACATTCCTGACATTGTCATAAATTCACTGTCTGATGTCAGGAAAATTGCTTCCTTTCTGCATATTTATACTGCTATAAAATGGTAAGAAAACATCTATGCTTACTTGGCATAAAATTAGATTTTAGTAAACATTTCACATTCTCAAAGCAAAGCCTAAGTACACAAAATTCTTTCACATTTAGTAAAGGGAAGCCTATATTTCAGAAAGTTAGAAACTCAAATGATCTGAGATGAATCAGTTGCCCTTTGAAGACTCGGCCTCTAGTAAGAGTAAATGGGTTTTCTTTGCGTGCTAGCTTGCACTTAATAACTGTGTCAGAAGAATATTTTTCATTTACACTTTGCTCCTTTGCTGGAAATCAATATGTCGTTTGCTGGCATTTTCTCCTGGACATCTTTATTTAGCTTGTCTTTTCTTCCTCAGAGGGCAGAGAGTTGTATTTGATTTTCTTCTATTATTGATTGGATCACTCTGAGCAAGAAATAAATAACCAAGTACAACATAGTAGCTTTAATGACAATCTCTTAAGCCTCAAAATCTGCACACCTTGTTGCATTACCCCCAACACATGATTTAAAAGAAACAAATCTGTAAATTAAGGTTACTATGTAGCAAAGAGGCAGTCACACACAATTTAACTGGCATTTCTATTTACGTGCTCATTAACAAAACTAAAAGTCCTGTTTCTTTTTTTTGAAGCAGTACTCCTATTGCTGTAGTATCTAGTTCTGGGATCTCATAACGTCTTAAAAATGAGGCCTAATGAGAAAACAGAGATATGGGAGATCTTCTTCCAGCAGACATCTTTCACTAGAGAAAATGTGAGCATGTTCACATATTTATCGCTGATGGCCAGAGACAGTATGGACTAATACTGTTGCATGACATCCTTGTCTCTAAACTGGAGAGACACCAATCTGATGAATGGACTACTCGGTGAATAAACAAGTGGCTGGATGGCTGCACACAAAGAGTTGTGGTCAATGGCTCAATGACCCACTGGAGACCAGTAACGAGTGATGTCCCTCAGGGATTGTGCTGGGACTGATCCTGTTCAACATCTGTGTTGGTGACATGGACAGTGGGATTGAGTGCGCCCTCAGCAAGTTTGCCAATGACACCAAGCTGTGTGGTTTGGTTGATCTGCTGGAGGGAAGGAATGCCATCCAGAGGGACCTTGACACAGTTGTGAGGTGGGCTGATGCCAACCTTATGAAGTTTAACCATGCCAAGTGCAAGGTCCTACACCTGGGTTCAGAGCAATCCCAGGCACAGCTACAGGTTGGGCAGAGAAGAGATTCAGAGCAGCCCTGTGGAGAAGGACTTGGGGGTGTTGGTCAATGAGAAAATGAACATGGGCCGGCAGTGTGCGCTTGCAGCCCCGAAAGCCAACCGTATCCTGGGCTGCATCAAAAGGAGCGTGACCAGCAGGTAGAAGGAGGTGATCCTGCCCCTCTACTCTGCTCTCTTGAGACCTCACTTGGAGTACTGTGTACAGTTTGGTGTTCCCAGCATAAGAAGGACATGGGGTTGTGGAGCAAATCTAGAGGAGGGCCACATGGATGGTCAGGAGGCTTGAGCGCCTTCCATATGAAGACAGGCTGAGAAAGTTGGGGCTGTTCAGCCTGGAGAAGAGAAGGCTGCGTGGAGACCTCACAGCAGCCTTCCAGTATCTGAAGGGAGCCCACAAGCATGCTAGAGAAGGACTCTTCATCAGGTACTGTAGCAAGAGGACAAAGAATAATGGTTTTAAACTTAACCAGGGAAGTTCACTTTGGATATAAGGAAGAAGTTCTTTACTGTAAGGATGGTGATGGTGAGGCACTGGAATGGGTTGCCCAAAGAGGTGGTAAATGCTCCATCCCCGGCAGTGTTCAAGGCCAGGCTGAATAGAGCCTTGGGCAACATGGTCTAGTGTAAGGTGTCCCTGCCCATGGCAGGGGGTTTGGAACTAGATGATCTTAAGGTCCTTTCTAACCCAAACCATTCTATGATTCTATGACTCTCTAATAGCTTGCACCTGATCTGCAAAATCTCCGTGCAGCAAATGATGGTGGAGGGGCCCTGGCTGCACCGAAGTGCCACGATAGCTCACAGCATCCTGCCCCACATCAAAAAGGATGCGACCAATAAGCCAACCCTGGGGGTAACAGTAATCCCCGACATTTTTTTTAAAGGGGGAGTTCTTTGCCTCCTCCCGTGCTTCTCTCTTAATTTCTCCGACTCATTATTACATAGGCCACAAACAGCATATGCAACAGTAAATTTCATAAAGAAGAAAATACCCTTGTCTATGGTCCAAGCTATGGCACTTAAAATCTAAAGTGTCAGCGTATGCTATTCATAAAGTAACAATAAACATAATCACTCTGAACAAATGTTCCTTAAAACAACTTCTGCAATTATTGTAAGTACCTTTGAGTCCAGTAATATAAACAACTATCTTTGAATATTTGCATTAATGCACTAGACTACTCTTTCCAGACAAATATTTCTCTTTCTCTCCAAACATTAAAACACACTTAGAAAATGGCATTTAAATACTGTTACTCACAAGATTCACACATTAGCTCACAAGGGGGAGGGGTTTGCCACGCACATTTAAATGCAGAATAAACATAACACAGGATAAATGTAGAATAAACCTTCGCCCACTAGATACATGTCAGAACTTAGAACTGCTCCCTGAATAACATCCTAGACAGAGCAGTTAACAAAGGGAAATAGCCACTGAATTCCTTTGTAGAAGTGTATTACACATACCTATTACAAAGTCCATAAATAGTTTTTGTTTATAAACAATAAGAAAATTCACAAGCACAAAGAAGGTCCCAAAAATCACAGATTTTCCAGAAAAAGTGACAGCCCCTTAACACAAGGTCGTCCTTCCTCTTTAGTATAGGATATAAATGTGGTCGATTCTAATAAAAATGAAGCTATTCAGTTCTAGATATTCTTTCATCCAGGAATACCTCTGTCAAATATTTGATGCTTAAAAATCATGCTTTTCTATCATTAACTTTTTTTTCATTCCTTCTGAAATGTGAATAGACTAAGAACTTTACTAAGGGGATAGGGAACTGACTTCACAGCACGTGCTAGCAAAAAACACTTAACAAAAAAGTAGAGCAGCCACCCAAATCAGTCCTAACACCACCAGAAGTCACAGAGGAAAACTTAGGAAAGGTAGAGAGAGAAGTTTGTCCATTCTCCTCCAATCCTAACTTAAACAAGGAGAGATCTCAACAAAATACTCCCATCAAACATATACCCATCAGGTCAAAAATCATACTTGGTCCAACAAGTATTGATGAAGCCAGGTAAACTTCAACCTCCTGAGCTGACAAACATAAAAAATGCCTCCTGGGATCCCATTAAATTTGAACTGAACTTCACTTCAATGCCACATCAAGTGGCCCAAGCTGCAAACGGTTGTCATGCAAGAAAATTCTGCCATTGAGTAGGCAGACTCCCATGCACAGCAAACATGGTGAACACTTATCCCTGCTGGGTTTCTCTGCAGCCCCTGCCTAATCAGAACATTTGCTCTCCACGCTGGATAAGAAGGCCATTTTCCTTGCTTATTTATTTAGCTGTCTATTGTGTTTGATTAACTGTAGTAAAAGCAAATCAATTTTTTGTGTTCTTGTAAAATGAAAAAAACGGAACAAAGTTAGCTTTAATGGCCCAATATACGCTCAGCTGGAATGCGCTTACCGAGCAAGCGAGCTAGACAAAGGAATTCAGGCAGCTTTAAACACCACTGGGAACATGCTGAGATCATATGTACCTCTACCTGTTTAAAGGAAAAAAAACAAATCCACCCGACACCATTGAAGATGCTTTCTGTTACTCTGTAATTCCATATATAAAGGCTTCTAGTACTACAACGGTTTTCTTTTGCATCCTTCATATTTCCATGGCCAGAGCTGGGAGATGCTAGGAAACAAGTATTCAGAGGAACATTGTCAGAAGGAGAAGATAATGAAGTTTTAAATCCATGAGAATACTTCCTCCACTGTCAGTAAACTTGCCTCTAAACTCAGATTTGTTGTAACGTTTTTGACATCAATAACCTCGCATAAGGATTGTAAGATAGCATGAAATTCATGACCAACTATGAAATGAAGAGGTTTCTGCATAATGAATTTGAGTGAGACGCTTATCCTTGCAAGGTAGCACCCTGAGAAACTCTCTCATATATTGTAATTTTAGCGTTGACAACAGTGGAAATCACAAAAGAAACTATGCTTGATTTTATGCAATACCCATTAAAAGCCTTTAGTAATATATAAACATACTCAGACCATGGAAGCCAAGTATTAACCTACAAAGAATTTAGCTTCAGCCTTAGCAATGCATAAAAAGGGACAGCTTGACCATGACAGAAACAAAATGTAGCAAAAGGTATTTGTACCCATATCTGAAGCACTCCAGTCACCAAATACATAGATAAATGTGTGTGCATAGATTTCTTTCTACATTAGTTTTGTCCTTTTAACAAGAATTTTTGAAAGCAGAAAAGAATCCAGCCATCCCTGTTCTAAAATTTGACGTTCCTCCTTTGCTGTAATAGCTATTGCAACAGCTTTGGGATGATGGTATGTGTCTAGTCTCTCCTGAGAGGAAACAAGATCACTTTCCCTTAAAATTCCTATCTCCATGGTATGATTATTATAGCTTCACTTGTATTATCCAGAAACAAATCATAGAAGCCACTGGCATTAAAAGGTGGTACCTTCTGGCATTTTTACGACCTAATTTTACCACTTAATTCAGACTTTGGACATACTCACACTAGAGAGCTTACTGGCCATGCCAGCATGTCCAAGCTGCCAGAGCTGTTACCTTTAGATTCAGCAATGCTGACAGAAGAAGGGGGTTTGCTGGAAGTTACACCAGCTCTGAGCATTGCAAGCTAAGCTGACAAAAGCTGTCATATCCATATCAGACTTCTGACACGCAGCAGCATGTAAAATCAAAGCATGTGCATTTTTGCACTCTGGGGCACTGCAGCAACATTGACAGAGCTTTGGAGAACAGCACCGTGTTACTCCGAAATGCCTCAGAGAAAACTAAATAGCTTTTAAAGAATCCTGGAATTGACCCCACAGTTGTTAGTAGGTATGTAGCTTCCATAGCTTAAGTCAGGAATTTGCAGGAAGATAGCAGTCGATGGGGTGTTTGTTTTTTTTTTGATTCAGAGATCTCAGGGTCAGAAAGATCCATCATTTTCACATAGTCTGGTCTCCTGATCAACACAACTCTCGAATTACACAGACAGCCAAGTGCCAGGAAACCTCTGCCACTGATTTGCAATGATCCTTGACAGGGCAGTTAAACTGTCACCACACCACGATTTCATTTTTAAGATTCATTTTAAGATAAAGAAGATGCACACCTCTTCGGAGCAACTGTTTATATGCTGCTGTGAGAATACTTGGAGGAGAGTGCTGTGCAAAGCATCAGAAGGAAGATACCATGACTGTATTCAGTTTTTTTTTATATTTTGTGAGCAGAAAGACTCACACGGTCAAAATCGAATGCCCATACGGACTGTAACAAAGTCTTATGTGGAGCTGAGGTAGAAGGGAGGAATGAAATAAAGTGCTGGAAATGACTGCACCACCCTACAAACTGGGACTCGTGTGTAAGAAGGAAAGGAACTTCCTGCAAATTCTCTTAATCAGTGGAGTAGACCTGCAGTTCACATCTACAGAAATAAATGGCAGCAGAGCATAACACCATTCATCACCAAAGGCAAACAACTCTCTGAAAAAGAGGCCTGCCACAGTGGACTACCAATACCCATCCCATCAGAAAGCAAACCCTGCTTTCAGACAAAGCACAGCTTTTTCAACAGGTGCAGAGTAATGCTCTGTAACCTCTCAGGCAGCTTTGAACCTCAGCACCTCGTAGGTGGTGGAACAAATTGCCTGGCTGGTCCCAGGACATCCCTTGTACCTAAGTCTCCCACTTACCCACAATGTGCAAATGATCGAAACAAATGCTACAATCTGACACCATGGAGCTCTCAACAGCTGTCAACTCATTAAGTTCTATTCACTGGCTTCTCACCTCTTTGCCAGCGTATTACATAAATTGCTTTTTAGCTGGCAGCCCTTCCCTTTGCCTGAAACCAGTTTGAACTGAGCATGTTTAAGTCCATTAGTTGTTTTTCTTTCTTTTTTTCTTTCCTTTTTTTTTTCTTTTTTTTTTAAAGGCATTTATTCCCTTCCCTTTGGTGATTTGCCTTGCTTTGCAACAGTTTGAATAGGTTGCAGGATAATGTTTCATGATCAAGCTGCAACTGGAAATGAATATTTTATAGCCGCTGAACAGAGGTTTGGCTGCAAATAACTATATCCTAATTAAAAAAAAAACAAACAAAAGAAAGACAAAGAAAAATGAATTTAATTCATGAAATATTGATGCAATTTACAGACAAAGGCCTTCCTATTTAGAAGGGAATTCCTGCAATGTGAATTTTATGGAAAGAATTGGAGGTTTACTACCTCTGTCTTGATTTATCTAGTGATGTTTCTCATATTTCATTTTTTCCCTTTTCAGCGTCTTTAAGACACCTGAAGGGATGTCTCGTATCCACCCATACAAAGTCATAAATGCAAGTGTTCCAAATGCAAACATATACTTGCAATGACTGTGTATTAAGGACATGTGAAAACAGAGCATAAGTGTAGTCATGCTAGCTCAAACTCCACCTAAGTCTCGATTCCTGCCTCTTGCATTAGCCCACAATTTATGTTTGTTGATAGGAAAGGCAAACATAAGAGAAACATGCAGAGCTACTTTTCTTGCACATACGCTAATTGAAGTAGCAAGCATCAGTTAGGAAGTGGTTATACCTACATCTTTATGCTGCATAGATTGTGTATTTCATAGGTCTTAATGGGATTTTCTACCACAAACTGGCATATTAGCTTTTAAAATCTATTTTTTTCTACAATACTGTACATCAGTGAGTTCCACATCATGCATAAAAGTGCTTCCTTCTGTTTGAGCTCAGCCTGATGCTATTTTATTTCACTGCTCAGTCGTTGTCGTATGAGACACGGTGAGCAGTCTTTCCCTAGTTGCAATTTCTCTGCACAATTTTCATTTGAGAGACCTCTGTTATCACCATTCAGTTACCAAATTTTCAGCCTGAAGAATGCCAGCCTATTTAACCTCTTCGCATGTGGAAACCATTGCATATCCTTGACCATCCCTGCTAATCTCTTCTGCAGCTTGTTTGGTTGTCACAGATCATTTCTTTTGAGAGCTGACGGCCAAAACTGACTGCAGTGCAGAAGACAAAGCACAATACAGATTTATGCAGTGGCACAGCGATATTTTAAGTTAGTTCGTTTGGTTTTCCCTAATAGTTTCTAAACTTGTTTTGCTTTCTTGAATGTGAATACATGTACAAAAGTAACCAAATCTGGGTATTTGTCAGTATATAAACTTATTTTCAGTGTTCAATGTGGTTAAGCACATACATAAACCAGTACTCAGTAATGCATTTCTTCTGTTACAACCACGGTTTCCAACATTTTTTAATTAAAGACCCTATAACAGGAGGAATTTATTGATTCTTGAGATGCTTCAGAACACCATTTACTGAATTGTGTATGACAGTGGGATCTACAAGTAAGTGATAAAGCATCTGGGAAGATGCTGGTTAGGTCCAACAAGCTGACACCTTTCTGACACTGCAGAGGGCGCCTGGATAAGCCCAAGGGATGCCTGAGAGGTTCACGGTGTCAGGAGGCAATGCACTGCAGTATGGCATCATTCAAAATAGACTGCAGGAATCCTACTGATGCACACAAGATAAGTTACAGAGTGAAGACTCAATATTTAAATTAGAATGTGGAATGCATACCTATACATTTCAGAAGTGGGGCCAAACTGTAGAATCTGCTTCAACGTGTCTCCTTATAAGTTTTTGCTGGCAAATGTTCATTATACTGTATATGTCATAAAGTAAATCATGTTTAAATATAATGTCAAAATGCTGAATCAAATTAGAAGATGAGAATAGCTCTGAACTGTACAAAAAACACAGCTGTACTTTATAGCCCTAGAGTCAAAAAGGGAAAAACTATGGTGTATATTTTCCTCAAGCCATTTGTATCATTTTGGGTGATCATGGCATTTCACTCTGGAGTGGCTCTACTGTGGATCAGTGATGAAAGCAGTTTTAAGGAAACTGCGCTGGTTTAAAGTTAGTGAGGGCAAAGAGAACGTACACTAATCCAAACCCCACCCCTTCTTTTAGACTCTGAGGAAATCTGAGTCTTTAATACCAGCAAAGATACTGATCTTGACTCAAACACTATTTTAAACTTGCAGGGGAAAGATTTCTTTAAAATCCACATTATCAGCAAATACAGAACTTATATGTGAAGATACAACAGCTATTATGTGAATTTTAACAATAATGATATTACCCACAGCTTCTAACCAGGTCAGGCTCCTGTTATTCAGATAACACAGTAGCAATGGGATGAAAAAGACCCTGCTGCAAGCACTGCTGTTTAGGCAAACAAGCAACATATTTAGTACAGCAGACAAGGGAATAACAGCACCATTTTATGATAAATGATGCTAAAGCATTAGCTTTTGTTCTATGTTAGAACAACCCCAAATATCCTTTATAAAACATCTCAGAAAAACAATTAGATCAGTGCCAGTTTTCAAATTTTTTTTTTTTTATTTGCACCTAGATTTCAGACTTACCATTCATATCTGCATGACAGCAAAGCACCCATAGACACCTTAAAGGGTGTATCCCCAGAAAGAGTTAACCCTGCGAAAAGGATCCAGGGTTGACACCCATGCTTCAAGCAATTAAAAGAATGGGATTTCCTCATGGATCTTGCTGCATCAGGAGCATAAGAACAAGAACCTACAGCAACCAGGACCAGGGTCTTGACTGCAACCTGCCATGGTGATTGAGCATCTCACTTTCTCCACACTGCAGAACATACACTATTCTTTACACCCCCTCCACTCCCATACAGATACCTTCTGGAGGGAATGACACGAGCAGAGGGTAATGTGAATAATGGCAGGAAGACAGCTTTAGGAAATACCACCTATAGCCAAGATTACTGAAGGCTGTGGAGGAAATATGGGCAAAACAAGACTCCCTGAACAGTTGTTTTTTTTTTAAATCTGGTTAGCCTGGGTGATTTTCAAAGAAGCTAACAAGGGCTGAGTTTAGGAAAGCAGTGCAGGGGTAGCACCAACTGAGGCTATACCTTAATAATCTGCAAAATAACACTGCCAAAGATTATACTCTTAATGCTTGCATGACTCTCTGACAAGAACAACTTCAGGAAAAAAAAAAAGAAAGAGAGAAAGAGAGTGAATAAAAATGTAATTGCCTGCCTATCAGCTCCACTATCATAATTACATTCAAACTCTGACATGGGTTGAATCAGATGAACACCAAATCAATTTTTGCAGCCAGCAATCAGTGCATTCTTAAGTCATAAATTAAAATGTCACTGGTAGAGTGAGTGCAAAATAATGGCTGTTTCACTATTCTACATTGCAGAGAAAGCAACTTCCTTCTTTTTTGCTTCTGTTTGTGAGTGCTGTTTTTATGTCCTTAAGTGCTGTACAATACATTACAGTCATCTAATTCTACAGTCATCTAAGTTTGCACAGCTGGATGCCACACATGAAAACATAAGAAATTATACAGCAGCTATGGAGTGGGGTAGTGTTATCCTCCTGGGTATCCAGGGGTTTATTCTAGATGTGGGGAGATGGTGGCAATTTTTTTTCTCTTGTATCTGCACTTCATGCAGCGTTTGGAAATTTGCCGGCTTCACGCAGCTTTGGGAGAGGAAATGTCTTACGGCTTCTCTCCACTGTCTTCCCCTTCATTTCTTCCTGCATTTCTGACCTGCAGTGAGCCTCCTCAGGCTGAAGTAAGTAGAAGGCTCCCTGTTACTAGGAAAATTCTCAAAAAAGAAAAAAAAGAGAAGTCCTGAAACTGATTGTTGTGATTTCTTTGAGGACTAAAGTGATCAGATTAAACTGATGAGTCAGTACCTTATACTGAAACTTGACCCATACTAATAAAGTGCTTAACTTCATATTACATTCTGTGACTCATTTCTGAGTCTGAGTAGGAATAATTTAATGGGCCATGTTTTGCCCAGTTACCTTGCCTATCATTTCTTACTCTCTACTTCAAACCACGAGGTGTGCAGCTGAGGGGCACAGCACCAGCATGATGAGTTTACATGTCATGTTACTAGAGATACCTTATTTTTTTCTCCTTTTTAGGGGCTTTTCCTATTTATGTGTACATTAAGTTCATTTTTATTTTTCTCAATTTAGGTGTGTTGCCTAATCTTTACCTAATGATTGGGATAATATTTCCTCATACAATGCGACTAGCCAAGCTTCAAATTTCTTATTTGTGCTCTGACTAGCTCTAACATCATACTTACTTTCCAAAAGACAAAACTTCAAGCACCTTCTTCTCCCATCCACCACAGCTGGAAAGGAGCTGTGAAGACCAACACAGAAGACCAACACTGACAACTCCTAATTGCTCCAAAATGCTCCTCCAAGGTTTCACCTCCAGATACCACTGAAAAAGGCATCCAGCTATAGCAGAAAATCCAGCTAATAATTTTTAACGCATTTCTGTAACAGCCAGTGTCGGTCTTGAGAGTTTTGCCTCAAGAGCTAACTTTGAAGAGCTCAGGATTCTTATTCTGTTTTTTTTTTTCCTATCCTTCAGAACCTAAGCTATAAACTTATTGAAACCTGAATATAAAATTCTTCCTTATTTAGTAAAAATAGGAATGCCTGTACTTTAAGCCAAACAGCAGCCAACATATCGGATTTCTGGAGAGTTGAATTTAGGAGAAGTCTCCTCTCTTCCTGACAGTTTATTACATCTGTGGCTCAGAAAGAAAAATTTCACTCTAAGTGGAATGGCTGACTCTTTGCCTGATCATTGTGGTAATCTGACCTCATATGATGTGAATAGCCAAATGAGCAATATGTGTCACCTTGTTTCTCAATAAGTTGTCTGCTACTGTCTGCCACATGAAGCTCTGCATCTTTTTGCATGAGCCTCTTGCTCAGTTGTGCCACCTTAGAGCTGACAACTGATTACACTGAAGCTCAGCAGAGCTGTGAGACAGCAGTGTTCTCGTATCTCCTTGATATTGTCAGTAATACAGTACTCTCACGGTAAAACGGCAGTAGGTGCAGACTCATAATGTACACAAATCACAGAAAAACAAGAAGGAACCACTGAGGGTGTAAGAGCTAATACTCAGCTACTTCTGTTCCACATCACATAAAGCCAAGAATATTCTCCTGGACTTCTTCTTCCAGAGGACTCCCCTTTTGGGTAGGAACCCACTTCTAACTTCCAGCCATAGCTTATTCACAGATGGGTACTGGCCATTTTGGGCCATGCAATTCTTTAGGTTAAATAAATATTTGTGCAGCCTCCTCTTTGTAAACATAATGCAGTTTCAGAGGGCAATCATACCTCCTTTATTCCTCTAGTATGCAAGCTGAAGAAGCTAAATTGTAACAAATCTCCTGACTCCCCATTCAGTACTTTGTCCTTCAAAACCTCTGTACCTCTGCCAAGTCCTACCAGTCATTCTGGAACAGGAAGAGATACATTTTGAAATAGAACTGAACAAACTCAGAGGAAGAAATTTTTTTATAAAATACTTTAAAGAACAATCCTGCTGTAGTAAAATGACGGGTAGATTTGTGTGAAGAGGTTTAAAAGGTCTACTTCCACAAGTAAAGGAATGTAGCCGATTATGTTCTGTTAGATAGAAAATCAGGTTTGCTATCAGATTTAATGATGTTGGTTTTCAGATAGTAACAAAAGAGTTAAAGCCTGTTCTCAAAATAGAGATTTCTATTAGCTTAAATGCCATAAGGTTTAAGGATCAGTCCCACATACTTTTGAATGAATCCAAACCAGAGCATCCACAAAATGGCTGGAAACAGAAATGTGTGCCTTGCCTGAACACAGAAGGAAGCCAAGAGATCAAGCTGAGAAAAAAAGTCAGTTACTTTACAAGCTGCCATCTTTTATCTCTGAAGAAACACAAGAACTGGAACTGATAACTGTCTTGATGCATTATCAGTTATGATAACTACATTAGGGAGATGCAATACAGAGAAAGTCCTTAGAAATTCCAAACTTACAAATCAAATATAATGAATATCTGAGAAAGCCTTATTTTCCATTTCAATTATGCTTTCCTTATCTGCCATGCTAATATTTAGAAAGTAATTATTGCTCTTGATGATTAATTATTTTTTCTCCTCTTGAAATGACTGATTTTTCTTTTGAAGTCTGCATCACCCTGAAGGGAAAATCCATTTCTCAACAGATTTTTTTTTTTTTTTTCCCTTCTGGCCTAGCAAGTAAAGGGGATTAGAAAAATTAGAATAGAATGACAGTAAAAGAAAAAAGGGGGAATAGGAAGAGTGAGCAAGGAAAGATGGGCCTTTGGTTTTTTATTTGAGGAATGTCTTTATGAATTCACAAAGAGGAAGAAGTGAAGAATGGTGAGTTCATCATGTAGGGTAGACACCATGTGTTGCAATCCAGTGGGGGGGGGGCGGGGGGGAGGAGGTTAAAATGAGTTCTGCATCATTAGGGCAGGCCTATTAGCACTTGGTGTCTTCATTGCACCACATGAAATATATTTTATTTTTTTTTCAGAATCATAGCAGCTGGATTAACTCACCAAAGTGTGCTTAAATGCACCTTCTAGAATCTGAGTGGTATGACCAAGTTAATCTGCCCTGGAAGGAAAGAAATTCACACTGCAATGACAAAGGGAGGTGGATGAACCTAGATGGTAGTATGCTTTACTAAAATAAAAAGATTAAATTATGGAAGCTTAGCTGTTATTATAACAGACTCATGCTTTTTCTATAGTATCCTCCATAATAAAAGGCAAAGTAAATAAGAATTAATTTACTATGGGATATACCACAAAACATAGACCTATGAGATTTCTTACTCCCCAGACTTCTCTCATTGAAGTGGTATAACGCGATACTGTGGTTTTTGGTTCTACACTGTCTCTGAGAATCAAAGCATAGGAATGCACTTACCACCAATTCATTCCTCCAAAATCCTGTAATTGGTGTATGCGATGCAAATTTACTTGGTTGTTATTATATACAATGTCATCATGTAATTTGTAAGCATACTGCTGCAGTGTAGATCATTACTGCATTCTTCATTCTGCTCTTGCAGGATGGAAAACATAATGTGTGCACCATTATAGATGAAACGTTCTTTTTCCATATTCCCTTCTCTATATAAGGCTGACTGTGGAAAGTAATACTTCAAAGCTCTCTTCAGTAAGAGTGGACAAAATGCCGTATGCCAAAGACATTTCCTTTTTCTCATAAACCCCCAAACTCCAAACTCATCAATGGTTGTTTCCAGGGGAAAAAAAAAAAACAAAACAAACAAAAAAAAAAAAAAAAAAAAAAAAAAAAAAAAAAAAAAAAGAAAAGGTGGGAATTGTTAGAAGATGACATACTGACTGTCACCAACAGCTAAACTCTCCAATAGCCACTGAAGCAGCTACTGAAGCCAGAGTATATTTCACACAAACAAGCTGGAGCATAGCCAGCTCTGAATGAAGTCATTGACTTATTTCAGAATATGAAGTGTTTCTTCTTGACAGCAAGACATACTGACTGTCCTGAGGGAGATGCTATAACGGGAGCTGAGAAGAAACCTTGATCAGAAGTGAAACAAAGCATCAGGTTTGGGTTGTACAATGGATGGACATTCAATGCCCTTGTATCCACTAAGTAGCTTTCTAAGTAGAATCTGAAATAAAATAAAGGTCTTCATCTGCCAAAGGGGCTAAGCATACACTTCTTGGATCTGCTGTTAGTGCTTGGTATACCATCAGCAGGTTTCGTCATTCTTATCTTCTTTATTTTAAACACACTGCTTCTGAAGTTAATAAAATAACTTGTTTCTCCCTTGTGCTGGACCATTTGCATAATTATAGAGAGGGTTCATGGAAGAGAGTCAATCAGATAATTCCCACATGCAAATTAAAGATCTTTCAATTAATATGGCAGGATGCGTGTGAAACCCATGCTAATGTAGCAGAAGATATCCCTAGTGGCAGTTCAGGTCTCTGCCTGTATGCTAAGGCATCTTTGTCTTGCTTCCCCCTGCATGGGCAAGAGAAAGTGGTGGAACAGAGCAAAAAAGGGAGGTTTACTAGAGAACTTTATTTCAATGCTGCTGGTGGGGTAGGGAAGCATTGTCTTAATCTTATTTCAGGCAAAAGTCAACCTGACGAATGAAACAACTGAGTCTCACCATATCAGCAGATACTTGGTAGTACCTTAGGTTATATCTGATAAAACCCAAGAAGAGAGATCTTTAGATTTCGTAGATGCAAGTTGGTCATCCACTTCATAATCAGAATTTAATATTTCCATGAGTATAAAGATACTATACGGTCTTGCCCTCAAGCATGCAAAACATTGAAGACCAGAAGAGGCAGATCCTGATTTTCTACCATGGCACCCTGCTAGCTTTGTAATCACTGAATAAATTTTTTTTTTAAACCCTGGACACTCTCTAATTAAATGAATATGACAAGAATAATGTCCTACCAACTAATCAAGAGGATGAACTGGTACTGGTCTTGATATTAGTATCTCTTAGTTCCATTAATCACACTATCAGACTACCTAAGCAGACAATAACTATAATAAGAATGATAACTTGGAAAGCTAAAAGATGGATTTGGTACGAGTCCAGACAGTACACTGGGAGGTCTCCATAGCAGTTACTCTGCTTCCTACTACTGAAATATCATACAGCATGACCTAATTTGTGGACTAACTACAGAACTTGGAATCATGAACACCTATCATAAGGCCCACTGCTTCTTTCTTGGAGCCCATGAGAAGATTCTGCACCATACAGGTAGGACAGACCTAATCCACCTCTGTCACATTTCTGCTTTTGGAGCAAATCATTTTCACATTTATGTTTTAATGGTCAAAACTCACAAGGGGATAATGAATCCACCAGAGACACAAGCCCTAGAGAGCTACAAAGTTTGCAAGGATGCAATGGTGCATATAACCCCCAAATTATTGGAGTTTTCATCCATTTACCAGCATCTAAGAATAAAAAACATAAAATAATGAAAAATGGCTCTGTTTGTATTCCTGTGCCTCTGGATTAGACCAGTTTATGGAGTGGTTCAAACTGATCAAAACTTTTAAATGTTTTGTTGTTTTTTTGTGTTTTTGTGGTTTTTTTTTTGTGACAGCCAATAAAAAACAGGAGTTCATGCTCAGCAGGCTATTAGTTTTATAATTATTATTAATACTAGTTGCTTTATTATGTAGCACTAGGAAAGTAAACCCAAGCTTCTTCAGTACATTTTAGCTTTAACGAAGCAATTACTTGAGTCAAAATCATTTATCAAATGGAGCAACTGTTAGCAAGAATTATATTCCTGACTTCAAGTCTTTCTTTTTCAAATAGTAAGGCATAATAACTTCTTGAAGAATTAGTAATCAATGTGTCACTCCTGTAAGTAATTATTTTACTTGAAACAAGTAATAAGTCTGTGTTCCCATTTGAGGGCACATGTAATTGTAATGTATTGTTAATTCTGCAGTCTTTTGTACAGAATGAATATTCAACTGTAATAATCATGGGAAACTATCAAACTATCTCTAGTGTATGCTCACTTTAGAAAAAGAGTTTGCATGCCGAGTATCTTTTTAAGTTTCAAACTTCAGAAAAAAACACAATTTACTGAAATGCATTGTGTGTGTGACGCTTATGTTCACACTCAGCATATCCTGATTTTTTTTACTGCTGTTGTGAAAGAAAACTGTAGGCCTGGAAGAACTTGGAATCAAATATGCTTGTTTCTTTATGCTTGTCTCTTCCATTGCATTTCCTGTCAGACAAGGAGCACAGCACAAGGCTCTTCTCTGCCTCAGTTTCACTCCCTTTAAAGTGAAGAAAACTAAATTCATCTTAGGGGCAGAGAACATTGTCGTCATAAGTTATTGTTTGTTAAGCACTTTAAGATGGGTAACAGAAGTTCTTAGTGAAGCACAGAGCATTACTTGTTTTAAAAAGATAAGTTAGAATAAAGTATAATAAAACCTTCCAGCTGCAAGATACGTCTTAGGTCACATTTATATCACATTAGACCATGAAACCACATTTTCAAATGAATAAAATATTTTCACATGAGACAAAACAGATAGTTTACATCGTACAGGAACATTACACCACAGTAAAAGATATGACTTTTGTACTTGGAGGTGTTCAAGAGCTGATGGATGTGGCCCTGAGAAACCTGATATGACTAGACCTGCTTTGAAAAGGCGGTTGGTAAAGCTCCTCGATTTAGCACACTTGAAAGAGTCTTCCTGTACTGTCCTGAAGGTTCCACACATCACAAGTGTGAACCTCATATGAATACACAAATGGACAGGACATCAGTGAAACCCTCAGTCTAAACAGCACTTGGCAGCACACAGGGTGCAATCAAGCCTGTGTTTTGAGCCAGCTCTGGTCCCAGAGATGATTAGACATATTACCTCCTGCCTGTGCCTCTGCAAAGAAATCTTGCCTCACAGCTGGAATTTATCTGTGGGCACTGTCCTGTGTTAAGGCAGCCAGATGGCCTTGCTACTGCAGCTAGCTCAGAGAATGTGCACAGCTGTCCACACCTGACTGTGCAGCACTGCCTGTAAAGTTTTCTGCCACTACAGAAGCATGCCGTTTATCCCAAACTCCAGAAGTACAGGTGCTGCTGCTGTGTCTCTGTCATCACCTCTTGCAGCAGAGAGAACAGCAGCTACTCACCCATCAGGAAAACCTGAGATCACTCACCATGTACCACTGCCACAAGCCCAAAACAAAACCAGGTCTGCAAACTTGGTATTTATGTTATGCTCATATTTTGCCGGTTTGTTTGTTTGAGGTTTAATGCCCATGCAGTTAATTTGAGGATGATAAATAGCTTTTTGAAAAAACTAATTTGTATACAGCTGCAATTAATCAGACTGCAGAAAAGATCGCACCAGAGGTGAGTGCCCTGCTGAAACAGATGGCTGTGCTGCCGCCACACACCTCTGCATTCCTACAGAGGTTAAAGCCAAATTGCAGAGCCCTGGGAATTTGAGCTCACACACATGCTGGCTCTCCCCACATCAGGCCTGCTTGGAAGAAGTTTGAATGATTTCCACCTGGAAGCCTCCTGGGGCTTGCACCATTACTTGTGAAGTTTAATAATGACTGGCAGGGAAAAAACACAAAAACAAATAATTAACTGAACCTTCCTAACTGCACAACTGAATTTAGTATCTAGTCCTGTCCCTGGCTGTCTTCCTTATACTGCCTGATCCTCAAAAGTTTCCTGGTATGACAGCAAAAAAGATCAGCCAGATGGCAGCTGCTGTTCACAACAAAGCATCCTGAGAAGAATCCAGCAGTCTTAGCTGTTTCTACTGTTTTCCATCTGAATGCAACAAGAAGTTAATATTCTAAAAGAAAGAGAAGTTGGGGTGCACAGAGAGAAGTGTAATGTTTTCAAGCATCAAGACTGCACAGGATGGCTCCTGACAAATGTTGGGGACTGATCTGCGGCATTAGTGAAAGATGATGTGCTGATTCAAGTGCACATTGTGAGAGCAGGTGCCATCTGAAATGAGAGAAAAATTTCATGCCATGCCACCCATCACGCTCAGGGCACACAATTGTTTGTAAGATGGTTATTTATCACGTTATTCACTATTTGCATGAGGTGCACCCAAGGATTACCAGGAAGAGGTTTAGCATTCACTTTAAAAACCTTGTCATTTAAGACAAACAACAGGTGAAATCTGGAAAGAGGGTTCTATTCGAAACCTGAACTTTTTAATACACAGATGCTCTTCTACATCATCACTAGAAGATGACTAATACCCTTTAGGTATTACTGCAAAAGTGAGTCTTAAATGTAAGAGAACAGCGATTGTGCAAATACCATAGCTATTATGAGTCAAAGGTCCTCCCACATGTGCCATTATATTACAGATGACAGTCCCAAAAGAGACTTGTGTGTGACATACCAAAATCACAAGACTCTGCTTAATGTTGATCTCAAAATGGCAAGAATTAATTTTCATGACTTGATTGAGAAACAAAAGGCAACACAGAAGCAAAGTCCTAACTGTATGAGCTTGCTGCAACCATGGAAAGAGGATTTCATTTTACTTTCCATTTTCCTTTCCTGCATAAAGGATCACAATCCTGCATCAATGCCTTGAGTAAGGGGAAGTGCTTCACCTAGGGAGTAAGAGCAGGTGGCCTGAGGAGTTAAAATCTATCAAGGTCCCTCCAGCAAATTCACATCAGATAATTATCATCAGTTTTCTACTTCTTTCTTAGAATCATAGAATAGTTAGGGTTGGAAAGGACCTTAAGATCATCAAGTTCCAACCCCCCTGCCGTGGGCAGGGACACCTTACACTAAATCATATCACCCAAGGCCTTGTCCAACCTGGCCTTGAACACTGTCAGGGATGGAGCATTCACAACCTCCCTGGGCAACCCATTCCAGTGCCTCACCACACTAACAGGAAAGAATTTCCTTCTTATATCCAACCTAAACTTCCCCTGTTTAAGTTTTAACCCATTACCCCTTGTCCTGTCACTACAGCCTCTAATGAAGAGTCCCTCCCCAGCATCCCTATAGGCCCCCTTCAGATACTGGAAGGCTGCTATGAGGTCTCCACGCAGCCTTCTCTTCTCCAGGCTGAACAGCCCCAACTTCCTCAGCCTGTCTTCATACAGGAGGTGCTCCAGTCCCCTGATCATCCTCGTGGCCCCTCTCTGGACTTGTTCCAACAGTTCCACGTCCTTTTTATGTCGAGGACACCAGAACTGCACACAATACTCCAGGTGAGGTCTCACAAGAGCAGAGTAGAGGGGCAGGATCACCTCCTTCTTTCTTCCTTGCTAACTCTTCAATGGCTTCAAGAACTTGCTATTATCTTGCAAAGGAGGGATGAGGAAAAGGACACATACTTAAAGATGCAAGCACTTCGGCAGGCACTTGGGAATTCTAGTAGCAGGACAGAAAGATACCTGCACAGATCTTTAAGAAGTCTGAACTTCTGAACCTCAGAGTAGACAGGCTTTTTATGATTCTGCACAAGATATGTGTGTTTCTCTTTCTGGTGATGACCTTGCCTTCCTCAGATGTAAAAAGTAATCACAGTGATGACTACAATAAACTCACAGTCTTATTTCACTCCTTTACCCAAAGTGCCTGTAGAAGTATTCAACAGGCTATTGTCTTCAGCAGTTGTTGCAGGCAAGCAAAAGGAGTCACCGATCCAAGATGAATCCTAACAGCAGTGATCAAAACAAAAGCAAGGCCCAGGGTATGACGTCAGATACTACTGAAGGTAGAGAGATGCAGCTCTGGGCTGAGGAGCTGAGAGAATTTCCATGTAGTGTGTAATGACTGCACATGCAACATCAGATGAGAAACCATGACACTTTAGCAATGATAAAAATCTGTTATTGCAGACCTTACGGAACAAAAGCATAGAGTCTTCTGTTATTAAGCTCTGCCAAAGACAAGCTATAGATCAAGTATAATTCATTTATTTTAGTTAGAGACAGAAGCCCAGACTTCCTGTTTCTTCTGCTAGCTCAGTAATAGACTGTAACTTGTTGGGCCACCACTATCATAGCATCTGAGCACTTTTTGTGTTTTATCCTCATAACTGATAGCAAACACTATTTACCTCACTTTCGTTAGGGGACCAAAGACACCAAGAGGATAATTATCTTCCCTAAGATCATATGGGAAATTCATATCAGGAATGAACTGATACAGTTCTCCCAAGACTCAGGTTTTGAATTTTCTTCTTTGCTCAAATCCATTCAAATGGCCATAACCTCACTTAACTCTGGATATAATTGTATTTTTACTAAGATGGGTAAGAAGAATGAATTTTAAAGCCTTCTGAGTTGCTAGGATGAAAGGCACTATAAAATGTTCAGTGTACTATAATAATCATTGGCTTCATACCTTGCAGTTGTAAAATGAAATAACATCACTGCAGTATATTATTCGTTAGATAAAAGGCTCTTATTACTTCTGCTATATTTGTATTTCTGCAGCGCTCAACCCCATAACACTCAGGCTGTCCTGTTTACTCTCCAAGTTCCATGCCATAGTTAAGAACTATTCTGTAGCACCTTGCCATCGAAGCTCTAGGAGGGTACCTGTAGCCAGACAGCGAACAGTGGCAATAAACCTGATCTCAAAATTTATTGCTACAACATACTGATTGTCTTCACTCCTACTGTGCCAAATAGGCTGAAGATAAAAAGTGGGGGATATCCTATCGGAAGTTATACATGAGCATTACAAAGCAACATGATCAATCCCTAAACAAGCACATCAGTGCACACTGATCAAAATGATGAGAAAGCAGTGTAAGGCATAGCAGCAGGTAAAAACCAACAGCCTAACTGTGGCCTCACAGTTTTCTTGCTGCCTGTAACAGGACAGCTGGTGTAGAGTTCAACACTGAGCCCGAGATACTCTGCTTTTCTGTGACAGAGGTCTTCTCAAGTGAACTAGGAGAAAAAAAAACACAACCCTCAGACTAAGCTAGCAGGAGCAGTGCTGATGCCTGAGCTGCACTTTTACAATAACAGAAGACTGCTGCTACCAGCTTTTTAAACAGTTATGAGGAGCTAGCACATGGCAGCCCAGAAGAATGAATACTCTTATTAAGAGCTATTTCCATTAAAGCAATCATCACCCTCTGCCTGCAATTTATGAGCTCTTCCTATCCACATCAGAGCTGAAAAGGAAATTGTGTGAAAGGGGAAAGCACTGATATGAAATAAAAGTTGCACAGGAGTTCTAAATCATATTCAAGTACTTGCAGTTAGATAATTAATGAACTTGCATTGCCTGTTTTATAAAGCCACCTCTATAAGGTTTATAACATTCCTGCACCTTCCTATAAAAGACAATTTGAGGCTTTCTGGAGGTGATCCCTCTGCCTTCACTTCCAGATCACAGAAAGCTTTTTAAGGACCTGACTACACTTGCATGTGTGCATGGGAAGCTACAATGTATGTTAATGGCAAGCACGGGCTCACGTGTGTGTTCCTTGGTGTCTACAACTTCCTGAACAAGATCACTGCTTGTGGCAAGGAGTTTGCTGTACCTGAGAGCATTGCTGAATACAGAAGACAGAATGACAGGACTGAGAATTTTTCTACCACTTTTTGGAGTACATAAATGTATGCTCATGGGCAAACAGCATGTATATGGTCATTTGAAGTGTACCATAAGGCAACATACATAGCTATATACACTTCCATGAATTTATTGAGGATCTCTAAGCATTAACTTCTGCCCTTTCCCCAGTGCTGGCCAGTATGGTAGGGATCAATGCATAATACGACAACATTTTGCTATGCAACTAAATAGACCAACCTTGTCTTCCCGCCTTGGTCTTTTCACTCCCATCTCTCTTTTCACTTGGTTTAATCATACACCTGGAACATGCATGAAGCACATAGTTCTTTGGGATGGTGAGTCATGGGACACCTTTCCACCATTGCCAAAGCTTTTCTCTCCACAAGAAGCAGACAGGAAGCTGATATGAGCTAGACCACATGCCTCTACCTATTTCGAATCAGGTCAAAATAAAGCCTTCAAAGGCATAGGCATGAGCTGATGTATGGTTTAAATGGTTTTAATACTGTGTCCTTTCTGATCTTGAAAGGAAAGATGACTGTCACTCATACTTTGCTTGCTCTTTCCTCTACTCCAAAATTTCTGCTTGATCCTTGCAAACAGAAGCCTGTGTAATGTCTCCTTCCTGTGACTGGCATTCTATGGGGCAGGAAAGCAATTCCCACTAGTGTCTGTGCAAATGAAATTCACCCAGCGTTTACAAACCAGACAAAAGAAAAAGAGGTTGAAGTGAAAAGGAACCTTTTTCAGCAGGGAGCAGAGCACAACACAGAAATAAAAAGATGAATAAACCTGTCATAGGCTTTTTCTTTATGGAGTGGAGGCACAGTTATTAGGTACCCACAAAGAAGGCATGCTGGATATATGACTCCTAATACATCATCCATAATACAGTGCTGTGCAGAAGGCATACAACTTTTCAAACAGTTGTCAGAGGCAGAAATAAATACAATGTCTTGGAAAAAAATGACCAAAAGGATTAAAAGTGAGCATTTGGGTGGTGCTGGCAAGAGCCAGAAAGCTCTCTCTGACAGCACTTTTTCACACTTGTTACTTGTCAGAAACAGGAAAATTATTAAGCTTTTATTATTATTTTTCTCTTAATAATTTGGGTGAGTTTTTACTGCTCATAGAATGTGACAGATTGATTGTGTTCACTAGAAAGGAAAGGCCGCAAACACAGAGCTCTGCCAAGCTTATCTCCATCCATAATTGTGGCACCCTCTTTACTAAAGGTGGGTCACATCACCCATCTGAAACCCGTGATCTGACTCATATCCTCATGTCCTCAGCTATTCCAGACCTGAGGGCCCCACAAAAACCACTGCTAATTGTCCTCTTTGCTGATGTGTAACTTCCTACCTTTTCCTCTACTCTTACAGTTCTGACAAAGTACTGTGATCTTCACCCATGTTTCTCTTCAATTTTCTATGTCTAGGGTCAGCTGCACACTCCATCGTGCTCTGTAGCACTCCATCTTATCCCAGTACCAATCCTCTAAAAATGAGTAGAATGTCCTAACCCCTGAGATATGACATCACTGTAGCTCCTCCTAGAGCAATAAACCTATTTTTTTTTTTGGTTGTACACTGGTTCCCACACATGTCTCTGGCTACCTATTTCCACAGTATCCCAGTCTTGGCAGGGTAAGAAGCATCAGTGTGTGCAGGTTAGCTCTGGAAACACACAAGTTTATATTGGAGGGCATCTTAGGAAAGTTCAGATTAGAAATGGAAGACTGGTAACAAATGCTGAGTGGGGGATGTTTTATTCTGTATATCTATGCATTAGTACTTTGAAGTAAGTACCAGCCAGACTTTAGAAAAAACATTTACCCTGCTAAAATGCCTTTGCTGTCTTTCCTGGTAACATTCAAATATTGCTACTAAAAGCTTTAAGTAACAGCAATATGTAACTTAAAGCATCTAACAACCACTGCTATGCCTTCATCACACCATCAGAACATGCTGTCCCCAAGATAACTAATAAGAATTGATTCTGAAATGAGAAACTTTAAGATCTTTTCTATCCTTTGTTTCTCCAGTGTGCCATTTGATATACTACAATTCACACAGAAACTGCTTCAAGACTACTGCACATCCTAGACCAGACTTCTTTATAGGCAGCCTCATTGCAGACCCTGGCCTGAAAAAGAAAATACAGCAATTTGCAATGATGGATGATCTCAGTAGTGAAATTCTCCCTGACCTGCTACTAGACGCAAGGAGCATATTACCAACTCAAGATAGGTAAGTTGATTAAGATCAAATATCATAAAACCCAAAGCTTTCAAATGAAACTGAACTTGGACCTGAATAAAACTTTTTTTCTGAGATACAGATAAAACATTTTTCTTATGCATAAAGAATGGTGTATCAGAGCTCTGGCTGAAGCAACGAGTGCCGTATCACAAACAAGTAAAATAGCTGACAATCCACCAAGATTGTCAACTCTTCTTTACTTTTACTGAGCTACCTACCTTTCACTCTCTCTCCGTATCCTGATGTCTTCCTCTCAGTTTTCTCCTCCTTGCCCATTATTCCTTCCCGTCTACATACTCTTTTTGTCACTAGTTCAATAAAACAACTGGATAGCACAATAACTATCTCTTTCTTATATTGTACTGACATGCTCTGAAAAACACTTCTTTCTATATCCTAAAAAGTAACTTCCCTCTTTCTATATCATAACAGTAAGCAAAAAACTCATCTATGACCCGAAGCCTGGCAACTGGTGATTCTTAGGTATGTGATTTTCAAAAACACCAAAAATGGAGTAGCAGTAGTAAAGGCTCAAATTACATTAATACAAAAATTTGCATTATTTTTTGGCTGGCTTATTAACACAAATTAGATGTAAAGTAAAACCAGTTTTTACACTAGCCCTTCTCTTTGTCATGGTGCTGCTACAGATGTTATCAGTCTCCAGCTTTGAGCTTCTTTCTTCAATACTCTACCATGCCCAGAAATGTATAAATGTGCAGCTTAGCTTTAGGGAAAAGGCCAGGGTGCTGAAGCAGTGATCTGTCCTCTCAATCAGGGTGAATGATATCTTCATATAATTAAATCATTCATTCACTCTGCAGTTAAGCTTTATTCACTTCATTTTTTAAGGTAACATAAAAATGTTTTATGGGTCATTACTCAGACAGGTGTGCTGCATGCTGCATCTTGGTTTTGCAGGCCAGAAAGATGGAAACACAAATGGCAAAACTACTTGGCTGCAAGCATTCAGAGAATGCTGTGAAATGTTTAATGACATGCAAGTAAGTTCCACATTTTATCTTCAAAGAACTCTTTTGAAGTTGGACGTTACATTCCTTTATTCCTCACAACTTTCCTGCTTTTTACACTTTACTGAAAACAGCATCTTTCAGATACCAGATAGAGATAAAACAATTCATTGGACTCCTAACTTCATAAACTAAACGGTGCAAAAGTGAACCATTCACTTTGTAAAGAATTAAAAAATCTAATCTTGTTAATCTGCACCCTTTATAATACAACAATCTGCTGTTCATAACTGATGGGTAATGCTTAGGAAAGATGCTTTTCTCAGCACATTGATGGCTAGACCACTTCCTTGCTAATGTGTAATTACATTTGGAAATGTACATTTGTTTGGCTAATTCTAACCTCTGAGAGTGGAAATGAATGTGCTTTGCAATTGCATTAAAATGCAATTTTCATTTTTCCTTTAGCTCCTAGATATTGAAAATAGCTTCTCCTGATGTAGTACTCATACTTCCCAGAGTTTCAATTCAAAATAAAAGCAGTTCACTTAATTACCTTCATTGATGGCTTTGATTAGTGCATTTTGTACTGCACTAGGAGCACTGATGTAGCCAATTACTGTATCATCTCAACCAGGGTTGTTAATTTCTAGTATTTTGCACAATCATTTTCAGCATCTTATATGATCTGCCCTCTTTCTGCAGAGATTTTGACAGAGATCTGGTCATCTATGTACAAACTTGCCTATACAAAAATTTGCTACGTAAAGGTAAAATCATATAGATACCATAATTCATCTCATAAGGTAACTGAAGAAGTATTACTCTTCACAAGTATTATTCAAGGAATTCATCACTTTCTTGGACAACAAAGAATCTTACAGCATTTCTAGAGAGGTCTGTCTAACTTCTTTATTGACCCAGTACCTATAAAAGTCTGAACCAGGTATATCATTCCTTCTTTTGTTGCCTATTCTTTTTTTTTCCTTTTTTTTTTTTTTTTTCCCTTGGGCTGTGTGAAAATGGAGATTAACAAATGCAACTTTAGGAATTAAGTTGATTTGCATCTACTTAAATCTGAACCACCAGCCTGTTTTAAACTGTTGTGTGTTATTTCTGTACATTACTTATTACAAAGCTATTGCACTCTGCAAAAGGTAGCAGCATGTGAGAATTGAGGGAAATGAAGCCTGAACAGACTAGAAAGACAGATATTTAACTTGTTAGGGATGTGAAAATGCTAAGTAAATATGAGATTTTATTGCTACTAATCTGAAATTATTTTTGTACAATCAGCATTTTACACTAATATTACAAATTTACATTTAGTGCTCTGTTCATTCCCAAGGACGGTAAAAAGTTATAAAAAAGCAACCTAGAAACGCAAAGACATTTGGGGGAAATGTAGCTTTTAACTGTACACCCTTGAGGGGACAGACTAACATTCACATACTGACCAACTTTTTTGATAAATATTTCTCAGTGACTGTTGCAGTTTAAGACATATTTTTACAAACATACATAATTTCTTTTTTTCTCTAGGTCATAAAAAATTGGTGCAGATGAGCTGCAGTGTTTCAATTTACCCAAAGGACTTGGTTTCACCACAGAACTGCAAAGAGAGGCAGCTTCTACTTAGAATTATTTCTGCAGTCTTTCCACTGATTTAAAGATGCCAGAATCTCATCCACTTCTGAAAACTCTTCCCACTCCAAAATCTGAGTGCGTTCCTTGCCCAGCAAGAAGAAAACCAAACTACTCTGACAAGAAGAACCTTAACATTGTACTTCACTACCTAGGCAGAAAGATTCTAGTATTCCATCCTATAACCATGTTATGGCGAGCGTAACTATGTACATGTTACAGCTTGAATAGAGGGGAAAATACATGATCAATTCTCAGACATGTTGCCCAATTAAATATGTGGAGTTAATCATAATTACAGTAAATTATGCCAAGTATGGCTAGAGGTAATCATAGGGCAAACACATCTTGGTTCAATTAGCAACAGAAGCAAAATTTCTTGTAAAATTCTGAGCAATTTTTATTAATGCTATTCAGTAGCAGAAATAGTCTAGCTAATTTTAATGTCCACAGTTTACTACTTCAAACTAACATAAGAAGAATTCCATATCGGTTTTACATATTTGTGTATATGAGAATTAAATTACTGTAAAACTTGAAATAACAGTAGTGTACATGCAAAGTAAATTGTGCTTTGGAACAATATTCATATTTGAATGACAAAGGTACCTATTCATAGAGACAGCTTTTGTAAAAGCAAATACACATAGATAAACAATATTTCTTTTATAAACTGCAAAAAGTGTTATAAGGAAGTTTTAAAAACAGTGTGGATTTGAAAGACAAACCTATTTTTTCATTTCTTTCATTAATGAGAAAGAGGTCATAGATTTCCTAGCTGTTAGTAGGAGCTTTTGTATCATTCAGATACGCAGCCTTATATATACAATGTACCTAAATTGTACAATCCAATGCAAATACTTAAATTCTAAATGGGTAAATTGGGATACTAAAAGCAATAAAGCCACGTTGTGCTGCATATTACCTTAGCTAATTTTCCCTGTTTCTCAACCATGTAAAATTATCTGCATATTGCTCTGTGTTGCCGTCGTTAAACTGCTCCTAATATCCGTGCAGGTGTGTTCAAAGCTAACTTGCCTTCCTCGGTACAGGACTACAGCATTCTGTGCAGGTATTTACAATGAGTGCATCAAGACAAGCTAGCTTAGGAGCCAAAAAGGTGAAGTTAACTTATGTACTGTTTATTAGACTTGGTATTAATAACAATCAGTAATAACTGAGAGTTAGTGCTTTGTAATATGACAAACAGGCTGGGTTTGAAGGAGGATGTGAAGGAAGAGAGTCGTCTTTGTACTCTGCTGACTCCAGTATGCAGCATCTGGTTTTGCTGCAGCTCTGAACCACATGAGTAAGTAACAGAAACTAAAGTCACAGGAGCAAAAGACAGACAGGCCACAATACTTCTTGGAGTCAGTCCCAGTTAGGACACACTTCTTCACAAAAGCTAAGGATGAAAGTGGTATAGAGCAGATACCAGCAAAAATGCCAAAAAGTCATTTGCAGAGAAGAAGAATGAAAGATAATCTCTGCACTACATCTGTAACATGAATCTTTAATTAACATTTCACAAGCCCTGGCACACTTGAAATGTCCGTTTCTATTCAGTATGGGAAATCTGTGTGGGGTTTAGGACCACAGATACAGAAGAGACACAGAGATGGACTACGGTTAGGACACAGCTGAAATAAAATCAAGCTGTCTTTCCTTGTGGCCATGTAAATCATGACAAAAATAGAAGCAGCTTTTACTGTTTGTTTGATCATGCTGGGGACAGATATTGCCACTGGCACAAGTAACTGGCTAGCTGCTAGCGTTGCTGTAGTGGTTTAGCTGGCACAGATCATCAGTTTCCTTTCCACAATAGCTTTATAAAAATATCACCATTTGAAAATTTCCAGTGAGTTCAGTTTCTTAACTAACTGCTTTCTTTAGAAAGAAATACCCTAAGTGTCTTGGGGACTAAGCCCCCTCAAGACTGTTTTATATATAAACTTGATCGTAGACACTAGAAATGGAAGGTACTTATTTCAAGATATTTATCCTATTACCTAACCCACTCTTGCCTGCATTACAGCCAATACAGCACAGTCCCACACAATACTTTCAGTAGTACCCTGTACAGTCCAGATTTAAGTTTGCTCAATACTCCTAGTTATATGTCCTCAATACAACACTCTATATAATTTATACTCCTTACAGGTTTAATGTCTGCATTCTTGCTTCAGTACCATTTAGCTAACAATGCATGTTAATAATTTGTGTCATTTCTCATCGGCTTGGCTTGTGTTTTAATTTTTACCTCTTTTTTTTTCTATTTAGGCATCTGAAGTGGCATCCAGCAGAATCACAAGAGAGGCAATTCTGTTCAGAATTGTTTTGAAACTCTTTCTTTAGGCCTGGCAAGCTCTGCAGATAGCCCACTTGCAGGATCATTTGTTACTTACATAGCAATATGGTATCTTAGTACAAACAGGCTAGGCAAAGCCTTGTGTTCTGAAAATCATCTTCAGCATAATCAGCTGTCTTAAAGCATCGTCATTTCCACTAGATTCAGGAGTAGGTATAATTATTCCTATGGCTACTTAAGTTTTTCATTTTTTGTCAGTGCTATTCATACGGCTCACACTGGAACATCTCTGGAAAATCACTGTTCCCTTTAGCGGCTTGTGGCTTTTTGAAAGTACTTCATGCTTTAAGATTCAGGCAGTTCTGTGTGGTCTCTGTAACGGACACTTTGGAAAGTTAAATGCTCTGTTCCTTTGACAGTTATAGAGGCACTTTGCTGGATATTTCTTAATAAAAAATTGCTTCAGAGTTTCCAATACATAAGGTGCCCCAAATGACCACTATCTAGTTTTATCAGAACTGGCAAGACCATCGTCTTTAGTGGTACAGCAGAACATCACTTCAAGATGTGTGACCTGCAAGTTCAGGACACCATAACTTCTGAGCTCTCAACAGTTACTGCAAGCTTATTATCTGTCCCAGGAGAAGAAAAGAATTTGCTTCAACAGGTGTAACATGAAACAACATGGCTACAAATTTCATTTTCATACCATCAGAAGCAGCTGCCTATTGGTACCAGTGTGTGTGTGCATTATATATTAAAGTATCAGCCCAGTAACGCACAGAGGGATTATTAGAAAGTGGGAATTGATTTTAAAGCATTCAAGGCTGTAGACGTTTGATATGCTGAAGCCCTTCTGTAACAGACTGCAAGTCAATGAATATTAAATAAATGATTTAGAGAAGAACCCAGTGAAGCTTTAGCTTTGTTGATGACTTTGTAATTACATCTACTTCTATGTGACGCTTACTTTTTTACATTCTTTTTGAGAGGATATTAGACTTTGTATTTACATACTGTGTATCTAATATAATTTTGTCTGCCTGTGTGTATATATGCGTGAATAGTGAAGGAGCATGAAAAAACATGTATTTTGAGTATGTGTACGGATAAACTCTTATGGCATCAGTGAATGAAGAGTTTACACATTTATGTGAGCAAGAATAACAGAGCAGGAATGTGGGATGCATGTGTGTAAGGTATAAATTGAAATGAAGGACAGGCATATAAATTCAAAAATAAATTTAAATAGTCAGTTCCCCACCTGAATGAAAATCTTAGGTGGGCAGAAGCTTAGAAAGGCAATGCAAGTCTGCAGAAATTCTTTTGCAAACCAATTTTGAAGACATTTGGGGTACTTTCTATATTCTTGCTTTTCCACATGCAGCAAAGTATGTTCCAAAAATGATAGCTATCTGTGAACTCAGCAACTCTGACAACTAGAAACAGAGATTTCAGCCCCACAGCCCATTTGGAGTGATAAAGAATTGCTGCGGTGTTGAACGAGAATGGACTGACTTCATTATCACACTCAATGATGGTTTTAACTTCATATTTCTTCAGCTCTGCCGGAAGGAAAAACGATATCCTTGATAACCAAAAAACATTATTAAAGCTAGTTTCCCAAGGAGTTTAATGATAACTACATTATTTCTTCTTAAGAAAACTAAATTGTGAAGCTAGTTATGTCCAGTGTGCTTAACACAAGGAGACTTTGTACTACTGAGTTTTAAACAGCAAGCTGGTTTGATTTTTTTATGTATCTGTATGCTGGATTATTCCATGGAAGGGTTTTTGCAGCAGACTTTGAAGGGAAAAAATGAAGCCTGCTTAGTAAGCAATCTTTTAATGAGTTTGCGGTCTTTTCTTTCATACTTGTCAACAATGGAAATGACATCTGGATTTAATTATTCATCTGCTGTGTATTTCACTGTTTGATTGCATTAGTGATCTAATAAACAGCAAAAATAGTTGTACCAGCTAATCCTTTTCTTTGGCATACACTGTAGAACTGATCTTACTGATTAGTGGACTTCTTTTTTTTCAGCTATGTGCACATGTTGATCAGGGTTTCCAGGCTCAAAACCTTAAAATGTTGTGGGTTTTTTGTTGGATTTTGTGGTGTGGTTTTTTTTCCCAAATAGGTGGTGATGAATTACACAGTGATTTGTTATCTATTATACAATAAATTCTTGTATTCTACGGGACAATGGGATGGATTCTATCCTCTCCCTAAAATGGTAATTATACTCTGGTATACTACCATATTACTGATATATGCTACACTAACATCCTTCAAGTGATAAGAAAGGTCCTCTGACTTGATGAGTTCAGATTCTAAGCAACAGATACTTCCGTCTGAAAAGGCAAGCCAAAATCAATCTTTTAATCTGAACTTGCAATTCGCTTTAGAAATTTTTATTCACCACATTTCATGTTATCCTTAAGGAGACAGCAATTGCCCAACCAGATGAGACAAGTGATCCATCTATCTAAACCAATACTTTGTACTCCCCAGAGTGAATGCAAGCAACTGTCTCCAGAAGCAGCAGCCTATACCCACCACTTCATGCAGCACCATGAACCACAGCTATTGATTCTCTATAATTTCACAGTGTTTCTGTTAGTGCCTTAAAACAAATTAAAATCTCTTTTAGGAATCCTACAAAATATTACTGAGGATTTTCTCATTGGCATACACTTGTTTAATCCTCTTTTGAGAACTGATAAATTCTTTGGTTTGGGCTTTTTTTGTAATTAGTTTTACAGGTTAATTATCTTTTGAATACAACATATTTTCTTCTATCATCTTCAAATGATCACCTTTCAAATCCACTGAAATCCTCCTTTTCTTGCAGTTTTGGAAAGAACAAGTAAGAACATTCAGTACTTTCCCCCCAGATCATTCAGGAAATTTCCCCATGCCTGCCTGTCTTTGTCTGCAACAACCAGAGCCTCCTAAGTATTTCCTGCTGCAATTTACTCTTGTGTCTCTTGTCAACATCAGCAGCTTTTTTTTTGAACTTTCTTTAGTTACACTATTTCATGATTCTACAAGCAGAAATGAATGCCACATCCTTGGTAAGGATGTACTACTGTTTTATATAATGCCATGATCAGTAGAATTTTCTAGCCCATTATTTTTGTATCACAGTGTAGTATTTACTTTTTGACTTCTGCTGTGCAATGAGCAGATGTTTTTATTGAGCTGCTGGCAATGTCCCCTAGGTTTGTTTTGGTTTTCTTTTTGTTTTTTTCTCTGGTTACAGTTAATTTAGAACCCAGTAATGTGTATGAACAATTCAAATTACTCCCTGCAATGGGCATTACTTTGTATTTGTCAACAAAGGCTTTCATATGATGTTCTGCTGCCAATATAGCCTCCTTTATTAGGTGCCCCTGAAATTCCCATGGTCTTCTCTAACACTGACTCCCATAAATAATTTCTTATTATCTGTAAATCTTGCAACTTCACTGCCTAGTCCCTTTTCCACATCATTGATTAAATAACAGTGGTTCTCAAACAGAAGTTTGAGGCACCCTTCTATTAAACTTTGGCCATTTTTCTATTAATCTGAAAATGATGCATTTATTTATTTTCAGTCTTCTGTCCTTCACCAGTTTCAAATAAATGACAGATGTGTACCACTTACTATCTGACAGCTTTGTTTCCTTATCAGCTCTTACAAGGAATTTTTGAAAGACTAAATAAGTCCCATTTATTTGTTTCACTATACTCAGTGTACTGGTGCACAGAATTAATTCTAGCAGATTAGAGAAACAGAAGAAACACAGAGTCAATTCCAGATATCTGCTCTCATATTGTATTAACTCAGATGCTGTTTTATACAGTAAATTCATTTAATCATACTATATAACTATGTATCAAAAAATCTACTTACTTTCTGGTTCTGTTCTACAGCATTTATTTTAATGAGTAGTTTTTTTGTTTGTTTGTTTGTAGTTGTTCAAGCACTTGTTCCTCCATTCTATCAGAAGCCTTTTCTTATTAATCTAAGCACCCATCCCTTTTAATAAAAGAGCAGGTCCAAGGCATGTACCCTCTAACACAGCTTTGTAGCTATAACAGATTCCAAGAAACTACTCGGTGGCTCCGTAATGCTTTCTAGGAAGTAGAATTTCTCCCTTTACTCCTTCATTATCAAGCCAGTCCAAGGGTTCCTTATTGAACTTCCTGACTCTGATATTCCCCCTGTGATAATAACTGTCCTGGTACTGCAGACAGTTAACTGAAGATTGCCAAAAGAAATTACGTGTCCAAGTCAGTGACTTGGTGAACAGAGAGGGAAGCCCAGGATCATGATTCTTCTTGCTACTTTTATGTGACACTATCAGCTTCAGTATTCAAGTGGTGGAAAAGAAAGGAAGAATATTCAAACTGTAAGTGCTTGGAAGACAATGAGAGGGTGAGTAACAAAACAACTGGATTTGTCAAAACCACACTGTGTCAAACCAGCCTGTTTTCTCCATTAATTGTTGATAAGGGTAGAAACAGAATATATTATACCTTCAGCATGCCACAGGGAAATGCATACTACATAATGGCACAAAAAAAATGGAAAACCATATACTGAGAATAATAAGCAACAGTTCACAATGAAAACAGAAGACTATGTTAAGTACATTTACCCTGCTTTTGGTATTAATAATTAATTTCTTTAGGACCTGGGTGATTCAGTAAAAAGGTGGACTGATTACGTCTTCAGGAAACATCAAATTGGGAGCTTGCAATAAACCCAAAAGCCAAATAAAATTTATTTTTATATTGGAAATTAGGATAAATAATTCAAAATACAGGAGGTGCAATCCAATAAGGATAAACATACATTTCTACAGTAGGTTAGAGTAAACCTGCCTGAATGCAGAGCAGGGAGTGATCAGGCAGGCAGTAGCTGTGAAGTCGAGAACCTAGAGATAAAAGGACAGCACAGTATATACACCAGTCAGAAAACTCATGCTCATGTTAAAATGGGGAACAACTAACCAAGGTGTATAAATACAGCTATAGTTTACCACACAAATACAAACCAGAGGT
Organism: Pezoporus occidentalis; assembly: GCF_034315485.1. Taxonomy (NCBI): domain Eukaryota; kingdom Metazoa; phylum Chordata; class Aves; order Psittaciformes; family Psittacidae; genus Pezoporus; species Pezoporus occidentalis. Next base: position 2,414,659 of record NW_026915802.1, on the reverse strand, counting down.
GTAGTATAGTCTCCTATGCAATGTATTCAGTGTTGGTAAATCTTTCTTTGAAGCACTGTGCTGCAGAGCCTCTGAAGTTACAGGGCAAACAGCTGGCGACTGTCAAGGAGACAGCAACAGGAACAATCAGAGAGCTAGGAAACAGAGACTAGAAGAAAGATGAAATGATCTGCTCCTTAGCCTAGAAGCTTTGGCCTGAACATGGCAGCAGTATTAAAATATATAAAAGTGTGTGGCAAAGGACATGAGTTGCAAGATAGGCATGACAAGAATTATGAGCTTAATTAGAAGAAATGGAGATTTCAGAAAAAAAATTCTAAAGATAAAGGTGAATCAACATTGAAAAGGTTTTTATAAGGAAGTTGTGGAATCTTCATTTTTAGAAGCTTTTTTGAAAAGATAACTGATCAAACATCTGTCTAGATTGAGCAGATGGTTTTATGAACTTCTTTTCATTCTCATTGTCTGCAATCCTAGTTTCAAAGAAAAAAAGAAAAAAGGAAAATAAAACAGCTTCAAGAAAAATGCTGAAGGTAACAGGAGTGCTCTTAGGCAAACAGGAATAGGTCATGACACTGAGGAAATAAGGTGGCACTACGCTATGTAAAATACTTCCTTCACTGCCTATTTTAAGCTGTAAGCAGCAGCTGATAAGACTGCATCCATTAGAGAGAGCACCATCTCATCAGAGTAAGTGAATTGAGTCAGCTACTCTGGATTTATCCTCTGGCTTGGCACTGATTCACCATCCAGCCTTCAGCAAAATACTTGAGCTTTCCTGTCTCTGAAAGAAGAGTACATATCTACCTCAAAAGCATGTCAGAAGTGTATTGTGGTAGAAGCCCAGATTGAAAGGGGTTGTTATCACGGAAACTGAGAAAAAGCATGCTTCCTGGAATACAGTTTCAGATAACTTAAGAGCCTAAGAGCATTGTTCTCTGCTACCATTGCTGATACCTGTGTGGTTCAGAGTGTTTTGATGCTTTCAGGCAGGCTGTCAGAACTGCTGAAATAGTTCCCAACAAATACACTGAAAGATTTCAGCACATGATCACCACATACACTTTCAACCTATTTCCCTGACTTTGTTTCCCTTTTTGAGCAGAATGATCCACGCTCCTAGCATACTATACTGAAAGCATTTTATAACGTCTCTCAGTGGAACAGTTTCAGTCTAAGGTTGTTCTATAAAACATTCTCCTCTGAGTGCCTGGGTGCTTCTTGCTCCTATGCCTCCTACCTGATATTGCACTATCCTGGAAGAACAGAGATATGAACCCTGCCCATTCTCCTATGCACTTAATTTTCATCCAGTCTCAAAGCATTTCATGACCATCAATTTAATGGAGCATTATCCTAGGAGAGATCACAGAATCACAAAATCATTTAGGTTGGAAAAGACCTTTAAGATCATCGAGTCCAACCATTAACCTATTTGCAGCGAAAACAAGTTTCAGACTTTTTAAGTCCTGTAGACAGGAATAGCAGCAGAACTGGCCTGATGGAATTTTCTTAATACATGTCTTTACACTTTTTTGCCATTGGAAATTATCGACTGCAAAGTGATTTAGCTGTAATGAAAGCGTGAAGGCCAGTATCAGGCTGGTTTTGAGATACAGGGACAGAGGTTTTCTGCAGACAAATCCAATGGGAAAAGAAGACCTGTCCTCAAAAATAATAAACTGAACTCTTCTTCAACATTTTAAGAACTTTACAACAAGAAAGTTAGAGCTCCAGTGATGAATCCAACATAACAAAGCAGGGCAGTGGCTCATCTAAAAATAATTTTGAATCATAGAATAGTTAGAGTTGGAAAGGACCTTAAGATCATCTAGTTTCAACCCTCCTGCCATGGGCAGCAACACCAAGCACTAAACTATGTCACCCAAGGCTCTGTCCAATCTGGTCTTGAACACCGTCAGGGATGGATCATTCACAACTTCCTTGGGCAACCCATTCCAGTGCCAGTATTTGAAGGGGGGCTATAAGGATGCTGGGGAGGGACTCTTCATTAGGGACTGTAGTGACAGGACAAGGGGTAATGGGTTAAAACTTAATCAGGGGAAGTTTAGATTGGATATAAGGAGGGAATTCTTTCCTGTTAGGGTGGTGAGGCACTGCAATGGGTTGCCCAGGGAGGTTGTGAATGCTCCATCCCTGGCAGTGTTCAAGACCAGGTTGGATGCAGCCTTAGGTGATATGGTTTAGCGTGAGGTGTCCCTGCCCATGGCAGGGGGGTTGGAAATTGATGATCTTAAGGTCCTTTCCAACCCTAACTATTCTATGATTCTATGATTCATCACCCTCACAGTAAAGAACTTCTTCTTTATATCTAATCTAAACTTCCCCTGTTTAAGTTTGAACCTGTAAATTTTGTGCTGTGATAACCTATATATGTTTCCTATATATCCATATATATTTGTGTATGTGTAAAAGTTGTTTAGCCATGAAGACAAATAGAAGCATTTTATTCCAGTTTCCCTTTACTTAGCTAATATAATTTCAAAGCAATGTTTTAAATTACATGTTTCAAGGAATACTGAACGCTTCTTAAGGATGGTTTCTTTAGAGGAAAAAGGGTAGAAATTATACATATTGGTTAAAAGTATTTTGATTGCTGAGAAAGCCAAGTCTGAACTTCCTATTTCTGATTTTCTAATTTTGATTGCTTCTTTCTTTGTTGACTACAAAACCAATACACTTTGATTTTCATACGTGACTTATCTAGTTTCCATGTGCTTCAAAGCTGTGCAGTCTGGAGGCATCTATTCTGGTCTCAGTCCAAACCAGGCTTCAATATTTAGTGGCAACTGAGGACATGTATTGTAGGAGAACACTAGTCCTCCGCTCTTGGATTTCTTTATTTAGGGAAAACGCTACATTGCCAGATAGAAAAAAAAAACAAAACCACCAAACCAGAATCTGTGACAGGGCACAGTGTAGAAGCCACTATATAAAAAACAACAAGAAAATTGTCTTTTTGAAAGACTCCAATTGATAACTGACATTCCTGCCACCTTGTTAAGCCATGTCTTCCAATTTTCTACTAAGTGACTCAAACCAATCACTAGGTAGCACAGCATTTGCTTAGGTACATCAGAGCATCAATCAGTTCCTCCAGTTATAATAGCCTGTCCCGTTATGTATCTGGAGAGAACGCTGGTTTCTCTCATCTCTTATTCAGTCTCCTACTGTAGCAGATCAGATAATCTTGTTCAGAATGAGCGCCCTGTACTCACATCTAGCAATGACCACAGAAACCTACATTATTACTCTGTTTATAGTTATTGTCTTATATTCAGACCAGGGTAGAGAAGATGTTCTATATGAGAGAACTCTTGTACCACACTATTGCAAAATTTGAGTGCATTACAGCAGTATTTTAAAGGCAATGACTATACAGCTGAAACAATTGTTTTCTCTCACTTCATCAGCCCAACCTATTCACCTGGAAAACATATTTTCCTTTAGTAGAGAGGAAGGAGGAAGATCATAAGCCTTTGTCCTCGGCTGTTCTCTCATAGAAACAATGATCCTGGGTGAGAGTCAGCTAGAGAGAAGAAATACTGGTTTCAGGAGACAAAGTGACCACTAGCTATTGGAAGAGGTGGGAGATGGAAATATTCTTCCTTCTTGCAGTTTTGAGTCATTCACAAGAATGAGGGAGTGTCCTGGGTTCAGCAGTAGCAGTCATGTTTTTCCTTTGTGTTAGCTGGTGCAGTGCTGTGTTTTGACTTCCAGCCTGAGAACAGTGTTGGTGAAGCCGAAAAACATGACTGCTACTGCTGAACCCAGGACAGGGAGCAAATAGGTCAGGAAGCTAAGATCAGAGGACACACTCTGCAGAGTCAGGATTCACTGAAAATAAAGATATTCTGGTGTAAATGGTGTTGATTCAGTAGCTGGTGGTTTCTTACAGAACAGCAGAGCACAAAGCAGTATTGCTTCAGGAATACATTACAGCTAAAATATGTATGTGAATTCATATGCAAATTAAATATGGCTTTCTGCTCCTGAAACATTGCTGACTATCCCCCAGTATCAGAGAGTTTGGGAGTGCCTGTTATGCTGGCATTAACCTACATGTCAAAGCTCTTCTATTTCTACAAGGAACAGGGAGGTAAGCAGCTCTTCTTTCCCAGCCAGTGATTAATCATTCTATGGTGCAGCAGAAGCCATACTTCATAGGCTTCTTACTGGCAATATTACAAAAAACAGCAGGATGGCCATTTGATGGAGAATCACCATCTCTGCTCTTCTGTGTATGACCACATTGACAGCTGCACAAGAGAAGTATATGAAAAACCTATATGTGTTGCCGAGCTGATAGCACATTTTTTCAACTCAGCTATCAATAGCATCAAATCCAGCACTGAAAATATTCTTAAAAAAAAAACAACAAAAGAACCTTTTGTGTATTTATAGCATGTTTATTTGAAAAAGTCTGGCAATTGTGAATTTCAATAGTGCTAAAACCTAGATTTCTCATTACATACTCCCTTATATCAGTAGGTCATAATCCTATTCTTCAGGAATAATATCCTTTGTTAAGATAACTTTATTCCCTAAAGACATATATCACTGGCCTCAGCATAAGAGTGCTGAGGGAACAGTCCAATGCCCACTCTGGCTACATTCTCAATCTGTACACATACAGGAAAGTACAGTGAGAGCAGTTCAGCAATCAAGCTCCTCATTTCATCGCTGTGAACAAGATTTCAGTTGGTCATTTCAGATTTAGAGGCTTTAACTCTCCTTCTCATGTTAGGAGGCTTCTCAGGTTATAGGCTCTATCCCTTAATATTTATGATATTGGGATATTTCAGAAAAGGGCAGAAAAGCCCTTTCAGAAAAGTTAGGCTTTCAAAATATGAGTGTGCAGAAGTGTGATTGCTAATGTAATATACTCTGAAGCTATGAAAAGTGGTTTTGTAAAAACCTCAGTGTACCACAAGGAACGAATTAATAAATCACTGCCATTTTGGCAGAGGTTTTAAAACTGGATCAGTCATGGTACTCTTCAATAAACTAAACCAAATAAACTATAAGACCCTACTACTGTCAATGATGCTCACATCATTTGGCTAAAAATACAAGATCAGTACCCAAAGTATAGTGCTTTTCACTAACATTCAATTCATTAACCATTAAATAGAAGACCATACAAAAATCTCCCTTTGATGTTATATCTATCCGTTAGTAGAAGAAAATAACAATTACTAGGGAAAAATTGCCTAATCTTAGCTGTAAAAGAAAAGGCTTTGCATTACCAATGATGTGCATAAATTAGAGGGAAAGAAAAAGCACACACAAAAAAAGTGTGTAACTGATTGCAACACAATTTCTTAGCTTTAATGGTCAGGGCAGACAGTGTTTTTACTGCGTACAATTACCTAGGAGCATTTGGAATGCCTTGACCTGAAACAAACAAGTCACTGTGGCAGTGCTTCCATATATTTATGTCATTCCTAAGCTAATGTGATCATCTCTTCAAGTACTAGTGCAGCACAACTAGCTCTGGGAAGTCATTATCCATTGGCTGAAAATGCTAGACAACAGACAGTGGCACGCCACCCTCAAATAGGGCTCTCCAACCTTCAGTTCATTGCTACTGGACTGTCTTCCGTTGGTTTTGTGCATTGGCAAACATCCTCCCTAGGCAGGAGAGGGCAGCAAGGGGTTATGCAGAGCTGCTTCACTGAGGACCTTGCCTATTCATGCAGAAGTATTCTCTGCAGTTAGTCCTTTGCCAGGGTACTTCAGGTGTGCTCTGGGATATTCACAACAGCAACAATATAAAAAAAGACCACAAATCAAACAATTAGGTAACTAGAAGCTTCCTGGGTGATCTACTTTCAGCTGCACTTCCACTTGAATTTCCAGGCTTGTGACTCTTCTTGAAAAGAATAACTTGCCTAGTTATTAAGGAAAGTTCAGGATACTGGAGTTTTCCAATTCATTCCATAAGACTATAAAATCTCCTGTGGCGGTGGCTCAGATGTCTAGTCAAAGATGGCATCCCGGCTGACATAGCAGATGTTGACAAACGACAAACTTTTGTGTTTACCCTGTTTCTTATTGGCTGCATAGGCATGTGAGCTACCTGAATTATCTAGATTGTTGCTAGGAATTTCAGGGTTATATTCTCAATTTTGCTTAAGCCCTGTGAGAGCTATGCAGGCTGCCAGTCACTCTTTAGCCTTTGAAGATGGGTTACTGAGTCTTTTTCTGAGGAAAGCATTGGTGAAGAGAAAATGGTGCCAGAAGATGCTTTAAGTATTCTAGTGTCCTGACTACAGGAAGTTGTGCTACAGAAATAGTTACAAGTTCAGCATGGGAAAAAATGAATCTAAAATGGAGAGGTGATGAACTGAGGAAGGAAATGGCAGATATGCTCCTGTGCATCAGATGGCTACTACAGTGCCACATTTGACAAATGAAGAATCAATTCTACTAAACCATAGGTTAGTTTTACTACTAGGAGCTCCATTTCTGCTTCACACCTCAACCAGTGGTAGGTTTACTAAAGGCTCCAGCAGCTTAAATGCACAGCCAAGTGCACTAAATCAGCTATAGATTATGGCATAATATAATACCTACCCACTCATTTCACACAAGCCACAGAAATCTTACAAATTATATTGACTCTCAACCACTAGTCACTAACACTGGATTAGTTCTGGAAATCTAGAGGCAGGAAATACAGTCTCTTTCTTATTCACGACTTATTTACAGCTGTCTTTCAAAAGCAGGTGAAGCCTTCAAGGGGTTAAGGAAAACCTATATACTACAAAAATGAATCATCTTTTATTTTAAAACACTCCTTCCACCTCAGTGAGTACAGTATCACTGATGCTTACACATGCCAGCAATGCAGAAGCTTGTCACCTAATAACCAAGGAAGTATTAGAAGTTGTTGTGACGCTCAAAGTCTGAACCACCTTTAAGGTCCTTCCAGCTGGGGACAGTCAGTTTCTGAGACATTCGCCTCAATAGAGAGGGGAAACACAACATTCCAGCCTCAGGGTTTCTTATATATTCAGCAAAAATTAAGAAAGCAAGAGGTAAAATTATCTTGAGAGCAGTGCTGTGAGGAGATGACAAAACTAGTTGGGAGTTTTAGGTTTGCAAAAGGAGAATGTTAAAGGAGAATTTTCTTTCGGCCTCTAAAAAAAATGAAGGCTCTATAGAGGGAAGCTTTTACAGAAGCTAAGAAACAAACAAATTATCCAGGCATTAAAAATTACTGCCAGAATTAATTTAACAATAACAATAATCCTCTCCTGTGTGGCGCAGATACCAGACGTAAGAGAAGGCAGAGGCTGATAAGAGGTAACTGGAACTCGTTATAGAGTGACAGAAAGTCATTGTCATACAGGAATAAAACACTGAAGTGAAGAAATTACATTGACTGAAAATTCTCTCCCTTCTCATTAAAAGTTTGAATATTTTAATCCAAACTGGTATTATTTAGTAATACACCTCACTTTATTTTTCAACATCCCCTCAAATAATAGTCCAACATTTACATTCAGTTTTGACAGTTCAAACAGCTAACAGCATTTGGTAGCTGTTGGTAACCCTGAGATACTACACAATCTCATGCTGGCATGGTACTGGTATCTGCAAGTATACTTTTACATAGCTCAAATAAATAACTTAATTACGCAAGTGGAACAAAAGGAACAAAACCTACAAAGGATCAGCTGGCCACAGCTTTACCGTGGTACAACTGTTATAATTATGCGGTACACCTGTCTGTAACAAAGCTTTCAGTAAATTCTTTATTAAAAAGAGTAAGTGTGAGTTCAGCAATGTAACCTGCCTGTGTATAAAAAATGGGCCTAACAAAACTGATACCACATTCTGTTTGAAAGCCCAAGTGCTCATAATCCCTATTAATTTGTTCTTATCTCTGATCTAGAGCTCAGGCCAGCTTTTTTCCTTTTCTTTAATGTCTTTTTAATTAAACAAATGTAACAACCCAAAGAAGCTTTTACCCTAATCTGTGACATTGCAAGATGGAGGGACACAGGTGGCTTTTGAATGAGAATAAAAAAGTACAAGTCTGAGTGGCCATTGTAATTTCCAATAAATGCTCTTTCGGTGACTCTGGCCACTGAGAAGAGCCATACAAGTTCTCTGCACTGGAATAATTGCGTCAGGCAATACCCATTTGCTGGAGATGCACCCAGTTTTCTCAAGCACCTATGGCATAGCCTGCACCTCTGTAGTCAAAAGCACAGCCTTGTCCCAGAAATGCTACCGAGTTTTTGCTGGCTTGCATAAGGCTCTGGAAGAACACTGCTGGGCAGGACAAGACAGCACTCAAAAGAAGATGGAAGTTATTTTTACACAGCTCAGAATAGCAGCAGGGCATGTACAGCTCGTCGTCTGCTGCGGTTACCTTCAATCCCAGCGCTGACAAGCACTGAGCTGTACACACATTTTCATATATCTCTGCAGCTCCAGGCTGAGGGCAGACAGCACCCATTTTACCACATGACCATGATTCTGAATGAAGACAAGTGTACTTTCAATTTGCAAGTTTGCACACTAAGTCCTGTCAAAGGCAGTATTAATTCACACAGGGTCCAAAAAGCAGCTCATTACTCCTGACTCTGCCTGCGGGGTTTCTGGTGCATTAAATAAAGAAAAATCATCCCAAAGAAGGGCATTTGTTATTGCCAGAGTTCTGCATTGCTCAACATGAAGATGCATCAGCTGAGAGGTGGTTTCTTTAGGCCTGTGGCGAGGAAGATCTGTTAGATATAATGCAATAGTACCAATACAAACAATTAATTAGCATTTTTTCAGCCATACATCTGAAAATACTTTAAAAAAGAAGACAAAGAAAAGGAAATAACAACCCCACATTTCATAAGGAAGAAAGATATGCATACCAAGATTAAAACACTTTGGGCAATATTATGCTGAAATGTCAGGCAAAGTCTGGGAACAAAAAATTATTGAAGACACCATAGAAAACAGTATCTGTAATAGCTGAGGGACTTGACCCAGTAACTCATGTAAGGTTTTCCTATAATGGTTTCCTATATTCATATTGTTCAGGCCTAGAGAGTTGATTCTGGTGTCCTATCTACAGGTCTATACTAGAGAAGAAGACTGCAGAAGTTGTCTGTTTATTTTTGCCCTCCCTTAGCTTTCCTGGTTCCTTTTACAGTCATAGGGATGTCCAGGGGGCAGTTAATTCCTCCTCAGTTAGGCATCTATTTTAGGATGAACTCTCTCTAGAAATATCTATCTCTTTCTCTCAGCTATAAAGAGGATTTTAAGTACTAGCTATGACTATCCAGCTAACTTTTCTGTTGCTGAAGTTCAGCATTATGACAGTCGCACTTTGCATGTCTGTAGACATCTATCTATAATGTAAAACCATACCAGCAGAGACACATATGACAGCATGTTGCTCAAAGCTGACAAACGGCACAAGAAGGAATAAATGAGGAAGCACTAAGCTTGGTATACTTCTAGTATTATGTGATCTTGAGAAGGAACTCAGTGAAGTAAACCTGTGCATTTTGAAGTCCATATATTACACATATTTCTTGGACAGTAAGAGTGATCTCAAGCACTTCTGGGAGCAGAATAATGGTTTTGCGCTGGAAATAAGCAATCCAAATAAAGCTGTTGCAAAAGAGCCCTCTGAGTATAAGCAATCCAGAACAAATGTGGGGTTTCCCCATTCAACATAAAAGTGCTCAGACCACAGCTTTCCTGCCTAACAGGCACTTTCCTCAGGAGAAAGGAAGTCCTCACTAGCAAGTGACAGGAAGCAAAAGGAAAAATCAACAATCCTCATAATCCCAGATTATTATAGCTAACCATTTCTGCAGCAGTCAAAGAATCCTTGATGGATAGACTTTATATGAATGGTTAAATGAAGTCCTGCTTTAGTTACGGAAAAGAAACAGTCTTTGGGCTGCACTGGGTAGCCCATACAATGCATTTCTTAAACCATCATGAGGTGGCATAAGATAGTTACAAGATGGATCTTGAGCTTGTCATTGCACCTCCAAGAGAAAGCATAAAAAAAAAAAAAAAGAAGGCTAGTATAAAGTAACAACTAGAGTAGAAGCTTGTTTCCCCATTCATTCTCATTACTTCTCTTGTACACAGTTATTTCTAATTCACATCAGTTTTGTTTCATTTCGGTTTGAAAGAAGAGAATCAGGTTATCCTTGTTTGTAGGTAGCTTAAGTTGTCACCTCTTTATAGAGGTACTGTGACTACAGTGAAGTTATATGAGGCTTAGCTTTGAAGTTAGCTTTTACAGGTGAGTGACAGCATTCTAGACAGAGGCATGAAGGCTGACTTAACCTGATTCTCTGGTATACACTAAATTTTAGGCTGCCAGTTCTCATGGATGAGGATGGATTACTTTGGAAAAAGAGAGAAAGACTGGATCACAGGAAAAAATCAAATAACAGCTATAGTTGACCAGAGGGTCCCATTTGTGCTATTCTATAATAGAAAAAGCTAAGGCTAACCAAATAAAAAAGCAACTGATTTTAAACAAATAAACAGCAATATTTTATATTTTGTGAAAACTACTGCCGTATTACCATGGCTAATTGAATAGTAAACATCTTTGGAAGGATTAGGTGTTCTTATAAACAGTGCTTGCAGGGACTTTAGCCAGGATAATGTTGTAAGGCAGTCAATTCTCATGCTCTGGGAATCAACATCCAGGGACAGAATCCAAGAGAAATATAGCACACACATGCAAAATCCATGAGCAGATGCACTGGGCAGGTAAAAGTGTCATAGAATCATGTCCTTTGAAATCTCTTGCTCATTTCACAGCCTTGGCTACTGTCTGCTAGGCCTGTCAATCAAATTAATGCCTCCCATTCTCCCAGGGAAGAGCTTCATCCTCTTTGAACTTCACAAATCTGCTGGATATGGGAAGGGTGCACCCTGTTCAAAGGGGCAGGGTTGTTTCAGGGTCCCTAGCATTTGTGGGACTTCGAAAAGCAATTCCATTTGATTGAGTTTATAACAGTGGATAAGATTTGTATTCAGCTGACATTACAATAAACAAGAGGTGGAAGCACTGAAGAAGCAGTCAGGAGTTGTGGAAAGTTAAGAGACCTGCATTACAAAGGAGAAAGACACTGTGGTGTGATGTGATGTCATGGCAAGAGAGGGGAGAAAAAAACAAAAACAAAAGATACAAGCTGAGACAGAAAAGGTTAAGCCAGAGCCTTGGCAGTCTAACAACGTTACTGCAAACTCTTTGCAGGGAGACATCTGCCAGTGACAGCACATACAGGCTCCACAGCAGAGCGGCTTCAGAAAGAACAGCAGAGGTCATTCAGAAGTGTTCCATATCTCAGAAAGCCTTTTTTAATTTACAAGAAAAAAAAAACAACAAAACAGTTTGACATGAATGGTTCTTCTTTGATTTGTTTTCCAGGTCTGAAGATAAAGACAACACAGGAAAGCCTGGAAAGCATGTGTGAGCTCATCTTTTTCACAGAAGCTTGAACACCACAGCAAGCATCTCAGCCTTACCAAGAGGACCACGCAGGTGTGCCACTCAAGGTGTATTTTAATAAGAAACACTGCACTCCTGGGTAGGGAAATAATTAGGCTCACCTGACTTTATCTTTTTTAAAGAGAAAGAAATTCCTCAGAAGCTGTAAGATTTTAGCCTGGTACAGAAGGAGCAATGAACAAACCATTCTCATGGGATGCCAACATAGAATGTGAGATCTCAGCATAACAGGTCAAAGCCAAAGATCATTTTAATGAAAACTCTTGACAGCTAATGAAAATCTTTCACCGGTTCAAGAAGGACTTCAAAGTAGCAGAACTGTCACAGAAGGAATAGCAGATCCAGAAATAAGTTATTAGGTGAATACATCTAGGGAAAAAGGATATTGTGCTGAAGCAAGTACTGTATCCCACTGAAAGCTTTGGATACATGTCTCCATTTGTTACTACAGAATGTAATGTCATGTAGAGAAACTTCAATAAAGCATTCCAAGGGCATTGAAAAGCCTTGACATATTAAGAGATAGCCTCATTTATAATGAAAAGCTTTGACTGTCACGATTTTTTACTCTTGCGGCAATGGTTGAAGATGTTAGCATCCCCAGCTGTCCTCCTCATGCACCAGCCAGAGGTTACTGTCCCTGCAGCAAGGGCAATGAAGAAGACCGTGTGTCCATTCCTCTCCAGCTCCATTTAAGGAACCAGTGTGCAGTGTAACCTGCTCATCTAAAGGGGATGACCCTGAAGCACAGGCTGTGACTTGAAGCAACTCAGTCACAAGCATGTTCTTGTCTGCCATCTCTGCCAAGAGGCAGCTTAAAAGGGTGGTCAAAGACATGTGAATGATGACCTACTAAATGACAAAATTTGGTAAGGAAAGCCTTCAAGTCAACATTGAAGCTTTGTTGTCTCTGATCCTGCCACTGAAGTTGGCCACTTGCATTGTCTGCTTACTTGTGCCAATCTGAACCCCAGCTACCTCTGAAGACAGCCACAGTATAACCTCATAACAACTATGCTAATATGGGGTCATGTGTGAACCAGTTCATCTGAGATAGTATTCTCTCCTTCTCAATAAGCAATATGACAAGTTAATATAGAGAATGTTTTCCACTGCCTTTCAGACCTAGTTCGGACATTGCTTCACTGTTGTTCACATCTACCTGTCTTTCCTTGACAGAAACCCAAGCCACTTACTGTCTCTGCCAATGAGAATAGCTTGCACTTGTTAACAAATGACACAAAGTACAGCCAAGGACTGCAAATGGGTGCACACAATTTTGCATGTCAGAAGGGACCATTGTTGAGGTAATACTCTTCTTAAGATCGTTTAAGATCATTTAACAACCGTTTCTTAAATATTTGATTTAGGGGTGTCCTGATGCAATGAAAACTTTGTTAATTATATCCTGCTCCTGCATGTTTTTGCTTCTTGCTTCACAGCCATATTGAAAGCATCTTTACTTGCTGTCCCAAACTACTGCTGATTTAGCCATACATTATTAATAATTAGGTGCTAACCTACAATTAGCTGTATTTCTGTGATGAAGAAAAATACAATCCTTAGATACAGTTTGTAAGGTGCTTCGGAAAGAAATTTTGTTAATGCCTGTTTTCATTACTGTCAGCATGCCCACAGTGCTCCAGCAGGTGCCACATGGTCCATCCCTGAGACTGAAGCCTTCAGTTGAGGGATTTGAAATCCACCCATTTACCTTGCTACAGAACAAAGAATCACAGCTCTATACAGCAAGAATTGGCTGAAAATATTGCTTTACACAACTCCCTCTACTTGGAATTATGTCAAAAGCACCAACTGAATTACAAGTTTCCCCAAATTACACACATGTAGGAAAGCAAATTCTGCTTCTAGGACTAGGAATGGTTGAACTACTGCATACAGTCTGACGCCAAAGAAGGTCAATCAAGTTAAAATTGGCTTTCTGATGCTGCCATGTGGGTTACAGCCCAAACTTTACTGTTCTGTGCAAATGAAAATCAAGCCAGATGCATTAAAGTAGAGCAGAAATGGCACCTGGAACAACATGATCTAGTTAAATGAGCAATCACTACAAGCAGTGACCAGAAAAAACAGTCCCACTATAGACACCATACCAGAGTTACAGGACAGTTCACAATTAACTTCTCTGTATCTCTTCCAGGATCTATGTTCAAATTCCAGTAGCACGTGTTCCAGTGATGTGAAGTTTTTGTTAAAGCATTGGTTGGTGTTTTCAGAAGGAACAGCCATTTCCACAAACACAGCCTCCCTTCTATTATTCCAGATTTTCTTATGTGAAGGTTTTCAATTAAGAAAAATTGCTTCTAGGAACAGCGAGCGTGGCCATTCATGGTCACTGATATTTTTGACAATTCTGAAGACAAAACTCATGGGTTTTACTGTTATTTTTTAACAGGTCTTTCTGGACAGCAAAAGAGAAGAAAAATGACAGCAGTCTGGACTATTTTTTTATAAAAAGTCTTTGTCTTCTATATATGAATTTGCACAAGACTGCCAAATAATGCCTTGACTTGCAATATGATAAAGTTATGATTTAGCCATAATTTAAAACTCCATGCAGTTATAGAGTGAAAGTTATCAGTCATATAAATAAAATATACTCATACAAGGAGAGGATTTTTGGCTCAAAGAAATGTAATTAATAAGTGGATTTCTGATTTCTAGGTTTTAAGTTAATAATTCACTGTTTCTCCTCACATTCTTAGTCTAAATTTATGGACCATGGCAGTAGATGGGCTCCTGACCTGAAAAGCTCTCAGATGCCAAGGAAATATACAGAATAGGTACCGCAAATGTAACTTGCCAGATGGAGCCTAGCTGTACCTATGGATAATAGTAATCACTCCTCTTGTCTCCTCTGTAATGTCCTATTGGAAAAAATGGGGTACATCATTGCCTAACCACTGTCATTTTTCATTGCCACCGTAGAAGTTGCCTGTCAGCTTTAGAAGGACAAAAAGGCAAGGGAGGAACAGCTAACAGAAAAAAAGCTACAAAAGCCCAAATCCCCAAATCATACTGACCTTCAGCTTTTGCTTCCATTAAATCACTGAATGGAAGAAAAACTGTCAGTATATTCAAAGTGACCAAACATGACAGAAAAGGGACAGCCAGCTT